>NC_046229.1:14901474-15550085 GCF_009819885.2 Catharus ustulatus | reverse complement strand
AAGATGGATCCCATATTCCCACTTAACCCTCATATGTGCCAACTGGAACTTGGCTTAGTTCCTGTTAAAACTACAGAGCTCTTTTTCCACTTAGACTGTGACCATTATCCTGGTTTCCAAATACATCTTTTGGGGCCAATTGCATGCAAATATTTTGCATGCTTACATGTTGCAGGCAAGCTTCCAGCAATACACATAGAGTATACTAGGGCAGCAAATGCTATCTACACCTTTACTTCCACATGTTACAAATATTATTTTTGAAACTTAATGTTTTCTCCCAGATGGAAGATGCTTTGTGGTTTACCTGTTTTTTCAAGTGCAAGGAGCTTTGGTTTCACAAGACAGAAGTGCATTGATGTGAAATACTTGCATGATGTTTGAGATACCAGAATGGTTAGGGATTTGGCAGAAAGGTCCCTCTGCTCCCTCTTTCTCCTGCAGAGTTGAAAGCAGTTTTTCGGTGGGTTTTTGGGGAGTTTGTGCACATTCTTTTGGAGGTCAAGGGCTTATTCATGCGTTTGTCTTGGATTCATGGGGTGTCCATGCCATAAAGACCTGCTGGTGAAAGAAACAACGGGATGCAGCACTGTGGAGTGGAAGCAGTTCAATCAAAATAGTCTGATTTGTCCTGAGTAACTGTTTATATCCTCTGATGGGGAAAACAGGGGCAAAGCTGCTTTTCATGCTGTGAAAGATACAGTGAGGAGAGGAAAATTGGTGAGAGCAGCCTGAGCAGACAGTGCTTGGCAGTGATGTGGGGCTCTGTGAGTGCCTTGGTGCAGCTCCAGCGTCTGAGCAGAGCCACCTGTGCTTCGTGTGCAGGGTCACTCATGTTTAAAATACCTGCAACAAACTCATGCTGGTTTGGAGATACTGAACTCTTTAAATCTGGCCAGTAAGTGCTGTTACACGTGCTTGCTCCTCTGTGCAGTGAGATATCCCGTGGTGGATGCTCCAAGGATCCCCACCAGGATGAGGGGTAGGCACTGGTCACCCCCTTCACCTCTCCTGCCTGAGCCTTGGGGAGCTTGTGCTGTAACCACCTCCTGTTTTAATTAATGCACTATTTTAAGCAATGTATTTTCTATCTTTTGCTCCTATAAATGTGATCCCTGAGTTGATGTGCTCATCACAATTTTATTAGTATCAGTGTGTATAGTAATCAAAGAAAACAAACTTATCTTTACAAAATTCTGAGGGTTTTTTTTTACCATTTTAATAATTTCTCCATTCCTTGACTCTGAAGCAGTGTGTGAGATAGGGACTGCATTTGTCAAAGTAGTCATTTATATTGAGGTAAGAAAGATTTTCCTTTACATGTTAAAAGCAGAGATTCTTCCATTCATTTAGATGAGTAATTAAGATGTTATATAGAATTAATTGCTTTCTAACACAGTTTTTAAAAGTGTTTTTTAGTTTTCTAATTTTCTTTTGCCCAGTTGCCGAGGTAGATGGAGGTGATGCTTACTTTATGTCTTAATTGAAGTTGCTTTAATTTGATATGAGTTGTTCTCTCAATGCCATTTACAATTCTGCTCTGAAGTTTTATATCAGAACAGGTCTAGAACTGTGCCTGCACCTGAGAAACTTAACAGCCTTTGACATCAGTAGAGCTGACATGCAGTTTGTATCAGCTGAGGATCCAGCTCAGTGTCTCTTGTGGATTCTACCACAGAAATACAGTAGACCTCTTTCACCTGTTGTTTGCTACAAGAACAATTTTGAGATATTTGGTCTCTTCTGTTTTGATTTGCTGCTTTTTCACTTTTAATACATTAACTCAGCATTTCCATTAGTTGTGAGAGTGGCTGTTTGATACTTCAGTAGCTTGGTGTAGTAAGCAACTGATAGCTTTCTGAGCAATTTATTCACCTCGAGTTGTTGTGCAAAAATAAATTGCAGGTTTTCTGAGTAACTTTAAAATAACTCAGAAACCCTGTCTTAAGCAATGAGGAATGTGACATCTATAACAGCATAGTCAAACGTGCCTGTAAAACAGCATGTGTTGCTGGCAATGGATGTGTCAGTGATATATGTGCCCAAACACATATAAACAGCATTAAGCAGGGTCAGACAAGCATGTTTACTGTGCTAAATCACTGCATGTGTCTGGCAGGGGCTGTGTTGTAAGTGCTTGAGTCAGTGCTCCCTTCCCTTGGGGCAGTGTGGGTAGGGGTAGGTCTGCTCCACTCAGGGGACACTGGGGACTGTCCTGTGGACACCTGGACAGCTGGGCCGGGAGAGGGGCCTGGCTTGGGAAGCCCTGTGGGCTCTTTGTGTGTCTGTGGTCATGGAGAGGTTTTCTGCTTTCACACAGCCGGAGTGCTGAGCAAGGTAAAAGGTGGCTGTATACCCAAGCTGAACCCACAGCTGATGGAGTATAATAGAACAGCCCAGGCTGGAGACAGCATCAAATGATCATCCAGCTCACCCTTCAGTGGAACAAGGAGCCTAAATGGGACTACCTACCCCACCCCCTACAGCTGCAGCTTGGAAATCTGCAGTGGTGAAGACTCTACCACATCCCTGGTTGTTCCAGCGATTGAGTGTTCTCACTGTCAAAGATAAATGTTACATACACATGCAAATGGTCAGCTGTGTATATAAAATTCACCACCCCGTGCTGTTGTGGTACAACAGGTGCCTCTTGTGTTTTGTCTTCTCCTACCACCCTTCTGCAAGGATTTTTTTAATGTCTAGCTGCTGTTTACAGCACAGTATTGTAACTTGCAGCTCAGTTTTGCTGTCACCCTTGTGAGAAAGCTGTGTCAGATGGGTAGGCTGGGAAGTGAAGTGTTACTGGACTGTGCTACAACTCCTCCTGCAGCTTGTTCGGAGTTGTCATGTACACTCTTTTAAAATTGCGTGCATACCTCAGCACATTGCTGGCTTTAGTGGAACAACATGTGGCTCAGTGCTGATGGGAATACCATCCTGCATAATACTCGACTGTTAAGTTTCTTCCAGCCACATATTTCACTTTAACTGTTTGGTGCTGAACGCAGCAGAAGTTGGACACATAAAAGTCATAGTGTTAGATTGACTCTTTGGTTTTAATGAGCTGGGGGGGGAGTTTAATTTGCTGGCTTGCTTTTCCAAGCCTGTGCCAGAGACTTTTGACAGAAAGGGAAGATTAATGTTAGAGGCTGCAGTGTGGCACTGATTGCTACAGAGTGCTCCACGCCAGCCCACCAGTGGGACCGTGCGGTGATTTGCAGTACAAGGGAAGGCTTTGTCTGCCTTTATCAAACACCACATTTCTAACTAGTTGCTTGCCAGAAAAGCACAGCAGGCGTGCTAGAAATAGCCCTTCCCCTGCAAGGGAACTACTTCCATGAGATGCAGGATTAAATGAATTTTCCTCTGTTCCTCTGGAAAACAGATTCTTATGCATTATTCTTCGTAACTGAAACTTCCTTTTATAAAGATACTCTTTTTTAAAGCAACTGTCTGCAAAAGTTACTTAATCCAAACTTCTATTGAGACTCGAACTGGGCTTTGTAGCGTTTTTCTTGGAAGGGGGCAGGGGCACCAAAACCACAGTGAATGACTTTGGTCAAAGACCAGATTGCCTGATTTAGCTGTTTAAGCTTGGTGAAGTATAAAAAGTAAGTTACAGTCCAATGGTGAAAATCAATTTAAATGCACAAAGCACTTGTAAGAATAATTTGCTGTGGACTTGAAGTGATTAGTTTAGAATTAAAGTAGTAAGTCCTTGGCAAATCTGAAGGAGAAACCTCTATAAAGTATGGTTTATTGAGCATCTTGTGAAAACAGCACTTCCTTCTTTCTTTTTATATGCTGTAAACAGTCTCTTTCTGTGGCTAGCAAAGGGAATGATGGATGGATGAAGGTGCTTGATTGAGTGTCTGAGCTGCCTGGGCTAATTGCATCACACAGGGTTGGTGTGCTTAGGGGCTCTGTAGCACCCCAGCCTGCACAGGCAAGGCTACCCAGTCCTCTTGGGGGCTGCTAACTTTGAAAAATGTTAAGTGATTGCAATGGCTGTTGCTAGCAAGAGGCACTCTTTGTTTCTTAAGGGGTGGAAAAGTGACTCTAGTGAAAGTAATAATGTAATTTTATTAATATCTATCATTCTGGCCTCAGCTTCCTTCATTCCTTAACTCAGGTAAATTGATTGATTTTCTTACAGTTATTACTGCCTGTTGCTGGCAAAAGTAAGAATGGCTTGAACAAAACTTGGTGTTTGCATTTCCTTGAGTGTTAGAGCATGAGGTGAACCACAGGTTCCTGTCTGTGTGCAGTATTTGCTTATGTCTAATTGTGTTCCTTAATTAGCTGTTCGTTACTGCTGAATTGAAGGAGTGTTGGTTTTGGGGTTTTTTTTCCTTTCACTCTTATTAGCATCAGTGCTTGCTGGTTTTTTTTTTTTTTCTTTTTTTTTTGGTACCTTGAAAGGGGATGATTTCCTTTGAGGCTGTCACCTGGGAACTGTCTAACTTTAAACTGGGATGGTAGTGCCAGGAAACATGGAAGGTTGCTGGCAGGCAGTGAAATGAGGTAGTGCAGGATACAGCTTTTGGAAGGAATAAATCTGCCATCCTGCTGCAGAGAGGAGAAGCTGAGAGAAATGAAAGAAAAGGTGTGAGACTGCCTGCATCTACACGGGAGAGATTTAGGGCTCTTTGAGGTAATGGAGGGACACAAAGAGCCATATTCTTTACTAGAGACAAGTGTCTTTCCTCCAGACATAAGAGAAGTGGCAGTGCTGATGTGTTGGCTGTGTAGCTAACTGCTCTGTAGACAAGAGTGCCTTTGCCATCTTTCCAGGACTTTTTCGTTGTCTGGTTTCCTTGCACTTGTGCCCCAGGAATGCGGCGGTGTGCTTGTGTGGGGGATGCAGCACAAATGGGTCGGGCTGAATGCTGCAGGTGCCATTGCTCATTTGTTTGTGTGTTGTTTCTGGCCCTTTCATCTCCATAAAGTAGAACAAATCTGGCTTTTGACAGTGAATTGCCAAATCTGGCTGGACGAGTCAGCTCTCTGAACACTTGTGAACATCTGACTGACTGATGGTTATCTGAATGAATTGTACTTACCAGGTTATGGCAAATCAGTGTTTTCCCCATGTTCAAGATTTACTTTTCCATTGCCAAGAATTGCACTTTGAAAATGATTGTTCCTTCTCTTTTCTTCTGAAGGGTTTGGAGCTGCTCTTGCACGCAAGCCTGATATACCCTCCACAGAGGTTTCTCCTCCGAGTCCCAGTCCCCTGAAAAAAAGCGGGTCAATCAACTGGCCTTTCCCTGACAGAATTAAATCTCCCAGGACCGTGAGGAAGCTTTCCATGAAAATGAAAAAGCTGCCAGAGCTGAGCAGGAAGCTGAGTGTGAAAGGAAGTTCAAGCCATAGTAGTTCAGATAATCCTCCTTCCCTGAAAGGGAGCTGCCGGGATACAAGCCATACAGTGTCTTTGCCTTCTTCTGGAAACTCAACCACAGCTGCCAGCAGGAATGTGATAAGCCGCTACCATCTTGACAGCAGTGTGTCCTCACAGCACACCTACAAAAAGAAGAGCTCAAGGAGCTCCAAATCCTTCAACAAAGGTGGTTACCTCAGTGATGGCGACTCTCCTGAACTTATAACAAAATCAGGTAAACACAGACATGAAACCAAGTGTGGGAAAGGAAAGGAGAACCTTCCAAGTAACAGTGGTAAACCTGAAATAGATATCGATGCCTTCAGACACTACAACTTCTCTGATCAACCCAAGTGCTCTCAGTACATCTCTGGACTCATGAGCATTCATTTCTATGGTGCTGAAGACTTAAAGCCACCGAGAATAGACTCAAAAGATGTCTTTTGTGCAATACAGGTTGACTCAGTAAACAAAGCAAGGACTGCCCTGCTCACATGTAGGACGACATTTCTTGACATGGACCACACATTCAACATAGAAATCGAAAACGCTCAGCACTTAAAGCTGGTGGTGTTCAGCTGGGAGCCCACCCCACGGAAAAACAGAGTGTGTTGTCATGGAACTGTGGCTCTTCCCACTCTCTTCCGGGTCACCAAAACGCATCAGCTGGCTGTCAAACTGGAGCCCAGGGGGCTTATTTATGTCAAGCTGTCACTCATGGAGCAGTGGGAGAACTCTCTTGATGGCCTTGACACAGACCGTGAGCCTGTGATGTTTGGGGTGGATGCTCGAAAAGTTGTAGAGAAGGAAAATGCAGGCTTGATGGTGCCACTTCTGCTGCAGAAATGCATTCTGGAGATTGAAAAGAGAGGCTGTCAGGTACTGTGCATTTTTTAATCTCTTTTGTCTATATTTCTGTGTTAAGACAGCTGTTGTTACAGTGTAAATAGTGACTAGAAATGGGGGGAAAGTAAAAACATTTTTAGAAGTCAATTCTTTTCCTTTGCTGCTTGTTTGCTTGTTTGTGGTGAACACTGGCCATTGTAATGTGGGAAGAATAAGAGGGCTGTGTGCAGTCAGTGCTTCCAGCTTGGCCTTTGTAGAGGAGAAGTACACTTGCTCACAGGAGCTGCTCCCAGCAGAGCTTTAGGAGTGGGGATAGTGAAAGGAACCTGCAGCCCCCAGTGCATAGAGTCACCCTCAGAAAGCAGAGATCATTTGAGAGCTTGAGAATGCTTGACCCCTGAGACATGGGTCAGTTTATAGAGACACACATCTAAATGCAAAAACTATATGGTTCACTGTGTGCTCCAAGCCAAAGCTGACACAGTGAGCCCATCTTGTGGTGCAGTCTGAAGCCAGTGTGCCTAAGATCCATCTCTGTCATGGCTTGGTACACAGCATTAGGATGAGGATGAGTCCCTGAGGGGCTGAATTAGTTCTTTCCCCACACCACTGCTCCTTGTTTTTCTTCGGGTTGTTCTCAGAATTGGGACTGCTGCAAAGCAGAAGTGCCCAGTGTCTTTGTTTTCATCCCGTTGTTGGTTGATGTAGTCTAATGAACAAAAATATGTATGAGAAATGGGATATGGAAACAAATCACTGGTTATGGATGCTAGGCAAGAGGTCTGTTAGGAAGGACTATGCACAGTTCTAAGCTCAGATGTTCCCCTTGGGAATTAATTTGAAACTGGTGGGAGGACTCTTGCCTGCTGTTCCACAGCATACGTGAGCCCTCCTTGTCTTTTGCACCTGTTCTCACTCAGGTGAAATTGAGAACTAGTCACACCTACCACTGTTGCTATTTTAAATTGCTGACAGGTTGGATATGCTTCCAGGTGTGATGAGATTAGCTCTGCTGTTTATAACCCAGGTCATGAACTATATGGGGAAATGGAACTTCCATGTGGCTCTTTTGCCAAAAGTCATTGCTGATATTAACTGTGTGATTTTTCTTGTGGATACTTCTCCTAACATCCAAATCACTGGAAAAGAGAAATTTTATTCTTTCCAGTATATGTGTCCCATGATTACAGCATTTTATTATAGGCTTATTAGCACCTAGTCATGCAAATGATATTGGGTAATCAAGGCAACACTGGTAATGAAGCAACTGGGATTTGAGTTATCTGAAAGTATCTGATGCTTTTGAGCATGAAATCTATTTTTGTATTTGCACAGAGAGAACCAAAATTGCAAAATATACTGTTAACTTCTTCTTTTAACCACGTGCTTGTCTGACGTTTTTGACTTTCCTACAGAAAGGAAAGTCAAATACTGTCATGGTGCATAATCTCCACCTGAATTTCAGATGTGGCATTAGGAAACTTGAAAAGTTTAAAAGAAATTATCTTAGGCATATAATACATCATATTCAGTCTTGAGAAAGGAGGAGTACAAATTCCATTGGGTAACTTTCCATGTATTTAAACAGGAATTAATATACGTCCAGAAAAATACTTTTGCTTGCATACCTGCATTCTCCTGGTCTTAAAACAGTACAGGTGGGATTCTTTTGTTTGGTTTGGTTTTGGATAATTTTTTATCTTGAGCCTGTGGTAGTTTTGCATTGATCTTTTACTGCTCAGTACAGTTGCCTATAATGCTAATTATTATAAAATTAATATTTTTAAGATTTAGATTTGTAATATCATAGGAGTTCTTGTATAAATAGTGTTGATGAAAATGGAAAATAATGATAAAATGGAAAATATGAATACATGAAAGCACATGATTTAACTGGCAATTCAGTTCAAGAGTGTTGACTCCTGTCACTTTAAGCATGTTAAATAATACCCATTTTGCAGAAAACTTTCAATATAACTTGAAACATATGGAACTCAGCATCTTGTTAACTTTAAAACAACATATTATAGGTCTTATAATGGAGTGGACATGATTTTCTTGAAACTCTGGTTAAGGGTATAAAAATACATTTAATTTCTTTTACTATATAATGTAATATGGTAGGAAAATATTTTCACTTATTTTGAGTTTGTGTTGCTTTATTAATTAATTTGTAACTTTCCTCATTTTTAGTATGGAATCAGTTGCATGACTTCTGCTAATGGTTAATAACTGGTTTTGTACTGCAATTTTTGTTTACATAAAGCTCTAAACACTTCTCATTTCTTTCTGCTGAAGTTTGAATTCTATTCTGTATAATTCAACAATTATGCCAGGAAAAATAATGATGGTCTGAGTAAGTGGGGTGAGAAGCAAATATGTGTTTAATCTGTACTTCTTTCCTGATTCTCCATAAAAGCAAAACATGAAGCAATTCCAGTTTAGACCTTGTGTTATGTCAGCAGAGCACTGCTCAGCACGCTGGCTGCGGAGAAGGCAGGAGCGTCCCTGCCTGGCTGCCCAGCCCCGTGTCCTGAGAGGTGCCCAGTTCTGCGCGTGGGGATGGGTGGTGTGCAGCCTTTCCTGTCCCCAGCTGCATTCCCCAACTGCTGTTCCCTCTCTGGGTGGCCCAGCACAGGATGGCAGTCCCTGGGCCCTGGGCTGACGTGGGGTGTTGTTTGTGCTTGCAGGTGGTGGGGCTGTACCGGCTCTGTGGCTCGGCTGCCGTCAAGAAAGAGCTTCGAGAGGCGTTCGAGAGGGACAGCAAGGCTGTCACTCTCTGTGAGAGCCAGTACCCAGACATTAATGTCATAACAGGTAACACATTTACTTGCTTCTCTTCCAAAAGAGTTGTGCCATGTTCCTCATGTACCTTTAAAAGGGTGAAATTGTGCTTTGAACTCTTTTTCTGTTGTCATTTTAACAAGGTTTTAACTGCTGCTGAAAGCTGGCTGGGAGTGAGTTGCTGTGGGGATGTGTGAGTATGGATGAAGTGATTTGTAGGGAGGGGAGGATGTGCAAGGACCTGCTTTCAGTAGCTGCTCCACCAGGTACAGAGGGAAGTGGGAGTCTGAAAGGAACTGGGGTCTTGGAGCTGGTTAAACCTGTGCCATTGGCTTGTACTGGAGCAGATCTGGCAAAGCTTGGCTGTGATCAGGCACCTCTGCTGTGCTGGTGGCTCTGCACCATGTGACCAGGGCTGTCTTGGATCAGTTCTTGTTCTCCCTCTATGTTGGAGGTTGCAGGAGTTATGGGAACAGATTTCCCATTGTGTTGTGGAGGATAGAGCTGCAGGAAGGTGCCTTCATTTGATCACTTCTTTTTTAAAAGCCTTGCTAAGGTTTTTAAACTTAAACTTTAAACTCCTGCCTCCTGGAGTGGCACTTCACTTGGTGTCACACAGCAAGCTCCAGGCACAGGTAAGAAGGTCCTGGGAAACCTGTCTGCATCAGCTCCTTACATGGCTCTCTTCACAGGAGCTGTGCTGCAGAACTGAATGAAGTTGGTGAGGTTTTGCTAAAAACTGGAACAGTTTTGTAACTATTGATACTTGTTATGTAAGCTAAAGTTGATCTAATTTCAGGCATCACTGAGTAAGCTGGTTGGTCTGAGAAATTAGTCAGAAGCATTCATTGCCTGTATATCAAGGGATGAAAAATGTAACAGTAGTTGGGATATAAATTTTCTGTGCCAAAACCCTTCCTGTAATATCCAGCTGTAGAGGAGAGTTATACCCTGTTTGGTGGTTTATTTAATTTCAATGTACTGGGAATTAATTTTACTCATTACGTTTTATGATTGTACAACATGTTTTCAGAAGATACTACTCAATGACATTTGCTGAGTTACATAAACCTCTTCGTTCAGAGTGTGCAGCCAGTCTGTTCACCTTGCTTGCCTTGGCTGATTTTGCTGTGGGGTTCAATGTTGTTCACAAGAACCAGCATTCTCAGCGTCAGAAACTTGTATTTATAGAATCATAGAATTGTTTAGGTTGAAAAGACCTGTGAGGTCATCAAGTCCAGCCATTAACCCAGCAGTGTTTCACTCTTTTATGAACAAGGTGTATGGTAAAGGTAAAAAGTATAAATGGTCTTTTAAACTGGGCTGTTTTCTTCTCTTAACAAATAAATGATGAGAAAAAGTGGTTAGAACTTCTAAGATCAGATTGTTCCATGAAATTATTGATGTCCTATTTTCTCAATTTTTTTTCAGCTCAATCAACTCATATGGTGGAGTAAAACCCCTCAGTTGCTTTCTACCAGCAGCAAAAGCTGTCTGATATTGACTTAAAAGCAGATAAATGGCAAATCTGCAATTTGGTTAATGTAAACTCTGGGGTACTGAAGAACTTTGTTGTTTAAAAAATTTTAGATACTAAAAATGGCATTGCACTTCCATGCTAAAAGTAATCATTAAAACAAAATAGTCATTGTTTTATGGTTCAGGAGTATCATGGAGAAGGGTATAGGAATTTAATATTTACCTGTATACAACGGAGCATTTCCTAAGCATTTTGATTTTTTGAGTGTATTGTACACTCAGAACCAGCCAGAGCTGGCTGAAGCCAAAGTCTGAACTGCAGGAGAGCACAGTGCTACTGCAAAGCTCTGGAAGGGCAGCAACAGTCTGACTGATCTTTCCCTCTTGAGTTTGTGCTGTGGTGGCAAAACTGAAAAATTGAAGTACATTTTTCCATATACATTCCTGCAAGCCTCACTGTTGGTGGTGATATTCTGGTGACTGCTGGTGTGGCTTGGAGGTGGTACTACTGCAGGATGCTATTTTGCATCCAGAGTTTGCATTGCAAGAGTGAAAAGATCACAGCCTTGTGTTCTGCCTTACAGAAAGTCTACTGGGTGTGCTTCAGTTTGCATTCTATTGCAAGAGTTTACTTACATGCTGCTTTCCTTACAAGGGAAAAAGAGTTTTAAGGAATTATGTTAGAAAGCAGATTCTTTTCCCTGGTAGCCCTGCAGCTGTGCTTGCAGTGCCTGTGTCAGTGTTGTGCTGCAGGGGCTGGCTGGGGGAGCAGGCAGGGAAGGGGTGTTGCCATCCCTACCTTCCACTGACCCAAATGCAGCCACTCAAATTGTTGAAAACTGCCTGCTCTAGATTGACAGGGGAACCTTCAGTTCTTGTGGACAGCTGAGTTAGCCACTGTGTTAGTGCTAGGAATAAAAGTGCCCACAAAACTTAGTGCATGTGCTGAGGGAGTTGGGTTGAGAGGGAATGTTTCCCCTGATTACTTAATGCTGAGGCTGATGCACATGATTCATACTTCTATCAGCCAAAACGTGTTCCACAGAATATGAATCCTCAGCATAAATCTTGGCTGATTTGAAGAGAAGTGCTGCCTTATGTCCTTTTTGAAATTCGAGTGGCGCTCCTTTCCAAAAAGACGAGTAATATTTTTTGACAGCTCTCCAAAGATTAAAGAATGAACATTTAATGATTAAATCTTGACTGAGAAGTTCTCTTGGGATTGGCCCAGGCTTACACACAATGAAGTGGGCTCGTGGATCAAACTGAGGCGTGCAGGCAGTTCATGGAACTGACCTGTAGCTGTGTTGTTGCATCCACGTGAATTCATATCTCTGCATAAAGCTTGCAACACTCTTAACAGTTCAGTGGGTCAGAAAAATGAAGAATTAATGAAGTGGATGGCAATTTCTGCTCTCTGTCTAAATGTGTTGTGTGTGGTTGTGTCAAGAGGAATGTGCCAGTGGGCTGGCAGCAGCAGGAAGCATAGATTCATGGAAAAAAAAATAACAGCAGCTTCTTAGAGGGCTAATTTAGCTGAGTGAATAGCAAAAGGATTTAGAAAGGTCAAGGGGCATTCATGGCTCCCAAACCATCCTGTTATCCAGAGCTGCACAGGAGAAAGTCTTTTGGCAGGTGGTAGTCCTGTGATTGTGGATGCTATTACAGGAATTCCTGCTAAAAAATTAATAAACAGTTGTGAGTGTTTAGTATAAGCTAATTTGAATAGAATGTATTATTTACTACTGTAAGCTGGTTTTGATTTCAGCCTCTGCCTCCAAAAAAAGCACAACTGAAACAGAGATCTTGATAGAAGTCAGCATTTCTTGCTAATGTTGTGCTTATGAAAAAAGGAAAATATCCCAGACCATGTTGTACAGCACCAGAATCTCCCACATTTGTTTCATAAATATTTTAACCAGCTAATCCACATAGGGAACATGAGCCTTTAAATTCAGGGGAAAAATATTTGGTGGGAAGGGAGGAATATGAGTAAGTTATAAACAAAAACGAGCCACTTAAGTGGAGAAGTACCAAAAGTGCATATTCTTTTGAAACCAAACAAAAAATCCCACCAAACCACCAGGGGAAATACTTTTTCAGGAAAAAATGTGGTTGTTTGCATATTTTGTGTTGCTGAGGGGCTGTTCCCATTTCAAGCACAGAGTGAGCTCCTGGAGGCTGTGTGGTGTCTGCAGGGATGGTTTTGCCTGGCTGCCCCGTGCCCCTGCTGCACTCAGGACCAGGGCACTGCTGCTTGGGTAGTGCTGCTCCTGCAGAACAGCTTCAGTAGCTGCACTGCTGCAACTGCAGGATTCTTTGCAAATGAAAATATTTATACAGGCAGAAGACAGCTCTTACATGCATTCTATATATGAAGGGCAAAATGTTAACTTGTATTCCCTGAACCTTTTTAGAAACTACTTCGTAACAAAGCCCACACTGTACAGTTCATTTTACAGCTCAGTTACACAGACTTGAATTAAAGAAAACTGTTGCTTTGTTAAATAGCACAGTGTGATGGTAATTGCTGTGATGTGAGATTTTACAAGGTTGTGAGCAGTGCCTGCTAAAAAAAGTCTTCTGTCTTTCCAACTTTACCTGTTTGGAGAACAGGCTGCTTTGTTAACTGCAGTACCTGTTTTTAAACTGTTTATTTTAATCCAGCATTTCTTCCTAGCAAAGTATTTAAATGCAGCTGTGATCTAGCTAAAATTAGTAGGTATTTGTGGCACAGAAAGCATTTTTTTAAGGAAAAAGGAATTGTGCTGGGAAGCAGCCTTGTTTCTTTCAATTTTTTGTTAGTCATATTGAATATTGCTCCTGGATAGCGTCCTGCTATCTCCTTCCCAGAGGCTGCTCTTAGGAGCCTTAATATTTTGGTTTTTTCATTATTACTCTTCTAGTCTCTGAAACCTTTCTAAAAATGAACTTATCAGCCAGGTTCCAAAGCCAGCTTACAAGAATGCAAACTCTCAGTTCCTCTTTGGAAAGAATAGATGTTAACAGATGCTTGCCTGGTTGTTGCAGTCCTTGGAAACAGCCTCTCCCCAGCACATCCCCAGCTTCAGAAATGGTGCAGTATTTCTCTGCAACAGGGAGGGCTTTGTGCCTGGGCATTTTAGGCAGTGTCTCCAGTGGGTGTGAGTCACATCTGTCCCAGCAGGAGCGAGTGCTGTGCTGGGGCTGCAGGGTACCCAGGGACAGCAGGGAGCTGGGGGCTCTCTCATGTTTGGTTTGTGCTTGGCTGGATGAGAAGACACCATGTGCTTTGCTGTACATGCCAAGGGCACTGGGATGTTTGCTCATAATTTTATAGCTGAAAATAAACAGAACAGAAAAACTAACTGATAGGCTTATATTCAAGAGGAGGGGTCATCAAGCTGGACTTTGGTGTTTGCAGGAGCTCCTTTCCTTGGATGGGAGGTGGACTGCACTGAGCCCTTTCCTTGCCTCCTCTCACCCTCAACAAGGAAAACTTGGAGAGATGTTCTCCTGGTGCCCAGTGTCCCCACTCCTGCACATGCAGCAGCCCCTGTGCCCCAGCCCCTCTTTGCTGTCCCCTTTTGGTGGTGTCCTCCCATCTCTTGCTCCTGAGTGCAAGGTTTGTTACTAACACAGAGGATTTTCTTATGGAATGGGTCAAGTTGATGTGCTTTAATGCTCTCAAAAATTGCTGCAAAGTGAATCTGCAGTTTGTTAAATTAGCTGTTGTGTGTCATTAGGTGTCCTGAAGGATTATCTGCGAGAGCTGCCCTCTCCCCTGATAACCAAGCAGCTCTATGAAGCAGTGTTGGATGCCATGGTGAAAAATCCCTTGAGAATGACAGCAAATGGTTGTGAGAATGACCCAAGTGACTCTGAGCACACAGCAGCCCTTCTAGATTGCCTGCCAGATGTTGAGAAGGTGAGTAGTGTTAGCATGTTCAGGGAAATCACAAGCTTCAGAAACTAAAGGAACATTTTCATCCTGGACATCAAATGTCTCAGAACTGTTTATCAGATCAAGTGGTTCACTTGGATTTGTGATGCTGCTCATATTTGAAAATAATTCCATGCTGCAATGATTTGGAGGGTCTGTATTTCTGGATTTGCTCTAGTTTTAATTTTATATTGTTTCTTTAAAACTGAATGAAGGGCTGTAATCTCTACTTTTACATGATTGGATAAATGATTATTCCTGTGTGTATTCCTGCTCCACTTCTGTGGAGCTCTCCCATCTGTATGATGTAATTACCTTTGCTTCTGTGCAGTGTTACCTGCCAAATTCCAGTGTAGCAAACCACAGCCCCTTCTGGGGGGAGGGAGAGAGCAAGGGGCCTGCATGGTATCTGGAATTACCTGGAAGCTTGTTCAGATCCTGACATCATATTGAGGGTTTCTTTATTTTCTAATGTACCTGGATCATCTGTACTGTTTCTGCAGCCTCTCCTCCCTTCCTGATGTACCCTTTTTACTGTTAGAAAACTCACCCATGTGAAACTGAGTTCAGATAAGAAACAGAATTTTACCAGAAAGTGTCTTAATTGGTCTGCTCTGTTATAGTGAAATACAGCTTTTCTAATTCAGCACTTGGATGTTCTGTTGATAGGTGTTGGTAGTAAAACCAGAGCTATCAGCCTTGATCTTTTCCCTCTAGAGCCATGACCAGCACCACTGTTGCCTAGTGTTTGGTTTCCTGAGCAGTATTTTGTTTCTCTAGGCTACCCTGAAGATGCTGTTGGATCACCTGAAACTGGTGGCTTCTTACCACGAAGTAAATAAGATGACGTGCCAGAATTTAGCTGTATGTTTTGGCCCTGTGTTACTGAGCCAAAGGCAGGAGACCACCAACCATAACAACAGAGTCTTCACAGACTCAGAAGAGCTTGCTAGTGCCTTGGACTTCAAAAAGCACATAGAGGTTCTTCACTACTTACTTCAGTTGTGGCCAGGTACTTCCATGAATCTGATCAAGAAAAGAAAGTGAAAGCATTGCTGTGTGTTTGCTCTGTACATTAATTCACAGGATGATTGAGCAGCATCGGAATTCTTAAAATGGGAGGTACTGCGGTGTCACCTATTAATCTAAAGAAATTATGACAGTTTCTATTTGGCACTTCACTAAATGGAAAGTTTGTTGGTTTAATTGCTTTCTTACCAGATGGCAGAGTTTGAGTATGATGTAAGAAATAGTGAAGACTTTTTGTGAGTAAAGACACTAGAAAACACAAACCCAGTGACATTGAAGTTTCCATATCTGAATTAGAGAGGTTGGAGATTTTTTCCCCCTGCTCTCCAGCTTTGACCTGATAGGGTTAGTTTATTTCCACCCTTGTAATTTGGCAAAGTTGAAGACATCCTTAGAGGAAGAGCTCTGCAACTTCTACTTGTTTTTGCAGAGCTTTGCATAGAGAAAAATCTTGCTGCTCCATGATGGGTTTGAAGATGCTGCTGCTCACTTGTCAGCTGCAGGTGGGCAGCTCCAAAGCTGCTGATCACCAAAAATGGGAGAAGCTTTCAGTCAGATGTGTGAGTCTATGCAGGAGAGATCAGGCATGTAGATGGAGGAAGAGGGAGACCAAGAGCTGGTGGGCTCGCAAATACTGTGCAGAGACTAATCTTGAAATCCTGGGGATGGGTTATGGCATGGCTGCTGTGGGCTGCAAACCAAGTGGCTGTAGCTCTGCAGTGTGTATTGCACTAAGAGGGTAGGAGTAGGGTAAGTAGTAGAGTTTTCCTTCACTTAGAAGAAAAAGATGAGTCCTGTCCCTTGGATTGCAAGAACTGTGCAGGATGTTGTGTTAAAAGCGAGGTAAAACACAAATGCAGAGACTTGAGTTGGTGAACACCACACAGTGTAAACAGCACACTTGGACTGAATGGAAGGATCACAGTCTGATCCCTTATATTTAATCTCTGTAGTTTGAGACAGCTTGATAACCAACATGTTGTGCAATACTTTGATTTCCGTATATTTCCAACTGAAAACAAATAGTCCTTGTTTGGTTAGAGCGTGTAACACTGGCAAGTTATTGTTAACCCATGGCCCTCCATCTTAATGGGGCATAGTCTAAACAGAAGGGTTTTTGTTATAGTAAGGGGAGGCAGGGAGCAGTGAGAGTTATTGCGTGTTACTGTGCACGACATAAAGTAAAATCCCCTGGAGAGACCTGTAATGTGGATCCAGATGGAGAAGGATTGGGCACAGTTCAGGACTGAAACTTTGTGCTTGTGTGTGGGGAGTCTTAACAAGCAGACAGTCAGATGATGAATTGCATGGGTTTGTGTGCACTGCCTTTTCAGTGGTGATTGGGAATAGGAAGTCTCTGCAGCTCATTACAGGAAGCAATGGTCTATAAAACCAGAAGTTTTGCAGCTCAGATATTTAATAGGCACAGGTCAGTGAAAGGAGCTGTGCCGTTTGCCTTAGGCAGTGGGTAACAGCAGAGGAACCTTTTAGTAACTTGTGCTGTGCAATTGTGAGCTCAGGTGACACTGCCAGCAAACCTGTGTGAGTGTACATCTGCTTGTGGCTGCACAGAAAAATTACTGCAGGTGAGAAGTGAGCTTCTTTAATAGCACAGGACGCCAGGGCAGAAGAGAAGCACGAGAGCTCAGCTCGCTGTGTTATCTGCTTCCCTAGGTGTTTCTCAGTGGTGGTGTTTCTGTTGTGTTTTAACCTCTTGTGCTGTGCCTGCTTTCTGTTACTCCTTAGCCTGGACAAAGTGTGTGAGCTGAACTGTTTGCTTTTCTTTGACCCAGAGCTGGATGGTGATTAACTCATGCAATGAATTTAATTATTGTTGTGGGAGTTTCTACTTATAGAAAGGCTTCTCTGCTGCAATTTGACTCTTGAATGAATCTTCAAAACTGAGATTTGCAGTAGTTTTTCCTAATTATTTTATATCAAATGGTGGCAAAAAATGTGCTGTGTGTTGGCTCTACGATTGCATGTGTTCATGCACGCTCTTAGTGGGACATTGAGGGAGGACAGTGGGCATCTGCCATGGACTTTTCTGTTGCAGCATGGATTCAGTTCTGACTGGTTTAACTTCTCTCTTGTAGTTCATCACTCGCCTGCCAAAGAGCCAGTCCATCTGAATGCATTTCCTGAGCACTCATCCTCCCTGAATTACCTGAGACCCAAGAGGCAGAGACCTCAGATGCTGAACCTGAGCGGTACCGAGATGTCGGGGGTGCTCAGACCAAGGCCGGCAGGTCTGGACAGCCCCTCGAGCAACCGCTACGCTGGGGACTGGAGCAGCTGTGGGGAGAACTACTTCTTAAACCCCAGAGACTGCCTGGGTGAGGCAGACTATGATGATGTCCCTTCAGAGGACACAGAGAGCGGGGATGACAGCAGCAAAGCCGAGGAGTTGGACGCGCCCGCCGGACGCCCGCAGCCTGATCCTGGAGAGCATTCCTTTGGGAGCTACCTGACAGTGCCAGCTATAGACTCTGCAGTGGATCACAGAGCACACCTCAAGGACCTGCAGGAAAGTATTGATACTCTCATAGGAAACCTGGAAAGGGAACTCAATAAAAACAAGCTAAATATGAGTTATTAAATCCTGTCCTGCATGGCGTCTCCTTGTGCCTCCATGCCTGCCCCTTGTTGGGCTTCCCTAGCTGTGTGAGGAGTGATGGTGTCCCTGAACACTGTGGTAAGGCCACAGCCCACCTCGTGTTAGCACATTTGAAGCCATTCCGTAACGTCTCTGCCTTTCTGTTAGAAGGCATTGTCCTGATTTGTGTTGGAGACAAGCTTAGACTGTGATGGGATTCCACATAGTGGCATTTCTCCCTAAAAACACTATGCACTTAGGTGGCCTGGGCAGTACCTGATAAAAGAGGGCAGTGGCATCAGAATTCCTCATTCCTGAACTCCTGGCTCCAGTACAGATGTTCCTCTCAGAAGAGGATGAACGCTGCTTGGCCTGAGTTTTGCAGCAGGGACTTCAGATAGACTTGTTTCACTATATATGCAATGGCTGCTATGAAAAATGCTTTATATAATATTTATATATAAAGTTTTAATTGTACAAATATTAACGTATTACTGTATTAACACTTTTCAGTAATTATTTAAGCAAGCAAAAATAAATATTTTTCTAACCTTGTTTGTATATATCTATGTATAAATGTGCATGTGTCTGTAGCCATCTTTGAAAAGAAAGGTCTCAGAATTATGAAATGTTCCCATTTCTAGGAAGGCATGTTCAGTGATGCCAGGACAAGGTTACCCTTTGGGTAGCACAGCATTTGATTTATGCACAGAAACATGGCCAGAGAAGAAGGCAGGGTGAATGATTAATGTAAATGACCTTGTGTATTGCAGGAACAGCGCTTTGCAGGTGTTGACTATTAACTCTCACACACTCACACCACCCTTTCTCTGTTTGTTGGGGTTTTTTTTTGTTTTGGTTTTTTTTTCCTTACTTCATTGTTTGTTTCTTCCTCCATGGGTTTTTTCACATATAAAGAAGGTCTGGAAGGTACTTTGGAAGGTACTTACTTTTCAAAAAATATTTTTTGTTTTTCCTTTATAACCTGTTACTTTATTCTTTATGGTCTGGTACGTTTTTTTTTTTTTTTCTTTCCAGAGTTTCATGCATTTTTGTTGTGGTACCCTTGGCTGCTGCTGATAGTTAGATGTGTTTGAGCCCTCTGTAAAGTGTTGTGGCTCCAGAGATGGAAGTTCAGCACAAAGCCAGTTACTTTTATTTTCTTTTTTTTTTTTTTTTAATTACTCTCCCAAAAATGGAAACCAGAGTTGTCACATGGTTGAATGGATGGGGTGATATTACTCCTGGGGAGTTTGGATGGGATTGCAGTTCACTGTGACCTTACTAGATTCAGCCATCACCACCTGCTCAGAGCCTCTTTTATCTCTAGTCATTTATGGTGAGCCATTAAACATTTCATGTTAGAGAAACACATTCTTGATTCAGTTAAAAGTAGTTACCAAATTGTATAAGATGTTTTGATAGTCCTTCTAACCAAGAGGACATACAAAGTCATTCCTTATCCTCTACAGGTCACACACACATCCCCAAGCAAGGGACATTGGGCAGGTGGGGCTGAAAAGGTTTTGTTGTTTTGAGAGGTCAGTTGCTGTCAGCTGGCAGGGTAGAAATTAATTCTACATCTTTTTGGTACGATTTTTGACATCCCACCACGGCTCTCTGTTCACCCTGTGGGTAAGTGCTTTTCTGCTAACTGTACTTCCTTATATTGCTTAATTGAAGAGTTATTTATTTACAGTAGCAAGGAATTAAGAATTGCTATGGCAAACTTCACCCCTCTTTTCTAAGCAATTATTTTAGCATGGTTCCAATGGGTTACTCAATCTCATTAATTTATTTTTATAAGTGTTAAAAGATGCAAAACAATTATTGCAATATGATGATATGAATGAAAATGTAAATTTAACCTGAAGCATTTATCAATAAATCAATGTATTTTTTTAAACTTTTATACCTACAGAATGTGCATACTTTTTAAACTATAAATTTAAATTCTAAATAAAATTTGAATTAAGAACAAAATCTGTCTGTGCCTAGCTCATGATTATTTAAACCTGTCTAAGATGATGTCATCCATTTTCACTCTCTGCACACATGAATTAATTCCATAAAGACATTTAGTTTTTGACGTTTTGTTCTGTTGTCATGTCTAGATTTACCCAATGTTTGAGTTAGATAATTAAAAATAAACCACTACATCATTAGCACTCTTTAAATTTAAATGCAAACATTTTTCATTTATTAATCTTTCATTGCCTGTAATAATCCAGATGATGTAAGTGGTCACCTCTTGAATGCGTGTAAACTTTTCCTCCAGGAGGGCTCTGTAACTTGGGGCAGTTGACAATGCACTGCTCTGTCAACTTTAGTATTACAACAGTGGAAATTAGTGACTTGATAACTTGTATTCATGTTAATATCATGGGGTAATTAAAATACATTAATATATTATATTACTCAAACATTTCCAGGTAATTTAGTTAACAATTTGTAGAACATGTTTTGTATCTTAGAAATCCTCCTTTAATGAGACATTTCCCAAGTGGTATTTTTGTTATGTTATCCCTTATCTATGTATTCTTAGAGATACTGCTATGTTTAATATAGTTGGTTATATTGTCTGGTTAAACTGCATTCTTTTTGTGATTGTTACAGATTCTTAAGGAACAGGATTACTGTGGGAATTACCTTTAATCTAGAAACACTAAATTGGGAGATTAAAACAACCTGCTTCTACCAAAGCAGCAATTAAGGTTTTTACACAAAAGGGCAGCCTCTGGCTGTGTGTGGTTTCAGGGCAGAGCCTCTCCAAACCCTGTGGCCACAGCCAGGGGCCTCCTTTGCCGTGCTGGCCTGTGCTCTTGTCTGCTTGGTGAGACTGCTTTGGCATCAGGAGCAGCTCCTGTTCACCAGGGACTGGAAGAGGTTAACAGCAGAAGGCAGAGCCTGCAGTGGAGTTGAGAGAGCAAATTGTCCTTGGAGTCTGTGGACTTCCTTCAGGTGTGACCTCTGCTTCCCAGGTAAAGGAAATGGGTGTGGGTGCTTTTACAGAGGCAGTTCCAAGGCTTGAAACAGAATCTCATACAAATGGTTTTACCCAAGCCCATGGTACTGATGGCCATGTGCAGGGCTGGGTCACAACCAAGAATTGTAGTTTGTAGTCCCCAGGGAAAAGCAGAAATGCAAAGGTGGGTCTGTGCTGTTCTTTGCTGCCAAGTTCTGGGGATATGATACACTTGGGTGGATTTAGGAGTGGACTAGGCCCATTCGTAGAGTTCTAATCCTTTCCTGTTTGTTTAAATAGGATTTTCCACATTCCAAACACTGCTGGTGCTGAGTGGCTGATCCACCTTTTGGCTTCTCCCCCTTTTAGTTTCCTAAAGTGCTTATTACAGGAGCATGCACGAGGTGGGTGGGGATTTGATGGGTGGGTTTGCATGACCTCAGGCTGGCTTAAGCCACTGGGGACCTACATGCTCAGAAGCTTCAGGTTTTTTCACCTGTCTTTCCCAAATGTGTAACCTGTATGTATGTTTGTTAATGCACCAGACAAGAAATGGATCTGCAGTTAATCAGACATGCTCTAAAAACAGAGGGAAGCATCCCCAACAGATATGCAGGATTTTTACAGAATAAATCTATAAATCTGATAAGCCAGAGACACATGTAGTATTTCCACTGTCAGGTCTTAACCCCTTTACCTTCATCCCCTTCCCAAGGAATAGGATGAGATACTGGGATTCTTGACAGTATCCTTGATATGGGAAACAGTTGTCTCACATTCTGGAGCTAACACAAGCTGAAATATGGTTATATGGTGGGGGGGACTGATGTTTGCTTTAAATGTCATCCTGCATAATGAATTTACTGTTTTCATTCTGCTTGTCTCTTAGACCCAAACAGGAAAACCTATAATGTGTCTTAATATCCTCAGGGCAAAATTGGAAGGGCCCGATGATGCAAAGCTGACCCTACAGGTATTTGAACATTGAGACTTGTATTACACAGATTAAAGGATCCTGATGGGATGTATCATGTCTCCTGTGTTACTTGGGATCAGAGATGAGGAGGAAAATGGTTCTCTGGAAGATTACTCCCTTTCAACTGGGGCGTTCCTGCAGCTCCCCAAACTGCTTTGCTTTAGGGAGGGAGGGAAGCTGATAAGCAGAATCCTGATCTGCTGCCCCTTTAGCCATGCTGTTAGGAAAACCCACCTGAAATCCTCTGTCTTCCTGGAATATTTTCTTAATCAAAACTCTAAAGAGTGCCTCTGTGGTGGGGAACAAGGCTCCCATTGAGTAGTGACAGAGCTGCAGTGGAGAGGGTTGGCTGGGCTTTCCAGATAAGCCATGACCATATGACTGACTTACTTATTCGTAGTTTGCAGCCTTGTTAATCAAAAGAAATCTGTGGAAGATGCTCTGAGGTGGTCTACTAATGAAGTCCAGGCCTGATAATAAGTGAGCTTTTTAATTAGTCGGTTGTATGATATTTATGTATCTGTGTAGAGCAGGCTGTTAGTTAAATATTGATTTAGCAGAGGAGCAGTGTTCTCTTCCTGTTTGCACTCTGACTGTAAACACTGTGCTGCAGGTGTTAGGGACATGCTTGTTGAATTTTCCTTCGTTTTAATGTAGAGCTAATTCAACGTGAAGGACAAGGCATATTGCTATAATATTTAAACTTCAAAGTAGCAAACAAGAGACCATTTTCAAAACCAAGTCCTATCTAGTGGTTACAAACTACTTTAAAATCTGACCAAAGTTCAGTCAAAGTGCTAAAAGCACATGATAGGGAGATCCTGGCTGTAGAAAATTGAAGGGGCATGTCTTTAACACTGCCTAACCCCAATTAGCAGTGTTTATTTTGGGATGCAGGAGCCTCACACTGATCCTGTTTTCTCTTTGGCTGTTCTTTATTCTGACGAAACAGAGCACTGGGGCTGGCTATTGCTTGTCAGCTGAAGATCTTCTCTGCAAATCCCCTGTGTGTCAGTTGTCTTTTGTGCTTTAGTGTCCACTGTGACCACATGGACATTTGTTTGACAGGAGTCTGTGACCCTCAAACACTTTGGTGAGTCATGGAAAGAGTGAACTCACCCGTATAGAGTTTAATCTGTCCTCCTCTGATAGATTTAATTTCTGCTGGCAGGCTCTGCTCAGTTACATGGTGTCTGACCTGGCTATTGAAACCCAGCAGCAGCAGAGCCACTTACCAAAGAGCCCTCTCTGGATGGAGGGTGGGCATTAATATTCATGAGCTGTTACTTATTTACACTGGTAAATATTAAAACTTTTGTATAACACCATTTGATCTCTCTGAGAGACAATTGTCTTTTTACAGAAATGCACAGCTACAGTGAGCTTACTAAAAGCTGTTTGTCCTAAATAATACTGATTTCTTTGAGGGAAGAATATATTTTAGTGGACTTGGTTTCCTGTTTGCAAGCACTTGCCAGGATTAAGTAACAATAAGTTTGTAAACTGATGATAGCAAGTAAAAGTGGTTCAGAGTCCTGACAGAGCCTTAAAAACTATTCTTTAAAGAGAATATTCATTATAACTGTATTAAGGCAAAATAGTGTGGAAACTGGGTCCAAATCAACTGTTCTTTAACCACACTGTGAACAAAGAAATAGATAAGGCTAATGAAACAATAACCTCTTGCTGCAAGATTCTTTATTTCCAAATCTAAACTGTTCTGCTGAAATACAGGTCTTTCAATAAGTAGCTTCTGGTTCTAAAGGTGATAATAGACTCTAATAATCCAATGAGGAAAGTATTTCTTCCTTCTGTCTTCTCTCTAAATCCACAACTACCTGCTTCTCCAGCTCCAGAAACACAGTATAATGTGCATTTTCTTGATCCTCCATCTATCTCTTCTGCAGTTTTCTGTAGTCATATGCTGAAAGAAAAAAACATACCAGACAAAAATGCACTGTTAAGCTTTGAAATCTGTATGTGATCCCATTGCTTTCCAGTGGGTTGTGTCAGTGCTGTCACAAATTAATGAAAGTAGGCATCACCATGGGCTACATCAATCAACCAAAGAAATGGCAGTTTAGTTATTTAGTATTATTAAACCATTTACCAAAGAATGGATAGGCAAAATTCTTATGTGAGTAAAGAATGGAAGGCTGGAATCCATCCTTGCTTGAAGGATCAACATTTATAGGGAAGTTGACAAAATGTAACTTTTTGAACAAGCAACTGGTGTAAAATGAAAAGCAAATTTATAGTAGTTAAATGTCCATAGGTTCTAAAGCTCTTTCAGGGAGTTCATTTGACCAAGAAATGCACCACATGAATTAGGATAATCTTTTCCATTCTTAAGAACTGTAAATATGAAATAAAAAGCTGCTAAACAATTCTGATTATGTCCATCTTGATTTTTTGAGAATGCTGTGGAAAATTCTGTCTAGCAATACAGGTACATTTTAAAGACACAAAGAAACATAGAAAATTTTCTTAATTACTAGTATAACATACTGTTTTCTCTGTCTCCAGTTCGATTTCAATTCTGTTTTGGCTTGAAACTTTTGATAGTCTTTAAACTCCTGTTCGCAGTACTTCAGATATTTGATTTCTCTTTTGAAGTAATCGAGTACGTTGGCATGCTGTAAACACAGTGACAAACAAGGGTCATTACATGCTCAGACACAGACTTCTTGCTGATGATCTGAATGTATTGATATTTTATCTAAACTGGAAATATAAATATCTCTATTTATCTCAGTAGTTTGTAGTAAAAAAGATGTGACCAACTTCAGGCATAAAGAAACCATAAACTACCATACTCTGGTAGTACATTATGCATTTATTTTATCTGGGATTCTGTGTTTCAGTTTTTATTAGTCCCTTCAACATCCTAGTATTTTTCAGTGAATACTTCAGTTACAATGAACATAATCTAAATATTAGTGACTGTCCCTTGGTTGATAATTCTGTACCCTAAAGAGTTTAGTTCCAAACCACAGGTAATCTGTGCAGAAGCAATTCTTCCCTCATATCACTCAGCTCAGTTGCTTTGGAAAAGTAATTTTTACTAAAATGAAGCTGCTGATGTGATGTTTTATTGCTACCCACTGCAGCTCTGTGCATGGCAAACCTTTATGGGATGTTTATAAACTAAATGCCTACATAAACATAAAACTACAATAAATGGGAAGATGAATTTGTGATGTTAGAGTAACAGACTTGGCAGCAGGCAAGACTGCCAGACTGACACACTGGCTTAATCTTTGGCTGGGAGGTGGAGGAAAAGAAAAAC
The DNA here is from genome assembly GCF_009819885.2 of Catharus ustulatus. Taxonomy (NCBI): domain Eukaryota; kingdom Metazoa; phylum Chordata; class Aves; order Passeriformes; family Turdidae; genus Catharus; species Catharus ustulatus. The sequence continues at coordinate 15,524,816 of NC_046229.1, read as the reverse complement.
TGAAAACTATGTAGAAAAAAAGAGAAATTAAAACTGCTTGCATTGTTCCCCTGGCCTTTTGGTACATACAGTTCTTATTTCAAGAGCGTGAATGAGTGGGAATGTTAGTAACAGTTTTCAAAATGTGCTTTCACTGAACTAGAATCAGATATGAAGACATGTAAATTGAATTATGAAATTTAAAGGAAAAAATTAACACAAATGTGGACAAGGAGGTGTAAAAAAAAGGAATCCAGTATATACACATTACTATGCACTCTAAAACATAGTTTTACTGCATGAAAGGTGTAATTTTATGGATGTGGCAAAAATCACTGACCTCTTAATTGTGTTTCCATGTAGCCATGTTGGAGCAGTGGAATTCTGCCAACTGTCACTAGATTTCCTTTAGCTGACTCTTATCTAAGCTCTGTACAAAGCCAGCTTGGCTACAGGTGATCTTTGAAGAATATGGCTATACCGATTTCAAATTAATTGCCATTATTTGAAGGCATTTTTATCTAGGGAGACTTGTTTCTTTGTTGGAGTTTTCAGGATAAAGTGTCAAAGAAATTTAATAAAAATTCTTACTAACCTCATTACTCAAAGGGTGACATAGACCTTGACAGATTTCCAAAATATGCAGAACTCCAAGATTGTCAGAAACAGCCAGAAAATGCTGCTCTGCTGAAAGATATTTGACCAAAAAAACCATATAAACAATCCAAATTCCAACAGCAATGTGACCCTCCACCCAAAGACAAGCTACAGAGGGTTCTTTTTTTTTTTTGGTTGTTTTAGTTTATTGTTCACTGCTGCAAAAAAGCAACCTTATTGCTCTGTTATTTTATTAATGCCTTTAAAGTTTATTTTAATGGATTTTTAAAAAATGAAATATTTTAGTAGTACATGGTAGTACACTTAGAACTGATGTATTCATTTTTGTATGTACATTTGTGGAAGCATGTACTTACATAAGATCACTTGTAATAAGATTTGTGTACCTGTTTTGCAAACAGGGTAGCACTATAATGTTCAATTACCGTTCACATACCTGAGGCACTGGAGGGGCTGATGAAAGTGATGATTGATTTGGAGATGTTCTGGAAATGGGATGGCTCATGAGTTTTCTTCAGTAAGTCCCAAATATCTATATTTCCATTGTCTCTGCCAATGAAGAAAACTCCTGGTCTTGTTAAGGACCATTGTCCTGCAGTGTATCTTCCAGCAGAGCAACTTGACTGAAGGATTGGTCCATTCTTAATTTTTTTGGAAAACAAATAAAAGACCAGAAAATCAAACAGTACTATCAATTCACTACTTCAGATCTCCTGTCTTTGGAAAATGCTTACAATTTAAATGGTCCCATTACAGAAGTTATATCAATGGCAAAACTCCTACTACCTGCTGTAGATAAAAAGGATTGTAGGGAAGTAAAAAACCTGGTATCTCACTTCCAGTCTCTTCAGGTAATCTGTCTGTCTGCTGTAAAAACCTGTGGTCTGGAGATTTTGTCAGGTGCAGCTAACCTGAATTCCTGCATGAGTCAAACTTTAAAAACCTTCATGTTTCTTTGTCTTCACATGATGAAAAAACCATGTCCTAAAAATACAAGTTCTTCAGATTTGTTCAGCATGCATTTCCCTAGCAGGAAAATGAATAGTTGTGAAGCTATGCTTTTTACAAGGTTGGAATTTAAGAAAGTCACTTCACTTTTTCTGCAAAAGGCAAGTTTATTAAGCTATATCTAAAATAGTTTTCTGATGTGAAGAAGATTGAAAGGTTCTTTTATATCTGTTTAGTTTGTAAGATATGAAGCTTCATGACTTACTAGTTTCTGAAAATACAGTCTGTGAGCCTGTTCTAGTCCTGTCTTGTGTACCTATCACAAATGTTAGAGCTGTGTTAAAGGAACTTACTGTAACTCCTTCTTTCCAAATGGCAAACTTCTGGCCTCCAATGCTTAGAAAGACGTCTTTAAAAAATGGAGATTGCTGGAGAGTGTTGATCATTTCAGTGTGGAGAGTGTATTTCTGGGAGTGTTTCTGACCTAATGGAGGAAAAAGGCAGTTGCTTGTTACTAGTGCCTTAGGGATCAAGAAACACGAGTGCAGGACCTACCACAGGCCTGGAAGATAGCAGCCTCTTTTTCTTTTGCTCACAAGGTACAGGAATTGGATTTGTTACATATCTGGTTACTTCCATGATTTGTGCCAATATCTTTGTGCTATTTTGTCATGCCAGCTAAATTGCTTGCACTTCTGAGGGTGTACTGTTAAATCTAGGTGTTATCAGTGAGAAAGACTATTAGAGCTATGAGCAAGAACCTGAAGAAGACAGAGTACAGACACAAATATTTTAAAGTTAGTGATATATTAAGGCTTAAACAGGTATTGAGAAACTTGAACTTACTAACTGGTTTTGCTGAATTAGTATCAGTTTTCATTTTCCAGTTAGAATAAACAACTTCTCCATCCTGTAATGCCAAAAAAAAAAATCGAGCAAATGCTAAAGTTAGAGCTTGGTGGCTTATTTCAAAGTGACTTGTTTTCAGCTAGGACTTTTCTTAATTATAACCATTGATGCCAAGATGATTTTTTACCTTTTCTTTTATATACCTTTTATGTATCCTCATTATTCTTAGCATGCATACTTGTCATTTCTTAAGTCTAATAACTTAGCATAGTCCTAGTATTCTGTTAGGCCAGGAGACCAAACATCCAAAAGTCCTCACAGTAAGAGGCCAGAAAACCCCACACCATTTTGGGAAACCAAGTTCCTCTCTAGAGCATATCCTGTAAACTAAAGCTTTGGCCCATCCAGGGGGGAATTCCTCAGATGAGGGAATATCACACCATTCATCCAGGCCTCCCTTGGGGCACCCTTGTTAGATATGCTGATTTTTAAGGTCTATAAATTGTATACACGATCTATCATGTGTGTGCATTGAGGTGCATCCCACCTTGGCAAAGTGGTGCACCATAAGGATCTTTATAAAAATACTGAAGTAAAAACCCCTTAGCCCTTAAATGTGTCTGGCTCTCCATTTTTAAGACCAGGGAAAGACACTAAAAAAAATTACTGATCTTATGTGTTCTGGAATAAGGAAATACTCTTTAGTTCCTAACAGGTGGTTAAGCTCAACATCTTTTGCAAATGTCTTCTAATTCTGCCCTTGAAGTAAGGGTTCATAGTCTGTACAATATTGGAGGTTTATTATTTTTTAAGCATGTAACTAAAAGTATTAAAGTGGAACTAAAAGGTGGCATGTTCAAAGATATCTTTTTAGTTACACCTGAAGAAAACATGCAAGTCCATACATTGGTGAAAATTCTGTTATTTAGATGTTCAGTCTTTCAAATATCTTGGATTAACATTTTAATTACTAATATATTATTTTCACTTACTTCATTTCCAGCAAAAAAATCTGTGGATATATTCTCTAGCACTTCCAGATTTTTGCTTGAGTATGTACTCATCTCTGTATATGGGCTCTCTTTGATGGGTGTTCTTACTGCACTCAGAGATTTTGCCTTCCCTGGGAAACAACAGTTACATCTTTTTGTTATCCACTGGAGTTTATTAGACCAAGCAAATGCTTTGTCTTGTAAAGGTAATTTGTGAATAAGGGGAATTTCAAGAAGAGATAGGAAAAAAGGCTGCCAAGTAAAGCAGTTCTGTGGGTTTACTGTTTCCTAGAGGGGTCTCCCCATTGCTGCAGGTCTGAAGTCAGTGCTTCTTGTACCCAGACAATACTTAGGGTAGCACCATCCTGTTCTTTGCCAGTTTTACACAGCATCAGTGTCTCCATGGGAGCTGCCCTTGCACATCACCCACAGCTGCCACAAGCAGGAGCTCACATCTCTCCTCCAGGGAATGAATTATGTTTCTAAAAATAGTTTTCTGCAATGGCTGAAAAGGACATATTGTTTCAGGGATAAAGAGATTAGGTGATGGATTTGCATGGGCTTTTAAGTGAAACTGGGTAGAGTCACTGTGTATATGGAATTGCTCACTTTGGATTTTTACATGTACATCTCTTCGTAGTCAGTACATGTAGTTCACACACTGAATACCACTATACTTAAGAAATCTTTTTCTCCAGATATGTTTAGCTATACAGTATTTTGTTGCTCAGCTTTTATTATGTATATACTGACATACAAGCTTATTAAAAGCTTATTACACCCCATGTAAGGTGTAATAAAAATATTACCTGAGCGTTTGTAACGATACTGCAGTTCCTTTAAATTAATTCTGGTGGGACCATACTCTGTGCTGTTATCCCTTTCACGCAGATTTATCTGTTCAGAAAGAAGTGAATTTGCTAAATCATTCTGTCAGATCTTTGAGGTACAAGTCTAAATGACTGTGATGTAATGGAACAGTGTAATTTGTAATGTTCCACAAGCAGTATTTGCTGCCTCACATTCAAGCATGGAGAAAATGCTCTTTGTAACCTTTTTTCCTGTAAGAATTTTGCTTTTTTTTTCTAGCAAAAAAGCCCGAACAGCCCAGCTCCAGTGGTCATGCTCGTTCAAAAACTGTGTCAGCTGCAGGTATTCTGAGCAGCACACATCAACATGCCTAAAATTATAACTTTTTTCTTACCTAACATTGTTTTCAGCCTCACTTTTTTTCACAAACTGCTATGACCACTTTCATGAGACTGAATGTCGGTTTGCTAGTAATTATGGTTCTGCTGCCCATGATCATGTTCCACCACGTGGGACTCACTGAGATAGACAGCAGAGCATCTGAAAAGGTTGACAAAAGGTTACACAACTACTTTTGGGCCTACTGCAGTTTTTTAGAAGCAGTCATGCTGTTTCTCGTGAATTAGCTTTTCAAAATGCATTTTATTCAAGTTTCAAATGAATGTTGAAATATTTAAGGTCATAATCAGAAAGAAAATCACAAAGAAGTCACAATTTGTTGGAAAAAAATAGAGTTGGAAAGCAAAAGAATACGTTCCTATGGAGTTCTGGCCATATCAACACTTGAGTTCGATCCCTGTGTTCTATATTTGTGAACACTACCTTTATGAGAGGTTTCCAGGAGAGATTTAAATCCTCATCAGTATCTGAAACATCAGGGGACATATGAGATCTTCTCTCTTCCTTTATTTTCTGAGATAAAAAAATTTCACGATGTTCCATAGACGGAATATCCCAAAATAATATTGAGCTGCAAAATAATTGTATAATGTATATTGTATAGTGTTTTGGTTTGCAGCCACATGCAATTTTCCTTACATTTTAAAGCTTCATTTTTTTTTAACCTTTTATCTTCAAGCCTTATATAACAGTAGAGACTCTGAAAATCAGACAAAAGCTAGATAATTAATTGCTTATTTTGTAAATGATGAAATATATTTCTTTGTTCACCCTTTCATAAGTTAATTATCCCAAAGCAGCTAGATAGTATTCATACAATTTGCTTATGGACAGTTATTGGGTGAATTTACTGGCACTGCCTGGATGAAATTCCTGAAGGCTGTAGCAGGTTATTTAGTAACTCAAATTGAAGATCAGTCCTAATTTTTGTGTGTACCAATTAATTTCCTTCTGTTCAAGGCAAATGGCCCCACTCATATCTGGCATCTCACTGGAATCTTCAGCCCTCGGATTGTTCCTTTTGTTCTAGTCTGGACAATCACTCACAGGTTTGATATAGCCTATGAAACTTTCCTCATTGATGATATCTTTTCCTTTTCTAACAGGAGTTGCTCAGGGACCTGTGCTCTGCAAGTATGACATTACAGTGACTTCGCTGTTCTTAACTCAGGTAAATACTTTCAGTTTGGAGCCCTGGTGGGTGAGTAGTTAAAATAATTTCTTCTATGTGTATTACATTGCATTAAACTTACTAAGAACTGCATTTGCAATCTTACTTCTCATTTAATTCTTCAAAGTCTTCTCTGTTATTTGATTAGGAAAAATAATTTAGCATCATTATAAAATTTTGCTCTCTCTGACCCTCCCTTTGATGTAACTAACAAATGCATGACTGGGCCCAGCCATGCAGCCTTGAAGCATTAAGCCCTCTGACATCATGAAAGCTAAACATTTATTTCCACTTTTTGCATTCTGCCCCCTTGTTAGTCTTTCACACAGAATAATAATGTAACTATCATGACTATTCAGTCCACAAAAGAGGAGATTCACAAAGAGTAATTCTGCCAGCTAGCTCTCCAAATTTATATATAGTTTGCAATATTTCTGTAGAGATAGGCCTTAAAGTCTTTTAACAGCTTTTAGTGGATGTCACACAAACACATGTAAGTGTGGAGATATGGCTTTGCTGGCAAACACATGTGTGATCAACACTCTTCTGAAGGGGGTACACACAGAATATAAACATATATATGCAAGGGTTTTCAGTTAATGAGCTCTTAATGCCATTACTGTAAAGGGTTTAACTGGGCAAAAATGCAAAGTGCTTGTCTTCTGCATACAGCATTTCAGCCACTCAGGATATGCTGATAGGAATCCAGAAATGTGCTATTTAAATAATGGATTATGCCTTATAAAGTGTTTCAAAGGAAACTGCAAGATGTCTTGTGGAGTAAATATTGTATATACCAATCAGGGGAGCAGGTTACAAGCTGCAGGTTGTTTTCATCTCTGTGTTCTGAAGTGCCACCCTTTTGCTTGTCCTGAAAATAACAGCAATCATTATTAAAGGGGAAGAACATGATGAAAGTCAAAAATCACACTCTGATACATAAATACTTCAATACATGAACCAGGCTACTAGAAATTAAGTCACTGTTTCTGCTTGGGTAAGGTTTGAAAATCAGGACTTACTAATTTGCAGTTATTAAGTCAAGCTATTTTACAAATGTGCTTCAAGGGAACTGATACCAGTTTTCCCTGCTACACACCTAAAATTCTAAATTAACTTAGCAGGATAAATGCTTACTGGTACCCCTGCAAGTCAGGCCCTCTTTAATTTGCCATGTTTGTAACTTCTTTTACAGTTTAACAGCTTAACCAAAGAGCCAGTAATTAAGAAATTTATCTCCAACAGTTCAGTGTAGTGGGAGTGATGTGTCTGCCAAGTTTACACCGTGGGTTGTCTCTCTTAAATTATCACTTGGCTGGACCTCACTGTGGGATTGTAGTGGTGCCTTCAAATGTTATTAATAGTTTAGTATATGGGGTTCTGCAGGTTTTATACTATTTATCATTTATCAAGTAGCTATTGCTTTATAGCAAATTGATTTTAATTACTCAGAAAAATAAAGAAAAGGTGTCAGGGGTAACAAGGGACTATAGGCTATTCAAATCTAACTTTCAGTATATAAAAAGTAAACATATTTTGGCAAAAACTGTACTTATCAAGTAGGTGGCAAATTTTCAGCTAATTTTTTTTTTTTTCCTAAGAGAAATTAGGCCTACTCTAATTTTCATTCACAAGTTTGTCTACCTGGAATCACAATGGTAGTAATGCAGCCAGACAAAGCTGAATTAGGTTCACTAATTTTTCCCTAATTTTTCAGTAATTATAAAACTGCTGATTTTAGGACCTGTGCCAGAAAAACTGTTGTGTCATGCAAAAGCTGACATATTCTATGTTTATATAACAAAAAGTATGTTCTAGTACATGTTGCTAAATACTGGCAAAGGGATTCTTCTGTCAATGTTATTTATTAAGCATGAGTCTCCTGTATCTGTTATCCCAGATGAACACAAAAACAGCCTTCTGAGCCTAAACTTTGACTAAAAAAAACCCACCCAAACAACAAAAACCACAACAGTGTTCTGCTATGCAATCTCTTTCTTCATGCTTCACATCTGGTACCAGTTAGTATCCATGACTATTACTGCATAAAATAATAATGAACAGTGGTATCAGCTGACATTTTATGATATATGTGTGCCCCTTTTCTCACTTTTCTGGAAATGCCACTAAGGACTGTAGTATCTGTGAAGTCTTAGATTTATTTTTTAAATTTATTGATATATAATTTCCATAAACCTTTTAAAGATTTCAGTTTTCTTCTTCTTGGTCTGGTTTTCCACTGTCATTATTTTGCATTTGACTACAATTGCATTTCAAATTAACTTAGCACCATTTGCCATACTTTGATAGTAAATCAGCACCCAGTGTTCCTGTTGGATCCTTTCAGTGCATCGACTGTAAGTACTTTGGAGCTTTAAAACCATAATGGAAAATGTAAATTTTGAGTACACAGGCAGCATCTAGAAAAATTAAAGTGACTACAATAATATCATTCTTGGGTATCCAGATATTTAGGTAATTGAAGTTATTTCTTGGAATTCTTAGTGACAAGCTAGATTGCTCACAGTAGAAATTCAATACATTTTAAATACAGAAGGCTTACTAAAATTTTGAATTATACTTTTCTGTAAAGTTAAGGAAATATTTTCCAGTATGAGGAGATTAATATCAGACTGAGAGCACAGCATAGTTGTAAAGCACAATGAACAGGACAAGAGGCACCAGATTATTAGTATTTACTAAATGCAGCGAGAAATAATGACTACAAATAATTAACTCTTTCGTATTGACTCTTGAGTTTGCATTAGGATTTCTGAGGTAGTAAATTAGAAAAGCAATAAAAAGAAGTGAATTTTTAAACTCACCTCAGAGTTACATGGCAGCCAATGGACATCTGTTGCTGGCTTTGAGTGACTGTATGGTAGGGAAGAGGCTGCACAGTGTCTCACTAGAGGTGCCTCTGTGCTAATCTGCTGGACTTGCATACGTAATGGCTAGAAAAGTTTTTTAAAAAGATACCTTAGTTTGTTTTCAAAATATAATAGTAGATCTATTAAACAATAAAAGATTATTTTGCATTCTGTTAACAATTTTTCACATATTTCAGATCAGTTTATAGAACTTTTAGGGGTCTAATGTCTTCCATTTGGGGGGAAAAAAAGGGAAAGCATCAAAACAGGCCTTTGGATATAAAGCTCTAAAAAAAATTCAGCATGTCTCCGCAGACATGCTGACATCATTAATGTCTCCTCTCCTCTTAGGTATTTCTTCTGCTTATCTTCCTTATTATCTTTTTCCACAGAAATCATCTTCTCATCTTCCAAGCTACCTTTTCTCTGTTCATAAACATCTAGAATGCTTTCAGTACTGCATTCAGTAACAAAATATATCTGTATTTGAAAGGCTTTTTGAGGTAAGAGTGGAGGGCATATTGGTGCCCATTAAAGAACAGACTCACTGAAACATAAGTTGCACAAAATGCAGTAAACATGTTAAGCTGTACTAATCAGGTAGAAATTATACCATGATAATTGAGATAATGGTTCCGTTTCATTAACTCATCAGGTTTCTTATCTTTTCTAGTGTCTCATTGTAAAGATTACCTATTCCTCTCTTTTGAGTCAGGAAACCACCTGTTTTTTCTCCACAGACATACAGATACACTGCAATATACTTATAACAGAATAATTTACCATGTTAACCGCTGTCATCTTGATTTTATAGAATCATAGAATGTTTAGGGGTTGGAATGGACCTTAAAGATTATCTAGTCCCAGCCCCCAGCCATGGGCAGGAACACCTCCCACTAGAACAGGTTGCTCAAGGCCTTATCCAACCTGGCTTTGAACATTTGTCAGGGTTGGGGCATCCACAGCCTCCCCGGGCAACCTGTGCCAGTGTCTCATCACCCTCACAAAGTAAACAATTTCTTCCTAATATCTAACCTAAATTTTTAATTTTTACCCATTACTCACTGTCCTGTCACTACTGTTGCAAACCAAGGGTCCTTCTGTGGCTTCCCTCTAGATTACCTTCAGACACTGGAAGGTTGCCATGAGGCTTTCATGGAACCTTCTCTTCCCCAGGCTGAACAGCCCCAATTTTCTCAGCCTGTCTTTGTAGAGGAGGTGCTATGTGGCCCTTCTCTGGACTTGCTCCAACAGTTCCATGTCCTCCTTGTGTTGGATGCTGTGCTCTGGGTGGGATCTCAGCAGAACAGAGGGGTGGAACTCCCTCCCTTGCCCTGCTGGCCATGCTGCTTTGGATGCAGCCCAGGATGCAGTTGGTGTTCTGTGCTGCCAGTGCACTGCTGGGGAACCCCTGTACACCACTCTCCAACCATCAGCCCTGGAATTAATTACCTCAGTCACCCTTACTGCTGCTGCTATTGGCTCACCCTCTGATGAGTCAATGGTTTCTTCAGCAACAGGTACTGTAATTTGCAGCTTTGTTTCATGTTTAGAAATATCCCACAGTACAACCTATAATGAGAAATTAGTAAATTAAAAATTGTATTTGTGTATGTGCATTAATATGCTTTTTTTTCCAAATCATGAAGGTTTGGGGAAAAAGAAGAAATTCACTCATTGCACTAGAATTTATGAAGTCTTTAAAGTATTTTATCTTCAGTCTGATGCAATCAGCAGAAAGGTTACATTTGTCTCTAAAAAAGTCTTTACAACTTGACCTATTTATCAGTACATCGTACAGTATTGGCTCAGCTGTGGAATAACCAGACATAGCTTCAGTCTTCAAGACTCTTTGACAGAGCTTCAAGACTCTTTGACATCTGTCTTCTGCCTCTATGTGTTACTATGGATGTTGAGTATATCTCTTCATCCTTATTTTTATACTGGAAGAAAATACAGAAATATGCAATTTTATTTTTAAAGAGCGAAAAACCTGTCCATCGACACAGCCACCAGCAATCATATTTGGATTACTTGGACTGAACTGAAAGCAGTAAATGTCTTCAGGAGCCTTCAACACCAACTAGAGAGAAGAAAAACAAGATAGTTGAGAAATACAGTCACACCATTTGTTTGTTCTCACGTTATTTAAATACTTGGCATATTTTAAAGTCTTGATTAAATACCTGGAGGCAGAGAGGGTCAAAAAAACTCCAGAGAAGTATAACTGACTGGTGTAGCAATGATTTATTAGAAAGGTTAACTTGCTCTTCATCTGAAGGCTGCTCTCCTACTGACAGTGCTATAATCCCTAATCAAAAGAGAAAATAAATTTTCTCAAAACAGACAATTCAAGTTTCAACACATTGATAATTATTCTAAATAACTTATATTTATACGTTCTGAATACAGTGAAAAAAATCCACAAAGCAGGAAAGAAGCTCCAAACAAACCAACCACGTATATTTTTTTTCCAGATCATCTTTGAGGAGACTATTTTTGTTACTTAACATTAGGTTATTTTAAAATGAGTCATAGAACCTATGCATCAGGATAAAACTCCTCTGTTTTTGCTTGTGCTCCTCAATGGTGTAATACTGCACCTGAAATTATGTGACGAGCATGCAATCCTGGCCACCCATCATGAAAACAAAGCCTTGTAACCCAATTCATTTTCTTACCTAGGCTGCAGTGTTGTCTAGTAGTATGCTGGGAGCTGGGGCATTTATAGAGAACTTAATTGTGCCTTTATGTCTGGCCATGCAGGGCAATATTCCACAGCAGGGAGCAGGAGTTGACATTTCAGATGTCTTATGATGCTCCCTGGCAGTCGGCAGAGCCTGTCCTGGTGTGGCTGTGACATTCCTTGCCAGTATGAGGCTGCTATGAGAGCCAGGCATGGGCACAAGCATAGTGGCATGCAGGGTCATCTGAAGAGTCTGGCACAACAACCCTGCATAAATGAGCCTCATGGGGGGAAATTTCTCTTATCTATAATCTCCACTTAGACATTAGGGTTAAGGACTTTGTATGGCCCACATGAATTCTACAAAGGATTTGTCTCACTTTTCATTTTGCTTCAAATTGGCAGTTCGAACAGGGATACTAAATCAGTTTGGATTTCTTTTTAAATTTGAAAGCTGGTGATTTTATGAAAGATGTCTATTTTATAGCTGTCATATAATACCCCTAACTGAAGACTCAAATCAGTACTGTAATTTCATTACCATAAATGGTTGGATGCCAGCGAACACAGCTAATAGTTCTGTTCTTGAGATACTGCTCGTCTGTAAATGATTGGTATTCTTTAAGATAAACATCTGGCTTGCCTTCTTCTTGGTCTTCTGCTAGGGCCTTCCAGTCATCAAAAAAAACGTTCATAATTTCATTTTGCTGCAATGCAATTTCCATTCTGTTTTGTGAAAAGAACAGTTAACACTTAATAATCCAGACGTGACTACTCAATAGTAGAATTAAAAATATTTCTGTAAAGAGGTAGCTTCTGTTTTTCACAAAATAATGATCACATTAGTTAAAAAATCAAGTAAAAATTCCTCAGTGATGTATCACTGCAAGGAAACACTCTTCTGTTTAAACAGAAATAGCTACTGTACCAAGAATTTAACTTTAGCTCTTTGTGGACCAAGTACAGAGCAATTGTCCAATTCTTTGTGCAAAAAATGTCATTAAGTAGGACTTGTCCCACTTGATGGGACATGGCTAAGGGCATAATCATGGGTAGGACAGCACCCCTGCTCACTGCACAACCATCTGCTTGAGTGGGCAGTGTTTGAAAGATCAGCTTTGCAGTTTCTTTGGACAGATCTATCACTATCAACTTCAGAAGTTCTGACATCTATTTAAAGCAACATTCATGTCTATAGAGCATAAACTTCATGGTTATTTTCATAGAAACAAGTATTAAGGGTTTTTTTTCTTTTTTTATTATAATATTAACAAATAATATCTAGAAATAAAAAATAAAATTCATATTTGATCAGACCAATAATCCATTCAGACAAGAGTACTTGCCTGTATTCTGTATTATTTCAGGTAGTCTTTAAATGTATTGCTGCAATAGTTTTACCTTATCTGTACTGCTGTAAGAAATTCTTTCAGCCTCTCAGATGACAGACTCTCTGCTTTTGCTTCATTTGACAACTGCCTAGGACAATACTGCGTGGATGCATTTTTTGGATAGGTCCTACCCAATTGGAATAAATTTGAATGTAAGTATCGAAAACATTTCAAAGACATAAACCTATGTATGTGTAAAACTTAAACATAGTTTTTCTATAAACTTTTTAGAAAATATTTAAGAAAAAAGATGCAAACAGAGCATCCAATTTTGTTCTATTATAATCAGTTTGTAACTGAGTAACTCTAGAATTTTAGTTGATATAAGAAACAGTGCATATCCTAAATAAGCTGATAAAAGTTTTCTCTTACTTACCATTTTGTCTGAGTACTAGTTTCTCTTAGTTTTGGAACCATTTGCACCCCCACATCCCTTTCAAGCATTTTAATACTGAAAGTGTCATCTTCATAGGCTGTGCATTCAGCATAGCTGTCTTTGTCATCTGAAGCATTCTTGTCAGTAAATGTAATCGGTGCACCAAACTTCCTGCGAGCTCGAGACATCTTGTACTTAATCTGGAAAAGATGCATTTCCATGGCCAGCAGAAAAGAAAGCTTTTGGAAAGTTCATTCTTTAAAATGACTGCATTCATATACTTGTATAATTAGTTCTATTAATGATTTCTGTGTTGAGGTTACTCATATTTCTGCATTTTTAAATTCTGAAGTGCTCTTATAAATAAACAACATATGTAATAGAAGACAAGTTTGTATTTGTAAAACAAGAAGTTGTAGCATTTTTGGATTACTGCTAGCAGGACAAAAGAATTACATTGCATCAATCAAAAAGAATTGCAATCAAAATAATTACATATATTAAAACTGCAAATTTAATTAGAGGATTGATTTGCAGGAAGTCTTATGTAATACTGAATTAGGCTTCCAAGACCTAATTGTTTAGCTCTTCCCTCTTGGTGGAATTCTCAGCTTTAGGTGAGGTATTTCAACTTCCCTTGCAGTGCCTAGGGTGAGAAAAGTATTCTGAAGAAGATGCAAAAAAAAGTTAGGAGGAGTTTCCTTGTGTTGAGAACTAGGGAGGATGAAGGGACATGTCTTGACTTCTGCCCACAAAGAGAAGTAGGCACTTGATTTCAGGCAGTAGACAGGTATTCTTTGTCTTGGATTCATATCCAGGTACTTTTTCACAGCACCTCCCACAGAACTGGAAAGGAAAGTAGGCTAAAAATGCTTTTGAGTGGACCTTGGCAACAATGCAGAATACAGAATACCTGGACTGTGAATGTGTTAAATTGAATGACTGTGAAACAGCTTTAGAACAGGCATCTTGTTAGGTGTAAGCAAGATGCCCAATTGCTGAGAATTACCAAAGCTTAGCCAGTCTTCCCTGAAGAGGGACTTAGGTACTGAGTAAGAATCATTCATGGACAGTTAGATGCTTGGAAATGCCCCACACATCACAAGTTAGGTGACAGCTGTGAATGGATCTAGTTTTTGGACATGAAATTTTCTCTCCCTCTCTCTCTCTCTATATATATACAATCTGTAGATGTAACTAATCAGATGTAGATGTAATTAATCAAGTATCTCCTTTTGTAAAGTCAGCTTGTAATACCTGTAGATGTTTTAAAAGTGTCACATGCTACTTAAATGCCATCCGTATACTAGAACAGTTCACTGAGCTTCATGGAAACAGAGGAATGACTCTGATTGTCAGCTGGACATTTGGTAAATTGAGCAAAAAGTGGCAGAGGTGCCAGTGACCAAAGATCATCAGGACTTTTGAACTTACACCTTAAAAAGTAGTTATGTCCAATGCAGTGACACGTCTTATTTGTAAGACTTAAAGAGAGCATAGTTCAAAATAAAAGTTTCTGCAGCACTTTCAGCTTTTATTAAAAGTTTAGCTATTTCTCTATTTCTCTCTGTTAGTTTTCTTGAAAGACCTCAAGAAAAACTGGGATTGCAGCTTCCAGTTTTCTGACTTTTTTTTTTAAACAGGAACTTAAACATAGGGGGTTTATATTTATTTGGTTGACTAACATGTGTTGATTCTGACCTTTGTATCCCTTTCTTTAAGAGATTCTTCTTCAACTTCCTTTTCACTGCCAAGGGAAATCCAAGGTTTGTGAACTTCCAGAGTTTCTTCTATATTTTCTTCTTCTGTTTCTTCTCTTTCTTCCACAGCTGCTAATGACTGTGATATCAAACAGTGAGAAATTGTACTTTAAAAAAACATTGTTATTGAAATGTAAGTATTGACTAGAAACACAGTTTTCAGTCTTCATCACACATTCTACTTTTGTCTCAGTGCAGTGGGTCTGGGTATACTGTGCCCCTGGGTAGGGCTGGCTTAGGTCCTGTTCATTTGTACATTAGAATTTTCCAATAATATTTAATATTTAACTACTAAAGAGAGACTGTTGTCTTGAAAGCAAATCATTTTATATACAAATAATTTACAGTAATTTTTTTCCATTAGGCCCTCTGGCCTGGAACTGCATTTTACTTTTACTAATTGTTGCTTCTCCTGATTCCCTGATGCTAGATGGCAAACTCATACTGAAAAATTATAGAATCTTTCTATAAACATTCTCCTACAGTGCAGTGTACAAGTTCTATTTACCTAGAGCTATTTAGAACTCGAGAACATTTTTGTGATTTGAAGAATATATTAATAGATATTATGAAAAATAAGTGTAATACTTCTTTGAAAATTCTCAATGTTTTTATGGTCTGTTATTTTGGGTATTGGCAGAGAAAATTAATGCTTATGATAAAAATGCAGCAGTGGGGGTTATACTGGTCCTCTGAAGTAAAATACAAAAATTTAATTTAGCTCTTCTCAGTATAAAATATATTTTTTCAGTGATACACATATTTTTCCATGATCAGCTTAAACATTAGAGTAATATTGGGTGCTTAACAATACCATTCCTGACATCTTTGTTTGAGAGTAGATTCTGAAATGTTCATAGATAGAACAATGCTGTGGTATACTTGGGTTTTACCTTTAGAAAGTTTTCCTTGGCTTCTTCAGAAGCAACAATGTAAAAGTTCTGTCCATACTGGAGATTTGGATCAAAAACTACCAGGAGTTCTTCCCCTGGATATTCCTATTTTAATAAAAAAAATTAGTGGAAAACTGAAACCAAATAATACTCAAAACAAACATGAGGTTGTGACTGAAAAAGCTATCACTAATTTAGTATCTTCAGTTAATTTAGTATTCTTAACAGAAAATTTCATGTGCTAATTGAAAGGAAGAGATGGGGTTTATTTTGTAATAAAAATAAGTCTGGGACAAAACTAATCTTTCATACAGACAAGTAAACAGAAAATATACTGTTTTAATGATTCTCAATAAATAGGCCATGAATTAAGGGTAGCCAAATATGTGAAGTTCTGTCAATTCACAGAATCAAAGCTAAGAGTATTTATGTTACTTTTAGCATATTTTCAATCTGAAGTTAGAAAAAAAAAAAAAGGCATGGCAAGCCATGAGAACCTTTGAGTCAACAATGGTCCACGACCTCTAGTGCTCATATATTACAGGGTCAGTGTGTTTTCACAGAGTCAAACAAGAGCTGACCCATTCTTCAAAAGAACAGACACTCTGCGAGCATAAGTCTTAAAGGGAGAATGAAATATGCTACATACCAGGATAACTTTTTTGAGAGGGTAGAAATCAGAAGTTTTAGCTCTTTTTTTCAGGTCTTTAATTATGTCCACTTTTTTAATACACTTGAAACAATTTTCTTCTGTGACATCTTCATCAGGTCGGCAATTAAAAATTTCTTGGGTCTTTGCAGTCAAAAGCAAAGGAAAGATGTCTGGGTGGCCTATGAAAAAGAGCAAAATTGTGTGATAACTTCTAAGTGTTGTTTAAACAATCAGGTATACTTTGATAGCTCTGTCTTTACTGTTTCTAGCATAATGCCTTTGAATCTCTCAGCTTTGTTTTTGGTATTTTGGAAGGAACAAAATACAAATTATCATTTACTTAATTAATATTTGAAAATACTCTACCCAACATTTTGCTTTTTTTCTTCTTGATCAACAGGTTATAAACAACTTTAGAGAAAAATGTTTAATGGATTGCTTTTAATATATTAAGGGCAAAATATTGGTTCAGACTTAAGAAAGCCTTTGAGTAAATACTCTGTATTTCCTTGTAGAGCAGCACCATATTAAGCCAAAGTTTAATAATATAGGTGAGGCTTTTCCCAAATAAGGATGCTTTTCTGATTTCAGACTTTCATCTTGTTCCTATTGAATTCAGAGTGCAGTAGAGAATATTTCTCACTAATCAAATGAGACTAAAGCTAGCTCACTGAGATTAAAGTCAGATATTTCTTTTCAGCTTTATTGGAGAATATATAGCTGCTGTTTTGTACACACACGATCTCTGTCAGGTTCATTCATGTTAACTCAGACAAGATATTCCTTATCCTTGTGCTAGCACGGATATTTTCATTGTTTTTTGGGGAGGTTGGATGCAGCTGTGACATGTCAGCTGTGCTTTGCAAACACTCAGTCTGAGGATAACATACATTTTATTGTGTGTGCCAGCTGTATGTGAGTAAGACAATGTATGTCATGCTGGTCTTTCTCATGTTACACGTTCTGCCTCCAGCTTGCATTGCAGCTCTAAGTGGCTAACACCACTCTAGGCCCAGCTAGTGTAACCCTGCCCCTGAGACTCCTCCTTTGCTATACTGCCCTGCTAGCAGTCCCATGCTCTGTCTCACCTGCCCTAGTAAGAGCATTCCTCATGAAGGCCACCACATTTTTGCCCTGAGAAGATTAGCAGATGTTCATCTTTTTGGTGAACTGGAACCTAAAGCCTTAGGGACTTGTACACTGTGTACTGTTTTTCTGTACTGAAATGTGCTGGTTGTTGTGATAATAGCTGATACTTTCTATCTTTGACGCTATTTTCTTAGTTTAAGTTCCTTAGTATTTTATCTTAATTCCCAGCACCTGAGGGGTTTTCTCTTTGTGCATGCCTTGAAGGGAAGTTGACATACCTCAAATGATTGTTACCAGCTGTGTCAGCACGTTTTGAATCATCTCTAATCTAAGCCAACAAGGACTAAAAAACTGATAAATCCTCCTTAATCTCTGCATAATCCTATCACATAATACATTATGTTTGATGAATCTGACATTTATCCTTTAAAATCTTCCAGTGCTGCTACTCCACTGCATCTGCTCTGCCATAGTCATCACCAAAATTAATGGCATGCCTGATGTTTCTGGTGCATGCTACACTGATCCAAGTATGGATTACTTAGTGTCCACTTGTTTCATAGCACATACAATGTGTTTTCAGCATGCACTGGCCATTAGTTCGGTTTCATCACAAGCTGTAATCAATACTGCATGATTTTCCTTTTTTGATATCTTGGAGATTTCTAGGATTTCTGTGTGAATGCTTCCAAAAAATAAAAAATAATAGGGATGTTGATTGGAAGAGACCTCCAAGTCATCTGGTCTAAACTCACTGTTGCTAACACCAGACCTCAAAAAACCCAGCCAGCAGTAATGGTTGTTTTAGACATTATGGTTTGTAACAAAAAGCTTTTATGTTACTGTTTCTTAAATGCTGAATCATGTACACAGCCTTGTACACAAATGCTAATGCTGAAAAAAATCCTTTTAAAGAGGTCTAGGTTTCATTGCCAAATGAAATAATACAAGCATGCATTAAAGTTAAGCAAGATCACAATGGACATCACTATGAAAGGAAACAGAGTAAGACAGATACTCTAAGTGCATTTTTTTCAATGCTCTATTACTATAAGACTGAGTTAAAAACAGAGTAATGATCAGAATTAAAATTACACCTTTCAGTCTAAAGAACTGCAATTCTCTATTACAGAATATGTTTTTAAACAGAATCTATATTATAAGGAGCTGATACTGGATTTTTTACATTATAAACATTTTCATTGAATGTTCTTTGTCCAGGAAAAAGTGTGTGACATCTGATCATAGGCTTCACATTGTTTTTCTATTAGTAAATTGTACCTGTATCATTTGTAACAGTCAGCAGCTCTTAGTGCTATGAGAACTTCACAAAAGACCAAGAAACTCCAAGGAAGAAGTAAAGAACACTTGCAGGCCTAAGGAGTGCATGCATGGAGTTTAAATCTTGCACAGGCAGTGTTTGCTTACAGCAGTGTTATTTTCCTGCTTTCAGCAACAGGTTCCTAGCAGTAGTTTAGCTGTTAGAGCTCTAACCTTATTTGCCAGTAGGTGGAGGTACAATTCTCTCTTACTAACTATCTCCTGAGCAATGAAAATACATTTTTAAAGTACCACTTAAATCATCTGAGGGATCACTTTTCATACATTTTTGTTAACTGCAGCTTAGCCATTTTGGTGATGCTAACCAGAGAACAATTTTCAGCCAGTGCTCATAGGACTATGGAGGAAGACAAGTGATTTACAGTTTCTTTTATAATCACCTAGTTTGTGTGTTCCTTGTTTGCCACACTGTTTTAGCTTATAACAATAAAAGCTGTATTGTTACAGCTTAAATAACCCTTTGGACTGCTCCTGTAAACCATAGACAAATTTTACTTTCATATAAATTTAAGTTGTATCTGAAGAATAATTGCACAAATCAGGTCAGAAGAAAAATACAACCAGAAATGTGAAAAATAGCCAATAATTGGAAATAATTTGCTGTCAAAGAAAAAATAATATATTTAAATTTGGAAAATTACATACTTTTAACTATGGCCTTGCTTAAAGCAGAACTTTACTTGTGACTTTTAAATGGTTAATATTTTTCCCCTACAAAAAAAAAAAGCTATTTGATGTCTATGTTTCTAAGAGGGTACCTTTTAGTATCTATGATTAAAAACCACAAGTGATATGCTAAAATAATGTTTTCATGAAATTTAATAATGGTTTGACAAAGATCAAAGATTAATGAATTATTAAAAAACACAAACATGTTTTTCTTTCAATTGCTTAACTATTTCTAAATGCAAAGATTTTGCACCCTATAATTGTGTTATGATGCTTTTTTTTTCTCCTTATCCCAACTCCTCTCAAAAACAAGAAAAAAACCTCTTCTACAAACCCATACCTGTTTCTTACTGCACTGCTACTCAGAGAGCCACTGTAATCACTGTGATAGCTGCATTTCTGAATAGTTTCTAATTTTTCCCATTATTTTTTTCCAATATTTTCTTTTTATTCCCTGCACTAGTAACACTGAAGCTTCAAAATGCTTTGAGTATTCCAGAACTACTACTTTAAAGGTCAGCCATCATAGCACTTACCTATACTGGCCATGGAAAGATCAACTTCATCCTTTTTACCTGAAATATAATGACATGATATTATCAGTAGTGTTGGTTACAGAACTATAATGAGTAAATATTCCTCTCTCAGCTATTTATAAAAAATAGCATATTCTAATTGATCTCATGGATTTTTAATGCATGAGGCCAAAATAATTAAGGTATATCCCATGTGAGCCCAGACTGCTGCTTGTTTCATTGTTGCTGTACTTTACATACCAAGCTGCATTCCTTTTCCTTTTCATGATTCCTTAGCTTTGTTTTACCTTTTTTTTTCTTTGCCGGTGATTTTGATCTTTTCGAGGTGGTCTTGCTGGATTTGACACTTTTTGCCATTTTTTCAGATTTCTCTGGAGAAAGATACGTATCATCAATAATTTTAAATAGACAAGAGAATGCACCATGTATGAGGGAAAATTTGGTCCATGAGTTTATGTAGCTTATCATTATAGTAATATTTTCATATGCAGCTAAAGGTATGTTTCATAGTTTTAAATCATATGCTGTATTTTCATATCAAGTGTAATAGTTAGAAAAACTATTTTTGTCCAGGGTGTCTAAAAGTGACCATTGATTGTCCAAAATAGTGACAGGTTAAATTAGGATAGAGGTTTCCTTTACTGAAAGCTAAGGATCTGAGGTAAAGTGGGAAGAGCATGGGTGAAAAGTCACCAGTTATAAATGTTTGTCTCAATGTTTTTAAGTGTAAATCATTACTCAGCTGCTCAAAGCATTTCTATTTCCAGTTTATTTTTCAGTGTAGCTCTGTGAAGGACAAACTTGGGGAGGATTGCCTAATTAAATGTAGCAACCATACAGCAGGAGATTATATTATATTGTATAGAAGGCTACTCCTGTTTCATTTGCTCTCCTTCATGCCAATATCTGGAGAAAGGATTAGAACAGTAGTGCAGGAATGACTCAGTTCCCTGGGAAGAAGAAATGCAGTTCAGCCTGCCTGCTGCTCAGGCTGGACAGCACCATCATGCGGGAGGTGCTCACATAGCCGCTGAGGGAACAACTGAATCAGGATGGCCCAAATTCTCTTAAAGTGTTAAAGCTGTTTGATGTTAATATTGAAGAGTCAGAGGCGTTCCAATGGGGCTCTCACTTTATTTGTGTCCTCCTCTTCCATGTTCAAACTTTTAAAGACTGCAAACTGACTGGAAGAAGATTATTTTTTAAGTGCCTACAGAGCACCTACAGTATTTGGGTATATTACAATTTTACTACTAACAAGAGGAAAGTAGATGCAGATAGGACACAGAGAGATGGCACCGTCAAGAACACTGGCCTGACATAATCATTTCTGATGATCTCTTACAGGAGCTACAGCCCATCTGCCTATGCATGTGAACTGCATATTTACTGTCAAGATACCTAAGGTGAAAAGGTGAGTTAGTAAAATAAATGTTCTATCCTGAGGGTTTCCTTATGAACAGCCTAAAAACAGTGAGTGCAAAAACAAACATGCTGTGGTCTGTGTATTTGCAATTTCAGCGGCATAACCAGACTGAGAAACAGTGTTTTACTGTAGCACAGTTCCCAAAAACTCCAGAAGCATATATAATCTTGGCTTCTGATCTAAATTTTAGTATGAAGATGGGCACTGATGGCAAGATATAGGTCATGGATTATAGCCTGATGGAATAGCCAATGTTTGGGATACATGCTGGCCTCCCATGAACTCAAGGTAAATTTCAGTGTTGGCTTTAATGTGAGAAGAGTCTATTATTACAGTTATGCTTTTTTCACTCCAATCAAAGTAGAAAAATATGCTCTATAAATCCTCAGACTCTTTTCTGTATCATACTGGATCTTGCAGCTCACAGGTAACAGGCTGCATCCATGTCATGTTGGTGTATATCTCTCTTGTTTAATCTCTCTTGATTATGGTAAATGCAAGTCCCTTTCATTAATCTGTCTGAAGAATGGTAGCAATTTAATCCTCTGCTTCTTCAAAAAAGCAGTAATGATACCAATGCAAAGAAAACTAATGTTTCAGAATTCTGAAACTTTTGCCGTGCATGAGATGATGTTTTTAACCCCCCAGCCCCAAATCATATATAATGAACCTAATGAGAAAGTTGGGAATTTTTTTTGCCCTCATTCTCACAGTGTTTTTTACAGTAGTAAAAATACAGGAGTAGAACCACTGTTACATAGTTCTGTGTAACAGTCAATAAATTTTCATATATTTATATATATATATATACGTATTTTTTTGTTTTCATATATATGTATAATCTTTCAAAGGAGCCTGTACAATATGCTTAGCTTATAGTTCTGAAACACCTCACTGAGAGTGCATATCAATTCATATGGTCAAAAGAGATTAATTTTTCCTTATTGTAAAGGAAAGCTGTGCAAAGCTGCTTCTTATCTATCTTCTTGTATACTTTACATATAAAAATTGCAACCCATTTTATAAATGGGTTCTGTGGCTATTCTAATTTGAAACCAAGCTCTATGCCTCTGTGTAAGGGAGACAGCCCTCCAGGACAGGAGGTGAGGGTAGCTGTTGTAGAAATTAGTTGAAGGACAATATGAACCATCTCATATATATTCCAGTCACAATGTCTGACTTCATCATTTCATAATTATGCACTGCAACAAAGCTAGTTTGGAAATTTTGAGTGAGTTCCTCTGAGTATCCTAAGCTATAAGTCACATGAATGGAAGAAACACTGAGAAGGCTGACATAAGTCACATTCTATGTTTAGTGAAACAACTCCCAAATAAAAACATCCCTTTCCTTTCAACTGATTTCAAGTATATTTGACCTATGAAAACAGTTAAGACTCTTGAAAATGGTGTCCCAGTAACCAGCTCCTCCTCCTTCACTGAAAGGATGAGGTACAGAGGTAGATGCAGCTCTGCAGAGAGAAGGACCGTGATGATGAAGCTGGTGTCAGTGCCTGGTGCATGCATTTGCATTTGTTAACACAAAAAGTGTCCCTGCTTAAGGGTTGCAGATGAATAGAGCAGTCAGTGGGACTGTTGGTGCTTCCCTCTGGGATGCACAGGACCTCCCAGCTGCAAAGCAGATAGAAAATTCAAACAATTTATCTTCTTTTACAATACCCCCAGCAGCGTATCGCCCTGGCCCTCCATCACCCTGTGGCCACATGATTGTCAGTGGTCAGGAAACAGGGAAGGCCTGCAGAGAAAGCAGAGCTTCCAGAAACTTCTCTGGGAGCATACCCAGGCCCACAGCCATTTACACAGCCTGTATTCAAAGTTGGTTTTTACACAGGAATAGGGCAGCCTCCAGGTGCTCCCTTCAGGAAACATACACAGCGAGAACTTTCAAATATGTATTGAAGAGCAGCCTTTTGCACCTCACCTCTTCCACAAAAGTATAAAAGAACAAAAGTCCCAATATGTGAGTTAACAGCTGCTATTTTCAATAGCTACCTCTTAGTTCAGGGATTTGCTTTTTTTCCCCAAAACTTTTATAGAAAATACTAAATCCTACCAAGAAAGCAATGAAAAAGCCAGTCTATATTAGTGGACTGTCTGAAAATGTGACCAAAACTATTAATTTTTAAATTTATGGTTAGTTCCTATTCTCTGAGGGGTATTTCTATATTGCTTATTTAAAAAGGGCTTGTCAAGGCACACACAAATGTATTATACCTTTCCATTAAGTTTATAAAAATTCATGGTTCTATGATTGAGACAGGGCTGAAAACAACATTTAAATTAACACAATTTGAAATTTTTAAGAGGGCAAAATCTATATAAAATTACAGTTTTTGAAAATCAACTGTCATAGATATTGTAAAGTAAGTAATATTTAGATTTCATTAATTATGTTCAGTCTAGTTTTTCAGCAGTTTTTCAGTGGAACACAGTGCTACATTATGTAATTGCTAAAACCTGGGTAAATATTTGACAACTTTGACATTTTATAGCCTAGTTTGTTTACAGATGGCTCTAATATTTTGAACATTAGGCTTAAGTGAAAAAATAAGATCAGAGTGTTCTCTTAATCATTTAATGTACTGAAACATTTACAGCTGTGTACAAATCCGTGACGTTGCTAGGTACTGCAAAAGGCAGAAACTAATTAGCTATTAGTTTACAAAAGATGCCATCTGATTTGAGGCCACAGAATGATTCATTAGTTGCCTAATTGAATTATTTAAGGTAAAGCTTGTGTGCATTGCTATTTTAGGACTGTAATTTACTATAATTTGGAATGGCAGAAGATTTGGATGCGTGTCCTTTTTACAAAAGCACTACAAGGAAAGGATCAAAACCATGTGCTAATTGCTAGCAAGCTACAAATCACATTTTGGTTGGTAAACATTTAGGAACTTGTTAAAAATACCATCTTGAAAACTACTCTCTCCAGAAATTACATGCAAAGTTGGCGTTAATTTATTCTATTTTGCTCTAGACAAAGAGCAAATAATACAAAATTATTAAAACTTATTAATAATCCTCATGCATATTTGGACACAACTTCAATGTGTAAGTAGGGAGTAAAGCTGAAGTTTTGGCAACTGCCAAATAATTTCAGTATATAAATGGTTCAATTTGAATGTACCTGGTTTCACACTTGCAACTTTTTATTAAATCAGGCTTACTTGAACCTGGTGTTGATTTTTTATTTGATAGACACCAGTAGGTATAGTTACAGTATCTGGGATGGTAAGTTCAATATGTGTAAAATTAAGAATTAGTAAGAAAGCCATAAAAGAACAAAATTGAAAACTTTAGAATGTTGGTTAATACTGTTCTGATTTTCTCCTTTCTTTTACTCAAAGAGAAACAGATTAAAATTGAAAAAGGTATAACAAGGATGACTGAAGATAGAACATATTTTGAACTGGGAATAAACAAAGATTATTTTTAGCCTGAAAAATTATCTAAGTCAGTGAAATCACAAGAGACACAGAGAAAGTGCTGAGGAGATGCTGATTCACGGTCCTAACACGAGATCGAGCTGGCATCACATGAGCTTCGGGATGTGGGACAAACAACAGGACTGCAGAAGTGTTTCATTGCACAATAAGTGTGTGAATTATGGAATATACTGCCTGTGGACGGGACAGCTGCCAGAAGTACACAGTGTCAGAACATAACAGGGCAAACTGACAGATGAAAAATTGAAGGCTACTAAAAATAACGGTAATACATCTGGCCATAAAAATTAAACCACAAACCCAAAAGAATGAAAGGGTGCTAAGAGTGGAAATATGGCTTTGCTATTATCGTGCCTGGACGGAACTTCTGGTATGAGCCAGTTCAGCTGGTCTAGGTTATTAAAATGGACTTACAGTTTCCTTGGTACTTAAAAAGTTACTAAGTATGATATAAGAGTTGTCATAACATGGTCTGTCAGGAACCAAACAGTTACATATGTTCCATTGTCATGAATTTTGAAACAGAAAGGCTATATTGTAAACATTTATATCAGATAAGGCTTCTTCAAGCAGAGGTAAGAAAAATAATCATCTGATTTTCGACGTGTGAGAGTTGGGTGGCTGGGACAAGATCCCGTGTGGAGACCGGGGATGGCATTGGCATGGCACGGCACGGCACGGCACGGCAGTGTGGATTTGCGGGGGGTTTGCAGCAGCCCGGGGGTGCGGCGGGGCTGGGCCGTGTTTGCAGCCCCGCTCTCGCCTCCAGCCCCGCCAGCCTTGGGCACGGCCCCTCGGGAAGGCGCTGCCCCGCGGGCAGAGGCGGCTCGGCCGCACGGGGCAGTCCCGGGCTCCGCGCCAGCGGCTGTGCCGTGCCGGCCGCTGCCCGGGTGCCCTCGGGTCGGGCACTTTCACCGCGCCCACAGCCCGGTGGGTCCCCTTCGTGCCCTTTGTCCCCTACCTGCGCGGCTGCGGCCCCAGCCCGGCCCCGCGCGTCCCCGGCGGCGAGCGGTTGTCGTGGCGACGGGCCCAGCTGTGATTGACGGCTCGGACAAGCAATCAGCGCCCTGCTCTGCAGACCCGCCCCCTCAGCGGCACCGTGCAGGGACGCACCAGAATGAACTACTCGTCCCAGCTTGCCGCGCGCGAGAAACGCGCCGCCGGCGGCACTCTGGGGCGCGGGGCATGATGGGGTCTGTAGGCGGCAGGCGGCGGCCGTCCCCCCTGCAGCCAGGCCACCCGCGCACCCCAGCCCATCGCCGGGCAGTGCTGAGGCCGACTCCCGCTGGGATTGAGGCGATTCGATGCGATTTGCTAATATGAAGATTTGTATTCTGTATCTTTTGTATTTTGGATGCATAAAAATAATTTAGTTTGCCTTGCTGCAATGTGAAACACAGGAGGCTTTCTGTCTGTGTGGAGCACCCAGGGCTGGTCCTTGGTGCCACTCCGAGCTCCATCCACATTCTTATGGTAAGCAGGAGGTTTCTTCTGTCTTCCGTGTCAATCGGTACAGCCAGGAAGTTCCCTTTCTCAAAATGCCTGCTCCTCTCCTTGTTTTGGTCTTGGCCTTATTTTACCTTCTCCTTTATAACCACTGTTCAGGGTGGTACTTGCAGCACGAATTAGGCAGCTGAAGGCTGTGCACAGTTATAACCCGAGGTTTATCCTAAAGGGATCATTTCTGCAGTGCAGTGGGACTGGCACCGACCCAAGGCAGGAGCCCGTTCTCTTTGAAGTTCAGCTAATAACTTTAATAGCTTAATTGTGTATAAGTGGAAAAACCTAAGCATGTCCTCTGTACCACTAGCTGCCCTCATAGCTACAGTCCTGTGACCTGAAAGGGATTTTGGGGGCTTTTTGTTGTTTGTTTGGGTGTGTTTTGTTTCTGTTTTGGTTTTTTTTGACAGGTGCGACAGCTATTTCTAACATAAATATTATTTCCCCTAGTGGAGAATCCTAGGTCAATAAATCTGGAGGCGGCATTACCATCCTCTAGGAAGTGTATTAGAGTGGAGAGCCGCCCGTCACGTGCGGCAGGCGGGAGATGAGCAGCACAAGGTGTCAGAGGCCGCGTGTGCCGGTGTGCACGGCACGGCACGGCACAGCCCAGCCCCGCACAGCCGAGCCTAGCCCGGCACGGCACGGCACAGCGGCACAGCCCAGCCCCGCACAGCCGAGCCTGGCCCGGCACGGCACGGCACAGCACAGCGGCACAGCCCAGCCCAGCCCGGGGGCCGGGGCGGGCTGGCGGAGGCCGCGGCTCTCCCGCCCGGCCAAGCGGAGCCGGGAGGCGCGGGAGTGGCTGCGGGCACCGGGCTGCGGGCACCGGGCTGCGGGCACCGGGCTGAGGGCACCGGGCTGCGGGCACGGCGCTGAGGGCTCCGCGCTGCGAACACCGGGCTGCGGGCACCGGGCTGAGGCCCCCACGCTGCGGGCACCGCGCTGAGGGCACCGGGCTGCGGGCACCGCGCTGCGGGCAGCAGGCTGAGGGCACCGGGCTGCGAACACCGGGCTGAGGGCACCGCGCTGCGGGCACCGCGCTGAGGGCCCCGCGCTCCCGCGGCGGCAGCCCCCGGGGGCCGGGCAGCGGCGGGAGCGGCGCGGCAGCAGCCGGCACGGGTGGCAGGTACGCCGGAGCCTTTAGCAGCGGGGGAGAGGGGCGGGGGTGCACCTCGGCCCCCAGCCTGCGCCTTTGGGGCGCCGCGGGGAAGGGGCCCGGGAGGGGCAGCGGCTGGCGATGCGGACGCGGGCAGCCCCGCGCTGCCCCTGTGCCATCCGCAGGCTGCGGCACCCGCGGGGGTGGGAGCGCCTGCAGCAGCTGGGGGAAGGGCCCGGCCCGCAGTGACCGCCCCGGCTGTGACCGCCCCGGCTGTACAGACCCCGGCCTGGGCTCTGGGAACCGCGCCTCAAGCCCACCGTGAGCGCCACAACTGCCTTTGGGTTTATGTTTGTTTTCGTTTTTTTTATTCCAACACAGATATTGACAGGGCTATTGCAGTGGTAGTGTAGGGCTTAATTTTAGAAATGCTGTATCAGCTGTGAGAATGATGAGTGGAAACCACAGCACACTGTACTCTATCCTGTAGGACAATGGAAGTCTGATAAAATAGGAGCCGAACTTTTTTCTGCCTCTGTATGGGCCTGTTCTTAGCGTTACACTGCTGACTCAAAACATTTCTTGCTTTCGCAGACAATTAGGGAAATGGAAGGTCTCGAATCATATCTGAAACAGAGTGCTGTTCTGCTGTGTGCAGGGGCTGCTGGAGGAGACTGGATGTGACTGGACATTACTAAAAATCAGTCTTGATTTTTTGTTGGAGTTATACACAAAACTATTCTTATGGAAATCAAAATAAACTGTCTAATAAGGCACACCTTTATTCACAGTCTAGGCTGTCTTCTCTGTTCTTAATATCATAAGTCTTTTATCTGAAATAAATATTCCTGGCTAGTTCTTAAATATTTTATAAAGCATTTATAAAATGTTTGGGAATCAGTGAATTAAGAAACAGATCAAAATGTAAACATGCTGAATACTGTGCAGAGTAATGTCTCAAAATGTGTTTATAAAGTTTTCATCTAATCTTTTCCCCTCATACTGAACTCAATTGTGAGCCTCTTTGGCTAACCATGATTCAAGTACCTCTTTTGTGGTCTTTTTGTTTGGTTCATCTTCACTGGTGGTTTGCATTGGATCTTTAATGGCAAAAGAAAAAGACGTAGTCCTGCCAAATGACAAGTTAATGCTCTCAGGTAATTTATCTGAATTGCAATTTGTCATGCTCCATCTCTGTTTCCAAAAGTGAGCCATGCTCTATATATGCTCACATGTATAAGAAAACCACTGCCTCTCTTGAAAATTCCATTTCTTTCAGGGACTGGACATAGGCTTGTAGGTGTGGGGGAAAATACTAGCTACAGCAGTAGATAATTTTTCCAGAAGAGTGAATGCTCATGAGAGGCTTTTGGTGCTCTTCTCGAGTCAGGATGTCTTGCACATATGCTGTTGTCAAGTGAGAGAGGAAGTTTTCAGGAAGTAAGCCTGTAATTCAAAATGGACAGAAATTCCCCTATTAAATAAGTGTCCTGACAGCCTAGCTGCAAATTTAAGGACTTGCCCAAATATTTCTTGGAGTTCTGCAGAATGTGTGTGCAATAATATGAGAAAGGTCTGAAATTCAGGATAATATACAAGTGCCTTTCACAGAAGATAAATGCCTTTGGAATTCAGGCTGTTAGTGCAGACTGATCTGCTGCTACTCTATTGATACATGTTTTTTAACTGACAAAGACTGCTTTTTTTTTCAGAAATGGAAAGTCCTGAAGTGACAGTGAGCGGCTGCAGTACACACGATGATGAAAACCTTTGCAGCTACAAACGACACTCATCAGTATCACAGGAGGGGCTTTTAGAAGACCAGCTTAGAAGGAAGTTAAAATTTTTCTTCATGAACCCATGTGAGAAATTTTGGGCCCGGGGCAGAAAACCTTGGAAACTTGGGATTCAGTTACTCAAAATAGTAATGGTTACAATTCAGGTGAGTACCTATGGAAACAGGGATTCAGCCTGTGGGATGTCGAATGAATGTAGGTGACATTCATGGTGTGGTGCAGAGGAAGGGAAAGGGTAGGTTGCAGAATTATCTTATTTGCAAATATGTAACTATATGTGGCATAATTTTCTCCTAAAACTATGGACTGAAAAAAACAGCTTTCGAGGAGTACACATGAAAGGAACCATGTTTAAGGGCTCAACTTGACTTTTTCTTTACTTTTTTTATCTTTTGCCATTTTTACCCCCAAAAACATGGCATCCCTACACATCTGTTACCTCAATACTTGCTTCACTGTTGTGTGTAAGGGAAGGAAAAGTTGTTTCTGTTCCAATATCACAGTGATGAGAACTGAAATTGGTGACTTTTTCATGACATCCCTTCTATCTTGCATATGGCATACAAACTCTTGCATTGAAAAAAACTTCCGAAATTCTTCCTCACTCTTCCTCTCTCTTCCTGTCACCCAGCCTTGTGCCACAGATTTCATATAACACATTTATCTGCTGCTCAAAACACAGTTGTTTGTCTCATATTTGTGTGGTTAAGGCAGAAGAAAGTTTTTATAAAACCTTTTTAAGGGCTCAGATGATCCTTCAAAATTGCCCACATGTGATTTCCCTTTATGATCATGCCAGTGCTATGATAATACATCTATAGAAAATAATGTTTTCTTTCCTTTTGCATGAATGATGGCACAAACTGTAGAAATAAGAGTTCTGCTGTGCATCTGGCAGCACGTTTGTGTCCCTTACTACTTCGTTTTTAAATGTGTCATCATTCTCTGATTGCCATCTCTCCCATTTTGCAACTAAAAGTAAAATTTGATGATGGAAGAATCCAAGTAGAAAAGAAACTAATGTTGATTTTGTATTTTCAGAGAAAATCTGCCTGTAGGTATTTCAGTCTGAGCAGTGTTGGTTTGCTGGTGTATTCCTGTGTGCTGAGCTCACCTACAGAGCATTTCAGTATCTCTGTAACTGAGTTACCCTTATCAAAACCTGCATATCCAGTTTGCTCCATGGCCATAAAACTAATCTGTAAATGACTGCTTCAGACTTATCTCTGCTGAGTTTCTTTACAATGCACCTGACACCAGATTTGAAACAATAGTGAAGAGAATTGTGAACTCCCAGAAGTACATCATGTACTTCTAGAAACCTTATTCCAGTCTGGATAGCTGAATAGCTAACAGAATTAGCTCACTTTTCATAGATGGTTGCAATATACTTTTTTTTTACCAGCTTCAGGTGTTATCTTGTTACAAGCACAGCTTTGGTGAGTTATTCTCAGAGTGCTTTTCGCTGAAACTTGATTGAGAGATGTTTGTTTTCCTGAGCTGTCCTCAATTTCCCTTTTGTGACTGGAGTAAGGACTTCAAAGTGGGGTCTTGCTAAGTTCTGTCCTGCCTTTTTGGCTGAGGAACAGTGATATTCCCCCAAGGCTAGTCAATTGATGCCAGGCCAAAAAGTGTGTGTAACAGTATATAGGGAGCTCGAACTCGAGATGGTGTCATTTTCTTTGTAAAAATGCCAGTCCTTAGCCAAGATGCTGTAACCTGTTAAAGGCACATTTGTGAAACTTGCTGTTTCCTTAAAGTCAAACTTTCATTTGACCAGCTGTGGAATGGAGCAGCCTGCATGTAATTGCCTTGTCTGCCAGTGAGACAAAAGACTGGCTATTCGTAAAACAGGGTTCACATGTTAATCCAGAAGCCAACTTTGTCTTTTAACAGGAAATAAAAATGTCTTTTTCAGCTGGTGGTTTTCGGATTGAGCAATCAAATGGTGGTTGCCTTCAAAGAAGAGAACACTGTTGCATTCAAACATCTTTTCTTGAAAGGGTATATGGACAGAATGGATGATACCTATGCTGTATACACACAAACAGATGTCTATGACCAGATATTCTTTGCAATAAACCAGGTAGGGATTTTTGCTGCAATATGTACAATATATATGATCTTTGCCTGGATACCTTTTTTTTTTTAATTGAACTTCTGTGTCCATTTCTTAAGACTAAAGCATCAACTCATTAAGTTTTTCTGTCATTGCTGGAGCACTGCAGTATGTTAATATCCTTAATCAGTGTACTAGTTCTACACTAAAAGCACTCCTTGGATCTGAACCAGAATTCCTTGCAAGTAACAAATCAGGCTTTCTAGTAAGGATTGTAAAGAGAAAAACCTAATAAACAAAAAGGTGTTTAGATCCAAATCCTGTACTTGGTGCTTTTGTCAAATACCTTAAAATATTTGAGGACTCAGCTGTGGTGTGGTTTAGGTTTCACAGCTCTTTAGGTGACCTTTTAAATAAAATAAAACACTTCTGTGTTTGCTTTGTTTTGGTTTTTTTTTCTTCAGAGACTAACAGTTTTATTGGCATTTAAACTGGTTTGTTTGTTCTGAACTTTAGTACCTTCAGCTGCCCAACATCTCTGTTGGAAATCATGCTTATGAGAAGAAGGGAACAGAAGAGACACCTCTGGCTGTTTGTCAGCAGTTCTACAAGCGAGGAATCATCTGTCCTGGAAATGACACCTTTGATATAGACCCAGAGATTGTGACTGGTGATGAACCTAATCTATTTTGTCAGTTCTTTGGGAGGACAGGACCTACATTTTTGATAAATTCCTTAAAAAACTTTACAATATGGTATAGTCTTATCACATGATCTGTATTGAACTACTACCAGCCAAAACTGGTAAGAAAAGTTCTGTGTAACTAAACTCTAGCCCTCACCTCCAATGTCTAGTGCCACAAAGAAGTGAGGAGCCTTTAGCACTGATGGCCATCTAATGCAAGTATTTGGGGATAGTTTTCAGGAGTGCTTCCTGTGAATTCATGATTAATAACTTGGCTGGTGTTCAAGGAAGCCAGTGTATTTGTCAGTTGGCTTCTCAGATGACTCCTCACTCAAGTGTGCTATCTTGTCTGGTGTAGCCAACAGCTCATAACAGCCTCGGGAGTGGGACAGGCAGATTACAGTTAAAGCACCTGATAATCCATGAGATATTGTTGTGAGTCCTTATCCATTCCAGACTGCTTGTACATTGAGCCAACGACTTCATTAGACAACACAACAATGGGAAAGCACAATTTGAATTTCACTCTGGATTTCCCCAGGTGAGGAGGAATGAGCACCTCCTGTGTTGGGGTTTTGGTGCATTTTCCCTGTGCAAGGCTAACCTGGAGCTCTGTTGCAGACTGGTGGCAGTGCAGCTCATGTTCAATCTGAAGGCAATCAACCTCCAGACCGTTCGTCACCACGAGCTCCCCGACTGCTACGATTTCACTCTGCGGGTATGTGGAAGCCTGCCACGTGTCTCTCTGTTCAAAACCAGAAAAGGACATGCTGGTTTACTGCACAGTCAGCACAGGCATTTTCTGAAGAGTGTTGAGTACCACTGGGTCAGTGGTGCCTGGATTGCTCTGTTATGGCTGTGCCTGTATGGTGTACTCTGTATGTGCACCCTGTAAATAACCAGCAGTTGTCACTGCGGGAGGTTAAGCTTTGAGTGCTCCTGATGTGATCCTGAAGTACTTGCTTGGCTTACAGCCACTTCTGCTCTAATCCATCTGTATAATGGAAGTGTAAATCTCTTCTGGTTAGAGAGATGCTTCCGGGAAAGCTTGTTTTCAGATCATAGAGGAATGAGAATGTAGTTTAAAAGAATTTCACCTAGTAACTACATGGTTGAGCAGATTTGTCTTTCATTTTGACAGCATTTATTTGAAGATACTGGAATTTAGTTTAAGCTTAGAAAAGTTTTGTAACTTCTCCCCTAGGAGAATTATTCTGCATCATTATGCAGGCTTAGCAATACAGTGGGCTGCATATGTAATTGTTTAACTTTATAAAGACGTGAGCTTTTTTCGTTTGTTTTTGTTTTTAATACAGATTGTGTTTGATAATAAAGCACACAGTGGAAGAATTAAAATAAGTCTAGACAATGACATAGCGATCAGGGAATGTAAAGACTGGCACGTTTCTGGATCAAGTAAGTGACATAAATGTGTTCAAATTTTCATGCTGAAATTTTGTCCATCACCACAATGTTTGTGAATGTTCTTTATGAAAAGGTGGGGCACTGTTCATATACAATCTCTAGGATGTGCACTCTAAATCTCATTTTATCAGAAATTGTTGTTCTTCAACCTCTGATCTGAAAACCTGTACATCCTTCTATCATTTGCTACTGAACCTAGGCTGCTCATTTCTTAAGGCAAAGTTGTGAACTGTTTTGCACCAAGCAACAGGACACATGATAGTGGTGGAAAGTTGAAGCTGATTTACTCTTATTTCAGGACTGAGCATCAGGAAGGATAAGGAAGCATTGTTGCTAAGGCTTGCTGAAGTGGAATGGCTAGAAATACTTCTTATTGTTGCTTAAATGCCATTTGCTGTGTAATTTGCTATAACTGAGGTGCACAGGATGGTTAAATTTCTTACACAGTGACTCACAAGAATAAGCCACCTTTTTTGGCAGATATTTGGCCTGCTCAAAACATCATCTTTTTTCATTAGCAAAAATAATCTCTGATAGTCAGAAGCTTTCCAGGACTTTTAGATTCCACTTTGCAACAGGATAAACCAGGTCCTGCTTTGCCTCTTTCTCTGTTTCTATGCCTTTGTAAGGGAGTGAAGGTAGTGGAAAAGGATAAATGGTGTTTTTTGAAGATCCAGATTGAAATTATCACGAGGGAAGCGCACTCGAGCTCATCTGGTGCCCGGGTCGGCGGTGCCGTGCCAGCAGTGCCCAGCTGGCGGCGCTGCCGGCCCGGTCCCGCCCGTCCCGCGGTCCGCCCCAGACCGTCCGAACCATCCCCCGGAGCCCCTCTCCTACCTGCTGAAATCCAGGGGAAGGAAGTACTGGGTGGGCTTTTTCTGAGCACTGCAGTTCATGAAGTCAACTAGGATTTTAGCAGCCCATCTTGTAGAATTGGTGCATGTTCTTGCAAATTTAGCATTTATTTGTTAGATTTTTTTTCTCATTCTTTTAGCGTTAAAATCTAACCCTTTTTCTGTCTCACCTATATTCAGCTGTATGGTAGGTATAAAAACAAACAAAAAAAAAGATTTGGTGCAATGTTTAACATAAGATGATGAAGAATGTGAATTTTAGTAACATAAGAGATGGAGAACTCATGTCTAACTCAATGTTAATCTTGACTAACTGAGCAGTAGCACAAGTTATCTACACTGTTCTAGGACAGAAAAACTGATTGTCAAATACTGGTCTGAAAGAGAAGGTACATATTATAAAGTTGCTAGGATTTAAAAAAAAATCTGAGCAGCTCTATGACTCCAAAGGCCATTCCAGTCCCTGTAAAATGATTAACTCTCACCTATAATCCTGCAGGGCTGTAAGAAGCGCTCATACTCTGGTATATTTTTGATGTGATATCAACCCTCCTAAATTTACTGAAGTGGTATCTGTAGTGCAGATGCACTTGTGTCTCTCATAAAATATGTCAGATAAAGTTTTGTGGGAAAAAATGCTAAGATTTTTCTTAATTCAGTTGTGTAAATATAGTTATCATCCAGACTGGATTTTTATTTCAGTGACAGTCAACAAGAATATATACACTTTAAACATGTACATTTTTGTTCTTGCAGTACAGAAGAACACTCATTACATGATGATCTTCGATGCTTTTGTCATATTGATTTGTCTGGCTTCATTGATCCTTTGCACACGATCAGTGATTAAAGGAATTTGGCTTCAAAGGGTGGGTATAGCTCCTTCTTTGGAAAGCCTTGTCTTGTGTAAGCCTTATTAACTGTTTTCTTTCTTCCTTTCCCCTAGGAATTTGTAAGCTTTTTCCTATATTATTATAAGAAAGAAGTATCTTTCAATGATCAAATGGAATTTGTCAATGGATGGTACATCCTGATTATGGTTAGCGATGTCCTAACTATTGTTGGATCAACTCTAAAGATGGAGATACAAGCTAAGGTAGGCTTTTCACACTGTTAGATGGAAGCAAAACTGTTTCTGTCTAACCTAGGTTTAAATCTCTCCGAGGACTTCAGGCTGGCTGTACTTGCTTCTGAGTGGCATGACATTTTAAAACTCTGTCTTCTCCAGAATTGCAACTCATGCCTGTTGTTTCTAGTAGCAAGATTTAATACCTCCAAATATCACTCTGTATTATAGTGCTGAATTAACTTTGGTTCCTATGAAGAATAAAATGTAGTTCATCTCTGAAAGTTTGACTGTTGACTTCCTCCCTTCCTCACTTAGATTTGCTCATTTGACTAATTTTTTTCAAATTTAGCATTTAACTTTTTGAACTCTACAAGTGTTGAACAGAGTGTTTGACTCCTTCAATATCACTTTGCTGTTTTCCCAGCTTCGACACAGCAGGTTCCGAGCTTTCACTTTCTAAAATAAACTTGTTATGGACAAAACTCAAAACTTGTAAAACATTTTGTTTTACATAATTGGAGAAGAAAAAATATTATAATATACTATCCTGAAGCACTCTGATATTCAGATAATATTGTTCTTCACAAAATCTGTAGCAGACTTTGAAGTGTGACATTGCAACATAGTGGACTTTGGACAGTAGTGATGAGAGGATGGGTCTGAAATCCATCTGCTGACAGCTTGGCTATCACAAACACCCTGCACAAATTGTCCTGTCTCACCATAGGGCCTCACTGAGAGTAGAAAGAAGCTGTGAGGAAGTTGCCTAAGATAAGAGATAGCTCCATCATGCTTTGGGAGAAGCAATGAAGAGAACAAGATAGGAATAAGATCTTGCATTTGGGATTCTTGTATCTTATAAATACATCTGTTTATGTATGTAAGAGTATTTTACTAAAACTCCCTTCTGTGGGTACATTTTGCTCCATTTTACAAGCCTTGTGGACCATAATAACAAGATCTTGTTCCATGTTACTGTATGAAAGTGGTTGAACAACAATTTCACATTACAGTAGCCTAAATTTGTTTCTTGTCAAGCTCTAAATGAATTATGCTTATAGGAAAGATTAGCCAATATCCATTGCCAATATCTATTATTTATGTTTTATTCTTAGGAGAATAGAAACAGAAATGAATGAAAACTTCTTTTCAAATAAGCTGTCATGATCCATGTCAGAGTAGAGCTGCAGTTCAGGAACAGAGTACATGCTAATTTGGATGAAAACAGGCCAGTATCTATAGGTGGAAAAAAACATCCAAGTGCCAATAGATATAAGTTCCAGATAGAATTAATTAGAAGCTAATTAGTCTTCTTCTGATAGCTTTATATAGTGCATAGTTCCCAACTACATGAGAACTCCTGAATATTTAACTGAGCAATGCTGACAAGTCATGCTAATTTTTACAAAGAGCTTTTCCTTTGTACTGGAAGAATTTTCTTTGTTCTGTGTCGTGTTTACACTGTCCATTACAATGCAGTGCAGAGATTCCTAAGATGCTCTGAGGAGTCTGTCAATGCAGATTCCAGAAGCAGTTGCTGCGAGTCTGGAAGCAGCATTAAAATGTTTGCAGTGCCACTGCAGATCTTGGTGAGCTGGGTATAGAGGAGGTGTCTCTGCTTCTGCAGTGTCTCTGCACTCTTGGCCTTGCAAATAAAGCTCACCTTGTTAGAACCTGTTTTACAAACAACCATGTGTAAAGGCCTTGCAAAGAAATGACTTGTACTTGATCATGCCCCTGCTCTTTTGTGGGTCCTATCTCTAATGTATATTGCCTCAAGCTAATTTCTAATTGGGAGAGTTTGCCAAAGGAAAAATGTTCCTTAACAAATCTTTGTAGTAATGGGAGTCACAATTTAGAACCTGTCAGTTGTTACAATAACTAATTTTTTCCTTTCTTATTTCTTTGCTTCTTCTCTTGCTTTTTTTCAGAGTCTGACAAGTTATGATGTCTGCAGCATACTCTTAGGAATATCCACTATGCTTGTGTGGCTTGGAGTCATTCGCTACCTAGGTTTCTTTCAGAAGTATAATGTAAGGATCTCCTGGGATCTTCATATTGTTGGTATTTATTTTGTTTGTTGCTATAAGAGGACTGGAAGAAGTATCTGGTTGAGTTCTAACTGTTTGCATTGCTTTGTGCAGCTTCTCATCCTAACACTGAGAGCAGCATTACCCAATGTAATGAGGTTCTGCTGTTGTGCTGCTATGATCTACCTGGGCTATTGTTTCTGTGGATGGATTGTACTGGGACCATACCATGTGAAGGTAATGTTCTGACCATGAAAAAAGACAGCTTGGATAACAGAATGAGAGATTACTACTGTTGTTTTCTAGTTCTCCATGTCAAGGCTTTCCTTAATGTAAAAATAGTGCATCTTCAACATGATGCTGCTCTGTTTGAGGAGTCTGACTTCCATGACTCAATCAGACTTTCCTCAAGTTATGAAAGCTCCAAGTCAGAAGTGGAAGCTGCTGTGACTCCCAATCACATGCTGATATTTTAAGAAATAATTTCCATTTTGCAGAACACTGGTATCAGACTAAAACTTTGGAGTTATTATGCTTATCCATCTTAAAAGAGAAATTTTCTTATCTGAATTGAATGCACAAGTGTGTAGGAGGCAACAAACTTTTATGTGCTCAGATGTTTTATTGTTTGCACCTTGTCATCCCCTGGGTGTAGGAAGAGATCTGAGGCAGCCAGTCACCAGCAGTGTGTGTTCTTCATGTTATGTACAGTCTCTGTGTCCAAATAAAGCAGTGACACATCCTTGTTTTCTTCCCTCCTCTCTAGTTTCGCAGTCTGAACATGGTTTCTGAATGCCTTTTTTCACTGATCAATGGAGATGACATGTTTGCCACCTTTGCAGAAATGCAGCAGAAAAGTTACTTGGTTTGGTTATTCAGTAGGATCTACCTCTACTCCTTCATCAGTCTGTTCATTTATATGGTGCTGAGTCTCTTCATTGCACTCATTACAGATACATATGAAACAGTCAAGGTAA
Organism: Catharus ustulatus; assembly: GCF_009819885.2. NCBI lineage: Eukaryota > Metazoa > Chordata > Aves > Passeriformes > Turdidae > Catharus > Catharus ustulatus. Next base: position 15,486,398 of record NC_046229.1, on the reverse strand, counting down.
GCACTGTTCATTTGGGCTAACAGTGCAAGATTGGTGCTATCAAAACTCTCATCTCACTCAGTATTGTAACTTGCACTGCATGCCAATCTAAAAAATAAATGTAATTACTACTTTTGAGGGTGCAAAGTGGTGACAGGAGGGTTTTTAATCCCTCTCTACTTTGTTTTTCTTGGAAGGTCTGTCTGTTTTTCTGCTCCAATTGAAGCTAAATAGCTACTGAAAAGCAGTATTTTCACATTAGTTCCTATAAGTCTTCTAATTTCAGACTTGAGCAATGTCTCAAAAGTGGTCTGGGGAGAATTTGGGTTATTGTAGGTTTTAGCCTTGTTAGAGGTTTAACTAAGTATCAATTTTTAGCACTACCAGCAAGATGGCTTTCCCGAGACAGAGCTTCGTAGATTTATATCACAATGCAAAGACTCACCTAACTCTGGGAGGTACAGGTTAGAAGAGGAAAGTTCTGCTTCTCTCTTCTGTTGTTGTAATGGTATGTATCTATATTAAAACTGTTAATTATTAAATTGTTACTTAATATATCTATTAAGGTATGTGCAAAAGCAACATGCTGAAAAATGTCCCTGGTACAATGTTCATGAAAAGTACTTAAGTTTTGGGGGAAGTTGTGTGTGTGGGGGAAACCCACACAAAAATCCCAAATTATTTCTAATGATCAGAGCATTTCAGCAAAATGTCTGCAGCCAACAAATTTCTTAGAGGATGTGAGGGAACTTCCAAATTAAGAATCACTTAACATGTGAAAAATTATACAGAAAGTAAGATAATATTTACAGTAACTTGGTGGCCCTTATGTGCAATGTGTAAGCATTAACATTTCCTGTACTCACTGCAACAGGCAGGACTTAGAGAACTCATTCAGTGTTCTCTTATCCACTTTTTAATCACACCTTGTGTAGGTAATAGGCCTGAAACTTGGGGAGAAAATCAGCTTGTCAAGGTTTTAAGCCAGCATGCAGTTTAAGATACTATCTCAGCACTTGGAAAACATTGCCTAACTTCCATTATGGAGAGAAAATGCTTTGGTTATTTGTAGTTGTGTTTCTTCAGGAATACTGATTGCAGGATATGTGGTTTATATTTAACCTGGCTGGCAGCAAGTCTGAGTCTTCCTTGCTGAAGAGCCTTTTGGTGGGGGAGCTAAAAAATACTATACTTGCTGCTTGATTAAAAAGATCAAAGGTGCAACCTTGGTATAGGGCTATATTGTTATATGCCTGATAGAACATATTTATGAGAGGGAGGAGATGGGGGCATATTTTGGAGCAGGGAGATGACAGAGCCTGCTGTGAGCCAGCCCTGTTCTGACCGAGTGTCTTAGTGGAGATAAAAGTGTGGGATGAAGCAGAGCAGGGCATCTTGCTCCTGAGTAAAGGGCATGGACACATTAATATTTCCTTTCTGCACACTCCTCTCTGTTTAACCAGACAAGAAAGCCAGTATAAGATGGGACAGGGTGGGGATGTAATAATTTTCCTACTGACTGTGCAGAGGGGATCAGGCATCTAGGAGAGCAAGTCTCATGTTCAAAATGTTTTCTGGTGGTTCATAGCAGATTATTGTCAATGAATGTCAAATTATTAATAGTTCAGTTGCATTTTTAAAGCTCGTTGTACAGTGAAACTATTATTTTGATGCATGTACCTGACAGCTTCTCCCTCCTCTCTTGTACAGGTTGTATGTAGTGAACATATTTAATGGATTGTGGGAGCGTGTTGTGGAGGCTTTAAAGCAGCACACACTGCAAGAACTGGACAATGGAGCTGGTGGAAAACCTTATCTCTGAAGACTTTATTTGCTTTACTCAAAAAACAGTGTAAGCCTGTGGCAGAAGTTTATGCTAAACTTAAAGTACTTTGATTAGACTTTCAGTGCTAGTTCAGGGGGCTTGGTAATGGTTTTTATTAGTTTTATTCTATTTGTTTCCTCAGTTAAATTGTGCTAGAATGCAAAGGGCATAAAAACGTGTCTTGTGTTCAGAGACTTGGCTAGATTATAAGAGTAGAATATAAATGTAGTAACTTTCAACTGTAAGTAGAACTCGTGTTGGACAACTTCAGCTTTGAACACCAGCTTAGCCCTCAGTACTGCAGGCATTATCTGTCTATGGCTAACCTGACTGAATGAAAGCTCACTAGAGCCCTCAGAATTTTTGGTTTATTTGCACTCACAGTAAAAATAAATGCTATAAAATTTGGTGTAATTTATTTCTGGAGTCATTACAGTGAGTTGATACACCAAGCCACTCAAATATAGCTGAAAGCATAAAATAAATATTTCTTTAAACACAAGTACCACTGGATTTAAGTGGCAATCAGAGAGGCTGGGGTATGCCAGGCTGAACTGAAGTTGAGGCATTAGCTGAATGGAGAAATCTTCTCATGTATCAAGCACTGGGCAGTTACAGTCTTCAGGTTTAACAGTGTTTGGATCTTATGTTTTTAAAGGAAAAATCAGACAAAAACCCTTTCAAAATACCTGTTTTTTAAAAACTTGAAATCTTCCTCTGGCATACACGTCTGTAAACCTGAAGTCTAAACTAAGTTGAAGGCACAGGAGATATGTCTCTGAGATTCTTATCTCTCCATACTTTAGAAACTGGATGTTTCCTAGCAACTGAATAACCTGCTACTGTCAGTGGCTGGCTGAAACATTAGCTCTTATAAAAGTTTGGTTTTGACAACTTAGTTTATATTCTTTGTTAATTGTGATACTATTTAATGAATGCCTTATTTTCTATAGTCTGTTCACTCTGGGAGCAGAATAGAAGACTAAAGGGAAGCATATTTTAGAGAATTGCATTTGTGAGCAGCACTGCTGTAGCTGTGTTTGACAATGTATAATGAATGCTGCAGAGGACACTAAACATGTTTTGTCTGAATGCCTACACATTGTAAATGTGCTACAATAAACACAGCTGCAGTAAGTATTGGGCGTGTTGGTATTCATCTTAAGAGTAAATATGTTGCCAGGTCAATATATTTCAATAGTGCTGTGCAATTTCTGGTATGAAACTGAGTGTGGAGTGTGTGAACTTGGATTTCCTGTAGTCATGATAGTTCCTGTGGACCCTGGTGAGGACCTGTTTCCAGCTGATGTTTAACAGCATTTCAGAATTTGCCACAGAAACAAATATTCAAGTATTTAACCTACACTAAAAACACTCCTCAAATTTAGTGAAGGCAAACCAAATGCAAGGCATAGGCAGATTATTCACAGTATCTGAAAGTTTTGTGTACTGAGGTCCTTCTCTTTTGACACTCACCTAAAGATTGAAGAGTTTGGAAGTTTTTCAAGAAGATGCAAGGCAATCTTGCCTCAAAAAGCAAATATTAAGTGACCATGTTTTCTCTTGATGCAATTAGCTCCTTATGGACCTTTGACAACACACAAAATATGATATGCACATCACCATTGTATACAGTAATTTATGTAAGGAATTCTGGTAAGGGTGGCAAACACTTTAAGATCAATGAAATGCAGAAGGCAGACTTACATGGCGTTTTCATTCAGAGTTAAGAGAAAGCTAAGATTAATAATTCACTTAAAATCCAGGTACATTTTGTAAAAGGCTATGGAATACTTTGCCAATGAAGTCATAAGGCAAGAAGTGGTCTGATTTCATTTAGAAGTGGGGCAGAACATGTGCTTTGTCACTGTTAACTTATTGAATTGGCAGCAAGTTTCAACAAAATTTACAGAGCTCTAGTGTCAAATTCTTACAGAGTTTTACAATAACAGAGAGAAAGCATGGTCATAAAAGCCTGCAGAATGAGCATAAGACATGGAAAGCTACAATGGACCACAAAGCAGGAAAAGATACTGTATATTGATTCTTTCTATTCCTAATTCAAGTGGTGGAGTCTTCCACTGGAGGTTGGTTTCTATTGCCTGAAGTGAAGCAGTGAAATCCCTGGTAGAGTCTTTAAGTGATGACCTGTGCTTGTGCTGCAGCTAAAAAGTCAATCAACTGAGATGCAAAAATTACTTGGAAAACCATGGTCTGTGTTACTTCTGCTGGATTCCTCAGCTTTTAATTTAGCATTGCTGGGAGTTGTGTGGGTTTGGGAAGGAAAGAGTTGATGAATTACAAGTTGCCTTCAGACAGTAATGGGCAGGGGCAGACTTGAAGCCAGAGGGGAGGGCTATCTAGAGGGAGAAGGATGTTTAAAGCAAAGGATAGGATGGGGTGAGGGGAAAAGAAGGGATAACTGCTTATAAATTTAGCAGGGCAGCAATTGTGTGTTTCTGGCTATGGGTGCAGGCTATTACACTGGGAAAGAACAGTATCCTGAACGATTACTGGCTTATAGCTGCTCAAAATGTCCAGTTCTGACTGGGAAAATAAATGCTGCTTTCATTATATATCTGATACTTACATTCTGGCTTTTTAAAGAAAAAAGCAGACACTCAAACACGCATTGTTCGCCTTGGTGCTACTGCTGGCAGTGTGCTTGCTTTGCCAGGCTTCTGATCTGATGATCCTTGGTGTTTAAGATCTTCTGCCTGAGTATTTTGCTCACCTGAAAAGAAGTGAGTCAATGCTGTGTTTTCTAACCTTCTGACTTCATTGGAGATGAAGTACAGCTCTGCCAGATTTGTGGCTGCTGCTCTTGCATGTGTGGTGAGGCTTTTTAATCTTATCTATATATGATGGGCTAGTTAGTGTGACAATGACCTTATTCTGAAAACACCCTTGTGACTTCAGAGTATCAGTGATCTCAGCATTAGCAATGCTGGTAGCCCATGTAAAGCTGCATCCTGGAGACATCTGTATCTTTATGCTGATACAATCAAGCAGGCACAGATAGAACTGTAAAATGCAGTTGGGGAGAACAAGGAAGCAGATAAAGCATCTGATAAATTTGCTTAAATATGCCATCCTAAGAGAAACAGGGTTTTCAGCCCTGACCAAAAAGGGTGGAGGGGTAAGAGATTTTCTTTGTTCTGATTCTCACTGGGCTCTGGAAAGTCACCTGAAAATACCAGTAGTAAATATTTCATACCAAGGTTTATTTCAATGTCAATGTTTTGCATATACAGTTAGGAAGAACCTCTGGTTTTCAACAGAGCTCAGGTCTTTTAACATAATGAAGTTACACTTGAGAGGAAGAGGTGGTAAGCTTGCTTGTTTCTAAGTAGCAGTTTCCATGTTGGACGGAAGCACACTCTCAAGGGAAGGTAAACTGTGTGTGCAAAAGAGTAAGAAATGAAATTCAGATGTGCTCATGCCTATCCAATATTAAAATGTGCAAAGGCATAATTTATCTGGCAGATGGAGGGACAGGAACAGAGACAAGAGGTAGGACAACAAACAGACACTGTTGTAAAAAACAAAACCTGTGGCTGGACCTGTGAGGAGCATCTTCCTGCCTCAAGCAGTAGCTAATACAAGAGGAAGTCTTAAGAAAACTTTCAGCATGAACTGACACAATGCTTTTGCAGCTAAGGTTGAGAAACTGCACATGGATGTTTGTCTGGGCTTTTGTTCCTTCTGCCTTACCCAGTGTGACCACAACAGCATCATCTGAGAGCATTATGTAAGAATCCTGCGCTGCCCATGCCCACTGTGTGGGCAGGTAGGGAGCTCAGTTGCTGCAATGATGCCTCTTGTGAGTCTACATTCTGTTTTGATCGCCCTAGTTTGGAGTTCCCACATTAAACCACATCTTTTGAGGAACTAAATACCTCTTGACCTGCAAGACAGCCAACTGCATAGCTAATCTCACCTGCAGTCTTCCGTGTCTACAGCTACTAGTTGGCAGTAAAGCAGCTACTGTTATCACAGAATCGGAGATTGTGCTGAGTTTAAGGGGACCCACAAGGATGATCCAGTCCAACTCTGAGCCCTGCACAGGACATCCCCAAGTGTTACACCAGCCACGCACGGGACATCCCCAAGTGTTACACCATGCGCGCACGGGACATCCCCGAGAGTCACACCATGTGCCTGAGAGCACGGAGCGTCCCTGCCGCAGGCAGAGCCCGCTCGGGCAGGGGCAGCCGGGCCGTGCCGGGCCGGGCCGGGCCGGGCGCGCAGGGCACGTGGGTGTGGAGCCCTCCTCCGCCGGGCCCATAAAGGCGGCGCGGCCGGCGGGGCAGGGTGCGGGGCTGGGGCTGCTCCGCCGGAGTCCGGCCCGTCCGGGCAGCGGCCGAGCCCCGCGGCCCATGGAGATCCCGCTCAAGTCCCTCCCCGGCGGGCGGGCCGCCGCCAGCGGGTGAGGGAAGCGAGCCGAGCCCTGGGGCCAGCCCGCCCGGCGGGCAGCGGGGTCAGGGCGCTGCGGGCGGGCGCGGGCCGGGCACGGCACATCCCATCCCATCCCGTCCCTTCCTATCCCATCCCGCCGGCCGGGCCGCGGTGGCTCCGGGGGCAGCGGGAGGCGGGGGAGCCGCTCGGAGCGCGCAGGTGTCGCGGCTGCTGCACAGGTAGGTGCTGCCCTGGCCGGCGGCGGAGCGCTCCGAGCTGCCGGGGATGGGGCGAGCCTGCACCGGAGAGCTTTCCCTCCGTTCCTGAGAAGCGTGAGGCCATGCAGAGTGCTGAGCTTGGTGGGGATCGGGAAGGTGAACCTGGGGTTGCCCAGGCTGATATGTAGAACTCAGCTTAAGGATTTTTTTCCCCCCATTTTTTTCTCTTTCTTGCCACCTTAGCACCCCATCGTTCTCGTTGATATCTGCTCAAGATCCAGAGCTCTAGTAGATAAACGTTGCTGGTACGGAGCTCTGATGGACGCTGTTAGTGTCGCTGCAGCACTGAGTTACTCATTAAAGAAAGTGACCGTGCTCACTTACTAAGCGCATTTCAGCCACTCGATTCAATGGTGCTCCTCTGCTGGCTGAAGGGCTAGCTACTACAGGTGTATTTCATAAGTAGGCAGCTGTCAATTGTAGTCCTTACTGTTGAAACCTCTTCCTTGAGTGGAATGTCGAGCTCTAAAACATCTCTCTACTGAACAGCCTAAGAGTAGTGTCCTACCAGCTACAGCAGTAAAGTGTTGGTTACAGTAATGCAGCTGTTAATTGAGTTAGTTGTAATATATGAGACACATGACACCTGTCTGTGCACCTAAGTCTTCATTCAAAAAAAATTCGGTTTTGTCAGTGCTTCACAAAACACACTGTGGAAACCCACTGAGTGGTGTTAATTAAACTAGTGTGTCAGAATTTAATTGCTTTATTGCTCTGTCTTGAGCTGGGTACTTTGTTTCAATTAGGTTTAGATTATTAGGCTAATGACCATGTGGTAGAACTAGATGATTTGTTTTAAATATGATAAGTCACTGGTAATCTCTTGGAGCTTTTAAATTCCTTCAATGCTTTGTTTGAAGGTTCTAGTTCTGCTGATTTAATGTGGTCTATTTGGATGCAATTTTTAATCTGTCCTAGAAGTCAATGAGTTGAAAACCAGTTGATGTATTTCACCTGTTGCCCTGTTACCTGTTTCACCTGTTTAAGAAATGAATTCTTTCTTAGATAGTACACCAGAGAATGCCTGTGTTTTATTGGAAGACAAAGTCCAACAGTGATACAGGATTGAATCTTGCATCTCTCTCTTAAGCTGAAAAAATGTATTGTTTTCTCTGACAAATGTATTGTTTTCCTGCTCATTGTTTCTACAGTTGATTAAAAAAGGGAGCTAAAGACACCAATGAAAATAATCCCTAGCCACAAATGAGAGTTGTGTAAAGGTGAAAGTGCTGTTACTAGTTTACATCAAGTTTTGGAATAGCTGTAAGGTCTTGACACATATCTTTGGAGTAAACCATGATGTTTTTCATAGTATGGCTTTGAATATTTAAAATATGTTTCTGATTAAGTTTGCTCTTTGATTTGTGGGGAGTTTGGCCCTTTCTTTGGTTGGCTGTTTTTTTGTTTTTAAAGATTTGTCACTTCTGATATGCTTTTACTGGAAGCTTGGGGGAGGATTTTGCTGAAGTCTTCAGTGGTTCTTATGCCATACCTTCATGCTTTAAAATTTGACCAAATTTAGCTTAACCCTCTTCTGTTTCCTCTTTTTTTCCCCACCTCCTCCTATCACTTTCCCTCTGGGTTAGCTCATGTTCACTGTGCACTCACACAGGTGCTTCTGCCTGTTGGAGGGAAGCTGTTACAGGAGCAGTGCTGTCTTTGGGTGTCAAAGCAGAACTGAAGTGTGTGTGTACCTGTTCCCTTAATCAATGCTTACAGCTGTAGTTGTCACATGCTCTCCTGGCAGGTGTGTTTACATCTTTCAAAGCTTTTGTATCTTGAACATTACTAAAGCTAGTCCAGTATGTTTTTGTTATAAGTTTAAATAGAGATGCTGCCCACAGTTTCTTTTTTCTTGGAAACTTCCCATGTTTTTACTGCTTTAAAAACCAAAATCTTCCTGCCTCTCATCATCTTTGTGAAAAATTGATTTAAGTCTATGTAGGAAATATAACTTTAGGGCTTTTAACACTAAAATAGATTTTTTTTGTTGTTTTCACTTCCCCTTCTGAGGAAACACCACAGTGTCAGCTTTACTGTGCTTCTTTGACTGAAATTTCTCTTCTTGTGGGACAACTGATTCTAGCTAGTCAAATGTGATTTGTGATCTTTTGTTTGACCTTAATTATCTGTGCACTTGAGACAGCTGAGGATGCAAAAAGTAAAAACGAAAAAGTATTCCAAGTATCTGAAAACTGGGGATTGATGCTTTTGGTTTTGAGCCTCAGGTAAAATGTTATCCTTTATAAGGTTCAGAACATCAAGAATAACATTCTGAATGCTAAGTGTGAATGATAATCAGCTGGTGTCAGATATGATCCTCTTAACATGTAAAGAGAGAAAAGAAATTGCAAGTTCGGTTCAGATTTCTGTGTGAGGTAGGGAAGTTCTGAAAATTTATGACACTGGAAAACAAGGTTAAAATCATTAGAAGATGGGGAGAGTTTTTTCATGTCCCATTCATTTGAGAAGGAGAAACTTAAGGTGATTTAAAACACAACAGTCCTCCCCACTTGGTCCTCTGATTTTTGCATGCCCAGGTATTTAAATAAATAAATGTCTATGAATTTAACCCTTGAAGCTGCATATTCATAACAGAAGTGTGTGTAAAGACTGCTTTGGTTTAATCTTTTCTTCTGCTAGAATGTGGGTTATTCAGACCGTGGTACCTCTCTGTTTCAAATGGATTTTTAAGAGAGTAATAGCAATTCAACATTTCTTTCTATTACAGACCCTCTTATTTAATGCCTGTAAATCATCTGTCTAAATGGTGTGTTTCAATGATCAGATGTGTTTGAATGATTTTTAATGATGTGATCAAACAGAAATATTTTTGCACTTCCACAAAATAACCCAAAAACTATTCTGGACCTTTTATGTCATGTGTTGATCTGAGGAGATACTGCAATGAGGAAATTGTCTGCCAAAGCATTCTGTTGGTTTCTAATTAATGTTATTTGTGGCAGAAATATGATGACTCAGTCCGATTTAGATCTAAGAGAGACGGCTTTGAAAGAGGATTTGAAATTTTACTTCATGAACCCATGTGAAAAGTACAGAGCAAGACGTCAGATACCATGGAAGCTGGCTTTGCAGATTTTGAAGATACTTATGGTTACAACACAGGTAATCCTCTGCTTTTACTCTTAGAGTAGCAATGATGAGCAAGAGACGCAGGTCTGTGCTTCTGGGCCTTTGCCATGCCCGGGTATTTATTACCCAGGGAAAAAGAAAAAATACTATGAAAGGTATTTCAAGGGGGAAGAATAACATAAATTACAAAAGCCTCCTGGAGATTTTGGGGGCAGGGTTTGACCAGGTATTTTGCCATTTTTGACATAATGCTTTAAAGCAAATTCCTCTTCCCACTAAATTCAGCACTGTCTTCAGGCTTGTTGTCACAGTACTACTTTTTGTTAAATTTAGATTACAATTTCACTGGACTATTTTAAAAGAGATATTTTCTGATATCTAATCAGAAAATTAAAGTGTCCATATTCAGTGTGAGGATGCTATGGTATCTGATGATGATGGGATGGCAAGGCTGCAGAAACTGGATGTGCTTCTTGCTTCTGTCATCAAATAATACATCTGAAAAGTCATGTACTATATGAGCTATTATGTGGAGGCAAAGTGTAAACTGCACTAGTATCACAGTTCAGTTGGTCATTTTACAGTTCTCTAATAGTGACTGCACATATAGGTAGAAATTGCTTTTTCGGAACCTTTGTAACGAAGGACTGACATCTGACAATTTGCAAGAACAGCTAAATAAACTGATATATGTGTCAGAATGTATAAGTGCTGAGTTATGGGATCCTGGTTTGTGTTTGAGTTGCCTGCTATGAATGAAAGGCAGCACAGCCCCATGATGTGTGCTGGTGTTTTATGGACTCTGGCAGGCTCTGGGCTCTGGCCTCTGCCAGTACTGCGCCCCAATCCTGACAGGCCCCTCTCTGCAGGCAGAGTGGAGTGCAGTGGTTGGTCTGTCTAGGCAAGATGAGTTCAAATAAGTGATTCACATTAGTGCTGGCACAATTGTGACCTGCAGAGACAGGGAACAGGGATTGTATTGAAGTGTGTGGTGGGCAGAATGAGCACAGTGCCAGCTGAAAGGAGGGGGTGCCCTGGCTTTCTTTACTGGCAGCTGCACCTCATGTGGGTTCTTCCTCTTCCTTCAAAGACAGGACAGTAAACTTTGCATGTGGATGATGATACAAAATACAACTTCACATGTCTCTGAAAAGGTTCAGTACTGCCATCTCTCCTAAGCTACTGACTTCAATTTTTGGGGATATCAATGAACATGTGACTTTCCTGTCTGCTGCCCCAGTCTCCCACTATCCTTTCTGAGCAGAAGAGGTGCTCTGCTGCTTGTTTTTCCAAGGGCACAGTATTTTTCTGGACTGCTGCTTGAGACTTTTCTTGTCAGCCCTTGGTTTTGCTCAGATGTCAGGCACATAGCTGTGGCTTAGGGATATCCTCCTGCTTCTCTGCCTATGAGGAAACTCTTCCTGAAAAAACAGTTTCTAGGCTCTATTTGTTTTCCTTGGTGGTGGAAATGGGAACATCCATATGGCAGGGGAACACAAGTCTTCTGCTATTTGCTGATCCTTCTTGTTATAGGCTCCTTTAGCAGAACCTGGGTCAGGCAGGTGATGCTTTTTATTGCTGTAGGGTCTCAGATAGGTTTGCTCTAATCCTGTGCCATGGCAGAGATAGGAAAGGTGCAGGAATTTGTCCATAAAAAACCAGATTATTTCAGGGGCAGCAGTTGTGCTGTTAAGTTAGCTTGTCTGCCATTTGCATCCTTCACAAAAGTTTTTGCAAATCCCAGTTGGAGTTGTTGGTCCATGATATGCAAAAGGTACAAGTGATGTAGCTGTCTGCTCACTTGCTGCACTAGATTTTGGTTTCAGTTACCCTGCATGTGATAACCTTGGCTTTGGTATCTTATGCCAATAGTTAAAAGGTTCTCTGCCTCTGTCATAGCAGAGTTACAGCAACAGACACCTGCCTGTTCTGTATTTATTTTAATTGAAAACTGTTTCAAAAATGCTTCTGCTTGACCACTGTTCAAAATTCAAATCTGTTTTTGTTTTTCTCTTGTCAGCTTGTTTTTTTTGGTTTGAGTAACCAGCTGGTGGTCTCATTCAAAGAGGAAAACACTGTTGCTTTTAAGCACATATTCCTGAAAGGCTATTCTGGAACTGATGAAGATGACTACAGCTGCAGCATATATACACAACAGGATGCTTATGATAGCATTTTTTATGTTATTAATCAGGTAGGTGTGAGTGTGTGTTTATAACTGTGTTAAAGCTCAAGCTACAGCTATAAACTCCTGCTAAGTTTCTGATTTTCTGTTTCCATTCTTGGATTTCAGTTTGGTATTTCACTAAATCAGTGTAGATGGGGTGTCCTGAAAATTGTGTTGTAGCTGAATTGTTGTCTCTTGGAGATGAATCCAAACAAGAATTGTACTCAGGTAAAAATCTAGAAAATTTGAAAATGGGTCATCTTGCATGAACTGGCACCATTATTTAGGCCTTGCTTTGAAGACCTTTGGGCCTAAATATACCTATGCATACTTAAAAAAAAAATGTCCTTAACAGCTCTTCTGAATTGCAGCTTTGTAGTGAAGGCTGGAGGCCTCAAAATGGGGACTATAGTAACTAGGAGTGTAGAGGCATTCACCCTGGTTAGGGATGATATTTTAAAGAACAGTCCCTTTACAATTTTCAGAGAAAAGTGAATAAATCTAGGAAGAAAATTCTGGAAGTCTTTTTGCATTTAATATTAATACATTTGGAATGTATGTATGAATAAGATAAAGACTCTGCATTGAGAATGATGATAAACCCAGAAATGTTTAACATTGGGTGAGTAAAAAGTGGCTTCAAACACCTTTAATTTTCATTGGCCTTGGCACATGAGCTCTGGCACCTGGGTTAAAGTGGTGTTGCCACTGCAGCTGTACCCAGCAACATCTGGGAGTAGCAGGGCTGTGCAAGGCCAAGCCTCTTTCTCAATCTGCTCTTGGGAATTGCTGCTCTCCTGTCCTCTACTGTGAGCTGCAGCAGATCAAATGTACTAGACAAGACCGTCATTCCTGGCATTCTAAATGAATGGGGAAGTAGTTTTCTCAATCTTTCTTTGAACTCTCCCTATTGCCACCGTTTCTGCAATAAACCATGCTTTCTTTCCTTTTTTCTTCCTTGCTGGCTTTGTTCCACTTTCCTTCTTTTGTAGGCACTAAGGCTGAGGTGAATTCCAGACACAAGACAGTAGAGAAACAATAGCTATATATCCTGAAGAATGAGCCAGGCATCAGAAAAAGGTCTCTTCATAAAATGTCTGTGTGGTATAAATGTAGTCATACCTTTAAGGAGTTTTAAATTGTGAAATCTGGGTTTAGTGTCTTGTGGCATTCCTGAGACTTATATCGCATGTAAGAATTCAAAAGGCAGGCTTTCAGGTGAACATTAGGACTACTGTTGCCTTTTTTTTCCTGTCTTTAGAGGGTGCCTTGTGGGAAGAGCCAATCTAGATGACTCCTAAGCTAAAAGAAAACTTTTCTATTTAATATTTTTTTGAGATGGGCATCTAGAAGACATGGGATTTGGTGTTCTGGTTTGTGTTTTTGAAGTGCATGTTTGGGTGGGTGAAGTGGAAGGATATAATGTTACAGAAAATAGTAATTGTGCAGAGCAAAGACAGTTGTAAAAACTGAATTTCAGCCTTTGTGTAATATACTACTGGGGATATTTTAACACTTTGGAAAAAACCCCAAACAGACCAGCAATGTAAAAACCCTAACATATTTTTACACTTGGAAGAGTGCACAGGTTTCCCTTGCTTCTCTACTGGGTTCAAGCTGAAGTTTCCATTAGGAAGCAGCTGTGAAGTTGTTACTCTCCTGCTTTGCCCTGTGGCAGAGGCTGTAAGACCAGGATATTCTGTTGCCTGCTCTGAGGCTGTTTGGAAATTTATAAACAGCTATTTTGCTTTTCCTGTTTGATATGTTGTTTGCAAGAGGCGTGTGGGTAGCCCAGCGCCTCGAGCTGTGCTGTCAGGAGGGCAGAGCCTGAGAGCACACGTGGGTGGGGAGCAGCTGCTGCATGCAGTGATCTGGAGATGTCCCTGGTGGGATGAGGAGCTGTGACTAATTGCTGTTTCCACTCACTTGACCTGCCTTAGTCAGATGTGGCTTCCTTAGCTTGCTCTGAGTTCAGACTCTGACAGGGTGAGGAGGCCATGCTTTACTCCTGGGCTGTCTAAACTGTGTGCTCAAAGTGGCACTGCAAGGCAGAGCTTTGCATAGAAGTGTGGTGGTTTATTTTATTTCTGGTTCTGGACATGGAGTGTGTGGTTGTTAATGACTGTGGCTGGTGTACCTCACCAGGTGGGCTAGTGGCCACAGTGCCCATCGGAAGGGGGAAATAGGGTGACAATGAATGATGCATAATAAAGAAATCCAAAGGCGAAAAGGGACTAAAGGCAGCTGAACAAATTTTTAAGTAATAGGAAACTTTTCTTGACTTCCCATGTTTATTTACTTCAGGCTCCCAAGAAAGCTAAGTGCTTTTAATGATAAAAACTAACAGATTGCTGTGTTTATGCCTTCTTCCCCAAAAGGCCATGGGTCTGTCTGGCTTTTCCTGGACAGTGTTAGCTCTTGGGAAACTGAGCTGGCAGGCAGCTGCCTTCATGGTTAGTCATTGATCTCCTGTCCTTCGTGGTTAGTCCATGGATCAGCTGCTGAGGAGCCAAGGGCCAAGGAGAAGAGGAGCTGTGCCCTGGGGCTTGCCTCACTTGTGCAGGAATGGCAGGGGTGACTCCGGGGATCAGAGGGCATATCTTGCTTCCAGTAGACACCAAGGCTGTGTGGAAAGCAAGTCTGGAGGGGACTGGCCTGGAATGTAGTTCTTGGTGTTGTTCAGGATTGATCCATGTTTGGGCAATGCTTGGTTTTGCACAGCTTCATTGGCTTCCACTTTTAGTCTTTGTTTTCAAGAGTGTCTTGCAAATGAAGAAGTGACTTGTGCTGTATTTTGGAGTAAGTGGAAAGTACCTTTTTCACAGGCTTGTTTTCAGCTGCTTCTGTGCTTGTGTAAAGCAGGCAGGTTGAGTTACCTCTGGAGGCTGCTTGAGCTCTGTGTTCCCTGGTTGCATAGCAAGTGCATAGCTTCCCTCTCTGTAGTCTCATGGGGAGCTGCTCTGGTTTTGATTTTGTGTGGATTTGATAGAACCTAAGAACCATGACTCAGATCACGTGTACAGGCTTCATGCATGTGAAACCATCACCTTCATGAGTGAGCCATCACCCTGGGGGTGTGTGGTGAGCAGCAATACTGTGCTGAAGTCTCTGCCAGGTATCTCATTACCAGCTGAGCGTGGTGATCACCTGCAGGCAGCCCAGTAGGCACAGGGCTCCTGGTCACTGTGTCTCCAGGATGCTGATCACTAATTAGTGGCCAGCAGCCCTCTTGCCTGTCAATTGAGTGGAAAGCTTTTATATGAAAGTAAAGATATTTTAAAATTTCAAAACCTGTATTGATACATATAACTCTGAGGTTTCCATTTGCTGTCTCATGAAAAAAAAGATGACTTTCTCTAACTTCTGGTTTTGTTTTTAAACTAGTACAGACACTTGAAGAACATATCCCTGGGGACACTTGGTTATGAACATGAAGAATCAGGTTTAAAAATCTGTAAGCAACAGTACAGGAGAGGCACAATGCTTCCTTCCAATGATACATTGAACATAGATGTTTCTACTGAAACAGGTACAGTACTGTTGTACTTAAAATGTCTTGCTGTGGAGTACTTAAATTCTAGTTCTAAAGCTTAAAAACAACAGCTTTTTTGTGGAAATCACAGGAATATTACCATGCCTCTTGCCTATTTTCCTCTGAAGAGGCTCTCTTCAGTCACCTACAAATCTTTGTAGTTGATGGTGAAGTGGTGTTTTGTTGCTCTTTTCCCTAAACACACCTCCTCCCCCTCTGTGCAGGAGGTTCAAATACAGAATTCTGGATGCAGGTCAGTCTGTACCTTCCATGGGTGGGTGCCCTCACTGCCTCTCAGAGCTGGTCCTGGCTGCTAGCTGCTCTCAAGTCAGTACACAAACCTGCTTCTGACCCCACTACCTGGGCCTCTGAATAGGTTTACTCAAAACTGATATTTTGCCTGATTAGGACTTGCTATACACACTGATCATCTCAGTTTAATGCCACTTTCAATGTGAAGTTTTTATGATAACGTATTTTCTTTTCTTTCCAGAATGTATCCTTTTAAAGCCAAATGAACTAATTGGTAAGAAGGCAGAACTGAAACTGAACTCTTCTTTTTTCAATCTGGAATTTTACAGGTAAAGTGATGTTTTTTTAATTATTCCAACTTGTCCTTTCATGTTAATATGGTGGATTCTGATT
Organism: Catharus ustulatus; assembly: GCF_009819885.2. Lineage (NCBI taxonomy): Eukaryota > Metazoa > Chordata > Aves > Passeriformes > Turdidae > Catharus > Catharus ustulatus. Next base: position 15,470,481 of record NC_046229.1, on the reverse strand, counting down.
TGTGCAGTGTGTGTATATTTCTGTGATATTTGAATGTATTTCTACACTTTTTCAAATATGCAGGCTTATACAGGTTGAAATCTCCTTCAAGCTGAAAGGCATTGCTCTACAGACAATCCATGCCCGTGAATTGCCTGACTGCTATGCATTTCAAAATACTGTAAGTGAAAATGGGCTGTGGCACTTCCAACACTGTATGTGTAATGAGAGCTTAAGCTAAGGTGTAGGTGTCATCCTCATATCTAGCCTGCAAGAGAAACACAGCTGAGATGTCCTGGCCCTTACCCCTCCTTCCCAAAGGCTGCTGAAATAGTCTTGCCGTGGGACTATGTTGCTTTGTGTCATATTCCAGTTGGTAACTTCCTAACCTGAGAAAGGGATAAGGAATTGCTCTTTATCTAAAGACTAAGTGTGAAGTTTGGCCTCTTGGAATGCTACTCATTAGGCAGTAGATGTCATCTACTCAAATTATGTCCACACCATCATTTATGGTGGCAGCTTTCTTAAAACCTGCCTGATCCACAGTATTAATGCATGTGTGTCCAAAGTTTAGCAGGATTTAATTTTCTGGAATGCAATCTTGCTAGTCCTGTTTCTGATGTAGCACTGTATTTTCAGATAACTTTCAATAATAGAGCCCACAGTGGAAAAATCAAGATCTATTTTGATAGTGACACTGACATTCAGGAATGCAAAGACTGGCACATATTTAACTCGGGTGAGTATGGTGCATGTGTGTTTGTGTATCAGCAGTTCTGCATCTCCCGTTGTTTTCCCTGGTCTGTAGACCTGGGAAACAGGTAGAACAATGTAACTTGTAGAACAATTAATACAGTGCATTGCCTCTTGCTAATCAAGAGCTAGGAAATAATTCCTTTTGTTAGGGTGTTGTGAGATGACATGATCATCTCTGCAGACCAGTGTGTGTTAGCAGTGAGCTCTGCCTGCAAGGAGGATGAATGTTCTTCAATAGATTTTTAATTGTTGTGCACCTCTGGGATAACTCATTTTAATCCACTGACACTGGATAAATTTCCAACTGAAGCCTCCTACAGCTTTCAATATTTTTTCTTCTAACTGGTTAAAGTATATGATTTCTGAAGGTTTGTTTTTTATGTTGGTGCTTTTTTTTTTTTTCTCGCTACTGCTGGTAGATTAAATGATGTGTATGAGCAAAGGCTGGCATCTGCCATATATTTCTAGTGTCAGGGCTTGGTCTGACAGCTCAGGAATGTGCAATAAAGGCACCTTGAAGGAATAGTAGCTGTGACAGCACTGTGCAACTTTCTCATGTGGTGACTCGCTGTAAAAGACTGTGATGGAACAATATTCTTCAGCGTGCTATATAGTATCTTAATTAATAAAGGCATCAAGTGGCCTGCCTTTTGCCTCAGGAAAGCCAGCTTTTCTCTGATAATGCCATGTTGTACTGATATTAAAGCATTCTGATATTCTGAATAACCTCAAAGTGCCTTGGCTTGCGCCTCTGTCCAGTAATTTCTTGTGGCTGTCTTTCAATTACCTGTTCCTGAGTAGTTTATTTTGTGTGTAATTACCAGCTGAGGAAGCGTGCATAACTTGGTAATAGAGGTGAGCTGAAGGGCTATTGCAACAATTGAAGATGAGTGTTGGCCTCTATTTCATATAGTTAAAAATGTATGTTATGGAAAAGACAGGGACCATTGATGTGAGGAAGCAAAGCAAGACGCCTAATTTGTGTTCACATGGTGGTTTTTAAACTTGTGAATAGAAAGAAAACAGTACAGAAAGTCCAACAAGTTTCTTATTGCAGACTAAGGTGGGAATTTTTTTTTAATTTAATGGTGTTGCTACAGACCAAATCTGCATTTCTTTTGCCTCATGTAGTTTTAACACTGTGGAAGCACAAATGGACAGGCAAAAGGAGGGTACCTGTATTAACATATATATGTTAATATATATACACATACATAAAAATGTAAACCCATTTTTGGGTTGTTTTGAAGAATTTGAACATATTTTTCATTCTTGTGGCCCAGTCTCCATGTAATTCTCTGCTGAGCTGTGTTCAAGATAGAAACACAGCTAGCAGGAAGAATATAGCTTGTAACCCATCTGCTTATGGGGTGAGAGTATTTGAGCATGAATTGTTACAAAATGTCACATAAATTGCTTTGAAAGAGAAGTGAAAAGGCTAACCTTATTTTATTTCCTTGGCTCTTTACAGTTCTCCAGAAAAACACTCAGTATATTCTAGTCTTTGATGGATTTGTCATATTAAGTTGCTTGGCTTCTCTCATCCTCTGCACACGATCCATTGTTCTTGCCTGGAGGCTACAAAAGGTGAGCACAATGCTCATGACCTTAATGCTTCTTTGGTCTCTGCCTTCTTTGCTGCTGGCCCTGTGAAGGGGCACCTTTTGAAACCTGGAATATTAGAGTGAGTAAATCTGGTGTAAGAGGTCCCTCTTAGTGTTATCTCTAAAGGATGTGTAGGTATCTTGGTGGACAATTGCTAACTGCAAATGGGTTTTATTTCTTTTTGGGTAGTGCTGTAATTTAAAGTATTTTGTGTATTTCTCAATGAGCAAAAGGAGGCTTCCCCCCTACCCCCAGCCACCAGGATTTTAGACAAAAAGACTTCCAAGTCTTTGTGGTGCAAACAGGCAATGTGTCCTGCACCTCCAAACCACAAATCTTTCCTCCCTGGCTTCAGAGCAGAATTCCCATAGAGGTCTAGTCATAAATTCATGCTTTAATGAACATTCCTTAAAGCCAGCTCTGACTGGAGAAAGTGTAAAGCACAGCACATAGTCTAACTGATGGATTTTTTCTGTAACCATGTGGCTCATGAGAGTTAGAAGAAGAGTAGTATATGAAAACAAAAATATTTGTTTACCTAGCTCATTACATCCTTTTTGGAGCTTGGAAACAAGACCAGGAGTCAAGAGGACGGGAGTCAAGAGGACGTGATTCAAGAGAGGCATTGTCAAACTCTTCTCAGGAATAAGCACTTCACATTTATTCTTGAGCAAGAAGAGCAAGTGAAAGTAGATGGGCAGTGCTGGGCAGAGAGGTGATATTGTTTGCTCTATTGGAAACGAGAGCTCTGGCCCTGGAGTTGTATTTGAGTTCTTTTTCACTTCTTTAGTTGGGTGGCCTTGCTCTCTAGTTAGAGGTGGATAGAACCTATGGTAAAGGGGACAACAGGCCATGGTTAAGTTAGGGAGAATGGGTTATGAAATCAGGTGTTCTGTGGAAAGTTCATTTTCCCTGGCCTAAATCCATATTAAGTTTTTTCCTATTTATTTCTGTTGCTATTCAGAATTAACTTCAAACTGCTATTCCAGTGAATACTATAGGAAAAGGGGTTGTCTGGAGCTTGAACATTGCCACGTTTTTCATCCAAGGTGACCTGTAACTAAACATCTAAATGCTTGTCAACAGAGATTTGTGAATTTGTTCTTGGAGAAATACAAGCGCTGTGTCTGTTATTCTGATCGCCTGGAGTTCCTAAATGGGTGGTATGTCCTGGTAATTATCAGTGATGTGATGACAATCATTGGGTCAATCCTAAAAATGGAAATAAAAGCCAAGGTAAGAATTTCATACTTCAGCTAAGATACTGATCTTGCTATAGCCATGTGCAATGTGCTTTAACTTGGGGACAGGTGAAAGCAAGCTGTAACAGTCAATAGCCATCTGTTTGTTTATTTGAGTCCATTTTCCAGGGCTAGTGTATCTAATAACTACTTTCAGTCACTCTTCCCCAAAGTCTTTCAGTAAGACCATGTAAGCTATTTAAACATCTTATTTCCACAGTGCTAAGACCCCTAATCCCTGGTATGGGACCTGTGGGTAGGCAGTTCCTAACAGAAAGACCCACCAATTTGAGTTGTTAGTTCTGTAAGGAGTAGTAGCACGTAGAGTACCAGGAAGCCATGAGTCATCTCCTTGAATGAACAGGTCCTGGTGGCTTGTAGGACTGCAAACACCGCTGTCACAGCTTGATTTCCTGGCAAGCACAGGCACAGGCAATGTCAGTCAGTCACAGACCTTGACCTCCCTGCCTGGACTTGCTGAAATCGATGTGCTTTGTCCAGCTGGCAGCTCTTCAGGAGGCTTTTGGGGTTGGTTTTGTGGGTTTTTTCCCTAGTTTTTTGGTATATTTTTTTTTCTTTTTTTTGTTTGTTTGTTTGGGTTTTTTATTTTAAATCTTCAATAGATGTGTGTCAACAACTCATGTGTTCCCAAAACTTTGTATTCTGGGAAAAACAGAGTAGGTAGTGTGCTGCTCCTGCTTCATGTGTACTGAGGCTCAAAGGGCAGATCCCAGAGTGGCCTTCAGAGGAGTGCTTGGGAATCACCAGCCTAGGATGAGGTGGGGATTTAGGGTAGGAGAACTTGAGCCAAATGACTCTTTTGTGCTTACTGCAACCTGTTCTGACCTTCTCAAATAAAGTGCAAGTAGATTTGGTTGTAGCAAAAATTGTAGTACAAACAATGCTCAGGTTCTGAACTGCTGGCAGAGAACCTGTTCAGAGATGTAAATGCATGTAAGCATGGAAAGGGCTGCAGTCCCAAGGGTCACTTTTCATGTAAATGATGGCTCATGTTTTTTTTAATAGTGAGTGAGCGCTTCTTTGCCTAGCAGAAAATAGTAACTTTCTTTTTTAAAAAAAATTGAGGTTTTCAATCTAATTTTGAAACTGTGTTGTAACCAAACTAGGGGCTTTTTTTCTTTCAAACTTTGCACTTTATGCAAAACATCAAGAATATCAGCATAGGTGTACTTCCACTTGCAGCACTGTTGTGTTTGAATGATCTCAGTAAATAACTGCAGTTGACATTGATCTGATTTTTGTGATGTAGCAACAGACTTTCAGTATTAGACTGCCCTGCTTTGTTTGTTTGAACTACTGGAACTTGAATAGCTGCCAAGCTGACCTGTCTACTGCTTTGTAACTTGACCACCTGCTCTGTTTGGACCCCTTAGAACCTCACAAGTTATGATGTCTGCAGCATTTTACTTGGAACATCAACTCTGTTTGTCTGGGTTGGAGTCATCAGATACCTGGGATATTTTCAAACCTACAATGTAAGGAGAGAATTAAATGTCTAATAATTAAAACATGTATATGCACATATACATGTCACTCTTTTCCTAGATCTCTCTAATTTTTTGCTTTTTTTCCCCCCTTCCTCTTTGTTCCACCCTGATTTGTAGGTGCTCATTTTAACAATGCAGGCATCGTTGCCGAAAGTGCTCAGGTTCTGTTGTTGTGCTGGGATGATCTATCTTGGCTATACTTTCTGTGGTTGGATTGTCCTGGGACCTTACCATGAAAAGGTAGATCAGCAGTATCACTCCTTTCGTGGTGTAATGATGGGAGTATCTGTGTGTGTATAGCTCCTAGCTAAAGCAACAGCAATGTGGCTTAAATGAAAATGTCTGTTTAAAAGATGTAATGTGACTGCAGGAGTGTTTCTCATTCCATCTGTACCTCCTTTTACCTGTTCTTTTTAACAAAATTACTATTCTTGCTGTTACTGTGTGCTTGAAGTCAGCGTGATCTCCAGCAGTTTGTGGTGTGGGGATGGTTTGTCCAAGCCACGTGCATTGGTCTGTCTCTTCTGCCCTCTTCTGGCAATCCCAGTTCATCTGAGTTTAAGAGGCACTAAATAATTCACTTTTTTTTTTTTTTTTTTTTTTTTTAAAATCTCCTTGGCTCTGGCCTTGTTTTTCCAAATCTTTCCCGTGCCATGTAACTTCAGCTCCTAAATTGTGAGTCATAAGGGGACGGATGAATGCTTGTCTTGTTTGCTTCGCTTGCTGTGTGGGGGTGTGTTGTGGATTTGTTTGTTTGTTTTCTTAAGCTTGGTATCAAAGTGTGTGCCTGGCATGTCATGTCTGAAACCCGGGTGCAGGAGTTAGGCTTTGTATATTCTAGAACACAAGCCAAAACAACCCTAAAGCTTGTTTGCTTTTTCTCTTGGCAGATGCTCTTTATGACAGTTTGAACAGAGGCAGATTCCTGTGTGGAAAATTCTAGATGTCTGTTAATGACTAACAAATGTCTGATTTCTCATTCTTGACTTCTGGGTGCACACAGTGTATATGTAACAGAGACGTGCTGCAGTGCTTGATTGAGCTTCCTCTGCCCCCAGAGCTTGCACTGCTCTAACTCACTGTGATTGTCTCCTTTGAGCAATGCAGGTATTCAGTCTGCACGTTCCAGCTTGATGGCAATGCATTTCTCTGTGGGATGCTGGATGCAGTGGGATCCTTTGCCACAGCAGAGGTTGAATTGTTTATAGCATTATAAGGCACAGCATAATGAGGGTTGTAACATCCCTGCAACAAATAAATTATCTGAGCCAAAAGAAGGATAGTCAACAACATGCTTATCTATGAAAATGTTACCTCTTGCCTAAATATCATGTATCAATGTCAAGGAGAGCAGCAGTAGCTGCGGAGGTTTCCCATTCCTGCCAGTTCCCCAGTGTCCCACAGGAAGGCAATGTGGCACTGCGCAAGGCAGGCCAGCCCAGGGCTGCCTTCCCCAGCTCTCCAGCAATCCTGTGAGAAATGGGAAGAGTCTTCCCCCATTTGCAGAAACACTAGAGAGCTCATTAATATATAAATACTCAAAAATATAGAAATACACCCTCTAGTCAGAGAGAGGGAGTGGATATCCTGCATTTTGTGCTACATCAGTCCAGGGGCTTCCAGGTGAGCAGCCCTTAGCAGGTCTCTCTGTGTTAGTGCATGAAAGCTTGATTTGCTCAAAAATTACCTGTGCCATTCCTCCCTTCTTTCTGCATAATGTACTGCTGAATTTCACAATGGCTTTAAAATTAAATTCAAAAAATAAGAATAAAATAAGCCATAGGTGTAAACCAGACCTGTTGTTCCTGTGCACCAGTATATTCTCCTTACAAGCATATACCTCTTGACATCTTGTTTTCATTATGGAGCCACAATTGTGTTAGTTTATTGATAATGCACAATGTTTTAATGTGGCTATTAATTAATATTGTCCAATAAATTATAGTTAAGAAATCCAGTTATTTGGAAGGGCAGAACAAAATGGGAAGTGGGCTTACCTGGTTGTTAAAAAAGAGTTTTAGCCTTAAGACACATTCCAGTTTGGGGAAATGGAGTCTGGAATTTGAGACTGTCCTTGAAATTAAACTATGATTTTTGTACAGGGTGTACTCCAGTAGCTTCATAATACAACTATAGCTTGTACTTAAAACTCGTAGAGCTTTCTGAGTGACAGATGGTTAATTCAGTTTTACACCATTTGAGTTCTGAAGGCTGTGTGCTAACTCTAGTCCCTTAACACAGTATTGATTTATTACCCATACTCCAGTAATGCTGCAGAGCTGGGAAGCCAGAGAATGTGGATTGTGTTCCCAGCATACTACCACTAATTTACTGCACAGATCTGTGAAATCACTTTAGCTGTACTTTGAGAAATGAAATTATTATTATACCTTTCTGCAGGTCCAAAATTGCTCATAATTTAGTATCTTTGTGATGGTCAGTTATTGACTGTTCTGCCTGTTGGACATCACAAGTTTTATTTTTTGATAATAAATATTCTTATGTCTGATGTCAACACATGCTTAGTCAGGATGGTATTTCTACATGGTTCTATTACTGACGTGAATATTTTGACCTGGATGTACAGGAAAGTGTGGTAGCATTAGATTGCCTGGGTTGGCTCTTTTGTTTGCTTTGAGTAAAACTCAAACTCAGAATTTTGATTGATCTACTCATTCTGATAATAATTTGTACTCATTTTCTAGTTTGAAGATCTGAACACAGTGGCTGAATGTCTATTTTCTTTGGTCAATGGTGATGATATGTTTGCAACGTTTGCTCAAATCCAAGAGAAGAGTTCACTGGTGTGGATGTTCAGCCGATTATATCTGTACTCCTTCATTAGTCTGTTTATATACATGATCCTCAGCCTTTTTATTGCACTCATTACGGACTCCTATGACACCATAAAGGTAAAGCATTTGTTTTCTGTTACACTTCTAATCAAGTTTGTAGTCATTCTTGTTAATTGCTCATCACCATACCATCTACTATTGGTTCTGATGTGTGATGAGATTATTAAAATCTTTTTGTTTAGTCTGTGACAAAATTTGAACAGAGTCTGGGTTTGCTGATATCTCAGAGATGTGCCTTTGACAGGAGTTTGGAAAGGTTCAAGCAGATAACTCTGAAGTCATTTAGGTGTCCAGGCCTCCTTAATGTGCTGCTTGGAAATGTGTGGTTAAAAGGAAATCTCTTCTGAGAGGTGCACTACTTCTCGTTCAAGTTTAAATTGTGCCATCCATTTCCAGTACAGACTGTCTGAAAGTGAGCCTAAGTTCTCAGTAATTACCTTCTGTTCTTGACCTCAAGTGCTCCCTGCCCTTTGTGCTCCTGGTAACCTCAGTGGCCAGTGGGAAGGCAATGTGGATCACACCCTTCAGCTCTCATCTTTCTTACCTTGGTGTCAGACACAGGCCAGCAGAATAAGGCTGGTCTGACATGAACTGCAACTTCCAGACAGAGCAAGAGCTTCACTTTTGAAGCACCTCAAAATGTAAATTATTTGTCTGTGCTTTCTTAGTTTACTGCCTACTTAGTTTACTACTTTACTTAGTTTACTGATCTGCAAAAGGGTATTTTACTGAACCTTCCCTCTGAGCATTTCCCACAGATCAGTTGGGAGCTGTTTCAGTATGCTGAACTTGTTTTTTCCATAGCATTTCTTCAGCATGGCAATGTTGAATAGTCACACTGGAACCCTTCAAATCCAGAATTAGAGTTCTTAGGGAAAAGAAGCCCAAAGTACTTACAGTGAGCACAGCAGCTCACTGTGAACAAGGGAGAATCAATACCATTATGGCCTGAGATCACTTGCTTGGCCTTATGGGCAACAAACAAAAGATAAGAGAATCTGTGAACAATGTGAATTTTCTGTCACTTACATTGTTGGTGGAACAAAGCAAACTATGTAGTGTTTCTAGGATGAGAATAGGGTTTTTCCTTCCTATAGCAATATTGAATTTTTGAACCAAATAATCTGGTTTAACTGTCACACTCCAGAGGAAATTTTAGAATGTTTCATGCCCAGAAACATCTCATGTGTTGTAAATGAAATGCTTTTTGTTTCAGAAATACCAACAAAGTGGTTTTCCAGTAACAGATTTACATGAATTTCTAAAAGACCATAGCACTGCTGGCTACAGAAAAGACAGAACTTCTTTTCCATTCATCTGCTGCTGCAGGAGGTCAGTAGGGTGTTTTTAATGAGTGTTTCCCTGAGAAGTACAACAGTTAGCTTCTCACTGCAAAATGCTGTCTCACAAATGCTGGAATATCCAGAATTCAGCCTGTGTGATATTTGGGTCATGTTAGATCTTTAGTCAGCTGATGATACAAAGGCAGAAATTCTGAGCTTTAACATGTTTTAACTGTTATACTTTTATGAAAACTGTGCAGAAGCTGATAAAAGAACTGTGGAGTACAGCATGAAACTACCAAGGGTTCTGGAGCAAACCAAGTCTTTGCTTCAAGCTGTCTGTTTCCAAAAAGCTTTTCTACTTAGCTTGGAGTAGTAGCAGAAAGTTGAGGGTGTGATTCAGCCAGAGCTTGGTGCTTAATCCCAAAACTATGCAGTGTCTGAAGCAAACTGCTTGAATACCATCTGCCAGAATATTGGAAGCACACTGGAAAATGTCTTGTAGGTATTGTGGCAGTGGTCCTTTTTAAAGTGGTGGTGAGAGATGAACATCTCATCTGGTGCTTGCTGGTCTGAAGGCTTATTCTTTGAATTCTGTTTCTGAGGCAACATAACACACCTCTGAAGCCCTGTTAGAGACAGGAGGGGTCTTGTCAGGCAGTCCAGGATAATCCAGTCATGTGCACAGAAGGGTTGTGGCACTGTGCAAGGAAGCCAGGCTATGGGAGAAGGAATAGACCAAAATGTGAACACTTAATCACAACGGGTGTAACAAATCCCCTTTTAGCAGTAGAGTAGTTGTCTGCTTATGTACTGATGCTTTTGTGAAATGCCATTTTATGCTTCTGGTGTACCCTGGCAGAGGGAGACCCCATAACCAAAAAACAAACATGGGAGATGATGATGGGCAGGTATCCCAGTAGTTGCTGGGGGCACATAAAAACCAACTAGTTAACAAGAATTCCAGCCAGGTCCAGCTTCAGGTTCCACCTGCAAGTCACTGTGCAGAATAAGAGATTTGTGTACTTGAGCATAATAAATATGCACTACAACATGCTGTACAATACTGAGGGCACAAGCCTGGTAGTTGAAGTGACACTCTAGAGCTTTTGCTACGCTAGCAGTTTTTGCATCATTGTCCAGTGCAGGTGTTAGAGTTGAATGTGGAAATGAGAGAGCAGAGAACAGAAGAATCAAAACTGAACTCGTATGGGTAGATGTTTCCTGTTGCATTTCTTGCTCAGTAGAGAATTGTGATTTTTTTTTCTTTGTAGGCAACAGAGTGATGACAACTTGATACTTATTAATTGATGGCTGCACATTGAAATTCACCCCTGATATATGCAGAGAAAGCATAGTGGTATGGAGAAGGATAATTCTCCAAATTGCAGTGGAACCTGCCATCTGGATCTGCCTCATGAACAGACTGTCTTAGCTAATTAAACTTCTGGGGAAGAAAGCTATTAATGTGACAGCAGCTGGCTGACCAACAGGAGACCCAGAAGCTGTGTCTGGAGGACAGCTGTGAAGAATTCTGTATTCTTGCCTCAAGTTCTGTCATGTTGGAGAAGACTAATCCTTGAGCATTGTCGGTGGAAGCTCTGTTTGCTAATGATCTTGAGGAGGAAGGAAAAATGGCCTTGAATCAACTGTTGTTGTTAATAATAAAAGAATTATGTGAAAATAATTTTTTAAAATAATCTTATGCTTAAAAGTATTAAATAAAAAGAGGTCAAGAAGGGAAGAGTTTATCATTTAACTTGATGCATTCAGCCTTTCATTTCTTCTTGGCACATTTCATTTACTTGAATTAAATTTATGTAAAATTAAAAAGCTGCACAAGTGGAAAGTAACTGCTGATTTCCCTGTTGTATACGTTTTTAACACAAACCACTTGTAGGTCACAGTCTTTTCTTTAACAGCTTTACTAAAAAGCAGTTTGTTATTCTTTTTTTTTTTGCTGTCTTTTCTATTATACCCGTAATATTGATTTGTACTGTGTCCAGATTAATCATACTGCCTATAGTTAAATACTTCTTGCATGGTTGGAAACTTTCGTAATAAGTATTATTTGAAGGCTTCTGGAAAGATTTTTTTTTTTAAGTAGTATTATACTGTTGTATTGTCATAATCCAGAGGACAAATTCAGGCAAAAATGGTGCCATGGAATTTTATTACTTTTATTTCAAGCACATGTTAATTGGAAGAAAATATGTAGCAACTGAGTCTTGCAGTTGGTTTGTTCAAGTGAGTTTCTAGCTGTCTTTGGGATGGTCAGCTCTAAAGACTGTACTTTTCCCTTGCTTCATTATGAACCTTTTTCAATGAGAACAGAGGACTTTGAGGAACTTAAAAGCACTTCTAGGATAGGAGTGCATAAATGTTAACCAGGTATTTCTGAAAACTTTCAGGAGTACTGACAGTTCCTGGGGTGGGTGTACTATTATATTAGATGCTCCACTTTTGTCTCTCCATTATTTGCTCTCTAAAAAAGCCACTCTTCAGTAGATGATGTCAGTGTGTTGGCTAGGACTCGGTCTTGCAGTGTGTTCTTAACTACTAATGAGTTCTCTGCAGGATCTGGCTTGTTAGTGTTTCAGATGGCAAAGGCAATTCAAAATGCTGCCCTGGTATCAGTGAGGTGAGTAGCAGATTTTTTTTTTGGCCCTTTTTTGTTTGTTTTAATCTCCTGCCTAGTGTTTACCTTCATAACAATTAAACTTTTGTGGTTGCTGTTGAAAGTTAATGCCATTTTGCCTTTTGTTTAGGCTGCAGCTAGGTGTCTAGAACAGATTTTTTTTTTGTGTCAGGATTTTGATGCATCCAGGCTCTGCACATTTTAATGCTTCCATTGCTGAAATGTATTTGGGACAGTGGATTTTTTTCCTATTCCAGTCTGTGCAGTGTGTTGCTGTGGCCTAATCTCACTACAGTTTGTGGCTATAACTGAAATTGCTACCAAGAACAATGACACCGTGCTCTTAGCAAAGATTTTCTGTAGCTGTCTTTTCATCAGTTGTGTGATCTAGAGCAGAGCATTGCTGTCTTCCACTGTTGACAGAAGAGTCAACTTTTCTCCTGGTGTTTATCTGCAGAATTTGTTTGGGGCAATGTTAGTCTCCTGGTATATGCTCTGGGGCCCTGGATAACCCAAAAACTCTTCTGCAGACTGGAGAAAAGTCAGCATTAACTGATTCCCAAGGTCCCCTTATCCCTTACAATGTACAATCTACTTGGTTATGTACAAGATGCTGGTATTTTCTGAGTCTGCTGCCATTTTACTGGTTAGCTTTCTGGAGTGCCTCTTTCTAAATCAAACAATTCATCATATCTGAATATGAATTTTGTTTTCCTTGTTGCTCTGCCTTCTACCAGTTCTTACAGAAATCTTGGGTTAGAGACTGGAACCTAGCAAAAGCAGATATTAAAGTGTGTGTGTGATAATTAGTGGTGGAATGTATGAACAATCTTCATCACCTCCAGGGGTGCCTCTCTGCCCTAAAGCAGGTGAGGTGCCTCCCATACCCCTGCCACAGAGCCACGGTGCAGGAGCTGTGGCTCCTCACTCAAACTCCAACTCTTTCTTAATGTGACCTGCCAAAACCATTGCTCAGATAAATACTTGTTTGTGAGAGAATCCCTCAGGGAGTGAGGGAAAGCATTATCATCAATAGGAATGTAGAGAATACTTAATATTTCTTAAATGATTTTAGGACTTAATATTTGTAATGGAATCATAAAGCTTTCTTGTCCAGTATTGATTTTTAAAAATGGTTTAAATAATATGAAATACTTGCTAGCTAGACTTCTGCTTCAGCCCTACCATATTAGAGCAGGTCACTAATGTGTGGTAAAAACCAATTTTTATCTTCACCATCTGGTGTTCTGTTTTTTTTCCTCTTGGAAAAAAAGATAAGAGACACTTGCTGGAGGCTATTACTGCCTCTCTATTCCACAGAGGTGAAACTTAACAGGAAATCTGGCATATGTTGACTCTGAATTCTGCACATTAATACAGATTTGAGCACAGTTGCTGGCTTATAGGTGGTCCCACTCCAGCTGCTAAGGAGATGATGCACAGTAATGGAAGCAGAACTGGAACATAAACTTTTGCAAAGTGCTCTGAAAAAGGGCTGTTGCCTTTCATACTCTTGTTCTCTGGGAATAAGAAGCTTTTGCTAATTGCTTATAGGACATAACAAAAGGAGCGTGGAAATGGATGAGACAGTGAGAAGCTTGTATTAGAAAGACATGGACAGGAATGAAGAAAAGAAAATTTCCTGAGCCATCTTCAAGGTGAGCATTCAGGTGAGTCAATAAGATTTTGGGCTCTTATTCTGAGATTTTGGTTTTTTTTTCCTTTGGGGGGTGTGTTAAAACAGGGAAAAAAATCAGTATGGAGTTGTTTGGCATTTCATTATATAATGTTCACATGTAAGGCTGTACTTAGGCTTGAACACGCTAAGTTTCATGCTGTAATTTTCACCAGGGTTTCTGAGAAGTGGAGCAGACATCTTCTGAAATTTTCTTTTGTCGGTTCTCCAGCTCTGAGCAGACCCGTGCCTAGGTCTGCACTATTTGGCCATATGCCTGGTCCTTAGTAAGTGATTCAGGTAGGCAGCAATGGTTCAGATCCATTTGATAACTTCAGATAAATTAGATTTTGTACTACCTTCTACTTTTTTGAGTTTGACTTGTCCTTAGTTGCGAAGCTGTGTGTACTCAGTCCTGCCCCTTGGAGGTGGCACGAGCCGCGAGTTTCTGTGTCACACTGTTGGGTGTGAAGTGGTTCTTGTTTGCTTGTGACACCACGTTTCAAAGAACAACTACATGGGACGCTCTACCTGTGCGTACTGTCCGGATCTATCCGCAGAAGTTACTGCAGTTTTATCTGGATTTTGCATTTGTTTCCTAACGCGTGAGTGACGATGTACCTGCTGGTGTGCTTTCGGGGCAGCTCAGCCCCTTAGAGCCCCGCAGCTCCCTCTCGCTCGGGGGTCTCGCCAGCTCTCTCCACAGCCCAGCCCCGGCCGGGGGAGCGGCGCGGCTCGCGGGCAGGTGCGGGGCGGGCGGGGCCGGACGGGTTAAGGCGGGCGGGGCGCGGAGCGGAGCGGGACGGGCCGGGACGGGACGGGCCGGGCGGGCCCGCGCTGCCGGCGGCGCTGGCGCTGCTCCGCTCCGGGCTGCGGTGAGTGGGGCCGGGCCGGGCCGGGCGGGCTGAGCCCCTGTCGGGGCCGGGGCGGCAGGTCGCTGGACGGGGCAGCGGTGGGAACTCTGCTGCTGCGGGCCTGGACGAGCTCCGGGAGGAGTGCGCCTTTCCCCCAGGAGTCGGGCTGGCACCGCCTTGGCAGTGCTGTAAAACTCTTCGCGGTGGTGCCGGAGCCCCGGGCGCGCCCCGGGCGCTGGCGGGGAGCCGAGCGGGCGCTGCCCGGAGCGGAGCGGGCGCTGCCCGGAGCGGAGCGGGCGCTGCCCGGAGCGCAGCCCGAGCCCGGCGGGCAGAGCCGCTGCCGTGTCCCGCAGAGACGTCGCGGTGTGTGCGGACACGGACACTATCAAAACACACACGTGAGTTTCCGTGTGTTTGAGGCTCCGTTTGCACACCCGGGGAGTGCGGGGCCCTGCCCTGCGGAGGTGCGGGCAGCTGGGAGGGACTGCGGGCTCCGCACAGGGACTTCTGTAAAGTGGTGCTTCTCATACGGTGTTATCTTCATCTGTGCAATACACCGAAAAAAATACGCTGCCATTATTTCGCATAAGTTCTTTCCCTTAAGGAAACAAAGTCGGGGCGGGGGGGAGAGGGAGGGGAAGCACTTTTGTACCCTGGTGTTTCCAGAGACCCATGTGCTTAGGTCTGCTCTCCTATCTGTGGTCCAGAAAAAGACATTTCTTGTTGCAGACTGTTAAGTTTCATTGCTGTAGCTTTGTTCTTTAAGCTGTGCTGAGTGTGTGGTTTCTTGCATGTACTTATGGTCTTCTAAGAGGTGCAGTAGAAAGCACAACTCAAATCCAGTTACGTGGTGAAAAATCTGATTTCACTGAGCTTCTCTGTACTGAAAATTAAATTAAGAGCAAACAAATAAATTAAACAACCTCACAAACCAAACCTGTGTAATCGGTAAAGAAGCAGCAGTTATTAATACCATGTAAAGCTGAGAGATGTGTTTAGCTTTCTTTTCACTATGCTGGTAAAAGTTTGAGACAAATTAGACTGGCTGTGTCCTTATCGTCCTGGGCTACACCGCCCATTAACCATTTAGGAATGTCTTCCAGCATAGGCATTATGCCATCAGGCAAAGAAATAAAAGCTCTGAAGTGTATGATTTGACACTGTAGAGAATATATTTATCTTGGGTATTAGTCTTAAAGACTGACATACCTGAATTTTACTATTATGCCATCATTGTCTTGAGCAAATATGTCTTGTAGTGTGCTATTTCTAAGAGTTCCACTGACAAGTTGCTTATAAACCCAGGCTCTTAATCTCTTAATCAGAAGCAGTCAAGTGACTTGTTTTAATCAGCAGCGGTGTGATTTCGGTTCTCATCAGTATGTGCTGAAAATAAGCAGCAGAAGTTGATTTGTTTGGGACTGAGCTGAAATAGTCTGTATCCACATTCTGTAGGTTTTGTGAAAGAAAGCTGATTTGTTGAATGGTAAAATGGAGCTGGTAGTGATCAGTGAGAGGACCTGGAAGTTCTGCAGAAACAGGAAACTTACTTTAGAAGCAGAACAGGTATTTTCTTCTAGGCATGTTTCACAATGTATAGGCTCTTTGAATGACTTTTAAATACTTTAAATGCTGTGTCTGTTTCCGCATTATAGGATGACCTGCCAGCTTTTCCAGAACCACACTTAAAGGAGACTAAATGAAGGCTTTGCAGCAAAGTTTTTAGTTTGAACTCCATATATAGATCTACTAAACCATAATTTCAGAAAGTCTTAAATTACCAAAGTCTGAAGTCTAAACTTGTGGTAACTAGTGAGTTACTTGCTATCTGTCTCTAACAAATTTCTGTATCAGAAGCAATTTCATGCAGTAGAGCAGCTTTGTTCTAAAGGGATTTCAGAAGCTGGAGCCAGAGCTGAGCTTTGTACTACCTTGGTGGTATTGTAATTGTATTGTAATACCTTGGCCTCTGTGTCTCTGTTTCACAGTTCCAGTGTCTCAGTGCGCAGCAGTTTGCAGAGGAGCAGCACTGTCACTTACATGCACAGGATGCCCTGACAGTGATTTTAAGCCTCTTATCAGACTGTGTGTACAGAGCACTGTGGTTTGAGGCTGGGGGTACTCCTTCCTCTCTCTGCAACTTTAAATATTTAGTCTTGAGGTTCTACATTTTCAGTAGGCTCAATGCTTTTCTTGAGGCTCTCTATTTATGCCATATAACATTAGTCTCTTATGCAGGATGTATGATAAATGAAAACCTTAAATGTTTCCACCACAGATTCTTAAGAGTTGCCAAAGAATCATCTTCGTTCCTTTTGCCCCACTCCCTTCTCAGTACAAAAGATGACACTACAGAAATGGACTATTACTGGAAATATCCAGAACCATGATGGAAGTATGAGTGCTGCTGTATTTTCCATAAGTTAACCTTATGTAGGTGAAACAGACTTGGAGAGAAAATGGATGTGGCACTTTGCTCTCCTTACTCTGAAAGGTATTGAAGACCTAGGTAATGGAATAATGCTGCTTGGGAGTGAATGGTTTGAGTTCACCCAGTTATTTGAACTTGGAGATACTTCAGTTAAAGAAAAAAATAGAGCCAAACGGAACCACAAGTAGATTCCCTGACTAATAAGCAAGTTCTCTGGTTGAAAAACTTGTTCATTTGGCCTCATAGTTTTTTAGTAATAACTTTTTTTTTTCAATTTGTAAAGCTGCATTTTAAAAATGTTTAGGAAAAATTACATTCTCAGGTCCTTGAAGTATACTGTGTACCATGCTGTTTCAAGTACAGGCAGTGCCTGCAGAGTTTCTGTAATAAACAACATTTAAAATAGTTGCATTTCTGAGATAATGTCTCTGTAAAACCTGTTAAATGAATGTTGGCTTCAATGATATACTCTAGATTTTAAAAAAGCTTGTTTAGATATATTTGTATGCATAATTTTGTGTTTTCTATGTGCTTCCTTTCAGTTCCTCTAAATTGATTTTGGTTATAATATCAATAAACTATTAAAGACAATTGAAAGTGAGCCAGAGCACTTACCTCACAAAACTCTTCCTTACAGTTGCATACTAACGTTTTTGGCTTCTGCTGTGTTACACACCCTTTTCTGCACTGGTATTTCTTTCTAAGCTGAGGTAACCTGATGGGTTTCTTGGGTTACTGTGCAATCATTTGGTTGTGTTTTTCTCCTGGAACCAATTCCCATTCTGAACTGGTACTGCTGGTGTGTAGAGCTTTGGCTTCCCAGCACCCTGGCTTCCTTCCGCCTGTGCCTTCCCCTGGGGAAAAAAGTGAGAGAGTGCTTTTCAGTAATGGGAAAAACAAAAGCAGCAGTGGTGGCTGATCCCGAAGAAGAGGACAGGACAGAGGGTGTCTGTGTCTGCCTGTGGCATCAGGCACATGCAGTGCTGCATTTCTGCAGGGAGCCCTTGGCAGGGGCTGCACAGGCTGCAAGCCTCCAGGCACTCTTTTTGTGGTGCTCTATCAAGAGCCAGCTGCTGCTTGTGGGGTAAATTTTAAAAGCTGAAGGAATATGTGTAAGTAGGCAATTGCTGCTGATATTTCTCTGTAGTGACAGTCTGAATGTGACGAGAATGTTTCAAGTGACTCTCTTCCTTGTTCTGCCACCTGTGCCTGTGGTCAGTCAGTGTGATAAACTCAGCTTTCTGCAGAGCAACTTTTGTACTAAGTTTCAAAATCTCTTAGAGATCTGTATTTAATACCTGTTCTTTGCTAATGGAGAAGGGGAGCCAGGAGGCAAAGTGCTCATGCAGAGCTGGCAGCCTGCCTGCTTTGCAGGCTGAGCCTGGGCACAGCTCGCTCCTCGGCGCCGTCTCACAGCCCTGCCCGGACTGTACTGGCTTTGTGATCTCTCCTGTTCCAGAGTGTATCATTTTGGGTGTTGAACTGCCCTGAAATTCTGCACAGAAATTCCTGTGCCAGCTCAGGAAAACCAGCAGTAAACCAGGCTGGCGTTCTGTCTGGGCAAACACCCTTCCCCCTCTCAAGATGATTTTCTGCCCTGCCAAAGGGCTCCCTCTCTCATCCTCCGTGTAGACTCAGTTTTGTTCTCTGGGCCTTTCAGTCCATCTCTAAAGTCGCCCTGAATCCTCTTTCAGTAGCTCTCTGTGCCCAAGCCAGGCCTGTCTCTCCCTCCCTCTTGCATTTATAAAGGGCAGAAACCATCAAAGTCCCTCAAACTGACGCCAGCCCTTCAATAAAGTTGTAGCCAATGTATTGAAACGTCTTGGTTTTTAATGGAAAGGGAAGAGGCAGAAAATCATGGGGGTGTGCCATGAATCACATTATGGCTTGCAGGCTAAATTTTATAATGACTTTATCATTAAAACACTATTTGTGTTTTCCTTCAGAAATGTTTGCATTAATAATGAGTAGCTCAAATTAGAGCTGATTTACAGGCGAGATTAAATTTTTAATCAAAATTACTTAAAGCTAATTTTAATCACAGTTTCAATCAGCAAAATCCTTGACTTAAATAACTGATATTAAATTTTGTTATAAATATACAGATTTTTAGTGAATTTATTGAAGAAAACAAGATTACAATTGAATAACAACTATTAAAGCATGCTAACCTGCAACTGGCCAAACCTTTTGTTGAAAAAATTATCTAGGTAATGTTTTATTTCACTAACTCTTTATTCAGGTAGCTAGTGTAATATATTCCTACATACTCATGTAAATTCTTGACTTTTATTTAAAGAACAGTGAAGAACATATTCTAACTTGGTAGGAGTTATACTGTCATAGAGGAATTTATAAGCAATCAAAATATACAAACTGTCATGAAGACAAATCAAGTTCAAGGTGTTATGTATTGGGAAGAATTCTTTAAGTGTGTTTTGCATTTGAAAACTAAATTTAACTAAAATCCCAAATCCTTTGAAATTTTTTTGAACAGACAAAAAGCTTTAGTGTTTACTCAAGAGTGGTAGAGGAAAATGCAGTACATAGTCCATCAGTTTGTGATCTTTGCAGCCACTATTGGTTGAAATGAGGTAATGAAATAAATTAAAATGAGGAAAAGAACCTTTTAGACAAGGGTATGCTTTTGGCACTTGGCAAGTTTTGCTGTATTTGCCTGCAAGTAAAAGAGCAAGCTGTTAGCTCAACCCAAATGCAGTGTGTGATAACTGCTAGAGATCTGCATGGTGAGATAGGAAACACCAAGTGGTGTAGAAAGGTGACTAGAGATTGTTTGCTGTCCTTTCTCATAAAAGAAGAACTATCAAGAACTATCAAGCTTGGGAGAGACAATTTCAAAGCAAAATAAGGCAATTTTTCTTAAAGTGAGTAGCACAGTGGGGGAGTTCTCTGTTGCAGACTCTGGATGACCCTATTGCCTTTTTAAGTCTGGACTAACAAGTTTAGTTTTTTCTGTAACTTTGAACAGTATTTTGCCTGAATTATCAAATTCTTGTGTACTTAATAAACAGATCTGAAATATGTAATATTTAAGGATTATCTTTTTCTGAAGTTTAAACCTGCCCCGATTAAGATAAGCATCTCTGATTTGGCTGCAGAAGAGAAGACCTGGAGAAGAAAGTCCTGCCAGGATCTGTGACATGCCAGGAGCTATGGGATATCCTATCCCACCTCTTGTGCCTGGTGAGGACTGTGGCAGGACCACTGAGGATTCAGCTGCATAGCTCTGTCACAGCTGTACAGCTCCCCTGAGGCCAGGCTGATTCTGCTGGGAGGACTTCAAAGGTGTGAAGAAAACCGCTGTCTGCAAGGCCCTTGGTGTTGTGAGTGCTCTTTGCCCACAGGCTGGTGCAGAGCGCCAAGTCCTGCATCTCCACTTGGAAGGACTAGGATGTATGCAACCTCCAGTTCAGCTTCTGCTTTGGTGCAGCTTCCATTTGGAAGTGTCCAAATGGACACTGCCCTGTGACTCTGAGACCTCAGCTGGATGTTTTTCTACTCCTTCTCATCTTACCTCAACTCCTCAAGACATCTCTTTCAAAATCATTTGTCATTTGAGCTCTGCTGTGTGACAGTAAGTGTTTGTAGTGTAATTATTTCAGTGGAGAATAATGGATGTGTGAATATTTTTTTTTCTTTGGCTGTTACTTCAAATAAGGGTGGGACCTCATTAAGCTGAAGTATTTAAAATAAATTCCTAGTTGATATTTTAGATTTTTTTTAAGCTTTTAAACAGCTGAGATGCAAAAGGCATCTGCAGATTTCTTTGCTCTCCTGTCACTGCAAGCAAGAGATTCATCTGTTGAGATAATTACACAGTAAGATACAACATGTTCAGAAAACCTTCCCTGTAATTTTCACAGTTTTGCCTTTTTTTTTTTTTTTTCCTGCCATTCTTGCTCAAAATGCTACTTCTATTTGCAGGCGTTTGGGCTGTTCTGTAAAGGCTTAATGTCAAGCTCAGTAAGTCCTTTGCTGCCTTGATGTGTTAGAGCAGAGGTTTCTCTGCTGGCAGGGTTCCCAGCACTCGGCTACTCGAGTAGCTGTTGCCTGCAGCTCCTCAGGGACTTCTGGCCACTTACAGACTGAATTTGACTTTTGAGTACTTCCTAGGTGAGAATGGGGAATGTGCTGACTGCCCAACGCCCCCTCCCTGCCGTGAGCAGGGAGCAGTGGGCGTTGAATTCCAGTTGACTCATTGCAGTGGATCTGCATTGCTGAGGCTTTTTTATTTTTAGATGGAGGGATGCTCTGTAATATTTCAGCACAAGGGATGATTTACTTGTTTCCTTCCACTTCTTGTCCTTAAGTAGCTGTTCTTAGTTTTGACTAAGACCTCAGCTGGATGAGGTCTTAATTTTGATGCTTAAATTTGATGCTTCAAGTAATATAGTCTTTTGCAAAAAAGTGGCTGGCCAGGTTCTCAAGGATAATAAAATGGAAAACAACAAGTAACCTGCTTTCCTGTTGACTACTAGGTGGGAATTGAGAAAAATCAAGGAAAAAAGGCTAAGGAGCTAGTTCAGAAAAATGAATACTAAAAAAGATAAATTTCCTGAAAATATTAATTATGGAATAGTGTAATTGGATTTAAAATTACTGTAAATATTGCATGAAATAACACAGGTAGCCTAAGATAAATGACAAAAGATAGACCTTTTTAGTTTAAAACTTGGAAGGAACCTTTAATATAACAGTGGTGCATTAACCAGCCTGCTGAGGATTGTTTAATTTGCTTCCCAGTCCCTGGGGAGATGAGATTTAACTGTGAAATAACCACAGGGTAATAATAGGCTAAGTGAACTTGGTGTTTATGTCAATGATTTTAGCTGCAGAGGTGGAAAGCCCATCCTTTTTTTAATCTTTCTGCCTGTAACCACTTCTAGGTTTTGTGTTGGTTGCCACTCAGGTTAGTGATTGCCATTCACATTAGAGTATCTAACATGATTAGGATCTTCTGCCATGCTGTGTTTCTTAAAACTCTTATTGAAACTCTTCTTTGGATACTGGCAGTGAATGTGAGGGCTAGTGATGATCAGGCACAAACTCCCTTCTGTGCTGTGTGACCCTGCGTGCAGTCCAGCAGCCATGAGATACTGCTGTCAGATCTCCTGTATAAATTAGTCCAGGTTCAGTTTGGTTCATAAAAAAGGCAGTAAAATTGCCAAGGCAGCTGCCATTGACCTGGCCAGAGTAGCAGAAGTGTGATGTAATCCGGAACCTGAACTCCCTCTCCATCATCAGCTTTAATAGCCCTGTGTCCAAAATAGTGTTGAGTGGGTATGAGAAATAAACCCCGGCGCTACTGCTGTTTCTGGGGCTTGCTTTAGCCTGTGGTTGGGTAGGGAACTGGGTTTTGGTTTTGAAGATAACTGGGCTGTGTGGTGCTCACAAATCTGTGGGTTGAGAGCCCGGTAAAATAATTCCTGGCTTTAGAATAGTCAAATATCTAGAAAATATTTTTTCCCTTTTCAGCACATTTACTTAAGTCCTCTAGTAGTAAATAACAGATATGCGCTCAGAATATATATGCCTCTTATATACACGCATTTTAAACATTTATTAATATGTAACTGAAAAAAAAAATTTTCTGTAATGGGCCTTTTATTGCTTAGTCAGTAAAATGGAAGAGTTATGATTTATGCTTCCCTATCCCAACTGGCTACACTGAGAAATGGAAATAATGATGGGGCTGTGGCTCAAACATGGGATTTCAAAGCAAAAATGGCTTGGCTGTTGCTCAGATTTTCTCTATGACCTTCAGAAAGTAATTTTCTTAGCTTCCACTTTGTTGCGTCTACAGTATGGCTGCTGGTGCAAAAGAACCGTGCTGGAATTTTTGAAGTAGGAAAATATTTTAAAATTCTTGATTCATCCAAACATCATGGACTGTGGTCCTCCAGCATATCTTCTGCATCAACCTTGTACAGTTTGAATTTTTTCTTAAGGTCTCCTCTTGTGTCCCTGTCACTCCCCCAAAGAGGAAGGTGCAGTGACTGAAGCAGGGGTTATTAGCTGGTTGCTAATCTTTCTTTTTCCCTTCCACCCTTGCTAGGATGCAGGGGCTTTAATCCAGGATGAACGAATGCTACTATGACAAGCGCATGGACTTTTTCTACAACAGGACCAAGGCGGACACAGCGGATGAGTGGACAGGACCACAGCTCATTGGCGTTCTATGCTTTGGCACATTTTTCTGCCTCTTCATTTTTATTTCAAATTCATTGGTCATAGCAGCTGTGGTGAAGAACAGGCGGTTTCATTTCCCCTTTTACTATCTTCTGGCCAACTTAGCAGCTGCAGACTTTTTTGCTGGCATCGCCTACGTGTTCTTGATGTTCAACACCGGCCCGGTGTCCAAGACGTTGACGGTCAACCGCTGGTTCCTGCGCCAGGGCCTGCTGGACACCAGCCTGACGGCGTCCCTGGTGAACCTCCTCGTCATCGCCGTGGAGCGCCACATGTCCATCATGCGCATGAAGATCCACAGCAACCTCACCAAGAAGAGAGTCACCTTCCTGATCATATCCATTTGGGCCATTGCTATTTTCATGGGCGCTGTTCCCACCCTGGGTTGGAACTGCCTCTGTGACATTACTGTCTGCTCATCCCTGGCACCCATCTACAGCAGAAGTTACCTGGTGTTCTGGAGTGTCTTAAACCTGGTTGTGTTCTTCATTATGGTGGTGGTTTACATAAGAATCTACATGTATGTCCAGAGGAAAACCAATGTCTTGTCATCACACACCAGTGGGTCCATTAGCCGGAGGAGAACCCCTGTGAAGCTCATGAAGACTGTCATGACTGTCTTAGGTAAGAGACTACAAACCAGGGTGGGCAAGGCTGGCAGTGCCACTGGATTGGTTTGTGTTGCTTTGGTTTAGTTTTTATTTGAAACAAACAAACAAAAAAAAAAAAACTCCACAAAAATTCCTCAGTCACCCTAACACAAAAAAACCTTAAACTTATAAGTGCTGGAGCCATCTAGACTTCTGTGTTCTTTAGACAGTGAAATTGCTTGTGCACTATGCAGAAACATGAGATAGAGGACTGGTCAACACATAGAAGAAAAGTGTCGGCACCTTGTTACAAAACACAAATAGTGAAGATAAAGATTTTTGGCTTTTGTTTTTTAAGCAGGAAGACAAATCACTTTGAGAAAGGCTTGTGAAGGTTTATAATTACCTAGTAGAACATTTTCAAAATAATTGTTTTACTATTTGCTCAAGGCCATGAGCACTAATATTGGATATTGATAGTTTTCTTTGCACATCTTCCTCTTGGCTGTTTTCTGTACACAGAAACTTCTTCCCCCTGGACATGCACCTTCCCTAGGAAGAGAATGGCTGGTGGGTCTGTGACTTTGATAGAGGTTTGCTTTTCAAGTGAAGGATTCACCTTCATTCTGTGGATATTGCATGGTGCAAAATATTTCTAGATAATGATGGTACAGTCTAGCCTTAGATTTAGATGAGATTTGCCCTGGGTTCTACCCTAAAGACACTGCTGATCCTTGAGCAGCTCAGATCACTTCATCAGGGAATTGTGATGTAATGCATTAAATTAGAGATGAACACAGCAGGTGACAGATCCTTGGAACAAATACCAGCTGTAGCAGTCAATTTTCTCCAGAACTACTTGCATCTGAACAAAATGTGCCCTGGAAACCAGGTATCAAGTAAGCTCCAGGTACAAAAGGGTTCTACTGAGACATTTGTGAAGCTGGGCTGAGGTGATGGTGGACTCTAAACCCACAAATATGGCTTTACTGCTCCCACAGCTGTTCTGAGGTTGGATGAGCCAATACAGCAAAGCTGGAGATTTTGGGAGAGCCGGTGGTCATGTATACCTGGGACACACTGCAGCATGGTAGTATCACAGAGCTCTGGGAGAAAAGTGTAATTTTTCATGGAGCTAGGGCTTGCCAGGGTAGGAAGTTCAAGCTGTTGACACTTTCTTCCCCTTTCAGTTTTTAGGTGCTGTTTGCACAGTCTGGTATCTGATTTTATTACTTTTATCTGAAATAATAGTGCTGTGCTACATAACACCTTTGTCTACTGAATTATGTCTTAAAGAGCTTCAGAAGCTGAAACCATTAACCTTCACAGTGCCTGACCTTGTAAAAGAAAGTGGACTGATAGTTCAAGCACGTACAAGGTTCTCACTTATATTTCTGTGTCTTCTGGAGTTGGCTTGTCCACTGCCAGAGCCTTTTCTTTCTAAATCCTTTCCCGACTGTTCTTTTGAGATTCAATTTGGTGGTTGCTCCTGTCCCCCTGCCTCTGACTTGCAAGAGCAAGGTTTGATCTTTTGCCCCACCTCAACTCTTGTGCAGTGAAACCTAAACCATCCACCTGGAAGGAGAAAATCCCTGCAGGAAAACTCTGAATTGCTCCAAATACACTACTCCTAATGCATGGAGATGAGTACACTGTAGTTAACTGCTGCATTGGAAGGAGATAGACAAGAGAGCACTTGTAAAAGGCAGTTCTCTGAGCATTTCTGTGAAAGGCAGAGCTGCACCCTGCAGCCGATGTGGGAGTTGGAAGGACAGGGATGGTGGCTGCCATTCTCTCATCCCTCGTGGTCCTTTAGCCTGTGGCAAGCCTTTGGTGTTCTCTGTGACTGTGCTGCTGTGTGGAAATAAACCTCACTTAACATCTCATTTCAAATTTGGTTTTTTTTTACTAGGGAGTGAGGGTTTAGGACTATGGGTTGGTTTGAATTTCAGCATTAGCTTCCTCTTACTCACAGCATATGGTTTTTCAGCCATGAAATTAAACTATAATTCAGGCAGAACATTTAATGTTATTGTGTGCTGGGCCAAGCAAATTTAACTTAGCCTAAGCACAGCTTTGGAGATGATTATTTTGTATACTTACTTTCTCAGAAACAAAACCGAAACAGAGCCTGCTTCCAAAGAAGTTAAATTAGTGCTGGTGTTGCTGAGTGTACAGTCTACTTCAAGCTCATGGGTCAGAGCAAATGTATCTTGGCATGTTCCTTCATATCAGTTCTCCAAATTTTGATTCTCATGGGCTTTTTATAGCCATTTATTCCCAAGAATGAGAAGTTATCTTTTTTAAACAGTTTGAAATGTGCTCTTCTGGCCAAGTCATTCAAACACTATGTGCAAAATGTATTAAAAACCAAATAGCTTGTTTTCTGGACTTTCCAATTACCACAGGAGTCACCAAGTGACCAAAGTGATTCTTCCAAAATTCTGCTCATAACCACTGATGCAAGAGCCTAGAGCTATATGCAGCATGCGGGTTTTGCCCAAAGCACTTATTCTTAATTTTTTTTCCAAAATGTCTGAAAATGCTTTGGAGTACATGCCTGATGTAGTCTTAACTAAAAGCCCATTCCAAGATGCTGTGCTGGATGAAGCATAATAAACCCCAGCATTCTTGTTCATGTGCTCTGTTGGTTTCATGGGAGGTTCAGGACAAATCCCTCTCCTCTGCTGCTGTGAGGAAGGAGGCTGTGTGTAGCTGGGTACTGCTGGCATGCTGCTCCTCCCAGCTTCCTCCTGCCCCCTCCTTGGGAAGGCTGGGCTGTGGCTGGCTGCCCTTCCAGCAACACATCCCTGTCGTCTCTGGGTGTTCTCCTCCTGTGAGCTGAGAGTTGGGGGAATGGAGATTTTAGTGTGATTTCATGGATTCCTGGTGACCACATCTACAGGTGGCTTTTTGCACCATCACTTAGGCTTGGAGGGTCCCTTCCAGAGGCTGGGAGTCAGCTCCCTGTCATCTGCATAATCCTGCCATAGCCCCCAAAATTGTCCATCATGGCATAGGAGTAAGGCTTTCCCTTTGGCATGCTGAACCACAGAGTTGTCTATTTGAAACTGGAAGATGTGAAACCAAGAAAAAGGGGCTAAAATCCTCTTGAGCTGACCTTGTGGCATAACCCCAGCTCAGCCTGTGACTGTGGCTTTGAAGAAGAATGGCTGCAGGTGTGAGGGTATGTGATTTTCAGGTGGTTGTGGATGTGGTAGCTCCTCTGAACCTGGCAGCGAGATTCCTGCTGAAATAGCAGCTTTGGAGGGGATGATTTTCAGTTTCAGTGAATTTATAGTTTAATTGGTAACTTGCTGTCTTAACTTGGTCACACATGTGGCATTGGCAGCTGGAACCTACTGCACGTTTATTTTTTTTTTTTCTCAGCGTTGGAATGCTTAGGGACAGCCTTGTTGTGGAGGAGTTTATGAAATGATGCTGTTGAAGCATCAGCAGTGCTTCCAGATCCACAGGAATTAATTTTTAAACAGAGATGATGTAATCTACAAGAAATTCCATGGTTAAATCGAATGGAAAATCCTTAAACTAACCTTGAGGCATTTTGACACCTGATCTTCCATAATCTGGTGGAAAGACTCCAAGTTGCTCTAATCTGTGTGGTAGTCAGACTGTATTTCATGTCACTTTTGTGAATTTTAAAGAGTTCCAGAAGTTAAATTATTTTTGGTGTGTGGCACTTAGTCAGGGAGGGGAGCTCCTATGGGATAAATATTCTGCAAACAAGAAAATTGCAGAAGGGCTGAGACTGAGGTATATTTTTATGCTTAACCATGGTTCCCTCTGAAAGCTTGGTGGTAAAAATAACAAAATCTGAGCAAGGCTGCGAGTCTGAGATGTGCCTCACTTTCATCTCTGTGGTGCCAAGAGCAAACTGTGGTTTTGATGGAGTCAAAGGAGCAGCCCCAAGAAAGCATTATCCAGTAACTTGTACATTGTCACTGCATTGCCCCATCCTTGTTTTTGGTCGTGGGAAATATGTGGTGACACACCTGCCAGTGTCTTTTACCTTCCCTCACTTTTGCAGCTGAAACCTTTTAGGGTTTTACTTGTAGAATGTATTCCTGTCTATCTATACAAGTTCGTGGACTAGTCCTGCCTGCAGTCTTGGGTCCTGTTTGAAAGAGAGATCTGTCTTTTGTTAAATGTGCCTTTTGGGGTCTCTTTCCTCTCCTGCTGACTTCTGTACCAGCATGGTTGCACCTTGCACACTTTATGGTACAGGTGGTCAAGATGCTTTCAGTGTCTGTTCTAAGGAAGGTTTGTTGCCATCTCAGTTCCTGCATGGAGCTGGGGGATTGGCAGCTTTGGCAGTGACCCTTGGCAGGGAGTGAAAGCTCTGTGTCTGAATACTTGCTGAGACACTTAACTAGGCACAGTATTGTCTGGGTGGGTTACAGGGCTTGTTAAAACTGATGAGCTTTGTTGGTGAACCCCAGGACAGCAAAGCTGTGCAGAGTTTTCTCCCTTGTAAATGGTAAGAGAGAGCTGGTGCCCTGCTCACAACTGCTTACTCAGCATGCAGGAGCCAAACCAGTGTGTAGTACAAAGACTGGCTGGGGAAAACAAGTGTTGTGGTAGCAGCATGCAGCTCCCAATGCCAGTGGGCAATGGAGGAATGTCACTGATGTTAACTAGTATCTCAAAACTAACACCATGAAATTAGTACTTAGCATCACAAAAATCTTGGTACAGCAGAGTAGAAAATTCAGTTTCTGAAGGAAGTGATCTCTGCCTTTCTGTTCAGTATTGCCTGGAGCAGAATAAATCAGTTGAATTTTGTCTGTAGTCCAGGAGCACAAGGTTGCAGCAAGAGCCACGGTACCTTGTCCTGGATACATTTTTCAGCAATCCTAGTGCTTGTGAATCACACAAATCCAGGTAACATACCGTCATGGCCTGCCTGTCATGTGGGCAGTGTCCACTCCAGTCCTTGATGGGGACAAGTGTCAGTGCTGCTGACACCAGCCCGTGTGTGCAGCACAGCTGGGGGTGCCTGAGGTGCTGCTGAGCACTGGCTCTGGCACTGGGATCCAGGCTCCCTCCCACTGCTGCCTTCCACTGCTTGGATTTGGGAATGTCAGCAGCTTTTAAAAGATGAGGTGGACTTGCTTGTTCTACCAAGAGTGTTGAACAGATAGCTGCATCCCCAGGAGACCTTTCAGGCGTCTAGATGCTATTATTTGTTGAATTATTTGAATTGAATTATTCCTAAGCTCCAAAATGGGGAAACTCTGCTGTGATAAGTGATTGGAATTTCCTCGGTACATTGTTCAAACGGTGACTGCTGGGCAGAGTTGTAATTTTCTATTTCTGTATGTCAGACAGCAATTGTGGCTTGTGCTAAGTTAGTATTATCATGCACATGGCTACTCCTTCCCTGGGCTCTGGGCAGGGATCACGGGGTGCAGAGCAGCGGGGAGACCAAGGGGCAGATGGGGCAGTCCAGGGCCCCTCTCCAGCTTGTGGCCAAGGCTGCATTTGGTGGCAGTGTTACCCCTCCTCACCCTCACTTGTGGTGTGGGTGTGCAGGAACATCAGAAGGTGCAAATGCAATATTGAACTGCCTTCTAAGCTGTGGTTTTAATGCTTTCTTTGTGCTGTGTTCAGTCTGACTAACATCTCCCTTATTCTCCCTTTAATTTTTTTGCCTCTCTTGCAGTTTTCTCTTCCCCCACCACAATGCTCTTACTTCCTCATAGTTTTTGTTTTGGTTTTGTTTTTCTTTTTTCCCTGCCCCTTCATTTCTTTGCCCTGACTGCTATATCCTTCACTTCACCTTCACCAACTCATCTATTTGTTTCCTCTTCTCTTTTCCTGTGTAACTAAATTTTTTTTCCTGCAGCTGAATTAGTGTGTCTCAGCATGCAGAGCCTGGGAGGGAGCAGTGGAAGGAGGTGAGCTCAGCTCTGATCAGGAAGCCCACAGTGTGTTGTAGGCAGTGGCACCCCACATTAGCTGTGGGTTTCCCACTCAGGACATGTTTAAATTATGTGACACCTGTTTTATTAATTGGCACTGTAGAGTCAGCTGTAGGGTGGCAGGAGAGTTGTCTCTTTAAATCATATTATGGCAGTGGTGGAAGTGAACCACCTGATACCTTCTCCTCTAGTACGTGAGAGAGATGAACAGAGGAAATGTGTCCAAGTGCCAGTTCTCTGCTTCTAAATGCCCCAGAGCTCTTGTTAATTTATCAGCATGGATAAATGACTGTGATGACCTTTTCCCATGTGTGTTTGAGTTGATGCTGTCAGCAGCTCAGATTCTTGCTCCGTGCAGTCTTCTGAGAGCTGCCCTGCCTCCTGCTCAGGGCTTGGCAGAGGAACTGTAGCAGATATAATCTTGCTACTGTCATTAGAATTTTGGCCTCTCCTCTTTATCATTTTTGTATAGAATTTCGACAAACTCAATAATCTTGTAAGATATTAAACACTCCAAAACCCTAGAATTTTGAAGTCAGGTTTGGTTTTCCTTTTATCGTCTCTTGTATTTCTAGGTGCCTTTGTTGTCTGCTGGACCCCTGGCCTGGTCGTCTTGTTGCTTGATGGCCTGAACTGTACTGACTGTGGGATTCAGAATGTTAAAAGGTGGTTCCTTCTCCTGGCCCTGTTGAACTCCGTCATGAATCCAATTATTTATTCATACAAAGATGATGAGATGTGGGCTACCATGAAAAGGATGATTTGCTGCTCCTCTGAGGATAAGAGCCAGGAGAGACGCTCCTCTCGCATCCCCTCAACAGTTCTCTGCAGGAGCACGGAGATCTCGGGCCACTACATTGAAGATGGCATTATTCAAGGGACAATTTGTGGAAAAGGAGATCTTGGTGACAAAGGAAACTCCTGAGCTATGCAAGGGACTGACTTGGCTGGAAAAGGAGAGGGGGAAGGGAGAGGTTTTGTAAGAGGAGATTGACTGGCAAAGCTAGTAAACAATATATCCACTTTGTTCCAGAGCCTCAACTCCAGTGTTAACAAAAGTTCATGTAAATAATTGCCTGATGGAAAAACACTTTGTAATGAAGAAAACTTTCTGTGCTGCCATCCTTTTTGTCTTTCAAGTACATGAAATTGTTTTTTCATGTGAATGGAATAAATACCTCTCAGAGACTTCTTGTGCATGGAAACAAAATGTAAGCAATGTGGAGAGACCCTCCTTAAGCTCCTACAGAGAGAAGAAACCTGCCTGACTGTGCAGGTTTGGCATTCATTGAGTATTTATGTTTTGAATAGTTTCTGTGCATCTTGAGAAGGATTGTAGACTTGGTTGGACAGAATTGTGTCATGTGTTTTGGTTTGTGAAGTTCATGAAATAGTTCATGCTTACCTCTTCGCTTCCTCCTCCTTGTCTTGCTTTCAGAATAGGTAGTTTGATAGTTTATTAAAGCTATGCCAGAAACCTGGCTGTGATGGGAGACCCAGACCAGGCGTCAGTGTGTGTAAGTTTGTCTGACCGTGGACATTTCTGAAAGTACAGAAAGCACAAAACTCATTATTTCTTCTGTAGTGGAGTGAATGCTGCAGGCAAAGACAGCACACTCTGCTGCTGTTGTGTAGGCAGGCATTGAGGGTGGATTAACAGAAAAGCAGCAAGGCTGTGTTCATTATGCTCATTTCTTGCTTCCCTGGATAAGATCAAATGGGTGTGCTCACTCCTCTTTATGTGCTGTACCACTGAGAGAAATGAGATCCAAAACTCTGGTGTGCAAGGGAACTTCGAAGAGAAGTTTAAATACCCACATGTTCAGGTTCAATCCAGCTATTTAAAATAGAAATTAATTTACAGGCAAACAAAGCCTGAAATGGATTTAAGCCCCTTCCATAATACAGTATGCATTGATTGTTGGACCTTATCTGGACCACATGGAACCTCTGATTTGCAAACAGATCTTACTGGAACAGGTGCTTGAGCAAGAGACCATGAAGCAGTGAGCCATGGAGGGCTTTCAGCGTTGTGACTGGTCAAATCTAGTGCTGATGCAACCACAACCCAAACAGCTGCAGTTCTTGACTTAGGGACTGTGCTCTCATGGAGTATTCAGCAATACAGAGCTCTAGGGTAAACTTCTTATATTTAAACTTTCGAATTAAAAACTGGATTGTAGACTTCTCAGCACTCTAAAAAGCTGGTTCATGCTGTCTGGTTTCAACAGCAGTGAACTCCCTGTTTCCATTTTAACTTCAAGAGAAGTTTCCTGTGTTGTCTCCTAGAGAAAATCGTATCCCTGGTATTAAGGCAGGTGACCACAACCAGAGGTAACTATGAAATGTTTTGGAAGTTTTGGCCACTTGGAATTATCAGAAAACAGCACCAAGAGCCAACACCAAGACATATTTTATGAAACTGAAAGATAAAGTTCAGCTGAGCTTTGGACAAATTCTTCCTTTGGTTCCACTTGCATATGAATATCTGGGCTGTGTTGGTCAAAACAGAACCAGCCCCTGGCTCAAAGGCTGAGCAGGGGAGTTGCAGAATGCACTGGAGGACTTCACAGCAGCCCTCAGCATATCTTACAGACCCAGCAAGGCTCTGTTCAGAGAGCTCTCCCAGAACATGCGTTATCTTGTAGGGATGTGGCCCAGTATTCATGGTCGATGCTGTATTTGAGTAACGCTTAAAATGTTTACACATTTTTTGCTATTATAATGCAATTTTTTGGTGCAAATACTACTTCACTGCTTTGGTGTTCTGAAAAGTGTGTAAAGTGGTGCTTTATAGACATGGTGGTGTGATGGGTTGAGCTGGCCAGAGGCCAGGTGTCCACCAAAGCTGCTCCATCACTCCTCTCCTCAGCTGGACAGGGGAGAGAAAAT
This sequence comes from Catharus ustulatus, assembly GCF_009819885.2. Taxonomy (NCBI): domain Eukaryota; kingdom Metazoa; phylum Chordata; class Aves; order Passeriformes; family Turdidae; genus Catharus; species Catharus ustulatus. The sequence goes on along the minus strand of NC_046229.1, from coordinate 15,438,022 downwards.
AAAACAAAAGGCTCACAGGTCAAGATAAGGACAGGGAGAGATTGATCACCAATTATAGACTTGACTTGGAGAAAAATTAAGTTATTACCAATTACATCAGGGTAGGATAGTGGGAAATAAACCCAGATCTCAATACTTTCCTCCCACCCTCTGTTTTTCCTGGGCTTAGCTTTACTCCTGATTTTCTCTATCTCCATTCCACAGGGGAACAGGGAATGTGGTCAGTTCATCAGTTGTTGCCACCCCTTCCTCCTCATGGTGAGGTTTCCTCACACTCTTCCCCTCCCCTTTGTGGGGTCCCTCCCACATGAGGCAGTGCTCAGATTTCTCCAGCAGCGTGGGTACTCCATGGAGTAGCCAGCAGACCTGCTCCAGCATGGGCTCTCCATGTACCCACAGCCTCCTTTGGGCATTCCCCTTCTCCAGCATGGGATCCTCCACAGGCTGCAGGTAGATCTTTGCTCCACCATGGGCCTCCATGGGCTGCAGGGGAAGCTCAGCTCTGGCACCTGGAGCACCTCCTGCCCACCTTGGTGTTGGCACAGTTGTTTCTCTCACACATTCTCACTCTCTACAGCTGTAGTTGTACAGGACTTTTTCCATCTATCTTAAATACGTTATCCCAGACCTGCTGCATGGACTCAGCTTTGGACAGGGGTGGGTCTGTCTTGGAGCCAGCTGGCATTGGCTCTGTCAGACACTGGGAAGTTTTGGGTGTCTTCTCACAAAAGCCACCCCTGTACCCCCCTACAGCTACTGCAGTGCACAGTTTGTCTGAACTAGGCTGAAGCTCTGTATACAAACCTAATAGAAAATAAAATGGTACTTCAAAATGAAAGTCTTGTTTTGCTTCCTGTTTGAATGGAGATTGAACAATGATGGGGAAATGTTTCATGTCAGTGTAGGTTGGGGGTGGGGAGTGTTTCAATAAAATTTTCCTATTTACTAGCCATACTAGCCAGTGTACTGCTTGGTTGAATCAGGCCCTGAAGAGAGCTTGGATGAAGATCTTGAGCAGCTGCAGCAGGGGAAAATACATTAGGTCTTTCCTTCAGAGCTTGGGATTTAGGATGCAAAATAACCTTTGGATGATATTTCCAGGTAAGCAGGAAAAGGTGGCTTCTGTGAAGGTAAAGGACTCTTTTTTTTACAGCATCTCACTCCTGGTCTGGGTTAAGGTCTGAGAGGTATTACCAATCATTCTGCTCCAAGTAAGTGGGAGGGTTTGAGGTCACATCCTTTCTGTTTTCTAATTAAAAAAAAAAATGAAGAAGAACCCACCCAAAAGCCTTCAATGAAACAAACCCCGAAAGCCTGCAAACTGGTGCTTGGAGACTGGTACTATTTGCAGTGACATGTCCTTTGTTTCTGCAGGATGCTTTCCTTGGAATTGCTACCTCATGGTCTACTGCTATAAATTGCAATGTGACATGACTGGAAAAGGAAACTGATCTTGCATCAAACTTTCCTATGAGCTGCTGCAGCCCAGGCTGTGTAATGTTTCCCATATCAAACTGTCTAAACATCTACCTACTCACAGAGCAGGTAATTCCTTACTAACTCCATAAACATTTGTCAGAATAGTTTGTCTTAAGGAAATCATTAAAGCACTATTTATACTTGAGTAGGAAAAACAAAATAATTAAAAGAACAAAGAGCGATTGGTGAAGGCAAGTTCCAGGGGGTTCCCTTGTTCCTTTTTTCACTAATATCCCAAAATATCCGTATCAGTTGACTTTGCACATGCCTGCTCCTATTTATGTACCTCGGTGTACATCCTGCTGGGGAAGGCTTTGGGGTGAACACTCACAGAAACCCCAGGACATGAGTTCATGGGAGGCAGAGAAAGGAAAGGGAAGAGCTACTATTAAGTCAGTTATATTCCTGGTGGTGCTGGAGGTCTTTCTGCATCTGAGAGCCTTGAGAGCTGCTGTGTTTTAGAAAGTAGCAAGCAGATACTTCTAAGACAACATTTTCATAGCAATTATGGTTTGAAAACCTTTGTGATATCCTCCTCTTCTTTTCTCTCTCCAGCTGCTCCCAAACCAAAGTTGCTTTTGCAGTTGATCACTGGGTGCAGGAAGAAATGCTGCCTGGCTTTTCCCAGGGCAAAGATGTATGGTCTGTCCTCTGTGATTTGCTCTCCCATAAAGCCTGTGTGGCCACGATCATTAGAGATGCTTTTGAGAGAACTATGATTAAAAGCTGGGAACAATGAGGTTTTATTTTACACCATAGATCTTTTGAATCTTTCTGGATAAGCAGCTAGACTGATCATTGTTTAATAGCTGTGTGCATGGGAGAGAAGTTTCCCTGATATCTGTGCTGTCAGTTTGACCTGGGTGGTGTGGGTGATGAGTCCCTCTGGGACAGCAGCCAGGCTGCTAAAGCTCCAGTGCCTCCAGACCACGGCCCTTCCACTACTTTGGGGCTGCTTCACCATGACTATCTTTCCCCCTGTATATGTTTTTTTGTGAGCTAGTTTTTTTCCCAGCAGTTCCTGCAGACTAGTGAAATACATCTGTATTTGTGCATATGACAGCTTGTGCATATATTTGAACTGCAATAATTGCTGCAGCTGTATGATGGTGTCTTTCCCTGATCAGAACTTTATGCGTATTTTTTTTTTCCCTTAAAACTCTCTTCCAAGTAGCAGTGAACTATAGGAGCAATACTTCTGATAGGACTCTTTCACAGTTTTAGTGAGCTAAACTACTTCATCTAATGGAAGATGACAGAGGAAGGGTCCTTTTAAGCTTGTCATATTTCTTATGATTTTTCCCTGTGGTTGTGGCTACAGGCCACTATCCAAGCAGAGCAGGATCAGCCTTTGGTCCTGCCCAAAGCAATGGGTGCTTGCAAGATTAGAGAGAAAACAAACAAAAGAAAGAAAATACATGGAAATGTTAGAAAGAAGCAAGCAGGGAAATTCTGTTATTTATCCCAACCTGTAATTCTAATTACAGTAATTTCACGACTATAAGGCGCACCCTTTTGACTAAAATCTCCCCCCAAAACCGGAAGTGCGCCTTATAGTCCGGTGCGCCTTATCTGATCTACAAAGTTGCGACATTTGCCACCCCGGAAGTGAGAGCCCGTCGGCATCGGGGCCTCCCCCGTGCGGGGCGGGTCCGCCGGCTTCGGGGCCTCCCCGCCGGCATCGGGGCCGCCCCCGCGTGGGGCGGACCCGCCGGTATCGGGGCCTCCCCGCCGGCTTTGGGGCCTCCCCCGCGCAGGGCCGTCCCGCCGGCATCGGGGCCGCCCCCGCGCAGGGCCGTCCCGCCGGCTTCGGGGCCGCCCCCGTGCAGGGCCGTCCCGCCGGCTTCGGGGCCTCCCCACCGGCATCGGGGCCGCCCCCGCGCGGGGCGGACCCGCCGGTATCGGGGCCTCCCCACCGGCATCGGGGCCTTCCCCGCGCAGGGCCGTCCCGCCGGCATCGGGGCCGCCCCCGCGGCCACCCCCCCGACATTGGGACGGCTCCCTTGCGGGGGGTGTTAAAGCCGCAGGGATCGGATCGGCTGCTGCGCGGGGGGGGCGAAAGCCGCAGGGATCGGATCGGCTGCTGCGCGGGGGGGGCGAAAGCCGCAGGGATCGGATCGGCTGCTGCGCGGGCGGGGCGAAAGCCCCCGGAATCACGGCGGCCGCCGCGCGGGGGGGGCGAAAGCCCCCGGAATCACGGCGGCCGCCGCGCGGGCGGGGCGAAAGCCCCCGGAATCACGGCGGTCGCCGCGCGGGCGGGGCGAAAGCCCCCGGAATCATGGCGGCCGCCGCGCGGGCGGGGCGAAAACCCCCAGAAGCACGGCGGCCGCTGCGCGGGGGGGCGAAAGCCCCCGGAAACACGGCGGCCGCCATGCGGAGAGGGGGAAAACCGCCAGAATCGGAGCGGCTGCCACGCGGGGAGGGGGCAAGCAGCTGGAATCGGGGCAGCGGCGGCACGGGGCAAGCCTGCCGGCATTGGGTCACCCGGAGCGCCAGGGAACTCCCGGAACAGCGGGGCCCTGGGGATGCTGCACGGAGCGGCGGTGGGCATAGCCCGGCCCTGCCGGGTACAGGCAGGCCCGGGAGCCAATGGCTGCCGGATTGAGGCGGGGCCTCGGCCAGCAAGCGTGCGGGAGGAGCTGGGGGCGGAGCCTCGCTGCAAAAAAAAAACCCGGTGCGCCTTATAGACCGGTGCGCCTTATCTGATCTACAAAGTTGCAAAATGTGCCGGCTCCCGGGGGGTGCGCCTTATAGTCCGGTGCGCCTTATGGTCGTGAAATTACTGTAAATCACTTGGAAGAAGTGGTGCCCCTTTCCCCTTTGCACCCACTCCTACTTATACTGGTGCAGCCATTCGTGAGACCATGTTGTGAACTGTAGCAGGCCTGAAAAATAACCCTGCATGCTACAGTTTGCTAGTAACTACAGAGGATTTTTTATTTGCCATAAGCCAGCAGCTGCGTTATTTCCTCTGCTTGCTGTGTGGAGTCACACAGATGATTTTCTTTCTAGAAATCTTTGTAAAACACAGTCCCCCTTAAATACTATACTTTGCAGTGACTAGGCGTGCTTCTATCAGGGAAAAAGAAAAAAATCCATCTGGAAATGAGGAATTAGGTCAGGATAGTTTCTCCCCACCCCCAAGGTCTTTTGGAAGATAGGGAATTTAGACTCATATGCTTTCAGTCATTATTCAAAACATCCTGCTTATCTTTCAAGTACCATTTGGTCCCTGGCTTCTTTTGTACACATTTTTATAGTACTGAGAGTGTTTTTTTCCTTGCAGCAGGCAGAAGCATCTGTTTTCTTCCAGCCCACTTGGAAGTGCTACTTTGCAGCTCCCAGGTATGCTGGTGTGAATTGTCTTGTACGTGCATCCATGCATCTCCTCCTGTGTGAGCTGAAGTGAGTCAATGTTTAAACTACCCTCTGCTGTCCTTACCACAGACAGCTGTGCTAGGGACAGCTTTTATTTCTAAGCTAGCCTTTACTAAAATCCCAGTTTTGCACTTCAGATTCTGATATATGGCCCTGTGAGAAAGTGAACATGCAGAGTAAGAAAAGCACAAATCACTTGTTAATCTGTTCTCAGTAACAGCTGTGCTTTAACTTAAACATTAATTTCATTGAAATAATAGATATGGCCTATCTTCTCTAAAAAACCCAAAAGAAATAAACAAAAACTCCCATTAAAAAGGCTATGGCAAAAAAAAAAACCCCAAAAGCACACCAAACCCAACATTATGCATATCTGTAGGCCAGGAGCAAGTCAGCACACTTACCATCCCCGAACTTCAGTCTACCTGACTCACTTTGAGATATATGAAAATAAGGAATTCTTGTTTCTGAACACAAGTAATTACTTAGGGGTTTGGTATGTGATCTCCTGAGGATGTGCTTCTTATCTAAACAGGTTGTTTGGGTTTCCTCCTAAAGCTTCTGTGGAAGGTGGTGGGATACCGGCCTGGGAGTATCACTGTCTCACCCATTATTGCATTTCATATGTGTAATAGTTAAGAATATATATCTACTGTATTGTTCCTAAATGTGAAGATTCTTTTGCTTATGCTAAAGACTCTCACAGCTCTGTAACCCTAATTTTTATCCCCAGGTTCCATTTGTATTTATGCAAACAAATGCTTGGTGTGTTTGCTTTTCTTAGATTTCTCTTAGCAATACGGTCAGTTGCTAAAGGATGTCAAAATGCACAGAAGTGAAAAGGCTTGATCTCCAGAGATGGAAATGTTACTAATGCTTAAATGATTCTATTCAAATCCCAGTTAATACATCAGTTGTTATGATGTTAGTGTACTGGCTTGTGCAGTGCACTCTGTGATACTGGGCTGGGATTTTCCCACAGGTATAAAGGAGTTAATTTAATTAAAACATAAGGGTTTGTGCCTGTAGGATAAAGGGCTGGTGAGTGGTGAATTTGCAGCTGCTCACCCCAGGCTTTAACTCTGTGCACAGTGACACTGCTCCCAGTGGCCCTTTTCTGTGAGAGGAGCCCTGTGAGTATCAGCAGTTGTGAAGACATTTAAAGGTGTGGTTTAGATGGAAAGTCCCTGCTATATGTGAAACCATCCTTATAGCAAAAAGCTGGCTGACCAACACACAAACCCCTCTCTGACACAATTACCAATTTTAAAGAGGAAACATTTGTCCCCATACCCATGAATTTGCAATATTGGATTATGTCCAGGATTTGACCTACATTGTTTTGTTCTGTTTTCTCCTTTATAATCTCTTTGCACAGTCCATGAAATTTTTTGTGTGTTCTTCAAAGCACAGATTAAACCACACTTCTCTCTAAACAGATAAATTCCACCAGTATTGGGTCCTCCAGCAACCCTTCAATTTCACAGACCAGAGAGCCACAAAAAGAAATAAAGATGGTTGAGCAGAGATTTTAGTCTTGAGTTTTTGCAAGGTCAGAATACCAAAAATAACAAAAAATAGTTATGCTTGCATGTATTAGTTAAAGATGTTGGAGAAAAATACTTTGTCAAAAGAAAAGGAAACCCTGAGCTTATGCTGATTTTTGCAGTTAAAATATGAGTTGGAAGTTCTAAACTTTTAATTTGTGAGTTTTCTGGACAACAAAAGCAAAGAAATCTGTTTTCTGGTTGGTTTCTCAGAACTGGATAGAGGCTGCCATGTGCATTCAGCTCCTTCCCAGCACTAGGGGGTTCAGGCAGGAGAGTGATCTCCTGAACCCCTTCCCCACCTAAGCCCACGTTTCTGTCTCCATGGGCTCTAGGAGCTTTGCTGATTTGCAGAAACCAGAGCAAGCCCAAGGATGCAGGAACTTCTGCAGAATACGGTGTGAGCTCTGGCTGGAGACTTTCTGTTAAGGGCTTGTGCCTCCTGTCTCCAGTGGTGGCTGAGATTTCACCACGGTCCTTGCTTCTCTGGAGCAGGTGCTCTGCCAACTATTTATTTTCCCAAAACCTGTTGGTAAGGCAACACCTTTAGATCTTTGCCACTCAGCCAAGTTTCACTGAAAGTGAGTGATGATTTTAAAAATTTTGAGGGACTAGTCAGGCAAAAAGTGACAGACTGCCCATGCCTCATTCCATTCAGAAATCAGGATGTAAGTGTTTTATGGATGCAATTTTATGCTTACCTGTGCATAGATGAGGACTTGAAGGAAGAGGATGAAGGCAATCCCTGAAGTGGCTTCCCATCAAATCCCCAGCACCCTGATACCCCATCACTGCTGTGCCTCTAATCTTCTCAATCAAACCCAGTCAATGCCAGGAAAATACCAGTCTGCCATCTTTATGTATTTTGTAGTCAGCAAAATTGTTACAGCATTACTGAGGTGAGATAGTCTTGGTTCCTTCTCTCTGCAGGGTATGAATATGGCTTCTCCAAAAGGCAGCAGGATGACTTGCAAGGAGCTGTGAGTCCATCTGTAAACACAGAGTTGTATGTGAAGGACAATCAGCCTTCCACAGTCACTCACCTTGTGTATGGTCTGCTTACTTTGTGATACCTGAGGTTCAGATGTTTTGCAAAGCGACTTGAGGATTTACTTTTGTGTGAGTTCTGCGACCTTTTTGTTTGGTGGAATGGGTTCAGATGAGCCAGAAATCAGAGGGATTGTCATGAGGGAGCCTCAGGGGATGCAGATGGTCATAGGAGATTCCCAGTGCAGGAGGGAAGCTCTTCCTGTTAACTAAACCTGGTGCTGCTGGCTCTTCATTGGGCTGTTCATGTTCCAGCTGTGGTTGTTAACCCTTTTTATCTGAATGGGACTGGGCCATCCTGGTGCTGTGGGTGTTCAGAGGCTCAGCTGTCATGTTCAGGGGCAGCAGGACCAGCTGCTGGTGTTCAGTGCCCTGACACAAGGGTAGGAAGCCGAAAGGAATATTAGGAGGTGACACTTCAGTATCTAAAGGAATTTAAGCCCAAATGACTCAGTGAGGGTTTCTAGACAGGAATCTCTGGTGGGTGAAAATTTATTTCTCTCTCTCTCCCCTCATGTCTTGCCCTCTGTCCCTTGTCACCCTTTTCAGCAGCAGTACAAGCTTCAGATTTGAAGTACAAAGAGCTTTTGGCCAGTCAAGCCAAATGTTGATTAGAAGAGGTGCCAGCGATGAGATAACACTTGGATTTGGTATGAGCAGTTCATCCTCCCCTGAGGCAGTCAGACTGAATATTTTGACTTGCTACAATAATTTCCTGTGGGCTGTTAACCACTGATTGGGTACAAATGGTAGTAACAGGCTCCATCAGGAGCTGTCCTGAAGGGCTGTTGATTCATTTAATCCCACAATGAAGATTGAATGAGCTATTATTTCGAAAGGCAAGCTGGATCCAGCGTGTATTTGTATCAACACGCCAGAGATGACACAACCAGTGCCTCACCCAGCCCAGCAAAGTGGGGTTTTGCTAATGTTTTATTTGGTCTCCATGTTTGGCTGGGAGACAAGCAACGCTCTTTTGATGTGCTGTTTCTATGACCAGTACACTAAAAACATTCTCTGTGAGAGGGTGGCACTGTGGTGTTCTGCTCTCTTGATTTCTGTGCGTGGGTTAGTGGGAGATGTCACTGTGAGAATAAGGACCTCAGGCTTCTGGAGTTGTCACAGTGACTGGGGCTGCTTGCCCACCAAATGCAACTGGGAGCTCCTTGCAGTTCCTGCCACATTTTGGAAGCAGCGAGGAGAGCCTGAGGATGGTCTTGCTGCAGGAGTCCTGGTGGTGTGGTCAGACAATGTGCAGTAGCTGCTTCCCACCTGCATGTGGGCTCTTTGCAGGTTCCTCATGACTGCTGTCCTTGGACAGCCCACAGGCACTCAGGCATCTTTCCAGGTATGAGGTTTAAATTTTTGTCCCTTTAGTTTTTAAGGAACATTTTTGATATTGTCCAAGTTGAAGCAACTGGAGCTTTCTTTGATCTAGGGGTGAAGTTGACTCAGCTCTGCTTTGCCCAGTTTTATTTAAAGACTATGACTCCTACTTGAAACATTACTCATGAATGCTGTTATTGCATTATCTCTCTTTCCATCTGTTAGATGCCATGGCCCCAGCAGCACAAATACCATAACTGGAGCAGCTGTCAAAGGTCTATTTAGGAATCTTCAAAAAGAAGTAAAACCTGATACCACTGAAGATAAGCCAATTTTTATTACAATAAAGTTCTCTTTGGGTCTGATTTTAGAAATGTTAATACATAGAACACCTCTGGAATTTTACTTTTGATAGGAGGAAGGTTGTACTCATCTATTATAAGTATAATTATTTGCTTATTCCTGGTTTAAACAATGTTGTCTTATTGTTTATAATCCATGTATAAATATATAACCCTCTGTTATATCTGCCTTCAGTGTTCTGTTTAGTTGCTTCCCAACTCCAGGAGTTCACCAAAATCTAATTATAAACAACGCTCATGAAGCAGGAGATGCCCTGGACTGAGTCCTATGTGTCACTTAGAAATGTAAAATTACAACTCTGTAGTGAATAGTGCATTTAAATATGAATGATAATTGGAGCAACAAATTAACCTTGTTTATGCTAATTGAGTAGATCTGAAGACTCCTTGAGGACAGGTGTCCCATTAATAAGTGTTGCCTAATGGACTGCAGTTTCTTTAGAATCCTCAGTCTTGACCAGGCACAAGGAAACAACCAAAGAATTCTGCAACACTGCAGCTGCACGATGCTGCACAGACAAGCTGCGTGTCTGCAGGAGAACTGGGCACCCTGCTCCTGGTCCTGGCTGCTCTTACACCCCTGTCCCCACTGGCTCAGCACCTGCTGCTCCTTCGGCCAAGCTGGAAAATTGCAGGAGAGCACAGTTCTTCAGTCATAGCCCATAACAGACAGGGGTGATGATGTACTGTCCACCAGCTGCTCTGGGGTTTAGGTCTGCCCCAACAAGAGTCACAGAGGTGAGTGGTGTCCTATGGCAGCTGCACATTCCCTGAGAGCTGAAAGACACAGCAGCAGCACCAGCAGCTTTCCCGGCATTTCATGGGAATCTCCCTGCTCACAACTGTGGATGTCTAAAAAGTACCTTGGAGAAATGCATGTTTTAGGGCTACGACCAGAAATGGGAAGCAGTTGAGCTGGGGCAGAGGCTCTTCCTGCTGATAACTGCAGTGTGTCAGGTAAGGCGTGCTTTTGCCGTGGCTGGCTTTTCCCTGGCAGTGCACCCTCGGTGCTGCCGTGGGCAGCCGGCAGGAGCCACTCTGGGAGGTAGCACGGCACGTTCCCTGCCAGGTACACGGCACTCCTGCTCCCCTCCTCCCCGCTGCCGGGAGCCTGCCAGGACAGCCCAGCGCCTCGCTGGCATCACTGTGTGGTGCCTGCTGGCCATGTGCCACCCCTAGGGCTCCCTCTCCACCCTGGGAACTTCGCACAGAGGGCTGATCCCGCCCTGAGCTTGGGAGCCCCTCACCAGGGTCTGGGCAGGGGGTCCCGGGGCTCTGGGGACAGGGCAGGCAGGGCAGGATAAAGATGGGGCTGTTGATAAGGCTCCAGCCACCAAACCGGTCTGGAGCCGTGTGATTTGGCACAGCGCAGGGAGCCGTAGCTAACAACACAAAAGATGAATAATTGCAGGTCATGGCATTCATTCTCCGAATTTAAAAGTGATCAAGCTCTTGGTGAGGGCAGGCAGCCGCAGGTTCGGGCTGCCTTTGTCCCCCCAGCCGGGTGAACATGGCACTGCTCGCCTCTCGTCCCTCGCCCGGAGCGGGGCCTCGCCGTGCCCTCCTGCCGGGCCTTCCAGGGAATTGTGCCGGCAGGAATGCCAAGGGCTCTTCCCCTGCCCCTCCGGCCAGCGGAGCGGTGGAAGCTGCGACACGGGCAAGGCACAGGCACTGCGGTGCCTGGCTCAAGGAGGTGGAGATGGACGGGGCAGGAGGGACAAACATCGCCCCCGAACAGCCACATCCAGCCCAGCTCTGCTCTGCTGCTGCTGCAGCCACATCCCGGCCGCAGAGACAGAGCTTTGGAGGCATGCATGGGCTAATGGGCCTGCCTAAGCTGAGTTTAGTTCTGTGTTTAAAAATAATGGATATGTTGAGTTAAAGTGTAGTAGCTAATGACTGGAGGCAGCGAGGTTTTTATAAAGTTGTTGAAGGGAAGGTAAAAATAAAAGGGCTGGTCTCTAATTAGAAAACTGTAACCTATGTAAAACTATATCTTATCAGGATTGCCTTATCTAATTTTGCATTCTCTCAGCCTGAGAGGTACCATGTGTGCCTGTAAGTGAATGTGTCCTTGGAAAAGTAACAGTAGCTACTGTGAGTTCCATCAGAGGGCTCGTAGGGAAATCCCGAGTCACACTAACTGCTAGTTAGTGTGAAAATGTTGACTTTGTAGCTGCTGCTGTATGCTTTGAGCTAAGAGCCTGTGTGAGTTTTGCCATCAATCTGCAGGTACAATGCTTTGGTACAATTAATGTGGCACTTCAAAGCCTGAATCCTGTGAGCAGCAGGCTGAAGCTAAAACGGGACAAAATGAATCCAGCAATGTTTGCTAAATGGTCCTTTCCTTTGATTGCTGACAGTCTTTTAGTCCCTTCCTTGTTGGAGTCTAAATGTCTACCAGCTCCTTTCAGAGTCACAGCATTGCTGACCCAGGAAAATTAATTATTTTCTTTTGTCTTCCAGTTATTTTTCCCTATTTCATTGAGCAACCCTTTGAGAACCTCTTACTGTCTGTGCATCTGCTTTTAATCTGCCTTTGCTGCAAAGCTTGCAGAGCTGCCCTTTGTAAAATTCTGTAAAATTCTTTACAGTAACAAGAAATGGTGCACAGACCTTCAGAGATGGGGAAGAGGTGAAGCCAAGCTGGCAGCCACAGCACAAGACCTCACAACCTCAGGTCCCAGACCCCATTACTCCTTCCACCACTGGTCCTGAGCAGCATTATCTGTAGGTAATAATCTTACAATTCCTGGCCTTCTTGAAAGGGTTAATAACTAAACTCTTTCCTGAAATGGGCTGAGGTCTCTGTGGGGGTGGAACTGCCGATCTGCTAAGTAATATTATGTTGCTGTTAAGGCGGCAGGAGAGATAAACTATCCTGGCTCACATATAAATATTTGCACTTACAAACAGGAGCAAGGGTAACTGAAGAAAAATGTGAAAGACTCATCTTGTTACTGTTGTTTTTTTGAAGTTTGCTGTCCTGCAATGAAGTACCTTTTAAATAATTCTACAGCAAACACAGCATAACAAACTCCACATGGCCTTCTACTCAGTTACTTTGACCAACACCAGAATGCAGGTTGGTCACGGAATCTCCACAGCTGCTGAAAGCACAAGTCTGTAGGAGCTGGGTCCTGCTTCTTTCTTTGCCTAGTTTAAGAAAATAAAAATAAAATAAAAGGTGTTATATACCAGGCAGTTACAGTAAGAGAGATACAGAAATAACCTGTTTTATTACTAAAAGATAGCTTTGAGCATCTGAGTGCTAGGTCACTCAATAATTAAAAATCATCTTAGAACTGTGAAGCAAGCTGTGCCCTACACACTCCCATTTCAGACAAAGCAATTATAGAAAACAGCTTAAAACAGAGTAAAAGCAGCAGACATCCGGTTAATAGCCGTAGGGTACATTAGGCACATTAGGGTACATTAGGAAATAAGCGGTTTGCCTGTTTATTTGCATTTTTTTTTGGCATAAAGAAATAACAGTTCATGAGCCTCTCCTCTTCAGGGCTGAACATGCTGCTGGTGGAAGGCTGAGACGGGTGATCAACAGAGGTTCATGACTGCCAGTAGGAAATCCTGTGGAAAAAGAAAAGCCAGAGCTGTTAAGGATCATCTGCTCAAAGCCAGGACCGGGAGTGGTGGACCCTGGAGCATCCTCCCCCTTTACCAGCACCTTGTAGGTGGGTGAGATGGGATGCAATGCAATGAATCTACACAAAACATCCTGGAAGGGGAGAGTACCAGGGCAGGAAAGCCCTCCTGCACAGCAGCAGAGTGAGGGTGCTGTGGCTGGGGTGGTGCAGAGCTGTCTCCTTGCTGCTCTCCGCAGTCATGGGTGAGGTAGGTCTGCTTTTGCCAACCAAGGGGAATGCAACTGCTCTTGCAGATTAAAACAGGCAGAGGGTGAGTAGGACCTATGAGCCACCACCAGCTCTGAGGCAGAACTGTTCCTGGCAGTATATTCCCAAGCACTTTATTAGATTTAATTTTAAATGCCCCTTTCACTATGATGTTCTCTGCTTCCTCCAGGACGTTTGGTTCATTAGGTCCATTTGTGCAATTAGGGATTCAACACAGCAGACCACTTGAAAAACATCAGTCCAAAGGGCATCTCACTGACAGCTGATGTGGCTTCTCTCTTACTCCACCAGAAAAGCTGCAGGAAAAACAGTAAGAATATCCAAGTGTGTCCTTTCCTGGAGAAATTTCCTTTTGCCATAAAAAAGCAAGGATATTCATGTGGTGCTGCAGTTTCATGGCAAAGCAGAGCTCACAAGGCTCGGTGCCACAGCTGGGCTGTGTGGCAGAGCTTCCTGGGGCCCAACCACTGCTGTGTCTCCCAGCCTTCACATCCTGGGGAGACCATCCCTGCAGGAGGAGCTGGGTGATCTTGTATCTGGAAGAAGAACATGAATAGCTGGAGGAACTGCTGATCACATAAAGGGGGTCATCACGGCCTTATATTCTCTAGAATGTGCTTGTGGGTCAGTGGAAACACACACAGCTGTCTGCTGGAGATGATGGACATCTATCATGAGCCACATCCCACCGTGGCTGCTCTTGGAGAGCAGAGGGCTGGGAGTGAATGGGGAGTCCATTCAGCCTCCCTTATGCATCACTTTTCTTCTGTCACACCTGGAATGGAGCTGGTCAGGGTGTAGGGCAGCTCTGGCACCATTTCAACCAAACTGCAAGCCAGAACAGAGTTATTTCTTGCTGTGTGCATTGGGAAGAGGTCCATTCTCCATGTTGTCCTGCTAGTAATCTGCTGAATCAGAGGACAGTCAGTGCAATGAGAGGAAAATCACTTGTCAGGGAAAGAGTGATGGCATATGCTAAAGCTGTTATGAGAATTTTTCCTGGCTTTGCACAACTAGTTTCTGTTTGATAATGTGGGAGATGATCAAAATCCACTTTTAGATTTCAGTACAGAATAATCTAAGACAGCAGCTCTTGATGTCAGTGGGAAATGAGCCTATTTATGCTAGACAGAATTTGGGCATGGCAGACCAGAACAGCCATATGTTGCACAGTATTATGCCACGCTCCCATGTACTTTTCTAGTTAGTTCCTTACAATTCAATATGCTCAAAGTAGAAGCAGGCTGTGCTGTGTTTCAGGAACTTGTGCAAGCAGCAAATCCTGTTAGGAGAATAAAGCTGCCTAGCCCATGGATTGCTTGTTGCATGCTCAGCACCATCAATCACTGTGCTGCCACAGCAGCTGGGGAAGGAGCGAGGGTGCCAGAAGCATTTTGGCAAAGAGCAATGCCATCAGGACTCGTGGCCACCATTCAGAGTGCTGCAGCCACAGCCCCTGAGCGACCACCTGGCCCCTGCCCTGCGTGGATGTTTTAGTGGGAGATGTGGCTGAAGGGATTGTACAGCTCCACTGAGCCACCACATTTTACAGCCTGGTGTGTTAAGCTAGAGCTTGGCAGGTTTCCTCTTGTGTTGATGTGCAGGGCAGTCAGTTAGGGCAGCTGCTTGACTTCCAGGAAGGGCAGGACATTCCCCTGCATCTGGAATGGCTCCAAGAGCCACAGCTACATCCAGCTGCAGTTCAGCCCACAGTGTGTGCAGGGCATGTACCTTCCAAAAGGCTGTACTGGCTCTTCCATTAATTGAACACTGAGGAATCTTCCAGAGGTCTGAGTATTTTTCTCATACAAACTTTATTAAATTGCACAAATTCTTCCTGAGATCATTTGAACCATCACATCCACAGTCTATCCAATCTACTGTCAGTCACCACATTCCAGCTTATAAACCTAGCCAAACAACTATCCCTTGCACTCTGTATGCACAGGGTTACATGGGCTGTCATCCCCTGCCAAAGGCTGTGAATAAGTCTGAGCTGAAGGGAAACAGAAAAAGCACTTCCTTTAAACAAACAAACAGACAAACCAAAGAAAGAAAGAAGAATCAGGTCAAGTTTCTACTGCAAAGGCTTGGGCTATAACCAAAGTACTGGAACTTTCTAGACAATAAACACTCCTATAAAGACTTATTAAATCTTTAAAAAGCTAAATTGTACAATAGCACACACCTCCAGTCAATTAATATGATATTTATTTTTCTATTTCATTTAGTTAAAAACCTGCAGTGGAAACTAATTCCTACAGCTGTGTGGATCGTCATCAGCCATGCACTGCACAGGAGCCAAACATTACAGCTTTCTGACAACTTTTCAGATGGCTGCATCTCATGTTGCCATGGAAATGGACCTGAGCTCACTGAAAGCTGGGTAATGGGCTCTAAAATCATCACTTCTTATATTGAATAATTGCTTGGGAGACCTTAAGTAGTAATAGTAGTACTAGTAGTGTCTCAGCTGGTGGAACATTAGTCTTTGTTGGTTTTATTTTGTAGAAGTGTTAGGTTCATGTTTGTATTTAAATTATCTGGTCAAGTATAACCCTTCCATTTGCATTGCACTGACTGACCACAGCGCTGCAGCAGTCAGATACCATTCAGACCCAGCAACAGAGAGAGCATCACTAAGAATATGGAACTGAGGAGGAGGATTGTTTATTTTAACTAACCTGGCATATGGACACAACTGACCTTTTATCATATCTGTCCTGTTGCACAACCATTTTCCATTAGTTCAGAAGTGTTTGTTTGATCCACTGCCATTACAATATATGATAAAGTTCAATATTATGTCCCACATTAATGTCCTTTCACTTTGCTGTGTTCAGCAATCTTCAGCTGAAGCTTTGCCCTAGTTTCATGGTGTTCTTAATTGTACTGAAAATGTTTGTCTCTAGCATCATAGTAACATCTTACTAATCAAATAATACTGGCAAGGAAAATTTTTCTAGTCAGATAAAAATGACCATGAAAATTTAAATTGTAAAAAAATTTAAAGCTTTTAGGGAAAAGTTGTGCCTGTTTCCTGTGCCTGTAGTCATAGGAAATGCAGGGCTGCAAACAAAGAAAGAGTTGGAAGCCACCTTCTCAGCCTATGGTTTTGTGGAAAAACCTTCTACGATTACCAAGAGTCCTGCAAAAACAAAGTGCTTATATATCAGTCTTAATCCTGAGAGATTTTAATAGGTTGCTTTCAAGTAATTTCACTTTATTGAATTAGCATAAGTATTTTTTACTTTTATATTAGCTCTAGAGAAACAGCATTGTCCACCAGAAATTAGCATAGTTTTTTATTACTGTAGCATATCAAGATATTATGTTGAAACGATTTTAAATCTGAGTCTTGAGCAGATCAATATATTGTAGAAAATTGAGGTACACACTTTTAATTCTGGAACAATCTGGATCCCTTGGTCTGCAATCATCATACATTGAAACACTGCTGAAATTAAGAGTGCTTATTTACTCTCGTGGCATTTATTTGTAATCTCATGGCATGCTTATTTTCATTTACTGATCAGATGATTTGTGAGTAGACTTATGGCATTTCAGGCTATTTTCTTTCAACATGTCCTTTGCCAATCCTCTGTCAAATTAGAGAGAAAATTCTGTGACCATTTCAATTAATTTCCCAACAGACTTGCCTCCCTGTGATGCCTAACAGGACTCCTCAGTAGTATTTCCAAGCCTATGCAGAACATTCCTGTTGTATGTGTTTAGAAAGATGCCTGAACTTGGTCCATTATAGTCAGAAGAGTTGTGTAGCAGAGAAGGGTTTTGCACATTCAGAGGGGGGGCTGGTGATAAAGGAAGATAACACTTCTGCAGTAAAAGTCATTAGGCATGCAGCCAAACTCAGATTATAAAATCTTCCTCTAAGCCATGCTTGTGAGATCCTGGGTTGTTTTAATAATATTGTTTCTTTCAAGTAGATTTTTTAGGAAGAGGATTGCTCTGTTTTCCTTCAGAGACTACTTTTTTTCAGAGGCTCAGAGGTCAAGTAAAAGATCTCTGGTGGTTAATTAATTTCTGCATAACCTTCTCACACCCATTATTATATGGGTTTCATATTTTAGAATTAGGATTGTGACAGGGAGATCTGAGCTGGTGCAGGCTGCTGCTTGCAGAAGGGGAAGTTCTCTGAGCCACCCTCCAGCACAGTCACTTCAACTGCTGTTTAGAGCCACTGCCAATCCAAGACATGGCCTCTTGGTGCTTGGGAGACACAGAGTGCCTGTCCACCGAGGAGTGCACAGGGCAAGGCTGATCTCTAGAGAGATAGCACAGAGTTCTAGGAAGAGGGTTTCACAAAATTTGTCTGTCTTTCAGCATGATCTGAAAACTGCATCCCCTTCTCCTCACGTTTGCTCCCAGTTTCAGTTTGGATGAAGTCAGGGCAGATCTCCCACTGAATTCAAAGCAGCAAAGTCTTGGTATTTAGAGGAAAATCAATATGAAGAATAATGATGCAATATAAACACTTCTGTTATAAATGCATAATGTAAATAACACTCTTTTATAGCACTTATTTAAATCCCCAGGCACTGGTGGAAAACAGGTCTCCAAATAACCTAAACAATTTGGCACATTAAGCCCTCAGCCCTTACAAATATTGGTAGTGTTTCAAAGAATGCATTTTTAAGTGAGCAATAAAAAGCAATTAGGCATGTAATTGTTGTTTTAGAGATTTAATCCAATTCCCACTGCAGTCAGTGGGAGTCTACAATCACTTCAATGGGGACTGAGTTGGGACCTTAC
The DNA here is from genome assembly GCF_009819885.2 of Catharus ustulatus. NCBI lineage: Eukaryota > Metazoa > Chordata > Aves > Passeriformes > Turdidae > Catharus > Catharus ustulatus. Next base: position 15,420,238 of record NC_046229.1, on the reverse strand, counting down.
ATATTTGAAGGCAGGGAGGGAAAAAGAAGGGGATAGGCAAACCTGAACAAAATCAGAATTGGGAATTTCATAAGCACAAATAAAATGCACAAAACACTTGATAAAGAAGACATCCTTTTGTTGAGCAGAAAGCATCTACTAACCACAACTGAAGATTCCTCTCCTCCCTTCCATACAATGCCCCTCCATGCACTTGATGCCATAGGATTAAATTATAGGATAGTAAACTTTTCTGAACTTCTCAAAGAAGGTAACTCAGTTTTTCTCTGTGAGATGTCACATCACCTAATTATAATTAATTGTACTTCTGTATTTGTCAAGTAACACAAATGCTAAGACAATGTATAAACCTGAAATGGGAAAACACTATAGAACTTACATTTGACGTGTTTAGGATAGATAGGAATGCTACCAAGACAGGCAGATGGAAAGCTTCAACATCTTTTATGATACTATTTTCATTGAAAGTAAAAACTGTATTTAGTTTTTAAGGTGGACATTGGAAAGATACACTGTTCAGAACATTCACAATTACTTGTGAGAATCATGGATGGTATATCAATATCTACACTGCAGAGATCTGAATCCAGGTTGTTAAGTATTTTGTTTTCCCCTTGACTGATGTGCAAATATATTACAATTATCAAGTTACACAACTCAAAACCAAGTTCCCTGTTTCAATCTTTAAACTTTTGTCAGGATTATATCTGATGGGAAAAAATATTATGCTTGTTACAAGATGTTAGTGTAATTTTTTTGCATTTTCCCCCTTGGTATCACAGGATCTCATTTACAGAATTTTGTTTCCTCCAGGACTGAGGAAATACTGCAGCCAAATATTTTGTCATTACTGAGTTGGGGTTAGGTTCATTGTTTTGGCTGAAATCCAAATGGAGTAAACAGAAGATGGATGTAAATGAGCTGCTTGGAGTTCTGGTGGAGAGAACACCCCTTTCTTCTGGTGCAGGAACAGAGGCAATAGGCATTATGATGATCAGCCTGGTGTGAATGGAGGCCCATCCACAGTTCAAAGGTGAGACTCTAAAGCCAAATAGGGCAAATCATATTATCTCAAAACATGATTTCAGTCTAGGAAGAAATGGTATAAAGCTACACAACACATTTTCCTAATAATGAAGTGTCTAGTAAGGAGACATTGTGCAACTGGCTTCAGTGACATGGCAAAGTAAGTTTCCAAGGATTTATAGCAAACTAAGTATTACTTCTGGTGATTTATAAAGCTGCACACAGATCTTCCTCCAGACAGCCAGAGGAGCCAAACACAGCAGACAGCTGCAATGATGTATTACTGTTTGTTTGACCTCCTTCATCTCAAGAACAGGGCTTTAGATCAAATGTGTTCACATCAAGGCCAACTCTGCCCTCCCTACACTTGCCAGCTGCAATAGGGCCTTGGAGAATTAGCATTTTAACTATTGGACTTTAGAAAATGTGTTTTACTCTTCCTACAGAAATGCAAATACACTCAATTTTCAAGGAAAAGTACTATCTTCCACCATTTAAAAAAAGCAATCAAGGACAGACTAGGAGGTGTATGAGCAGATCACAGTATTGCAGCGAAACCTGGAGAAGCAGGGCTTTGAATTTGCTGACTGACCACTGGATGCCACTGTTGTTCCACTGAAATCAAGTTTAGTGTCGTATTCTGACTGGCTTACTATCCCAAACAGGGGAGTTCAAGTAGCACTGGTATGTGCAATTTTCTGTAGAAAATAAGCAATTATATTTGATATTATTAATGTCTTCTACTGTGTTTAGAAATTTGATTTTTCTCCGGGCTCAGAGTCCCTTCCCTTCAGGAATCACAGCACCAGTCACTCCCTTTGAAGGCCCTGGCAGGCTACCTCCATCTTTTGACTAAAGAGAAACAATACCAAACCTACAGTCTCTTCCTGCAGAATACTTAGACATTATTCAGGAAAAGAGGAAGAGATGAATGAAGAGCCTCTGTCTGCAATATGCTCAGCACTATATGTCAGAGAGATATTAAGATTAGAAGACAACAATGTTATAACATTGTGAATTTTTTTTCTACATGAGTGGATCTGTTATCTTGCTTTTAAAAATCTCTTTACTGTTTTTAATATTTTTAAACTGTATATATATGTATTTGAAGCCAGACCAGTTGTGCCTGTCTGCAGAATCAGAGGACATGGATTGCTGTATTTCTCACCATCCTCAGGTTTGTGTGTGCAGCTTGCCAAGATCTTTGGAAGCTCAGAGGGAAACCCTGCAGCTCTCAGGGCAAGGAGCAGTGCTGAGGTGTTCCCATTAATGCTGTGCAGCCTTCTCCCCTGAAAGGGCTTTTCTTTTACCCTTGAGATAAACACAGGCTGTAGCACTGCCCCAAATCCTCCACACACTTGCATCCCATGACACTGGATCTGTGCACTGTCTCATGCTGATGTTTTCCATGATTAAATTCCCACTTGGAGCTGGCACTGAGCCCTGCTCTTGTACTAAAAAGTGCGAGCAATGATGATGCTTGTGAGCCCCTCTGCTCCCAGCTTTTCCTCAGTTGTTTTTCCGTGCAAGTTCTCCACACATCAACAGCATTCATCACTCACTGTCTGTGCCATGGAACAAATAGTGTGCATTTTTCTCATTTCCAGGAGATAACTCCATCAGGAAGGAATAGACATTCTCCTCTTAACTGCTCTGCTTGATATTCCAGAGGCAGTCACCTCCAGCAAGAGGTGAAGAAAACAACTGCAGGTACTATTGTCTTAAATCCTCTGCTCTAAAACTTTGCAGTAAATCAGGGAAATATGTTACATGCTGGCACCTCACTGTACAATTAGAAAGAAGTTTTTCCCTTTTCTCCCTTTCCTACAGATGATGTAAGAGGGAAATACAGGTTTTTTTTTCCTTATGAAACCCATACACATTCCTTCTATTGGCAATTTCACACACACAAAATACTGGATGTTTGAAATTAAAATTGAGATTGCTTTATTCTAGCTGAGGAATCCCTAACCTCATTTTTCAACTGCCTTTCAACATCCAGCAAGTGTACTTTAGTCACTAGGGAAAGGTAACTGTCAGCTATGTGGATATGGAGCCAGAAATAGCAGCATAATTTATGATTGAACCTAAAACAGATCACCATGATTTTTTCTTTTGCAGTTTTCAGCAGTTTGAATTACTTCAATATGACAACAAACCTTCTCCACCATGCTTTGTAATCACTTTTATTTGAAAAATTGTCCGTTTTATTCATTGTGGATTCCTTTTATGCTCCAGTGCTGATGTTAAAAAAGATTTCTTTGATTTCTTTTCAAGAGGGCACTATTTAAATTTTTGTAAATCCAGTTGTACAATGCAGAATATGAGATTTCATTCAAAAGGAGCCTGATGTAGTAATAATAATAACGATAATGATAATGATAATAATAATAATAATAATAATAATAATAATAATAATAATAATAATAAGTGTTCTAGAGCACATCACAGCCTGGACAGTGACTGCAGAAGTGCATAATAGAATTGTTACCATGCTCAGGTTACACAAGATTAGATATTGTTTCTGCTGATATTCAAAGAAATAACCTAAGCTTATGGAGTGGAATATTCAGGTGTTTCCTGGAATGCAATTTCTGATAATAATTTTACAAAAATTATTTCACTCAAGGACATTTTTAAACATCCATTTGTTGGCCTCAATCTGTTTTTTTAAGCAGTTCACTATTTCTTCAAATAACAGAAAACTTTTCTTAAAATATTACCTAAGAGACTGGTAAGAACAAGTTACTCATCATTTCTTTCCAGTTCTGGACAGAGTTCTTGTACCAGCTGTATTTATCATGTTTAGACTGTGTGTGCTGGTGAATGAGAAGTCTCTTTGAGCAGGCTTCAGACCAAGAACTAAGGAGAAAAATAACTCACATTACCAAGACTTTCTTACTATATTTATAGATAGAGATTTAAAATATTTTCTTCAGTTTTGGTTTAGCCTCTGCATTTCTGCTGCAGGCACAGTGTGTAAGAGGCAGGCAGAGACAGCATGTCTGGGCAAAGATATCTGAGAGATACCGCTCACTTCCATACTGGTTGTTCCTCAAATTTATTTTAAACCATAACTATTTGCTTATATTTTTAAGATATTAATTTGAATATTGTATTTTTGCTAAACAGTTGAAGAGCCTTTTGGCTGGTAATCTGTCTTGAAATTTCCTTTTTTTCCCCTAGTGCAGGTGAAGTTTAAGTTGTACATAGGAACCTGAGCATCAGCACTCACCAGACTGAAGAGTAATAGAGAATCACATACACAATTGTTTCCTAAATTTTTGCTGAGCTCATCCTGAAAGAAAAAAGAAAGGATTTTGATTTAAGGTGTCATTAACTCACCCTAGCTCCGACTATATTCCAGCACAGTGACATGAAGCACCTCTCTTGGGAGAGGCATTGTTCAAAACTAGTTGCAGCTGAGAATGCTTAAAAACTGAAGTATCAGCTGTGTTCTGTATGGACAACTGCAGTTTAATAGCTCTGCAAGCTAATCAGAGAACAGCTAAAGAAAGACTGGATTGAAATGATTACATTATGATGCTTTTCTAAAACTTCATGTTGCTTTGTGGGCATCAGACTGAAAGGACAGTGCTGTGTTGAAATATGATTCTAGAAATTTTATTTTCTTAAATATTTCACTGTATGGTTGATAGTAGCACTGTGTGAAAGCTTTTAATTCTTGTTTTTATAGTCAATAAATTATGCTACAGTAAATTTTCTCGTGGAAGGAGAAGATTTGTATTTACATGCAGTGTCGTTGTAGCTCTGAGGCTTGTGCTGCTTCATAGGACTGAAAAACAAATGGTGAACTCAGCTGAGTGTGTCATATTTTATTGAAATGTAATGTTTTAATGATCTGAAATTGGAACTAAAAAAATAAATGGCATTTATTTAGGGAATGGATTTCTCTAAAGATACACCTAATACTTTGGTGCCTCATTTCCCACATTTAAAATTAACACCACTCCTGCTTCCTTTTCTCTGATAACTCTTCAGAGTTTGGGGTTGTTTGTTTATTTTGGGGTGCTGAACTATGACATAGATTTGTTTATTTACTGACAGTAAAAAAAAAGTCTTGTTTCATGACTGATGAGAGATCAGATAAACCACACAGTGATCCAGCAGACATCAAACTAACACACTTCATTCATTGTTTTCCCCTGAAATGCTATTTTGCTGCTTTTCACAAGCTATGGGAGCTTCTCTTCGTTTCCCTGGTGCTACCTTTGGCTCTTCCTCCTTTATAAACACACTACAACAATTTCAAACGCTTTTTAGTGCCTTAGTGTTTGCTAATGGCATTTGCACAATAGTTCAGCAGCTGGTCTAATGAAGGAGAGCAGTTAGATGCACAAGATTCAGTGACTTTTAGCCCTGCCTATAGTGATATTTCACAAGTGTGAGATGCTGAACAAATTTTTGTGAAGCTTTTTCAGATGGAGATTGAAGCAGACATGCAAAACATTGCACATAGTCTCCAAAGATGATGTATGTGTAGTACAGGATAGGGTGGGAAGGAAAACAGCTGTTTCATGGCATGAGTTGCTATAGCTACTAACATCAAAATTTGTCATGAAATATCTGCATCGCTGAAATTCTACAACACAGTTAAATGAAATGGCATTGTCTGTGCTGCTCCTTACTTCATGGAAGAGGTCCCTTGAACTACTAATAGTCTGAACAATTTCAGAAGGGATCCCAAGTTGCTGCAGGCATTGGAGCCGTTTGATTGGGTAAATTTAGTGGAAGCTTACCTGGTGCCTGCCTCCCAAAATTGAAGAAAAAACTGAGCGCCAGTGGTGCCCATATCATGTGTGGAGATAGTTAAATGAGGTTAATATCTGCTTCCATCTTCAATCAGAAATAAGGTTGCAGAGAGAGAAACATGTGGTTGTAGTTCCCTGAAAGGGATTAGTATCTAATGCCTCATTGGCACTAAAACTGGGGAGTCCCATTCCTCTCCCTGTCCTTTCTTTTTGCGGTCTTCTATCCTAGATTGTTTTGTACTTGCTCTAGCATATTTGGAACACCCTGTGAGCCAATTCACTTGTTAAGCTTTTGGAACTCTAGCCCAACAAAAAAATTAAAATAAATAGAATTAATGAGCTGAACTGACTCAGATGAGAATAAAAATCAGGGCCTGTGCAAAAGCAAAACTATGTAGACAATTTTGGGGAGGAGCAGTGAAATAGTGGCAGTCCGTGTTTTAGTTGGCATCTTGTCAGTCACCCTGAGGCAGTCTTGTTCAAAGGTTTTGGCTGTGGTTTCTTTTCTGTGGAGTCAGCATCCTTTTTGTGTTGCACCCACTTGGACTCCTGAAGCTTAGTTTGCTTTCCGTGGCTTTGGCTTAGCACAAAGACTTGTCACTCTGACAGGTAAGGACACCATCTCATCTATGGATGAGATTTTTGTGACTGTTGGAATCTTTGATCAAACTCCTGGGGAAATATCTTTCTGTCTGCTTTTTTTAACCTAGCAGGGATTAGTCTGAAATTTCACTGTCCAAATTCAGGAGCAGAGGAAATTTTCAGCCAAAAGTTGAATGTTTTTTAAATACTGAGCTAAGTGACTCCCATGAAGTGGGACACTGGGAGAGAGGAGGGAATGGATCACAGAGGTGGGCTTAAGAATGTAAAGTCCTGTAAACTGCTGTAGGTGTCTGCATCCTTGGAACCTCCACTGGGCTCCAGAGACAACTATTAAGATCGCTGCATGACTGGAGCTTCTAATGTGTGAGCTGCAACTGAGAGCAGACCTTAAAGCGCTTACTAGTGCAGAGCACAACCCACAGACTGGCTTATGAGGTTATTTTTATGCATCTCCACAAAGAGACATGAAAGCCCTATGAGCTGGGCTTTGTCGAGACGCCGCTCTTACACCTAGAGACAATAAAGGAGTCACAGGCTGCCACTGGCCTATTGCATAACCGGATCAGACATTTTAATGAGCTTCTGCTAGTCCAGGCTTCATCAGCCCTGCTGACTTGTAATCAAGCAGGACACTGCTATAGAAACCACTCCAGCAAACAGCGCTTCTGAATGTACTTAAGAAGATGAGTTTGAATTGAAATGCAAACAAACTGTGGATCAGTCCCTCTCTTTCTGAATTGTAGGAGCCTATTGTCTTACTGTTCACGTTACAGTTTAATCTAGCTTGAATTTAAGTTTTGAGAGGCACTTTGTATATTTCACTTCACAAAGCAGTTTCCTCTGGTTTTTAAATATTTTTCCCATTAATAATTAATCACAATTTTTAGCAAATAATTATAAAGAAGAAATTATAAATACATCTTCTAGATTTCTCTAATAATTTATTCTGTAAAGTATGTTTATAAAAGAAATTGAACTACAATTATTTTTTAGGCTAGCAGTCTATATGACAGAGCAGAGCAGCCATGAAATAACACAAGTTGTTTGGTTGTTTTTAAATTGAATTATAAAACAAAACAAAAGGAGGCTCCAAATAATTCAGTTGAGTAGACTCAAGCAAGACCAAGTAAAGAAGGAAAAAACTGTTTAAGGAGTTACTCTTAAAAATTGGTTATTGTCAAAGACCTGACATCCAGTACAGGATATTCATGATGTTACTCAAGAGAGTACAAGAAATAATTGATGTTACCCTTTACTGTATCCCTTAGGAGCCCAAGCTTCCACAGACACCACCCTTTCTCTATACCAAAATCCTCCTTATGTCACTCTGTTATGAATCACTTTAGAAAGCTGTGTTTTACTTCTCACCACAGTTTACAAAGGCTATGTTATAGGAAATTGGTGCATTATCAGTGAAGGACTCTGTTGGACTAGTTTTTCGTAAGGTAAAATTTCTTGATACTTGTGCCTGAATGCATTCCACAAAGACTTTTCCTTTCCTGGCCACCCTTTAAAAAAAACATAAACCAAACCTGATCCATGATGCACAGAAGAGTGCTTGGGGAGTTCTCCTTTGAATAGCATCAACTTCAGGAACAGCTGCTAAGATCAAATGCACAAAGGGAATTTGGCACCACCCATGCCTGTATTATGTTTTAAAGCTCCAGGAGCTTAATCCTTCCTGTGAACAAGGTTTGTTGTCCCACTTGCCATTTCCACTAACATATTCTGTGTAAGTCTGCTTCCTCCTCGGAGTGCACCTGTGGCAAAGCTACAATATGAAGGTCCAAAGTCTCTGCATTAACCTGAGAGATATTTTTTTTTTTTCTGCACTGCAAGGAATGATTTCCTGCAACCCAAATAACGCTAAAAAAATTACGTTATAAAAATTTTTTTAGTGCTTTTGCAAATGTACCAAAAGCCAAAACAATAATTAGTATTTCTGTAAGCTGAGAGAATGTTCTTCTGACACAGCAAGAAATAGTCGGTTTACTTGCCCCATATTCTTTTTCACCTGCCTGGAGAGGTAGTTATGGTCCACTCATAAAAAAGAGAAGTAACTTTATTTCCAGTATGTATGGCAGGAGGGTATTTTGCCCCAGAAGTTAAATTCTGTTGACTTTTGAAAGGCTGATTTTGACCTAACTCAGCATTTTTCCATTCTTAAGCTGACCTTTGAAAACCAGAAATGCTGAATGAAAGAGAATCTGGAAGCAGGGCAAGCAGTGTGTGAGAGATGTAGAGAGGTTTATCACAGCTATGTTTGTGCAGGAAAACCTACAAAGCTCATTTTCTCTTGCAGTTCCATTCCTTGTCGCACATAGAGCATTGTTCTGTCTGCTTGGTGACCCTGACAGTGAAAATGCTAATGTACTACTTGTGTCTTATGTTACCATTTTCTTACGCTGAAAACACTCAGAAAATAAGCAAACTTTCCCAACTTGGGTGGACAACTGAATTTAAGAAAGGATATATAACTAAATCCATTAAAAATAAACATTTTATATCCTAATTGCTGCTATTTCTCTGTGGTTGTATCTTTCCAGTCACAATAGTCATTCTGTCTACTGCAGCCTAAGCCCCTTTTTGGTCAATAATTTTTTTTTTTTTTAGTTTCTTGATCTGGTCTGTAACACCCCAGCTTTTGAAGAAAAAATAGCAAGAATAATCATCAGTCTCTTCCTGTCACTGCAAACCAGGAAATAAAAGTCTCCCATTAAGTTTAGTAGGTTAGAAAGCTGACATTAGTTTATTAGCAGTGCTTGATGCATGGGGATTTTTCCTCAAAGCATTCATGAAGAGCAACCTAACAGGCCAGGTTATAGCCATGGAACTAATGCATATTCATCACGTTGCTACTACATATTCATTACATTTCCTGAATACATATGTATATGCTAATTATTTCCATTAACTTATTTGAATATGAGGTCTTTTGAGTGTCTTTGGTGGTTGTTTGTGAACACCCCATGCCTCAAAATTTCCCTTTTGTGTTCCCGGATTTTCTGAAGAATCTGCTTTCCTGGAGATTGCTTTGTTTAATGCTTGTGATTACTTGCACTGAATCCTCCAACAAAGTACTCTCCTCAAACCTAAATGTAAAGAGAATATTGTGCCTGTTCTGGTGACCTCATCCTAATTAAAAAACTTCTACGACAGGTTAATTTTGATAATATTGAAAATTGTTGTTTTGGGATGAAAACTTAAAATTTTGAAAGGCAACACATCACATATTTAATGGTGTGACATTGGAAAGTTTAGTTGATGTTCTCTGGGCAATAAAGCCTGTGCCAGACTGGGTATCTTGGTGCTCCTTCAGCATCACTCCCAGCCACAGAGAAGGCTGCCAGGTCTTCCGCAGGGAGGCATTTTTGTGACATGGGACCGGGAGAAGAACCCACTTAGAGCAGCTGCGGAGGACTTGGGGGTTCTTGTGGATGAAAAGCTGGACATGAGCCAACCCTGTGCTGGGCTGTATCCAAAGACCCGTGGCCAACAGGTCAAGGACGGGGTGCTCCCCGTCTGCTCCCGTGAGAGCCCGCCCGGAGCGCTGCCCCCAGCTCCGGCCGGTCCTGGGATAGCGGGTCCAGGGCAGAGCACGAAGATGCTCAGAGAGCTGGGGCTGTTGAGCTCGGGGCAAACCTCACCACACCTTCCCGTTCCTGAAGAGAGCGCGACTTTTTAGCCAGGCAGAGAGCGCCGGCCCGAGGGGCCGGGTTTCGGGCGGGCGGAGCGGGGCCCGCGGGCAGGTGGGGCGGCGCGGCCGGGCCGCCCCGAGCGCGGCAGGTGCCGCTGAAGGTCTCCCGGCAACCGCGCGGCCAATGGCGGCGGCGCGGGGCGGGCCCGGCGCGGCCTTAACCCCGCGGGGCCCGGCCGGGCCGCACTGCCCGCGGGGCTCGCTCGGGAGCCTCTTCCCTCCTCCTCCGCCCTCTCCTCCTCCCTGCGGCCGCAGCAGGTGGGGGGTGCGCGGGCTCCTCCGCCCCGTCGCGGGCGGGGCGTTGGGCGCGGCGGGTAACGGCGGGCGCGGCGCGGCCGGGGGCGGAGGTACCGGCGCGGCTGGGCTGGGCTGGGCTCGGCTCTCCTGGGCTCTCCTGCCGAGCCCGGGGCTTGCGGCGCTCCCCTGGTCCGGGCTGGCCCCGGGCGGGGGCAGGCCCCGAGCGGGTCGTGGGTGCTGACATGTGCTCCCTTCTCTCAGGCTCCGGCTGATCGGCGGGGACGAGGGAGAGCCGCGGGCCGGGGCAGGGCTTTGCCGGCGCCCCCCGGCGCTGCAGGGCCCGGCGTTTGCCATCTCCGAGGAGCCACAAGCGGCCGGTGCTCGGAGGTGAGAGCCGTGAAGCTTTCTCCTGAGTCAGGGGTTTGTGCTGCTGGGGCTGGGCTGGCGGCTCACGTGAGCTGAGAGTACAGGCTCCGTGAGGAACTGGGGCGTTTTGTAAAGCCTTATTTAAAATGTTAGTCATTTGCAGCAAAACTACTTTAAATGTGAGGATCAAATCGTGATGCGAGACTAGTTTGTAGTGTTCCTGCATCCCCGGATTAGTAGAACGCTCTGCTGCTTGCAGCGCTGAGTGAAATAGTTAAGCAGAGCTCCCTAGGCTGCCAAGGTATGATAGGAATTTCAGGGCAATGACTTAAAATAAGAGGTATTCGAAGTCAAATATGAACGTATTAGGTAAATTTTAATAATGAACTTAGAAAGGAGACCTAGAGAAATTATTTGATGCAATGAATGGAGATTTCAGATTGTTGGTGTTTATGGGGGAAGATATCATTTTTAGGATTTTTTTTTGGGGTGGAAGGATGGGGGTAGAAAGCTGTGATATTAATATCAGTTATAATTTGGACTGGAAAGATCACAAGACATGGTAATGTCAGGTTCATGGGGCTCAATATCTTGGTTCTGAAGCTGGCAGCAGATGCTAAGGAAAAGATGTTAAGTGTAGTTTGGTTGTATAGCAATGCGTTTATCTGTGTATTCTCCCAAGATGCTGCAGTCTGGAGTTGAAGGATTTCTGAGCAGAGGCTCTGTCTGTCCTTAAAAGTGTAATAGATGCTGATGGATGTTTTTTGAAAAAATTGGAGGCAGTTCATATATTGAGTATTCACAGCACCTCATGGTGATGCACGTTCACAGTTTAATATGGAAAAAATGCCCTTATTTCCCAGCTTGTGCTCTGAATGTTTCATTGCTGTGTCAAAAGAAGCAAAGGATTTGTTTTCTGTATGTTGGTCCTGTTTCTCCAGCTGTGTCCTCTTCTAGTTGAAAAATCACAGCCTATTAGTTTCTTGTATGAAAGCATTGCTTGGCCTTTCTTGCACCATGTTTAGGTATATTCTGCCTGTTTTTATAGAGAAGGTTTTACCTCTGTGAGGTATTTAAGGTGGAGAAGCTTAGTGTTCTTTGGGAGACGTTATGGTGGTCTCTTCTGTCCTCTGCTCCAGGATTCTGTAAACTGCCTGGGAGCTGTTATTCCACAGGACTAATCACAGAGATTCGGGATCTCTTCCTGCGTGATAATGCCTAACTAGAGTCTGTTGATTTAAGTGCGTAGCAGAGTTGTCTTTTTCATTGTGTCAGTTTGTGTTTATGGACAGGGAATTTCGGCTGCTGATTTTTATTACCCCTCTGTTCAGTATGAGGACAACCTTCTGCAGTCCGTCATTCAACCTGTGTTTATTTACTCATAACTCAGTCTAGTACATGAGTATATCACGTGTTCATCACCTTTTTTAAATTTACTGACCAACAATGCCTGCACAGACCCCTTTGGGACTCTAATTTTTGTCTCTTTGCCGCTTTCATATGCTTTACTCTTCTGTAACTTGTTCCTGCTCTTTGCCCTTTCCCATTTATAATCGGTCATTAATAAATTTCTTAACATCTTAGTTTAAGAGCTTTTTGGAGGGAACTTGTGAAAAGCTTTTTGAAAATCCAATAATGCTGTCTTGGCTGGGATTTGTTGGATGATTCCTTCTTCCAGAGTACTGTGACAGACTTGTTAGTGTTCCTTCCTTCCACAGAAGGTATACTGATATTTCACCAGTCCATTTGTTTGGAGTTGTCAAGTCTTTTCTGTGACATGTTTTGATTAACAGAAACCTGGAATTTACGGGAGAATTATCCCTTGAATTCCCTGGTAATCTCTAGAGAAATTATGTAGTTATCTTCTTGCTTTCTGTGCCTGATTTAACTTTCAGGTTATACGCTACTGAAACATGGAAGCTTCCTAATTTCTGAAATCTGGCATACTAGTTCTGGCTCTGCCCAGTAAATATCTCACCAACTTTAGGAGCTAATAAGATAGAGGTTTGCTTTTCTTTTAAAAAGAAAAGCTCTGCTTGCAGAGACAGACAGCTGTAAAGTTTGGCTAAAGCTGGCCTCAGGAAGAAGAGGAGAACATACAGAAGATGGTTTCTGAGGTTCTCCTCTTGTCTGTGACATAGGGAGATTTGGTAACAGAATGTTCTGCTCTGGCTACGTGTGGTAAGTGGTTTGTGAATGCAAAGGGAGAAATGCAGTTTCGAAGATTAACAATAGACTTATTGTTTAGTGATAGGAAAAATGCTTATGTGAAATCCATGGTGTTAGTTTCAAAAAGGGATAGGAATTTGGGAGCCAGATAAAATGTTTCCATGTTTGAATTTTTTCAGTGATTGAATTAACAGAATTTCAGTCATCTGTGTATATGGCATGTAGAGTTGAATCACATCAAATTATATTCTTTGTAATCTGAGTGTTGGAGGGAAGGACCATGGCAGAATAGTCATTGAACACTGAATTTTATCAGATGTAAGAGGATATTGTAGTGTAATTATGTGTTGAGAAGATTAAATATTTATTTTCTTAAAACCCTTGGTGATTTTGTTTTCCTGGGGTTTTTTTGTGTGGTTTTTTTTTTTTTAAGTAAAATGGAGAGGAGACATGTAGTTGGGATTTTTGAACATGATGCATTCAGAATGAACAGAGACTTCCACAGGCTGGGTGGCTTGAAGTGATTTTTCGTGTTACTTTTGACAATACTGGGAAATTCAGCTGAAAATCTGATATTACTTAAAGTTTCCATGGAATGTGTATAAGTTAAGGGATTTCTTCACCCTCATTTTGAAGCTAATAGATTAATGATTAAATTGCCACAATTTTCTAAGTTTGGGAAGATAAATCTGGGCTCAGATTTGATTGCAAGAGCCATCATTAAAATGTCAATACTAAATAAAGGTCACTAAAACCATAATAGATTTTTAGAGGAAGGTATTCTTTTTACTGTACTATTATCACTGGCTGTAATATATATTTATATATAATATGCAAATATTATATATCATTATGTAAGTGATAAACTGTTATTAGGAATTCTGTAGAGAGACAATAAATGTCAAAACGCAAAGGAGGAAATGCAGAGACTTTCATGGTGATTACACGAATTAAAGCAAGTATGTGACCTGACATTATCAGGAATGTATTTGTAAGCCTTCAATGTCATGTCTAGAGTGTACCCTAAATTTACCTGGACTTCTGTGTCTTTGTGTCTATCCGGATAAAAGCCATCTGTGTGACATCTGTGGATTACTAGACAAATGTAAAAGCTTTAAACAACTCCATAGCTCCCTTTGGGTATTTTTTTATTGCAAAAGAATCACATTGGTCTTCAAGTAATGCTAAGTACCCCCGCAATTTTACAAGTTGAAACACATGCATGTCACAAGTTGTAGTGTTTAAAATATGCAGAGGAGTGTTAGACAATATCTGGTTGATGACTCTTCAAACTTCCTTCTGAGGCATTGCACCTCTCCAGAGGTGCCTTTCCATGTCCTCCCTACCCTGGTGGGGGATAGAAGTTTTCTGGGTTAGCAGATACTGCATTTCCCACTTGTCACACCCTGTCTAGGGTTGGGATGACCAGATGGTGCAATATGATCACAGCACTGTGACAGTTCTCTGCTGATTGTTTGTGTTTTACAAATCCAGTTACTATTGCTCCTTTTCAAATTTAAACATGATATTTAGAAATTTTAATTGTGCTGTATTGTGTTAAGTTTATAATTCTACTTCTTGCTGCTTACGATTTTCAAGTTTTTCTATGGCCTGAACTCGGGCTTATTTAATCAGATTTCTGTCTTAAATCTTGCACATTTATTGTCAGTTGCTCCCCTGTCCCCCAAAATACATGCCAGCAATTTTATGAACAGCTTCTTTCAGCTCTTTGGGCTTATGAAATACATTAATTTTGAACTTTAGTCATGTTCTTGAAAAGAAAGATGTATTTATTAGCGCATTATCTAGAAGTTTTTGGAAATATTTCTGTAGTTCTTTGTCCAAGAATTCCCAAGGTGGCTTTCAAAGACGTTCTGGTATGTTATTTCCATGGCAATCCTTTTTTTTTTTTTTTTTTTTTTTAAGTTCTTTGAAGATTTTGTACTTCACTTGTTCCATCTAGCACTTAAACACCTTGGTTTGCTTACTACTTCCTTGCTATTAATCAAACTTTCTGTGATATTAATGGGTCTGTGTTGGGGTCTTTTTGTTTGATACAAGGTTTTGTTTTCTAGTGAGATGACTTTGCTCTTGTATTTACACTTTTAAAGTTGGGTCCTGGAGACTAATTTTTGCATAATCCATCCATGTCTTGGCCTCCAGGAATTTCTTGCTTGGGGGAGGAAGTGACACTGCTAATTGGGGCAATTACCTCTAGAAAGCCCAGATTTTGGGGTGAGCCATTGAACCTGGTAGGAAAGTAGCCCTGCGTACAGGGTAGTCTTGCTAAAGCATCTGCTCTGAATGAATGTGAGTGTGGCTTGCAGAGTGCAAGTTTAGAGAATCATTACATTCCTACACCTGGATTAGTCCTGCTTCCAGCCACACATTGTTTAGGGTGACAGATGCTGTGTCAGAATAATATTGTCAGTGCACAGAGACCTGGGGGTTGATAATCCTGTGCGTTCAGTGAGTGTGGGTGCAGTCTCTTAAAGAATAAAAACCAGTTTGTTTGGAATTAGCAGCATATCTAAAATGAGGTAAGTATTTTTGTGGACTTTGCTTGATGGAATTTGTGTCTTGAGGTTCTTAATAGTCTTTTGAAAAATGTTATTAGATTGCAGGATTGTGATGTCAGTAATGAAAACATTTGTACCTTAATTTTCTGCCTTTTTCTCTTATGTTTGGACATTTATCTATCTGATGGATCCAGCAGAAATGAAAGTAGCATGTACAAAGTGTGTCCTCTCAATACTTATTGACTTTGAATTCCATTTTAAAAGCTCTGTTGTCTAGTTAATTTGTGAACATCTTGCTTTTACAGGGGAAAAAAAAAAAAAGAAAAATACACGTAAATCAAGTGTAGAGAGAAAGCAGAACAAGCCATTTCTTTAACGAGAGCGGCAACTAAATTGTTACATTGACTGTTTTTTTGCTGCCTTAAGTGTACTTTCTGATCTGGAAGTTCTCAGGAGCTACTAAATTGCAACACATGTGAGGAATAACTGTTTACCTTTTCTCTCATGTACATTTATGAACTTGGAGAAATGTTCATCCAGGATAACAATTAAGAGGATTTTTTTAGTGCTGAGCATTCTGTAACTTTACTGTGCACCAGTATGATCTCTTAAAAACTTTATGTTTCTTGGACCTTGTATTTTGTACTTTGTCATTTGATAAGGATTCTTACTGTGTTCTCAAGAGACCTTAGGGATAACAAAGCACTCCCCCTGTCCCTTCCCTTCTTTCCCTGTCCAAACGAATTTTTTTTTCCATGTTGATGAAAATGCAAGGTTTTGATGTCAGAAATTAGAAGTTGCTTAACCAAGTGTGTTTATTGGAACATTAGCAAGAGGTTAGGGAAGAACATCTCTGTGCTCTAAAATCTACTGAGTCCATCTAAAACAGAATTTAGACTTTGTTCCAAAGTGTTGGTTGAAACAAAGGGGCCTTCTTTTCTGTCAGGTGGAAAGTTTGTTTCCCTGAAGTATCATTGTTCCCCTAACAGCTGATGGGTTGTGCTGTCCAAAGCTTTAGCATCCAAGCTGGATTTAAAGTTTCCAGCAGTGAGAGATAACTAATGCTATTATGTGCCTTCTTAGTGTGTGGTGGAGGGGGTGAGGGGACAAGCAGATTGTTCTTTCCTTTGGCTTCCCTTTGGTTTCCAGAGGGACTGTGCTGTACTGAGTGGCTGTGCCAATAAGTATAAGGATTCTCCTGTTTGTTTCCTTCAGCAGTTTTGGAGTTTCTGCAAGGAAGCAAGCAACTTGCTAGGGAAAAGCAATATTACTAAATGTATAAGTTAATTAAAATGGTTAAATAATTATTAAAAGCTCCTTTGCCCTCTGCCAATCTATCCTCTCCTTTGTAACACATCTCTTTAAGTAACAATCCCATTTAGACAGACATATGTTAAAATGTCAAATAAGTTTACAGTAATAAAATTGCTTCCTGGTTATATATGGCAGGACAAAATACTTGGCTTGCTCTATTTTCTCTGATGTACACCAACAGAAGCAACTAGTTATCTATAGTATGAGTGTTTATTTTCATGTGTGCGTGGCATTTTAGCTTTAGTTAATGTTTTACAGGATACTGAAGGCTAAATATAGATAGATGCATCATTTTTACAGTATACTATTTGCTGTGCTTACTGTGTTCCAAATTTAGTGTGAAGAAATAGAAAAATTTCATGTGGTTCAAGTTCAGTAGTCACTCTCCTGTGCCTTCTTTAACCTTCTAGCTGTATTAGCTGCTTTTGTTAATCTGAAGTGCTCTTGCTATTTTAGGAGATGCCTACGTAACACACGTTGCCAGCAATTGTACTAAATACTTTGCTGCTGAACCAGTTGCTCAGGTACCCAGCCTGTCTCTGTTGCTATGGGAGATTGGAAGGCTATAACTGTGCCATTGCTGTCATCAGGTAAACTGGGAATATTTTGAATTTAGTTTATTTGCTGATTTTAGCGATGGTGTAGCAGCTAAAGAGAGATTGTAGTTTTGTGTATGACATATTTGAGTAGTTAAACAGCATGGTAAATAACATGTAGTACAAACAGTGCTTTGTTTTGCATTGAGTCCTTGCAGAAATGCTAATGTAAAATAATGTACTTGCACATGTATGGAAAAATTAAGAACTTGCAATCACATTTTATTTTTTATAATCATACCTATCAATGTATCTTGTGTTTTCAAAGATACTTTACTTGTTTACAAAAATTCTTTACTTGCTCTGTATTCTTTTGTTTCATAAATTGGTTACAAATTTGTTAAAGGAGTAAATATTTTCTTGCCTGTTTCTGCCTAGTGGAAGAGTAAATTATAGCTTGCACTTAATAAGTATAACATTACCATACATTCTACAAGAATTTTACTGTATGCACATCTCTTGCACCTGTGTTACAGTAAGTCAGTAAAAAGCAAGTGTGTCAGCTTTTTCTTGGTGGATGAATAAAATTTGAAAGGTGCAACACTTTGAAGTGTTATTGAGTCTAAATCTTCAGTGGAAGTTTCTTTTTTTATATATATTGTGAATTGTTTAATGTAATTCTAGATCAAATTCTGGGCTCTAGAATCTAAATTTCTGTAAATAGTAACTTTAGTACATAAGGGTTTGTTTTTATGTGATTATTATTAAAGTAATATCTGATTTCTTCTAAATGTTTTACTTTTAGATAGCAAAAATATATTTCCATATACCTCAGAAAGAAAGAGATCTCCTACAAGCATGAACTCTCAAGTGCTACGCTTGTCACTGCCTTCACCCAAAAACATGTACAGCTTTTTTGGTGCCTTCTGCACAGAAGAGAATCTTGAACAGAGTATATCCTATATTGATAGGGTAAGCCAGATCTTTGTTCATTGGATATTGTCACCTGCACACAATAAATCATGGTAAAAAAGATTAACTGGATTAAGAAGGCTTCTTCCTTGGTGCCCAGAAGCTGAAGTTGGTGGGATGTAAAATTTGAGTTCTCCCCTTTCATACAAGATTTCACTTGATACTGTTTCTGTCTTTTGGAGTATGGTGGGAGATTGATCCAGTTACTGATCTCATTTCCCTCCCCTCCCACCTTGTGTTTTACCAGGAATTAACAACAATGGGCTTTCCTTCTATTTATGCGGAGTCCAAAGGAAAAGAATTAAATTTAGTATCTATCATAAATTGTATGAATGAATTGCTTGTACTGCAGCACAAGAACCTTCGAGCTCAGGAAGAAGTAGAAATGCAGCATCTGAAGCTGGGAAGTGATATGGATCACTTACAGAACTGCTATGCTAAGTTAAAGGTAGAAAACAAGTTCATTCCACCAGAATTATGCAGCTCCCCACATTATTAACAGCAAGTCCTTTTTTTTGGTTTGGTGGTTTTTGGTTTTTTTTTTCTACTCAGTACTAATTTGCAGTTGTATTTTCATGTGTGTTTTGGGGTTTCTGGAAGTGTGTTTTTCCAAATGAAAATGCCTTAATGAAATTTGAGTTAATAAGAGAACTTCTAATTACTTAGAATTTTAGCCTCCTTAGTCAAGAAGGGGGGAAGACTGTTTAAGTTTGGAATGTTAACGTACACTTTGAGTGAAAATATTAAACAGTTCAGTTCCTATTATTTAGTATTGCTTAGAAGGGTATGCTCAGCTCTAAAAGATAAATTCCCAATATAACAAGTAAAAGCACAGGTCACTCTTCTAGTGAAGGGTTTTATTAGTCTTTTTCCATATCCTAAAATTAGCTTTTTCCATGGGTTTTTTTGTTGTTGTTGGATGCCTTGAACATCCAGCTACAAATTCTCTTTGTAAGAATTGCTCAGAAACTGTTGTCAAACCAGAAGTTACTAAGCTTCATTTTATCACAGGATAAACATATGCTCAAGGCCAGTCCCTGTGAAGTAGTTGATACATTGGAAGCTCCTGGGTACACTTGTGTATGCAGTCATATTAGAAAAGACTTGACTTTCTCTTAATTCTGTCAAGAAAATAAAATATTGAAAAAGAGAAAAT
Organism: Catharus ustulatus; assembly: GCF_009819885.2. Taxonomy (NCBI): domain Eukaryota; kingdom Metazoa; phylum Chordata; class Aves; order Passeriformes; family Turdidae; genus Catharus; species Catharus ustulatus. The sequence goes on along the minus strand of NC_046229.1, from coordinate 15,400,871 downwards.
ATTTCAGTGCTTTTTTAGGTTTGCTTTTGACTTGGCACTATCTCCTTGAGAAATACTGCTGTAGATTTTCAAAATCATAGTAGACCTTTTGCTGAGATTGGTCATGTAGAAGGATTTTGGTGACATTAAAAGTAATCTGCAGCTGCACTGACTTTTGTACAAATACTATAAAATGTTAGGTTCTAGAACATTCCAGTTGCTCTCCCTAGATGAATAGCTTTAAGGGGAGAGAGGGAAATCTTAGTCCTACATGAATCCCAGGGCACTTAATTTGGCTATCAGCTCATGAAGTTTCTTGTGTAGATTCTTTCAAATACCATACAGCTATCCTCTGGACTTCCATTATTGTGTTACCTGTACTTCACTGTGACTTGTTTAGAAGTTCTTGTTGCTTAAATATATCTACACATTTGTACCTCACTAGGCATATGAAGGAAAAGCTTGTATCTAGTATTTGGCTGTCATTTAAGCTGCCGGTTTCAGGTCTGAGTCTTGTTTGTGGTGTGGACAAAACTTTCTAAAATGCTAGTTTAGCATTCATCTGTCTGGCCTTCTCTGTATATGTGAAATGTTCCATTTGCATTGTTATGCTCACAGTGTGTATATCTGTGTTAATTGTCCCCCTGATTATTCTACAGAAATACTCCAGTAAAACTGTAGTTACAAATTCATACAGATTACTTAGTATCCACCTCACTCTCACAGTATGGATATGCTTAGAGAATCCTGACTTAATGGAAAAGTCCTAACTGTAAAAAATAATATCTGTTAAATACCAAGCTGTATCTCAAGTGAGGTGGTTTGGCAGTTTGGTTAAGATGGCTTGTTTGTTTTGGTTGGTTGGGTTTTTTAAAAATCTTATGTTTTTAATTCTTACTGATGCTGAACTATCAACACTTCTTCTAGGAACAGTTGGAATTATCTAAAAGGGAAATAGTTGGGCTTCAGGAAAGAGACAGACAACTGCAAAGCAAGAACAGAAATTTGCACCAGTTACTTAAAAATGAAAAGGATGAAGTGAGTTATTTTGTACATTAACGCAAATCATTATATAGATATTGGAGATTTTTTTTTTGCACGGAGTCTTGTAATTGCTCATTTTGAATGTGGTTTTTTTGGTAAATGTTGTCTATCAAGGTGACTGGCATGTTGCACATGGATAATGTCATAATATCCCTCTAAGGGATAGGTCCAAATTACAACAATAGTAGAGAGTATTGCAGAAATGCAGATGTGCAGTTCTCAGAGATTCTCTGTACAGCTTTATCTTAGAATGTTCAGATGTATCAACAAATAGGAGGGGCAACAGGATTCAGTCACTTCTGCAAACATTTGTATACAGGCTTTTGGGGTTTTTTTATTGCATTATAGAGGGAAGCAAAAGACCAATAAGAGGGGAGGTGGGGGGAAACCCAGCCCAAAAACCACAATCTCATAAAATGAATATCTTGAAACAATCAAGATCAGAAAACACTTTGACATCCATGACACTTCTTAGTTTGGGATTTGTTTCCTGTATGCTCCTTCCCCAGCATTGTACTTCACATGGCTCCTATGTTTTTGTGAATGTGGCTCCTCTAAGTTTCTGTGAATGTTCTGTGTTCATAAACATATTCATACAGTTGGCAATCACAGTACTAACTGGACATAGTGAACTTCCTGAAGTTCCAGCCTAAGATACTGAATGTGCTGTATGTTTGTAAGGTTAAATCAGAAAATTTAAAAAACCCCAAACAATATAACCCTAGGAATTGATAGTACATGCCAAAAATTTGCTTTATGATATTTTAGTGTTCTTTTAGACCAAATGGAATAGTCTATCTTTCAATATCCTGCTGCCCCAAGGAAGATAAGTTTTTTGTTTTTTTTTTTTTAGTGTTAGCCTAAAAAGTGTGCTTTAGAATTGGAGTAAACCTAGATCCTGAGCGTGAATTACTGAAAGTAAAGATATGTCTTTCTCTACTCTGTCCATAAAGGCATTAAAGGTTATGTGATTTATCAGGACATTAATTCAGTTGTACTTTAGAGAAATTTTAGTATTACAATCTGCTGCTTATGATGTGGGTTTTTGCTGAAAATTGCTACTACTACTTCTCTTGAGATAAGAATCCATAGGGTGGGAGAGCTCTTCTGATTCCTTCTGTTGCTTCCTTTCACCAGAAATATGGTTTAATAGAAGTTTTATTTTGCCCCATGTGTTTTGGTTTTCTAAATAAATTTATTTATACTGTAGTTGAAGAAACAGCCTTTTGTGGCATTGCTTTTAGGTTCAGAAGTTACAGAACATAATCTCAAGTAGAGCTACACAATACAATCATGATATGAAGAGGAAAGAGAGAGAATATAACAAATTAAAGGAACGCTTACATCAGTTAGTCATGAATAAAAAAGACAAAAAGTTAGGTAAGTAGCTCTTTGAATTTTACCACAGCAAAATTAGGATATTCTGTATGTTAGCCAGAGCCAATTTTAAGCATTTTTATCATTAAAGGCAATGCAGACCTCTTGGAGATTTTATTTGGGTGCTAGAATGTTAAAGAAAAGGTGCAATACTTCATGTTAATTGACTGTGTAAGATTTTACTACATTGTCTTCCATAAGATCACTTACCAAGTATAAACGAAATGCTGATCTTTACCAAATGAGGTGGGATTGGTTTTTTTTTGTTTTGTTTGGTTTTTTTCCCCCCCTTACTAAGGAAAATTTATTCCTAGATTTTCACAGGAATCAATACCTATGCTAGAGCCATCTCTCCATTTTCTTAGTGCTGTTGCTATCAAAAGATTTTGGATAGTGCCATAAACACTGTATTGTTCCAAGCAATTGCCATCAGGAAGGCACACTGTGTGAGATTTCTACTCTAGAGATACTAGACTCTGCTTGTGGTTAGCACCACAAGTAATGAGAGGTTTGAGGGGAAGTAGCACAAGGCAGATGTACCATCCTGTATGTGAAGTGAGGAGAAACCAGATCTCCTTTATCATTAGTACTTGTATGTTGTTCTGCCCAAAAATTGTGTTCAGAACATTAATCAGTGCTATTTACCATATAGTTTTCTGTGAAAAATGGCTGGAAATGGGTATTGTTGTTAGATATTACAGAAGAAATGTACCTTTTGGTTCATATAGCTGCCCTTAAAGTATTTATGTAATATATATCCAGTGGAAGGGAAGTGCTGCTCTTGTCCACCTGCCATCCCCAAACTCAGCTGTTTGCCAGCTGTAGTGCATGTTTTAGTAAGCCCATTTAGCTCTCTAAAGAAGAAAATTATTCATGTTGTTGCCAAGATGGTTCTCTGCTGACTTAGTTCTCTGAAATTCCTGTGGTTAAGCCTAACCAGCTTAGGATACAGTAGGAGGAACACCTATTTTGGTGCAGACAATCTTTAGATATCAGTTCGGTAAGCTCTAGAAACTTCACTCTGAGGTCAGCAAAACTTAAACATTCTTGATTTCAGGTGGCTAGTACTAGTTCAAGTGTCAGTGAGGTGAAAATAGCAGGGTTTTAAAACTAGTTATTGTTTGCTTGATAGCTAAAACTAGCTTGGACCACCAATCTGTAACCATATATTTGGTTTGGTTTTTTGTTGATGATGTGGTTGGGGTTTCTTTATTTCATTTTATTTTTATTCAAATATGGACAGAGAAGGTTGTTTTGAGGAATACCTTATCAAAGATTAATAAGTTCCTTACCCTAAACAGGAGATATAACTGGCACTATTGCCAGAATGAGCATAGAGTTGATACATTGATATAAAGGTTGAAATAGGGAGGAAGGTGTCATTAAGAAATGCATAAAAAAGAAGACAGGATGAGAATACATCCTTCTGAATTTCCAAACTGAAAAGCTTACCTTTTTTTTCTTTGACTGTTATTTTTGCTTGAAGCAGGGTCATGTGGTTTCATATGAATCTGAAGATTGAGGGGGAAATTTGAGTAATGTGGGTTTTTTATAATAACTACATATCAATGTCATCTAAATCTTTATCTGTTTGCATATTGTTTCACACTTTGAAATATCCTTTTCATTTGTAGCTATGGAAGTTCTAAATTATGTTGGTAGAGCTGATGGGAAGAGAGGTGCATGGAGGACTGATAAGACAGAAGCCAGGTAGTTGTCTTAGTACAACATTAATTGAAGCATGTACTAGGGCTGTTATGTTGTTACTGTAAGATTATTTTTTCCAGAAATGAAGAAGAAATGTACAAAGTTCTGTTAAGTGATTATGAACAACGCCAAAAGCAGCTTTTACTGGAAAATGCTGAGCTAAAGAAAATTCTTCAGCAAATGAAGAAAGATATTGTTTCACTTCTTCCACCACAGAAACAAAAACCTAAAGAAAGATCTGAAGATGGGCTGGTAAGTATTCTTGAATTGAAATTAAATCTCCATAGTAGTTTGGTATCATGCTGGAGTAATTTGATAGTTATTAAAAAAAAAGGAAACCTGTTCTGAGAGTTGCACTGGATTGCACATCATGTTCTTTGCGCAAAATCCATCCATGTTTAAATATTCTGCTCTCTGTGAACAATGCATGGTGTATTCTTTCCAGTAAGTCAATGAAAAGCTTGAAAATATTCTTTGAATGAATTTAAATGTGACAGCTACTGATATGTAATTCTATATTGCAATGCAGAATACTGGATTTTGCATGCCTGGGGGTTTTTGCTTGTTTGCTTCCAGATTTTAAGTATTTCTTTACACAGGATGTTTTTATTGAACAGTTGATTGCCATGGCTGTGTAGAAAAGCATTAGATTCTCTGTCACCTTTATAAGGTGTGAGTACTTTTCTTAACTTGACTGGATGACTTGCCAGCTTCTGCATAAGTCTGACATCAGAACTCAGCAGTCTGAGCCTGTCTAGGTTGAAGATGTGAGAGTGACCGAGTCTTGCTAGCTGACCCACAGCCTCTGTGGTGGGGTTCTGGGGACTGCTGGGTCACATGTCTCCTCAGCATTATGCTGTCAGGGAACTGAACTCCCTGAGGGTCAAATTTCCCTGGATGGAAAAATCTTTTATGTAAGGGTTTTCCTTCTCTTCAGTAAATTGAATCTATGCACATACTTATATATGCAAATAAACGTATATGGAGGTTTGAAATGGTTTGCAGCTTATTTCTGCTCTTGCAGGTGCTGTCAGACCAGGAGGAAGATATTGGAGAATTGAATAAAGAGAATATGTGGGAATTATCTTGTGAAACTGTGCGAGAACAGCTTACCAACAGCATTAGAAAACAGTGGCGAATGTTGAAAAACCACGTTGAAAAGCTGGATAACCAAGGTTGGTGTTTAACTGCATTATATGTAGATATAAAACATTTTAGAAAAATTAATGCAGATGTGGCACTTTGAAATAATTGGATGCAAAATTTATGTAATTCCCTCTCGAGAGCCTTGTCTTGCCACATCCTCTGAGACTTCTTGTGGCATTCTAAAACAGACTGATGGTTTGGTGCTGGACTCTCCTCATTTCCAGCTGTTAAACAGCATTAAGACAGCTAAAAATATATAAAATTCTTTCCTAGTATTATTTTCCCATGCAAGTAAATGCAGCCACTACCACAGGGATGTTTGCTGTCAAGAGTAAGATTGAGAAGGTCATGCATGCAATGGCAAATAAAAGAGCAGATGGCCTTTGAGAGTATGTTTACACCCTAGAAAGGATTTCAAGAATGCTTGTAATACTTTATTTGGTGTAACTGACTGAAAAATAAGTATCAGAAAAAAAGAAATTATTTGCTCCTTTTTAGGAATTATCTTCTAGGTTGTTTTAGTTTATAGGGGTGATCACAGTATAGCCCTTTAGGATTCTATTAATGTTCAAGTACAGGCTTTAGGGGATCAAAACTTGGCTTCTTACAATCATTGTGATTTAGCTATGCATTAAGTTAAATAAACCAGTATGTAATTGTACCAGAAATGCAACCATTTCTGTAATTCATTCCCTTGCTGGAATGAAAACATGCATCCAATGGTTGTTAGCTTCATTTCTCCTTCGCAGGACTTGAAAGAAAAGGCTTTCTTTTTATATCTGTGATAAATATAGTTACTGTCATATTTTTATGAACACATAAGCCCTTCAAAAATGGGCTCAGAAGAATGGGCTAACGGCATGTCAGTGAAAGGAAATTTTTAGTTGTCTTGAGTTTTCTTTTAAATGACTGCAGAAATGTGCAGGGATTTTGTGTAACAGTTACTGCAGTGTAGATGGTGGGTTTACCTTGGGGAATGTGAAACAGCCATGTTTTCATTGCTTTTTTTTTTTTCTGAACTGGATTTGATGGATAATTACTGGTTTAGCATCAATTTTAGATTTTTGTCTCTGGTTGAAGTGCTTTTGAGTACACTGTGTATCTGTCTTTCAGGCTGAAACAAATAGTCTAAAACCTTTTGCTGTTCCAAAGAGTCTCTGATATGAGGTTTTGGGATTTTTAAAACTTGTTTTAAAGATGCTTTCTTCCCCACCCCCCTTAGTGTCACGTGGACATTCAGGAGCTTGGAATGAAAAAGATGTGATTTCAAGAGAAGCCCATGAACTAGAAACTGAAAAGCTAGAGTTAGAGATTCAGCAATGTAAAGAAATGATCAAAACTCAGCAACAGCTCTTACAGGTAGTAGGCCTTATGTTTTCTTATTTTTCTTAATTGAATTCCAAGTGTATTTTATTTAACATTCCACTCTTCTTGCCTCTGAGTCTTTTTCCATTCCTTGATCATGCTTTTAAAATAAAACAACTTAGTGGGTTGTCTGAGTATAACTCTGCTAGTGGCTTGGTTAGTAATTTAAGAACTTTTTATTCCTGGTAGGAATAATTCTGGGAGCTTAACAAAGGTGAGGCTGTCTGAGCAGTGACATTTTGACTGCTGTCTGAAATCTGCCCTCACTATCCACCAACTTCATATCTACTGCATTGTTTCTGTATTAAACTCCAACCGTTTTTCTGATGAAACGGAACCTGTGGAAATACTGTACCTTTTAAATCACTCTCAAATTAACATTTGTCTTCTGTTGCTTTATATCTACAGCAACAGCTTACATGTGATGATGACACCACTCTGTTACTACAAGACTGCTATTTGTTGGAAGAAAGAGAGCGTCTTCAGGAAGAATGGAGACTGTTTCGAGAACAAAAAAAGAATTTTGAAAAGGAACGAAAAAGTTTTACAGAAGCTGCTATTAGATTAGGACTCGAGGTATTAGGAAAGGGAGCTCTTATGGAAGATGGGTTACAAGTCCTTCTTTTATACATGTTGAAGTGCAGCCATCCAGCAATATCTGTTTCTGATGTCTGTAGAGAAATATACTGTATAAAACACATCCTTGATTTTTCTGGAAGATCGTTCTCTTGACAATTCAAAAAGCCAAGGTTTTTGTGTGTATTAGAAAATACAGTTTCTGCAACTGGAACCAAATAATTTTTGTTTCAGCTTTTGAAATATCTTAAGTTCTTCCAAAACTTAAGTTTGGTTTCCTACAAAAGTAAGACCTATGCAAATTTCAGTCAAATTCGGCATCAGGGTTGAATCTCAAAGGTATTTGATTTCTAAACTTTAGTGAAAACAAGTGATTTTTGCAAAAACACCAAGTATTTGGTGTTTCCTTTGTAGGGTCATTATCTGGCCAGCTTAACTACAAAACCAGAACAGTACTGGCAGTCAGGGTAGATGTCTGTGAATGAGCTCTAGCACACATCCTTTGGTCTAGCCCATAGTTAGGGTCAAAAATGTGAAGGGGCTTACAAGTGTGGCAGGGAAAGGTCATGATGATGTGATTGTGAAACTGGGATGGTACAGGTATGACAGGAAAAAAGCCATTGAAGGAAAAAGGAAATGGTCTTCATTACTTACAGTCCAGCTTGCTTTGATGTGCAGAGCAGAAAGTTGGAGTGGGATGTGATTAAAATTTATGAAGCTGTAGATTCAGTTTAAGCAGATGAAAGTGCTACTGTTGTTCACCAAATCCCTCAAGACTTGGACTAGAGGGAAGTCTTAATTTTGAAATTAAGTCAAAAACATATCCAAAAAAGGTACCTTTTTTTTTTATAGTTAGGTAGTTGACTTCTGGATTTTTATTCAAAGGAGTTTGTAAAGGCAATGTGTGCCATCAAGTTCAAAAAGAAGTTGCCCGAGTTTATGGGCAACACACTCCCAGATAATAAAAATGGGGCACAAGGGGGTGCTTTTCAGTACCTATAATCAAATGGCTTTTGGGAATGGGAACCTGTAAAGGAGTGCACTGCAGAAATGGCAGTGGCTGTGCTCATAAATAGCGTCTCTTGTGGCCGCTGTTGGAGACAGAATACAGAGCTAACTGGCCAACCTATCTGACCCAGAATATAAAGTACTCCAGATTTTACTTAAGCTACTGGGGCAGCAGTAGTTCCCATGGTAACAAATGCTAACTATGACTAATTTAATTTTATCTGCATTTTAGTGTATTGGTTAATTTCATGTTGCACATTGAATTCAGCTTTAAAAGTCGTGAGTGATAAACAGTAATTGTTTGTCTGGAAATGTTTAGGACTACATTGCAGCATAAGTGTAACTGTTCATGCTTCAGCTTGTCAGAATGCTGAAATATGAAATGAGAAGCAATGCTGTAAGCTTTGTAGGTGTTTGTGGAAGTTTGCGTTGGAGTTCAGCTTCCTGTGTTTTTCTACTGACATATAATGGAGCGTCCTGTTTCACTGATGGTTTTTGGAGATTAAATAGCTTGTTGCTTGATTCCAGAGCCTTTGGATCTCTTGGAGGTTGTCTGTTGGGCATTATTTTCTTTTTCTGTGCTCAGAAGTGCTAGAAAGTAAAACAACCCTTTTTTTCGGTTTGTTTTATTTTACCCCTGTTTTAGACAGAAGCAATCAGTGCTATTTTCAATGTAATTTTTCCCTCTTTAGAAGGTAATTTAAGCAGTAATTGTTCCTGGCAGCTGCTTTGGATGAGGGCTGCTCCAAGAGGTGGTGCTGCTCCGAGGGGGATGGAGAGCACAGGAGATGGTGTCACTGGAGCAGTAAAGTGAAAGGATTACTCAGACCTTTGTGGATTAAATGGTGGAACTTGGCTTGTAAGTGCCTCCTCAGGCTCAAAAGCTCAGGCTCACAGACAGTATTTGCTGTGTTAAGCTGCTGGCTCTCCTTAGTGACATGGACTTGTTACAACTTTGGCTTTCTGAAATAGAATAGCATCAGTTTAATGTGGGCTAGGCTTTTTCCTGTGGTAATAAGTGTAAACTCTCCTTTCTTTTCTTAGAGAAAGGCATTTGAGGAAGATAGAGGAGCATGGCTGAAGCACCAGTTCTTAAGTATGACTGCTGATTGCAAGCCTGAAAATGTGACTACAAGTGCCTTCTTAAGAAGCAAGTATTTGGTTCAAATTATGTTTATGCACAGGGTTTTGTTTCTTCCTTTCAACTAGAAGTTGCAACTATGAAAAAAAACAATTAAAAACCCAGAAGGTCTCAAGTAAAATTTTACCATGTATCTGTATGCCTCCACCTGTCAGGGTTCCAAATTTACCTTCAAAAAGGGAATTGTCACTCCCTTCTTGATAATGATATGTGCAGTGAATTTATATTTGTGAAACAATCTGGTGAATATCAAATACCTGATAGCACTACAGGTAACTTTCAGGTCCTTTCATAAATGCTGTAGAATATGTAATTATTCTGGTTTTCCACTTCAAATGGAAGCTTTGAAATTGAAATGTGAGAAGGGCTTGATCTGGCCCTTCTAAATTGGCTGTGTCTTTCCATTGCCTGAGATGGTTGGGTTCAGGTACATAGTAAGACATCTGACTTAATTTTGATTTTATTTTCTGTATTTTGAAAAGTTTGTAGGTTTTCGTGTTGGTGTTAGTTACTGTCTGTGCATATTTTAACATAACTTCATTCGATAGCATTACATATACTTAAAAATTGTATTTATTTATGTCTGTATTAATAAGAGTTATTATTATAGCTCTGCTTTAAGGTCGTTGTGTGGGTTTTTTTGTTTGGATTTTTTTAAAGCAGAGGAGGTAAATACTTGAAGGACTTGCTTATTTCCAGTGGCAGTTTTAACTGATGATGTGTGTCTCTCTTAGGTTCTGACCCAGACATTCGTTTAGTGAAATCTGCATCTCGGCAAAGAAAACCGCCCTTTGTGTTGAGTCCTGCTGTTTCACCAGAACCTTGCCAGATATCTCAGTATATTACACACAACAGGTTTGTGAAACAATGCTGTAGATGGGTTTTAGAATGCTGAACTCTATGTAACTCTTTTAGCATAATCTAAAGCTTATGCTTGGTATATAACAAGGGATATTAAACATTATATCATAAACTATACTCTTTCTATTCAAAGCATTATTTATTTGCATTGTAACTTTTCTCCCCACTTCCAGTGTTGCATCAGAAAAACCTGCTGCAGATAACATGCCAAATCTGTGGGTGGAAAGTGATGACAAAGAAGGAACTGAAGAATGCACAAAGTTATGGGAAGACTCTGGAGTTGGCACTCTATGTAGAAATTTGCACATGGAACAGCTGCCTTAGACTTCTAGGGTTGCCTGCTTGGTTTTTTGTTAGAGACTTGTTCATAAACCTATCATTCTAAATGAAACAGAATGCTGTGAGTTTGATCATTCTTCTGGAGGATTATGTGGTGGTCTGAATTGTGGTGTGTTTCTATGTGTGTGCACATGGCTTTTATTTTTTAGACCATTTTTTGCCTCTTTCTTCCAACTCTTGAGAGAAGATTTAAAAATATATAAAAGCTTTGATATTTTTCTAGTAACAGAAGCTCTAATTCTGTGAATAAAGCAATGGTCTGAAACTTTGACTGTAATGAAATACTGGATCCTAATGTTACCTTTCATCACAGGCAGAGATAGCACTTTTAGAAATTGTTTGATTATTGGAAATATTCATTTATGTCTCAAATGTAACTGGCATTAAATCCTCTTTTGCCTCGACTTGAATGTACAGTATACTGTAGATTTTTAACAGAACAGGTTCTATATTTATTGTGTGATTTGAAAATACCTCTTTGATATCTCAATGATTTAAAGTGCAAAATCTTTATATATTTGTAAATAGAACAAGTGGTTATGCTGAGAAACCATGAAATGAAACACATGCATACATAAATGTTATTTTACATGGCATTTTAAATTGTTTTATAGTGATACTCAGTTTACAGATCCATTAGGACTTTAAAAGGTTCAGTGAGGAACCAAAGTATTTCAAATGTGAACAATAAACGTGTAATTCTATTCTAAAAAACCCCTGGTTCTATGATTTATGTGCAGTAAACTTTTAAACTATCATGATTATAGGGCTGTATACAATGTCTACAAAAATCTGGTGCTGGTTTTGTATTTTGTTAGTTTTTTTGTTTTAATTGACTCCAGGATTTTATTTTTTGTGTAGCCTTGGGGAAGTCTTGTTTGTAATGTAATAAAAATAGCCAAGTTAGTGGGAAGATGTTTCAAGGTCTCCTTCACCTTACTCAGTGTGTGTAATTTTCCTTGTCCAGTATAAATCCATCTTCTCTTGTTGGGTGTTTCATCTGTGATCATACATAGCTCTGGCTATCGTGTAATTGGCCTTTTGGAAGATATCTGAGCTTAAACTGCTTTTCTTGGGGTCAGAGGTGGCAAATTAACTCAAGTTTAGAATCCCTCACTGAAAATGCATTGCTCCTCTGCCCAGTTTCTTCAGAATTGGATTGAGTGCAGTGATCTGATTATCTGGAAAAATAACAGTAGGATAATACAGGGAGGAGCAGAAACAGCAGCTCTTGAAGAAAGCGGTAAAAAGTTGCAGTTTCTGCTGGTGAGTTCAGTCCATAGAGTTCCATCTTGAGGTGAAGTAGGCAATGTAAACTGCAGAGACCTGTGTGGTTTTCATATAGCATCTGTAAGGGAGCAGAAGTGAGTATAATGATAATGCCAGTACTAATGTCTTGGTGGGCTCTTTGCTGCATGGGTGGTCAGCTTGGAAAGACAATATCCTATTTCTGTTTCTCCTGTTTTTCCCTAATAAATGGGTGTTCAGAGTCCTGTTGTTCACTTCAGCTTTTTATCAGTGTACAGTTCCTGTTGGTTTCACATTTCCCAACTGTTGGGCAGCTCTTGCCTGAATTTTACTTGTGGAAGAATAAATACATGTTCAAAAAACTGAAGTAAGTAAAGTGAAGATTTAATATATTAAGTGGGAGAACAGAGCTCTGTAAGCAGGATTATTTTCAAGCCAGAAGTGGCTGAGGCAGGATCCAGATGCCACCAGGGGCTGCTGCTGTTCCATTGTGTGCTCATGGATGCTCTACTGGGCCTGTTGTGTTTACTTTACTTGGGCCCTCCTTTTTCAGCCTGGTTTTCTTTGTGAAAGTAACTTTTAGGATCATAATGCCTTGAAGAACAAAATAACTTACCTATTTACCTATTTATTTGTTTCTGTCTCTTGAGTGATTAGCAATTAATAAACATTTTGTACTAGTTTTTTGCATTAGAGTTCTGTAACCCATTTACAGAAGTGGAAATATGTTTGAATGTCTCCATGGAAGAACTAACTGTGTTAGAAGGGTGTATGCAGTTGGGTCCTGAGCTGGCTGAAGTCTGGAGTACAGCTTCAGTCCCATCCCTGTGAAGAAGTAAAACATTAGTAGCTAGATTTTTTGGATTTCTCTATATACAGGGCCTGGGAAAATTTTAAACCTGAATATACTGCTAATAATGGAATGAATTCTGCGAAGGGTGACATTGTGGTAATTAGAACTGTTGGAAACAACTGCATGATCTTTCTTATTCAGAGACAAGAGCAAAGGGGAAAACTTCCTGCAGGAACGTGATACAGGTGTGTCACTTCACATAGGTGTATATTTGAAATAATGTAGTGAGTGCTCTTCTCAAGAAACAAGAAGTAGAGACAAGTGATTACAGTACAGCTATTGTTAGCTACTCATGCATGGTATTGAAAAGATGAGTGGTTCTCTTAAACTGTGGTGTTTCACAGAAGTCTTTAAATACACTATTCACTGCTGCTTTTTCAGTCTGTGATGAACATGCTTTTACCATAAATATCAGTCTGATTAGGTATGAGTACTTTCCAGGATTATATTGGAGTTGTTAATTTTTTCCCCTTTCAGCTCCTATGGCTGAGGCTTATACAGTGTATAGTTCCTACAATACAGACTATATAGCAATAAAACCTAATAACCTAATAAAACCTAAGAACCATTCCCTACAAAACAGCTGTCTTCCTCTTTTGAAGAACTGCTTCCATATGACAGGACAGAAGAAAAAGCAGACTATATTCTAGCTTATTTTCTAGGGCATATTCTGTGTCTAGGTACATTTTAACCAGGCCAGGGTGACTGATACATCTAGATAATACAATCAGGTTATTCTTTCAAGAAAAATGGAAGAATATGCAGGATAATGGCAATACTGTGCACGTTGAATTGGCTTAGTTATTGTGCAGCTATTTTTTTTTTAATTTGCAGTTATCACTAAGCTTTTCTGTGAAACCTTATAAAACATCTTGGTTTTAGAATTTTTCTGATTTGCAAGAGAAGGTGATAAGAAGATATGAAATGTTGACAGAGTTGTATCAAAAAGCTGACCTCAGAAGAAGTGTTCAGATTATCTGATGATTTATTGCTTTCAGACAATACGTCTGATACCTAATGTTCACTATACCCTACAGAGCTGCGCTCTAATGAAAACCTGAACTCCCATGGTATATTTTTATTGTAGTTTTCACACTGACACTGTTCATGTTTCTTTATTCAAGTTTTGAGTTGTACAAGACATACAACTATTTGGAATGCATAACAGGTAAGTTTGTTTCAAATAAATATTTATGAATAAAAAAATTAATTGCAACTGTATAAAAGAGCTTGTTCCCTGAGGCACAAAACATGCTTGCTCCCTTGAACACTGTAGATAGATAGATAGTCATGGAAAAGGAGACATTTCTTTCAAGTGTCCACCTTTAATCCCTCAAATATCTTCTGCAGTGAGCTGGGTGGCAGTTCCCAAAATAGTTTGCATACACTAAGGTGGATTTACAGTCCACATGGAATCTGTTTGAAAAAGTCAAGACCTATAGGACTGACAGCCCAGAAAGAGCCTTTGGTGATGGAAGACTGTAGAAGTGGCTGAAATAGAAATAAATGTTCATTTGTGGATGTTAGAATAGCATTTGCCACAAGGCACACTCCTGTGGTTAATCATATAACTATAGGAATTGTGGGAGTAGAAACAAAGTGTCTGATTAACCAGTAGGTCATAGATGTTGAATTTGAATGGGATTCATGGCTTTTGTGTGACTTCAGGCAATACAGTAGGCATTAAGTTGCTCCTTCAGAAACATCTTCCAACTCAGAAGCCCCTGTGCATTTTTCTTGCCTTTTATTGTTGATCCAGATGCCATCCAGCTCACTTTTGAAGTCTTACTTGTTTGGGAGGAATGAGTCTGGTCAAACCCCAGCCACCCTACTCAAACAGGCTGAGCATGTTTTGTGCATCTTTACCTGCCTCCATGGCCCTGAGGTTTCAGAAGAGAACCCTTGTGTGAATGTGTTCCTGGGCTCTCTCTGTAAATCTGTGTGAAGCTGGCTGCAAGCCTCCATCTGTTCAGGTAATTTGTGTGCATTTTGACTAACTCCTTAGGAAATGCAGAAGTTCTAGCTGACCTGCACTCCCATTCCCCCTGCTTTGCTGGGAGGAGTCTCTGGGGCTTTTAATTGTTCAGATTTGGCTGTCATTTACCTTGAAAGATAAAATATTTACCGATGGCTTATGAAATCTCTGTTCATTTAAAAAATATTCCTGGTCATTGTGACCAGAGCTGAAAGGACACACTGATCCTCTGACTTATTTGAATAAATATATATAAGTCACATATATAGGTTATCATTAGAATATTAAATGTGCTTTGGTGCACATAGGAATATAATAGCAAGGGGATATCTGTCCTTATCTGCTGTCTGCAGGGGCAGCTGTAAGCAGTGCCAAGGGAAGAGGAGAAACACTTGTGATACCCACTCTGTTAATTGGGCCCCTATCAGCTAGATAACAGTTTGGGTCAGGTGCCGGGTCACCATAACCTGGGCAAAATCAACCTAATCTATGGCAGGACCAAATATCAGCAGCCAGCTGTGACACAACCTAGGAAATTAAGAAATGTGTTTATTATAAAACTATCGTAAATGATCTAGTAAAACTTACTAGGATAAGTGGAAACTTTTAAACAATTCAGCAAAGGGCTTATGAGATAATCAGTGAGATGCCAAGGTATGACTTGATTTCTGTTATTCCATCTGAAGAGAAAGTATGATTGCAAAAAGGGAAGTGTTTACATAAACTGATAAAAAACTTGAGAATTCAGCAGAACACAGCCACGTGTTCCTGAGCTTTCTTCCATAAAAGTCTCACCATGTCTGGCAGAGCCCCATTCACCTTCACTATGAGGGGAATCATACTTGCACTAGTGCTCACCCTCGTAGGTAAGACTACATCTCCCTCCTTCACCTTTCTTTTCCAAATTTTCCTTAAGTTCAGTGGCAGAAATTGGATCTAGATTGAACATTACTTACCTGGCTTTTCATCTCTTTTTGTAGGTAGTCAGAAGCTTGACATCGGTAAGTAAATTTCTTTCTATAACCTTTTTTTCCATGAATTTGCTGTTATTTCTATTTATTAGAACATGCTTACAAGTATTGTGAAAATGGCTGTTATTTCCCACAGACCCTGAGTTCAGTAGCAGAAAGAGCTACCTGTACAGTTATGAAGGCTGGGTGTTGAATGGGCTTCAAGAAAAGAATTTAGCCAAAGCCGGCGTGCGCCTGAGCTGCCAACTAGAGATCAGTGGGCTGTCAGAGAACACCTACCTCCTCAAGGTACTGCAGCTTGGAATGTGCAGCAGGAAGCTAAAATCACAGCTGTAATTGCACCTGGCTGGTCTGGGGTGTAGGAAAGCTGCAGGAAACAACTAGAGACTTATCACTGTAGGTATCAGAGAATGATCAGCACGCTGCAGTTTCAGAGCTGATGAGTCACCTGTGTTTGTTTTAAGTTGTTTGTAGCAGGTGTTCCTTAAGATTTCCTATTGGGGGTTTGCTAGAAAATGGCAAATTACTGAAGACGTTTAAGCCTGCTTTAAGATTTGGTTCTAGTCTTAGCACACGTTTCTAACTCCTGTGGGAAGCCAGGACTTGGGTGTGTAAAATCATTGTCATAAAGGTAACTGATAAACATAGAATTAAAAAATGATAAAAGCTAAAGATAAAAAGTGATACATGATAAAAGTAAGATTAAAAAGTGGATATCATCAGAAAGGAGTATGTAATAATGTTTAGTGTTTGAATAATGCAGTAAAAGATCTGTACATGTGAAATCATGCCTTTGCTGATGTCAGCAGTGATAGGACCTGACTCAATTCAGAAATGTACATTCAGAAATGTACTTTTGTCCCTTTAATTCAGTTACAAATTAGAGGTTCTTTTTGGAATGCTGAATTCAGTGACATCTCTCACCAGCTGTATTGAACTGTAGATCTTTCAAAACCGGGGAGTAGGATTGCATTTCACATTATAGAATTTGTCCTGAAATTCTTATGATGTGCACCAGCCTGTGCTCTGAGGCACCTAAGCTGGCAGTAATTTTGCCAAAGGTATTGAAATTGCTTCTTATTTACATTGTATCTCAGTGTTTATAACTATAATGTTCGTTGTCAAAATATTTTGGTTGATTTAAATAACATATGAAATGAATATAGTATTAGATTAGTTAAAAAAAAAAAAGTTGTATAGGAATAAGTTAAAATGCAACATTCTGAAACTGCAATTTTTTTTACATTTAGAATGATAGAAGCTTTTAAAATGCTAAATCTAAAGCAGAATATTTATTTTAAGGCTGTCAAAAAGGGAGAATTTAATTTTTAAACTGCTTCTATAAGTCAAAACAGTGCTGTTGAGCAGAGAGGATTTGCACTGGTTTTACACAGTGGAAGCACAAAACAAAAGAATAAACTGCTCTATCATTTTTTTAAGCCTATATTTGGAAGAAAAGAGTACCTCACTAGTGGCTATATTAATTTCATCCAATCTGTGTGCATATTTAGTACCAAAGTAATTTTATTCACCTAAGTATCTTGATTTCCCCCCCAGATCCGCTCTCCACAGCTCGAGGAATACAATGGCATCTGGCCCAGGGACTCATTCACTCGATCTTCCAAAATCACCCAGACGGTTTCCTCGTGCCTTACCCGGCCCTTCAAGTTTGAATACAGCAGTGGACGGGTTGGAAGCATTTATGGCCCAGAAAACTGCCCTGATACTTGCATTAACATAGTGAGAGGAATACTGAACATGATACAGATCACCATTAAAAAGTCACAGAATGTGTATGAATTGCAAGAGGTGTGTTTCTTTCCATTCTAAAACTATTTTTACTAAAGGATGCATTTATTCTCTTTAATAATAATGGTCTTCTATTGAGTTTGTCTATTTGCATGTACTTTTGTATGTTTGTAGTAAGAAAAGGGAGATTTTCATTCATATAGAAGTAAATGTGTGCATGTGTGTTTGACAGATTACCTGGGCTGAATTCTTTCTAAGATATCTGTCTTTAAGTCTTAATGTGCAGTTCTTTGGAGAAAAATAATTTTTATCCATGAATTTGTTGTATGGCTTCCATAACACAGCCACTTGATCAATTTTATTTGCTAATTGTTGATATTAATTCATTTATTATTTTTAATTTTAAACTCCATCCCCTGACAAAGTGTTGCTCACTTGCCTATTATTTAATTCAGTAATGGTTGAATGTAATATTAACAGATTCATTAAGTAAAGCTTCTCACACAGTGAAATCCTGATATAATTGGGAAGTCTCATTTTCTGTATTCATCTGCCAGGCTGGGATTGGAGGTGTTTGCCACACAAGGTATGTCATCCAGGAGGACAAGAAGAACAGCCGAGTCTCTGTTACCAAAACTGTAGACCAGAATAATTGCCAGGAAAAAGTGGTGAAGAGCCTTGGAACGGCTTACATCTACCCCTGCCCTGTTGACGCGATGGTACGTGAGATGTGAAAAGATCTTCCTAATTACAGGCATGGCCACTGTGCTCCCATTCACTCTTTGGGTCTCCCTGTCCTCCTACAGAAAGAAAGGATCATCAAAGGGACTGCAGCTTTCTCGTACAAGCTGAAGCAGACAGACAGTGGTACCCTGATCACAGAGGTGGTGTCTCAGCAGGTGTATCAGATCTCACCCTTCAGTGAACCCACCGGTGTCGCTGTCACGGAAGCAAAGTAGGTGGGACACGGGCTTTCTTCACAAAGTGAGAATAGTTAGAGGTTCTATGAGTCCCCTTCAGCCCCAACTGAGGTGAAATGAGAATTGAGCTCCATAGCAGTTGAATGGAGAGGTGTGATCACACTTAGAGTTTCCACAGTCCAAAAAGTTCAACAAACCATTTCTTGTTTGTACTTTGATCAAACTGGTATTGCAGTTACATGGAAGAAAAGCATGTTTTGTTCACTTACACCATAAGAATGCAAGTTCACTTCTCTGTTTGTTCTGAAAAGGGGCTAATTTTTAGTGTCAGGAGGAAGATGGTTCATCTAGAAATAAAATTGTTCATTACCACAAGTGAATAGCTCTCATTCAGCAGAGAGCAATTTTGCTTCTCCTCAGAAACAAGTTCATTGTAGGTAACTCCAATGTTATTTTGTTCTAGATAGAAGGCTTTACTCATTACCAAAAGGTTTTCTTTTGATAAGAACAATTTTTTGAAGAGTAAAACGGAGACCATCACAGTATCACTGAAACAACAAACAAGCAAGACACATGGGTTAAAAGAGATAACGCCTTTCTCCTGTGACACTTGTTTCTTGACAGACAGCAACTCACCTTGCTTGAGGTGAAGAGTGAACGGGGGAGCTCCCCAGACATCTCCCTGCAGAGCTACGGAGGCCTGCGATACCAGTTCCCAGCAGTGCTGCCACAGATGTCAGTGCAGCTCATCAAGACAAAAAACCCTGAGCAACGGGTACAGCATTGTTTTCCAAACTGCTTTCCTAATTAAAGAAAAAAAAATGATTGTAAATTCCCAAGAATACAATTATGCATGCCCTCTACCTTGTGTTTTGTAACAGATAATCGAAACCCTGCAACACATAGTCCTGAATAACCAGCAAGATTTCCATGATGATCTTCCATACCGTTTCCTGGAGCTCGTCCAGCTCTGCCGCACAGTCAGCGCTGACACTTTGGAGTCCATCTGGAGGCAATGTTCAGATAAACCCCGCTACAGGTATTTCATTGTGGCAGCCTGTAAGAAACTCTGCTGGTTGTGTGAGAAAACCAGAGCTAAAATGAAGGATTTGTTAAAATTCTATTTGTAGGAGATGGCTGCTGAGTGCAGTTTCTGCGACAGGCACTACAGAAGCACTCAAATTCCTCAAGAGCAGAATCCGCAGTGATGACCTTAGCTACTTTCAGGCTCTTCTAAGTGTTCCCTTTGCTCTCCATTTAACAAAAGCTGATGAACACACTGTTCCAATAGCAGCAGTGAGTAAAGCCATGCCAATCTTTCCTGTCTCACAACGAAAGGAATGATAATCAACAACTTGTGATTAAATACATTGGAGGCTGGATACTCCTCTTGGTACACTGATTTTGTGGAAATGTTGACCCATGATTTTGTTTTGGCATAGCATTTATTAGAGCAGAGTTCTATGTCTTAATTTCTCTATATTGATATAAAGCCCTTTTCTTATAATACCTTTTGAGAATAATTCCCATTTTAATTTCCTGGATCACATGGCATGCCTTCTACAGACAAAACTTTGTCCCTTTAATCTCCTACTTCTGAAACAAATTGATTGGGGTGCTATGTCACTTGACCAGCTCTTTGAATTGCAAAGTAGTCCATGAAGTGGAAAATACCGCAGGAAAAGTATTAGTGCAAACATCAAATATGTCGGCACAATAATGAACCATTTATTCTGAACAGGATTTTTGCCATCTCTAGCCAATATACTTAAACAAGAAAAGTGTGAATGATGTGAAAATGTATCATTAACATAATTGAGTTGCATAGTTTTCTAGAGATACTCCATTTATTCATTGATACTTATCCATAATCTTAATGTTTTCAGTATTACGTTCAGTTGATGAAAATCAAAATGTAGCTATGTAAGCTTTTATGTGAATAAACTAGTGGGGAATTAAGCTCATAAGTAAAGCTTCCAGATATAATGTCTACAACATACTTTGTTTGGATGAGAACAGTAATCATTCTGAAATTGATCCCTTCAAATATGAACTGATGATTTTCCTGCTCTGAAGGCTTTGTGAAGCGCTCTACTAAATGATGAATTAATTTTTTTCTTCTTCACAGGATTTAGTGACAAGTTCTCGAATCCAGAAAAATCCTATGCTTCAACAACTTGCCAGCTTGGCCTACAGTTCTGTGGTGAATAAATACTGTTCACAGACCTCATCTTGTCCTAAAGAAGCTGTCCAGGTGGGCAGATTTTTGCCAAGGTTTTTTTTTGTGTTTGTTTTGGGTTTTTTTGGGTTTTTTTGGTTTTTTAACAGCTTAGTAATGTTCATTATATTAGTTTAATTCTCTTAAGATACAGTATAAAAAGGGTGACTGGAAATATAAAGGAAATATAAATACACGTTTTTTAGATTTTCTTCTGAAAAAAGGCATCAAATAATTTTATCAATGTAGTCATTTGCTTCATCATTGAAAACACTGTTTTCACATTGCAAGGGTAAAATCCTGAGAGAAACCACCACAGAGTGATTTTATTAAAAGTTGCTTTACTGTGATAGGCTTTTCAGTGGGTGAGGGAGCACTCTGGACAGTCTACACATTAGAGTGAGAAGATTGAACTGTGTTTTGTTTACAGCCCATCCATGACCTGGCAGATGAGGCAATCAGCAGGGGCCGTGAGGACAAAATGAAATTAGCTCTGAAGTGCATTGGCAACATGGGAGAGCCAGCCAGCATCAAGCGCATCCTGAAGTTCCTTCCCATATTTTCATCCAGTGCTTCTGATATCCCCATCCACATCCAAATTGACGCCATAATGGCCTTGAGAAAAATTGCTTGGAAGGACAGCAAAACAGTACGTAGGGTTTGGTAGATTTTCTTTACTTGGTGAATTAGAATATGTACCATAAGCATAATGATTTAATAGTATAATGTGTGGATTCAGTGTGTTTGGTTCTTTTTGAAATAAATATTTAAAAGAACAATACTATACAGTTTTACATTCAGCTAATGTTTTCTGCTAATCTGTAATGATAATTAGTCAGTAGGAATCTTCTGGAAGGATATCAGCAGTGTTGCTTTTATCATCTCTTGTAACCAACTAAGTCCTGTGCTAGTTATTTATAGTGGACACTTAACCACTTAAAAGTCAGTCATGTAATTTAAATTGCCTCTGTAATCAAGAGGAGAGACACTTTCTGTTAAACTCCTAGGCCAGATGTCAGCATTGCTTTGCCTCTTTTAGACCCTTCCCTTGAGGCTGGATGAGTCACCAGTGACCCCACACGGAGGTTGCTGTCACAGAAAGTGTAGTCAAGACTCCTGCCTTTCAGATGGTTTAGGTATAGGACCTACATGACAAACCATTCTCTCAAGCTCTCTTTGGTGAACTGCTGAACTCTTTTAAAACTGGTCTAAAGTAGTGAAGTATGCTCACTGAGCCAGTGGAGTTACTTTAAACAATGAATCTGTCTTATTGTCTACATTTTTTCTTCCAAAAATATTCACTGATATTTGAATGTCAGTAATGTACAAAACAATGCTGATACCTTTTTGATTGTCATGGGTTGACTTAATACATCAATAGATGGACATTTATTTCAGGTTCAGTGGCTCCATGGGGCTGTTTCGCCATGGCCCCTTCAGTTATATTAACAAAGTTATGTGGAATCCTGCAGTAAAAAAATATCAGGAAACTTTTCTGCAGGGATAATGATCCCCTCTCCCATATTTCCTGTTGGTTAGGTCTGGATCAAGTTTACAAAATGGTTCCAGACCCTATTTTGTCTCTGCAGGTGCAGGGATATCTCATCCAGATTCTGGCTGACGAGTCGCTGTCCCCCGAAGTGCGGATGATGGCTTGTGCTGTTATCTTTGAGACAAGACCTGCCCTTCCCTTAATAACAACCATTGCCAATGTGGCCATGAAGGAGAGCAATTTGCAAGTGGCCAGTTTTGTGTATTCCCAGATGAAGGCTTTGTCCAAGAGCAGGTTGCCCTACACGTACAACATGTGAGTAGAGACAGGAACAAAGTAGGTCCTCTTCTGCAAATAATGATCTCTTGCATGTGCTGGTACCTAAAGTCAGTTTGTTTACTGTCAGGATGCAGCTTATTTCTGGATGCTATTACCTTTTTCATTTTGTTTAGATCTTCAGCTTGCAATATTGCCCTTAAGCTGCTGGCCCCCAAATTGGACAAGCTGAGCTATCGCTACAGCAAGGTCATACGTATTGGTGGTTACTTTGGTGAGTAAGTGATTCAGTGAGCAGGATTTCACTTCAGAAATCCATTCTTAATATATTAAGTCCTTTGGAGAAATAGGACATTCTTTGTTTCAATGAGAAATTAAATGTGAGACTTACATGTTTAGAGAAACCATTTAATAATTTCTGCCTAAATAATAAGATTTTATTTAATTATGTATCTTACAGTTGACAATGGAAAAAGCTGCAGAAATATGATCTTGAATGATATGCAGAATGGTTAGAAAAAGGATGTCTCTTGTTTACTTCTGCCATAGATAACTATAAAGTTGGTGCTGCTGGAGATGTCTTTGTTATGAACAGCCCAGGAACGATGTTCCCATCAGCAATAATTTCCAAGCTGATGGCATATTCTGCAGGATCGGTGGCTGATTTGGTGGAGGTAAATATTTACCTAAGTCAATAATAAATCAAATTAAAATTAAAAGTGCTCAAAAAGTTTCCTCTCTGTGAACATGTTTCAGACTGCTCCTTCTCGTGCTGTTTTGGTAGGCTGGTGTCCGTGTGGAAGGCCTCACAGATGTCCTCGTGAAACGAAATATCCCATTTGCTGAGTATTCCACCTACAAAAAGATAAAGGAGATTGGAAAAGCTGTGGGTATTTTCAGAAATACAAAGTGTGGGTTATGTGAAGGGGCATTTAGCGATGCTTCTCACTCTAGCTAAGGGCTGTGTCAGGAGGTAAACTACGCTCCTAGGAGTCAGTTCAAGTATTTCTGTGAGGGAGAGATGTGCATTGCGGACAGCAGGGGACATATGCCATGGATGCAAGAGCTCCCACCAGTTTTTATTCTGGCTCTGCCTCCTCCCCACCTCAGAGATGGCTGCAGGAGGAGCACAGGAGGGAAGGGACTGGTAGGCATTGTAGCATGGTGTGTGACATGCCTGGCAGGCTTCCTACTCCCTCCCTTCACCTACCTCACCTGGTTTATAACTATATGCCTTTGTGTTCATGAGAAATGATTTTTTTTTGCTGTGTTTTCAAACTGGGTTTAGTGCTACCTAACAGCCCAGACCTTGTGTGTGAATGTTATTGTATTGGGATACCAAACATTTGTGGGCATTTAAATGGTGGAAGAAAGTGTGAGTTGGTGCCACCATGCTACTTACAATGGGACATTTTACAAAGGAAAAGGGCAGCTTGGCTAGGTATGGGTTTAGTTATGGGTGGTTTAGGATGAAAAATCATTTATGAAGTGTTCCATTAAGAAACTTTGCTTATCTCTTTATCTGTTCCCCAGCTGCTGGGATGGAAGGAGCTGCCAACAGAAACCCCCTTGATCTCAGCCTACTTTAAACTCTTTGGCCAAGAGCTGGCCTACATCAACATCAACAAGGAAGTTATACAACAGGCTGTGAAGGTACCAGGGACCCCTACTTTTCTTTGCAGTATCGGAAGCGTTGCCCTTTCCTATCCCAATCCCTAGTGTGTTTGTTGCAGGCCGTGCTGGAGCCTGCTGACAGGAACCTTTGCTGTCCCAATCCCTTGTGTGTGTTTGTTGCAGGCTGTGCTGGAGCCTTTCCTGTCCCATTCCCTTGTGTGTGTTTGTTGCAGGCCGTACTGGAGCCTTTCCTGTCCCAATCCCTTGTGTGTGTTTGTTGCAGGCCGTGCTGGAGCCTTTCCCGTCCAAATCCCTTGTGTGTGTTTGTTGCAGGCCATGCTGGAGCCTTTCCTGTCCCAATCCCTTGTGTGTGTTTGTTGCAGGCCGTGCTGGAGCCTTTCCCGTCCCAATCCCTTGTGTGTGTTTGTTGCAGGCTGTGCTGGAGCCTTTCCTGTCCCAATCCCTTGTGTGTGTTTGTTGCAGGCCGTGCTGGAGCCTTTCCTGTCCCATTCCCTTGTGTGTGTTTGTTGCAGGCTGTGCTGGAGCCTTTCCTGTCCCAATCCCTTGTGTGTGTTTGTTGCAGGCCGTGCTGGAGCCTTTCCCGTCCAAATCCCTTGTGTGTGTTTGTTGCAGGCCATGCTGGAGCCTTTCCTGTCCCAATCCCTTGTGTGTGTTTGTTGCAGGCCGTGCTGGAGCCTTTCCCGTCCCAATCCCTTGTGTGTGTTTGTTGCAGGCTGTGCTGGAGCCTTTCCTGTCCCAATCCCTTGTGTGTGTTTGTTGCAGGCCGTGCTGGAGCCTTTCCCGTCCAAATCCCTTGTGTGTGTTTGTTGCAGGCTGTGCTGGAGCATTTCCCGTCCAAATCCCTTGTGTGTGTTTGTTGCAGGCCATGCTGGAGCCTGCCGACAGGAGCCTTTCCTATCCCAATCCCTTGTGTGTGTTTGTTGCAGGCCGTGCTGGAGCCTGCCGACAGGAGCGCGGGGCTGAAGAGGCTGGCGGCCCAGCTGCGCAGCGGCGTCGCGGGGCAGTGGACACAGCCCGTGTGGCTGGGAGAGCTGCGCCACATCCTCCCCACCTGCACCGGGCTGCCCCTGGAGTACAGCTCCTACAGCACTGCCACAGCCAGGGCTGCGCTCAGCGGTGAGCTGGGAACTCGGATCAGCTCTGCACGCTCTGAGCAGGGCATGAGAGCCTCAGCGGCTGAGGGAGAATGGAGAAAGGGGGGAGCCAGCAAGTTAGAAATAGAACTGGTTTTTGTATTGGAGAGTAGGGCAGGGAAGATATTGAAAGAGAGGATGGACGCACTGATTTGTGCATTGTCTTTGAATGGATTGAATACGGCAAAGGTGAGATGAGAACCTGGGAAACCAGAGAGAGAGAGGCCACAACATTCAAGGCCAAAAAAACCCAAAAGCTGCCTGGGGAGCTGATACAGACATGGGTAGAAGGGGGTGGCTCCTGAGAGGTGCACACACAAGCTAAGCAGGATTCAGTGTTGATTTAAAAAGAGAAGAAAATAGAAAACATTCTAAAGAGAACTGTTAATAACATTTAGAAGGCAGGAAGAGAAGAGGGCCACTGGAAAGAGACTGAAGCTCACTTCCAAAAGAATAAATATACAAGTGCTAATCCTATGAAGAAGTTAATTCAGAGATCACTGAATGTGAGCTGTGCAGCAAACTTAAATTAGGCAAAACTGACTCTAGTGTCAGCTGACACCACACAAGGAATGAAGGGTGACGTACATGTGCTTGTGCTCTCCCACCTACCCACTCTTCGCTGGTTATTGGTTTGTTAGTTTGCTTTAGTAACATCTTTGGAGCTCTGCCCCTTTTGTGTGTCTTCTGTGTGTTTTTTATTTTTATTTTTTTAATAATAGCCTTATAGCCAAGTTGGGGAGGTATGGATTGGATGGATGAACTACAAAATGAGTGAAGGTTGTCCAGGCTGCTGATGGGTAGTCCAAGGGTAGTCAACAGCTGAAAACATAATTGGTGACTTGTTACAAGAAACATTCCTGTGCCTTTGGCACTTGTTCATTGCCTTTTAAAATTTGAACTTTGTAAAAGAAGGCACCCTCAGGATATCTCTGTCAGTATTAACACTGAGTTGGTGGCAGCAGTTGCTGCTCTAGGTGGGGTCAGGCTGCCACTGACAGGCAGCTTAACAGGCTGGAGAGGGTGGCCTGACAAGTGTGTGAAATTTGACAAAAGCAATGCAAAGTCCTTCACCTGGAATGGAGAAACCCAGGCAAGTGTATGGGCTGGGCATCACCCAGGCAGAGAGCAGCAGCTATGCAGGAAGGGCAGGATAGCCTGGTATGACAAACCAGCAGTGTGCTCGTGTGGTGATGAAGTGGTGATGACAACTGCATCATGGGCTGCAGAGCCAGAGTGACAATGATTTCCTTCTGTATTTAGCACATTTACAGCTATATCTGGAGAGAATGTCTAGTTTTGGGTCCACAGTACAAGATGTTCACATATGATGTGAGGAAGGATTGGAGAGCAGAGGTTGTTTACCCTTGTTCTCTGCATTCACTCTGTCTCCTGACTCCCCATGTTTCTGAAATTTTAATGTTATACTAATTATCAAACTTTCAATTTGAGTCAGCTCTTCATTCTCTTAGTATATTTTTATTTCCATTTTCAATATGTTGCTTCAGAACTTGCCTACATAACTTCCTCTATATTTTCAATATTTTTCAGAATCATAGAAGGTGTCATATACCCCAAAATCTGTCTTGTTTTTCATTTTTACAATGTTTAAACATTGTTCTTGTATTTGCAGTTGATGGAAAGATAGCTCCCCCTTTAACTGGAGATTTTAAACCTTCACAGTTGCTTGAATCCACTGTGCAGATTCGTGCTGACATAACCCCCAGGTACGGCAGGTTTCCAAGGCTTTTTGGATGAAGGAGGTTTCTAGGGAAAGGCAGAACCACATGGGTGAAAAGAGCACCTTTCTCACATCTGACTGCTGCACTCTGTTTCAGCTTATACATACAGAAATTTGCAACAATGGGTGTCAACACAGAATACTTCCAACAAGTTGTGGAAATTCAAGGCAAGGTCCTGACAAGAGTGCCAGTGAAGTTTGATGCCAAGATAGACCTGAAGCTGAAAAATATAAAGATTGAAACAAAACCATGCCGTGAGGAAACTGAGATAGTGGTTGGAAGGTATGGTAGCACTACTTTAGAATATTTAATGTTTCTGAAGCCTGACAAAGCTCACAATTGACTGACCTCCCACAGCAGTCTCTAGATAGGCAGTGACTCTTCAGTGTGTGGCAGAACCTTTGGGATGAAGCACGAGGAAGAAAAATACAGTAGTTAAAAATCAGATGATACTTAAATTATTTAGCGGTGCATTTTTATATTAAATTGTTATTTTGTGTTCGTATTATTGTTTATTATTTTATTGTCTTTTAAGGATTTTGATTTTTATGTTTGAAGGAATATTTTTAATGTTTTAGAAATTTTGTTTAAATTTATCCAGATTTTGAAAACTTCCTGTAATATAAAAAAATTATATTTTTATTATATTTTTTGTTTTATTTCTAAATTCATATATAATCCCTGTGTTCAAATATCTTACCTCTGTGCTTTCACATGATACTGACAAAGATGTATTTGGTCCAAAGACAAGGATTGGAATAATTCTCCATTTTTTGCACTTATTTCAACAGCCATAAAGCTTTTGCTGTATCAAGAAATTTAGGAGAACTAGATGTTGAAAAGAGAACCTCAATTCTCCCAGGAGATGCTTCATCAAATATTGTGGAAGAACCTTTCAAACCATCAGATAGAGCTTCCAGTGAAGATTTCACAAAGGTAGCCTATGCTTTTTTTGCTTATACAGTAATATTTACCCTCTCTAATGGATGTCTGTAGTTTTACTCTTGCCTATGACACACACCCAGTGGTATTCACATACTCATCTCGAATGCAGCAAGAAGCTGACAGCTCGTCAAAGAAAAATGGCTATAGCTCTCAAGAGGATCTTCGCCACATCACGGGAAGAAAATCTCACAAACAAGACATCTGCGTCAAGCTGCATCATCTGGGGTGTCAGCTCTGCTTTTCCAGAAAGTCACGAGATGCCAGTTTCCTAAAAAATACATATTTGCACAAACTCATCGGGGAACACGAAGCTAAAGTAGTCTTGACCCCAGGTAAAACACTGAGCATCTTAGGCTTGTCAGTGCTGTTTGAAGCAGTATAACTTTCTAATGTGTGCAATTGGTGTGTAGTTGAAACAGATGCTGGTATTGACAAAATACAGCTGGAGATTCAGGCAGGATCCAGAGCAGCTTCCAAAATAATTCATGAAGTAAAGTCGGAGTCTGAGGAAGAGGGTGAATCATCTCTGCATGAGGACATTCAAGCTAAACTGAAGAAGATTCTAGGCATTGAAAGTGTGTTCAAGGCAAGTGACTTTGAGTACGGCAGTGGGGAACATTTTCCCCTAAATGAGGGCAAGAATTTGAAGTTCAGTGTGGAAAGCTGACATGGCAAAGAAGGGATGGGGCTGTTTTGAAAGGTGCCAGTGCCCCATGCTGAGGTGTTGCTCCTATGGGTTGCATCCAGCATGGTGGTCTGTGCTGGGCTGGATTTCAGCTGGATGGAGTGGATCTGAGGGAATTCTGTAGTGAGTGAGGCAGGGAGGTGGCTTTTCCTTGAAAAGCTGGTGTGAGAACCCAGCTTTGTCTGACACCCACAGAAATTTTACTTTGTAAAAACAGGACCAGATGTATTCTCTCTTTTGCATCTCTTGGACTGTGCTTGCAGATTGCAAATAAAACACGACACCAGAAGAAGAAACCTTCAAAGAAAGAAAACACTATGCTTCCAGACCTTGGGGCAGACCCCGATACAAAAGATCCCTCCAGCTCTTCTGCCTCCTCAGCTGTCTCCTCTTCCTCATCATCTGCTGTTTCTCCTCGTAGTAAAGAGGCTGGTGATGAAGATAAGAATGATCAAGAAGAGCAAGCGAAAAACAAGGATGCAAGCAGCAAGAGCAGCAGCAGCAGCAGCAGAAGCAGCAAGAGTAGCAGCAGCAAGAGCAGCAGCAGAAGTGGTGGCAGAAGTAGCAAGAGTAGCAGCAGTAGTGGCAAAAGTAGCAAGAGCAGTAGCAGTAGCAAGAGCAGTAGTGACAGAAGTAGCAAGAGTAGCAGCAGCAGTGACAAAAGTAGCAAGAGTAGCAGCAGCAGTGACAAAAGTAGCAAGAGTAGCAGCAGCAGTAGCAGCAGTGACAAAAGCAGCAAGAGTAGCAGTAGCAGCAGTGACAAAAGCAGCAAGAGTAGCAGCAGCAGTAGCAGCAGTGACAAAAGTAGCAAGAGTAGCAGCAGCCGTAGCAGCAGTGACAGAAGTAGCAAGAGCAGTAGGAGTAGCAGTAGTAGTAGCAGCAGCAGCAGTAGTAGCGAGAGGAGCAGTAGCAGCAGCAGCAAGTCATCGAGTCATCATAGCCATGGGCATCACTCGAGATACGTGAACAGCAGCAGCAGCAGCGAATCACTGAGCCACCATAGCCATAAACATCATTCAGGACATCTGGAAGGTGGCAGCAGCAGCAGCAGTGCATATTCCAAAATATGGGTAATGTTGTCAGTAAATAACTGATGCTACTAATGTTTGTGAACCATGCTCCTGATGGTGGCTGGCCTTGCATGACAAACCAGGACATTAGGAGTTGACCAGTAAATTTTAGCAACATAAAATTGAAAAATTTATTCTACAAACACACCTGCAATCATTGACACAGATGTGTACTTCATCTCAAGTTTGTTGAAAATTTTGTTACTGTCGGGAAATTTGGTTTTCTTGGACAATTTACTGTCCACAAACATTGCATATTTCTGTCTTAATTTTGTGGTAGAAACATTATTGCTTTATATAAATTAATTCATCTTGCATTACGTGCTCGTGACTAAGCATACAGAACTGTGCATGAATGATAATAAGTAAATTTCTTATTTAATTCTCAGTTTTCAGATTTTCATATAATTGCAGCATTTCTTTTCCTCTGAGACTTCTAATCTTCTTGTTTTTGTCACTTTCAAAGGAAGCTCATGAGATTTATCAGTACCGCTTTAAATCACTGCATAAACAAGAGGTAAGTTTTTCTTTCCTCAGTAGAAGAAGTATGGAATCTGTCAAGAGTTAAATGGAGACTTTAAAGGCAACTTGTTATCTTTGTTGAGGAAAATTACAGTACTGATAGGATTAGAATCTTGGTGGTTCTTCTGAGGTGGGTAAAGACAGAGAGCTGTGTTCCCTTTTGTGCTGTGCATATGAAGCCACTTGTGGCTCTGCAAAGGAGATATAAAGCCTCTTCCAAAGCATTGGAAAAGACTGGAGCTGCACACTTTGGTGGAACCCTCAGAAGCTTGATTCATTTGATTGTCTTTGATCACCTGGTTTCTTGGGTTGGAATCACTGCAGGTACACAATGAGGACAGTGATGTGGACAAATGTGGGATGATACCTTATTTTATAGCATTTTGGTTGAGCAGATTCTAACTAGGGCATGAGCCAGCCAGAGTAGTGTCCTTGATATTAGTGTTCCTCAAAAAGTAACACTTCAGCAGTATGTGTCCACTCAGATACTCCTTTCCATTCAGTTGGACCATTCAGTTTATCTTCCAGTTCATCAGGCCTACAAATCAGGCCTGTGCAGAATTTCTGGTCTTTCATGTTGAAGTGAGAAACTGATGAAATTTGACTTGCTCTGGTCCATTGATTTTTCATACAGGGAATTTTCATCTAGATATGGTCCTTATGGACCGTGAAGAATCAGATATGTTTGGGGAAACAAGACTTTTCAGAGTTAGATCCTAGGTACTGAGCAGGACAAAGCCTATTGCAAGTCATTGAGTTGCTCAGGGTTGGAACAGCCCAACTCCAAGTGCCATGACAGAGAGTGTTATTCAGCACTGCCTCATGCAATTTCTTCAAGCATGCTTCAAAGTTACCCTCTTAAACCTTAAGGTTTGATTTTGGTTTGGGTTTTTTTTGCAGTTCCCAGAAAGTAAACTCCCAGATGACCAAATTAGCAGCTCACATTCCTCTGCCAGATCCAGTCGTGCCTCATCTCGAGCTTCATGGGTTAGTTGCATCATTTTCAGGGGGTTTTGACAGCTTGGAATGATGTCAGAATGGTTGTGGACTGACAGCAATTGTATATAATAGTAATTATAATAATAATGGGAAGGGGGAAATGCCAGCCTCTCAAGTATCAGGTATCAGTCAAGACATGCACCACAGTTCCCACATGCACCTTCCTCTGCAGTGAGGATCCTTCTTACTTGCATCACAGCCCTTCCCTCATGGAAATCCCACCCAACAGATGTCTGCAGAGATTCATTTTGTGACCTCTGCAGCCTGGAGGGAGATTGAGGTGCTGCAGTGCCAGTGTGAGGACATTGGTGGTGGCAGCTGAGGCTTGGAGCTTGGGCTGCTCACCACCACCCAGGCAGATGTGTGCAGGCTTGAGAATGATGGAGTGAAGATATTGAAGATATGAAGGTCATAATGACCTTCTTAAAGGAAGTAGAAGAAAATGGCCTGGATTTTGTTCTGCACTGGGTTGCTGTGCAAACAGAAAACCTGATTGCCCCACAGAACTCACAGCCAAGTGTGAGGAGAAAACCAACACAAGACCCAGACAGATAAACAAGAGCAGACGAGCTGGGGGATGTTATTGCTGTGGGAATGAGTGACACATACAAATGACAGCTGATGTAGTTCAAACTGAACCATTTTCTTTTATTCACAGGCTGGATACTAACAATGAAGCCCAAATCATATAGTCATTACTGTATTTTAATTACATGAATATTTCCATAGTGTCAGCTGTAGCTCAGGAAATGGCACAAATTTTGACTCATAAAAACACAGTGATAAAAACCATCTGGCATCCAGAGGCACGTGCACATTAAAGACATATGCACGAGTTTTTATAGGCATGTAGATATGTGTGATACATATGCTGGTATATATTTGTGGTTCAGTTGTTTATTTTTCATTTATCCATCTAGATCTTGCATCTAAAATGTTCCATGGTAACTCTTCTATAATTATATGCTTTGCATACTTTCTCCCTCTTCTACTCAGCCAAAGTTTTTGGGAGATGTTAAAGCACCAGTATTAGCAGTTTTTCTGCAAGGCCTCCGTGATGATAAGAAGATAGGAGGCCTCCAGCTCGTGGTATATGCTGATATTGACTCCATCAAGCCCCGGGTGCAGGTATTTGTGTCAAACCTCACAGATTCAAGCAAGTGGAAGCTCTGTGCTGATGCTTCAGTCCTCAATGCTCACAAGGCAGCGGTAAGGCTCAAAACTAGCTTTTACAGCTCCATATGCATCACAGGAAAATCGTGCTCCAGGCATTGAAAAATGGACCATTGTCCCTTCATTACAGGCTTACCTGAAATGGGGACGGAATTGCCAGGACTACAAGGTTTCATCTGAGCTGGTAACCGGGAAGTTTGCTGCCCACCCTGCTGTTCAGGTGAAACTGGAGTGGCCTAAAGTGCCTTCCAGTGTCAGATCCATAGCAGAATGGTGAGAATTGAGTTCTTAGTGACACTTGTTAACAATACCGGTCAACTGGGAAAAATCAACATCTCACATGAGGTTCTAGTGGCTTAAGTGCTGGCTGATATTTTATTCTCTGATCTGTCCAAGTACTGCCTTAGGACATTAAAGATGAGTGGATTACATCTTGTTTTAATGTACAGTAACTCTTTATATTTGCCACAATTACTGAAAACTGAGGGACAGATCCTTCCTTTCACTGAAGTCTTCAACAGAGTAGAGCAGAGAGTGGGTATAAGAACATAACCAGGGACCCTGAAGACTGTTGTGCTGCTTACACACAGGTTTGAGACAATCTAGTTGGGATGTGTGCAGCCTTTTGTTTCTCCATCTCACCAAAACTTCTGATTTGAACTCTTGAAGGTTTTACAAGTTTGTCCCCGGGGCTGCATTTATGCTGGGGTTCTCTGAAAAAACAGATAAGAATCCTTCTCGACAAGCCAAGGTGATCGTGGCTCTAACTTCTCCGAGGACATGTGATGTTGTTATCAAGCTTCCTGATGTAATTATGAAATATTTTATCACTCTTCTATTTTTTCCTGGTAAAGTGTGACTGTTTAATTACAGTGAGTCAATTCTGAGAAAGATTAGCATCAGTTTGGGTGCAAATGATGAAAATTAATTTTATATATTTCCACCATTGTAATATTTCATAGAAGGATGTCTATATAGTGATTTTTTTCAGAGACATGGGCATTCATAATGACATGAGTTTCCACCTGTTGTATGTCCATAAGTGTTCACCTCATCACCTTTGAAAGGGAGTAATTAATTTTCTCCCAAATAATACCTGAATGAGTTCTCTCACACCATGAGAAAAACTGAGTAAAAGCAAAAATCTTATGGACAATGAGTCAGATGAGTTATGTTCATGTAAAATCTTTGCAATGAAAGTTGAAGAAATAGGGAAAAAATCCTAGTTGTGTACAGGCAAAGGTGCATTTTGAAATGTGCTTTTGACTTCCTTTTTAGGTTACCCTCTATGAAAAAGCCATGAGACTTCCCCTGTCACTTCCTGTAGGTCCAAGGATACCAGCTTCAGAGCTGCAGCCTCCCATCTGGAATATCTTTGCTGAAGCCCCTTCTGCAGTTCTTGAGAATTTGAAAGGTCAGAGTCTAACTGGCTTCAGAAGCATGACAACTTCAGTCTCACAATTTATTCTGACACCTTCTAAATTTTGCTGGCATTGTTTGTCTCCAGTTAATTAGGAAATGCTCTATAATGTGAGGATGGTTCAACTGAGAGAAAATATTCTGCATTTAGTACAGAAATTATCAGCATTTCAGGGATGAAGATACCAACTATCTGAATTGATAACATTTAAAATTTCTGGCAATTATTTTTTGTTAGATAAAAGAA
Organism: Catharus ustulatus; assembly: GCF_009819885.2. Lineage (NCBI taxonomy): Eukaryota > Metazoa > Chordata > Aves > Passeriformes > Turdidae > Catharus > Catharus ustulatus. Next base: position 15,367,056 of record NC_046229.1, on the reverse strand, counting down.
CACATTTTATACGCCTTTTTAAGAATTTATGGGTGCTTGGCTGCCAAAAGTCCCTGTGAACCATATGAAAATATCACATAGTGAAAAAAATACAAAGCTAAAATAATATGGCACTAAAAACAAACCACACCATTTAATGGCTTTCTCTCATGGAAAAGAAAAAAACTCACTGGCACTTTTTTTTTTTAACCAGCTCAATGCTCAGTTTCCTACAACAAGATCACAACCTTTAATGCAGTTCGGTTTAACTACACGATGCCAGCGAACTGCTACCACATCTTGGCTCAGGATTGCAGCTCTGACCTTAAGTTCTTAGTGATGATGAAGAATGCAGGGGAAGCTGTGAACCTGAAAGCAATCAACATCAAGCTTGGCAATCAGTAAGTGACTTCTGCTGGATGCTGGGATCATGAAGGACCTCAGTGTCCACATTTAGTGTGAGAGGAGCTCCAGTCTGAGCTTTACTGCAATGGTTAGCAGCCCATGGGGTTGCTCCCCTAATTTATTTTCTGTGCATATTGAATGCAAAGCCGATGCTCTTATCCTGCATCTTGGGTGACAAGACTACCCCTGATGTAATTAAGCATTTGAAATGAGCTTTTGCTCTGAGCAGTGATATTTAGTGAGCAGGAGAATGCCTCTGTGACTGTAAGAGTGGGAATGTGTCACAGCCAGGGTGAACACTCTTGTCCTTGACAGTGAAGTCGATATGCGCCCTGCGAGCGGACGGGTGAAGCTGCTGGTGGATGGGGCTGAGAGCCCAACTAATGTTTCTTTGACATCTGCTGGTAAGTGATGCAGCACATGTCGTTTAATTTTCACATGTTTTAGGAGAAAGAAGGAAAGAGAAAGAATCTGTGAAGGAGATTTGATCAGTTTGTATTCAATAAGTGGAGTTTTTTTTGTTTTAAATAATATTTAAGAATATGTATTTTACTCACTTGCAGAGGAATATTTAGAAAGATTGATTAGAGTGTGAAGCTCTTGAAGCAGCCTAAATAAGCAAGATATAATTAACATGAGGATCACTCCTTTTTGTACATGATTACAGGTCCTACTGTAGTTCCAAATTTGAGAAGTGTTTTAGCTTTGCTATCATATTTTGCTTGATTAAAACATTTTGAAGTGGAACTTTTCTAAAATCCACTACACTTGTGACCTGTATATTGATGTTTTCCCCAGTTTGATTTGTAGGTATAAATTTGGCTTGCATTCTGCCAGGGATAGATATGGAGAACTGGTGAAACAACCTGCTTCATTCTCCCAAAATAGGAATAGTTTGTTTCTGTGAAAGGTACAGGAAGACCTTGTTCCATCCTGTGCTGTGTAGTCAGGGGCTATATACAGTGTGGGTATTCTGACTGAAGAGCTGCAATATATGAACTGGGCTAAATCTTGCTGAAATTGGGTTAGCATGTACCAGTGCTAAGCTCTGTCCTATTTGTTATGTACTTGGGAAGTGATAATTGCACTACAAATGGCTCCATGACAGTCATGGTGTTCCTCATATTTCCATATTCCAATGCAGTGTACTCAGCCTTGTTAATCTGTACAACTGCAGAGATACTGTAGACAGCTCACTAATGTGATTATGTTAATAATCCAAGAAAAAATTTATAAGTCTGTGATCATTAACGTTATCTTCCAACCTTTTGTGAGCACCCATCTTCTATATATGCCCATTTCTACATCGCTTTTTTTTCTATATTTCTGTTTCTTGAATAGGGTAACTGAGGTATTTTGAAGAAAAAAACATTTTAGAAACATGACAGTTGTTTTTTTCTCTGTTAAAGAAGCTAGGTTTGGTCTGATTTTGTTTTGGTTTTTCTTCTAGGAGCTTCTCTGTGGATCCACAGTGAAAATCAAGGGCTTGCACTTCTCGCCCCAGCCTATGGCATTGATAAACTGTACTTTGATGGATACACATTCAAGGTATCATTCTTCTTCATAAGCTTGGATGTTTAGAAATTTCCATAGGATTTCCTTAAATCTGTGTGTATGAGGGCAAGGGTGTACAGTGGCAAAGACAAGTGTGTGCAGGGCACAAAAAACCCCAGAGTGAAGACACTGCTGCACAATTGCACAGTCCTGCTCTTGATTTCTGAGTGTGAGAAAGGAGACTCTTTGATCCATGGAAGTACTCTGTTCTTGCAGTACAGATGTGTGTTGTGAAGTGGGTCTGTGAGTGTACACATGCTGAGTCAGCAGTGCCCTTGTAAGAAAAATGAGTTTTCAGCTGCTGACTGCTGTTCTTACAGCTGTATAATTTTTCAAACAGCAAAAATGCAGCCGTTCTTGTTAGATAAATGAGTGGTTTAAAGTCTGCACTAAAATTAATACGAAGCTGGATTGTAAGAGGTCAGTAAACTGTTCCATGTCTGTATCTTCTACTATCAAAACAACCACCAGAAAAAAACTCCAGCATATTAATAGTCTAGAGCTTGAACAACTTAACATCTTGGACTGGCACAGCAGGTGATAAAGACTGTAGCAGTTATAGATTCTGGAGCCCCACAGGAGTTTGTCATCTGACTGTCAGATCCTTTTGAATCCTTATCAAAGAGATTTTAAATGTTTGTGCATTCACTTACACTGGAAGGAACCTGCACAGCAAAAAAGTGCTCCACAGGTATTACTGTCTTTTTAACTTGAAATGCTTCTTTTTCCTCCGAGATCCAAGTTGCTTTATGGATGGCAGGAAAAATGTGTGGACTGTGTGGAAAATACGATGCAGAATGTGAACAGGAATATCGGATGCCCAACGGATATGTAGCTAAAGATGAAGTGAGCTTTGGGCATTCTTGGATTTTGGAAGAAAGGCCTTGTAGAGGAGGTATGCAAGCTCTAATAAATTCAATATAATATTCTGCAGTTGTTCAGAAAATGTAGAATTTGTTCAGAAAATTTAAAATCCAAAATAAAAAAGTGTATTAGAAGATTAATTATTAAGTTATATATTAAGTTTTAAAATTACTTGCAAGTCAAGAAAGAAATAAGAAATCACAGGTTAAATTAGCCAAAATATACAACTTAGTTAAGTTCAAAAAATAAGATGAATCAAAATCTTTGTTTCACTTTTGAAGTATTTTAGAAGAGGATCAGCAAGAGAATAAAATTCACACAGAATGCTTTTATTTAAGCACAACAGCATTTTCTGAACATCAGTTTTCAGTAATTAGCCCATCAAAAAATCAGATGGGGATTAGTAGTTATTACCATGGCTGACCACCTAGTTTTTGAACCAGTGCAACCTGTCAAACAAGGCATTCAAGTACATGAGCAGTTCCAGGGACTTAATTACATGGTTAAAATAAAAAAGCTGCATTTTAAGTCTTTCAGTAGATTGGATCTTATGGTGTGCTGGTGCTCTCACCTGAGGTTATGATGCAACATCACACCACAGTACCTGAGGAGAGCAGGCACGCTGCATCTGTAGAGACTTGTCCTATGGGAAGGACAAGTCCCTGGAGATGGCTTGTGCATGTCTAACTCAACATTAGCTGTTATTCTTCCATGTTTTGTCACAAATTCTGGGCAACAAACTTGCTTTAAATGGATATGGAGTCCACACACACATCCACAGTAATATTCCTGTTGCTAGTGGTGACCACATTCTGTTTCCATTTAACATATGATGGAAGCTGCTGAAATTTGAAAACTTATAGCTAGGAATAAATTGTGGTCTGTTTAGCTTCTCACTTGTAACTGTTTGTCCTGGGAATCCAAAATGAGATTGTTAGTACTCATTGGTAGCAATGACTGTTGCTCTCTCTCTGCACCAGTTTTGTGCCTGAATGACATTGGTAATAATGCAATTCTTTAGTGATTAATTTTATTTGGTCAGAAATCCCCCTCCACTGCTGAATATTTTAAAATGTGGTTTGACAGCTATTCAGTAAGCCAGTTTACCTTGAAAAATGTTTATTAGAAAGTACTGTGTGTCTATATCCGGATCTAGAAGCAGACCAGTTGCATTTGAAATTAACTTTCCAGGGCTCCTGGAGACAAGCTGATTTGAAAGGTTTGTCAGCCAGTAAAGATTCTCCGTTTATGATCAAAGCACAGTTTTCACAGAGGGAGGTTGTTTTCAAATTGGCAGTGTTGGCAGATGGGTCCCTCTGGGGGGGTCTGGAGCTTTGGGATGTGTGCACATGAGCTGTCCCCAATGCCTGTTGCAGCCTGCAAGCTGAGGCACGCCTTTGTGAAGCTGGAGAAGACAGTGCAGCTGGCCGGGGTCGAGTCCAAGTGCTACTCCACGGAGCCCGTGCTGCGCTGCACCAAGGGCTGCTCTGTCACCAAGACTGCCCCAGTCACCGTGGGCTTCCACTGCCTCCCTGCTGGTGAGTCAACAGAAATCCTGCTCAAGAGGAGCTGAGCAAAACTGTAAATAGATTGTGATTTGACTCAGTTATTCCACTTGAAAAATATGAATAATAGCCATAGGTAGGCTCAGACTTACTGCCCTATTGGCTGAAGAACTTTCCCTGTTTTATTAATAGGCAATCATTACTTCAGTGAGGGAGATGATTTTCTGTTGTACATTTACTTGTTTTCATTGTAGTGGAATTGAAAATCTAAACCGAATTCTCCTTCATGGTGCTTAGGGATAACAAGATAACAGCACAGTCAACACTGTGATTCAGCTGAAAAGCTGTGTACTGCAGCCTGTGGAGACTGAGCCATATATGACCAAGTGCAGCACCCCAAAACAGCGATCCTTGCCTTGCATTTTTTATATATCTCTGCCTTTGGAAGTGATCCTACTTCACTGAGCTGATTTAGGTACTCCAAGGCAGCTGTGGACAGGATTCTTGCCCACAGGCCCAGTGATATAAGAGTATTTCTTTTCTATACATGTATTGTGGATTATAAGACACTAAATAAAGTAGATTTAAATTATATAGAGCATAGAATTGTATCTGTTTTACAAGTGTTTGTTTTCTTAAAGATCATCATACCCTTTCCTAAATGTATCATTAATAAAATTCTGCATGGAAGTAGTAGCTTTCAAGATAGAACTGGCTTATTAATGAAGTGGGTTTCCTGGAACATCTCTGTGACTTAGACAAATCTAAATATGTAAATCAGTGAGGAACAGCCAAGCCTGCTGTAATTAATGACTAGTGCATGGTAAATGCTGTACCTTGCAGAGCTACTTGTGAAGAGTTTAATTTAATTTCTTGTTCCCCATCAGATTCAGCTACCAGCCTGACAGACAAGCAGACGAAGTTTGACCAGAAGTCAGAGGATATAAAGGACACTGTTGATGCACACATAGCATGTTCTTGTGAGGATGAAGACTGCAGTACATGAAGCTGCACATTTGCAGCATAAAAGAAAACAGAAATACTTTCATGTTTATATTGTGTGGTGTAAAAAACCTTGTCTTAAGGAATAATAGAGATACTAAATTAAGTATTCAAGGATGTGTGGAATCTTCCCAAGTAATTTAAAGTATTAAACTTTATTATTGTAGAAAACTGTTATGATTGCCCATAAATTTCTGATTTCATAATAAATCCATGCATGGAAAAAGTTGTGAAGGCTTTCTATTTCACTGGTGGTGGTAAGAGGAGGACTCCATTGGTTCTCCATATCCCCCATTTCATAGACTTCTTGAGTTTGTGGCCATCTTCTGTGCACCAGGGTTACACTGGGAACTGGGTTGGGTAGCTATGGCACTACTACTCCTGCTTGTTCCCCCAGTGCTTCCTTCCTTGGTGGTGGGATCCTGTGCACCTGCAGCAGGAACTGACCACCTTGGTGTGATGCTGCACCCTCTGCAGCAGCCATGCAGCCGTGGTGCTTGGCCAGAGCTCTGTGAGGGGCCAGTGCTGCTGTAGGGAGCAGCAGGCTCAGGGAATAAGCCTCAGTCTCATGTCCCTGGGCAAGGCTGCTCTGAGGGAGCCAAGAACACGTTAAGTTTCTGGTGCACCACATGCAGAAGCTATGGTGAATTGATGTCTTTGAGCAGGACAGGACAGGGTTACTCAAGCACATCACCTGCCAAAGGCTCTGAGGCTGAGCGCTTTGGGTGAGATGTCCCAACCCCTGTGCCCAGCAGCAGTCACCACTGCAGCCACCAACAGGAGGGCTCTGCCTCCTGCCCCCCACCACAGCTCAGGGATGAGCTCATCTGTCCTGAGCACTGGAGCCCAAAGGATTCCAGCAGATCTGGAATGATGTTTTCTGCTTGCCTTAAGGTTGTGTTTGCAGGCTGAGTATACATACTGGGTGAATGGGATTTTGAAAACCCTTGAGAACCTTCTGTAAAAACTGTGTTGTTTTGCTCTCCCCAGCAGCTTTTGCACCTTCAATGGATGCACATACCTGAGTTTTCTTGTTTGGATATCAATTTTATAACTGAGAAAGGTAAAGTCCTTAGTACCTAAAGAAATATGTTTGAAAGGTCTAAATATACCATTCTATGCAGTTTAAATGCTGCCATGGTAACCTGCTCTGCAGAAGGATGGGGAGCTGGCAGCAGCAGTAAATCCACGAACTGGTGGGTTTGCTGTTTGCCTGGAAGTCACATGGAGCAGTGGTGTAAAGCACAGACTTTTCAGGTAACCTCAGACTGAATCCAGGGTGTTTTGTGGCCCCTGGGGGTGATGCTGGTACAAACTTCCAGCTCCAGCTGGGACAGCCCACGGGGCTCTTCTCTTCCCAATGTGACAAGGCTGGAGCACAGTTTTGGGGGGATTGTTTTCTACCAGCCTCAGCATTCAGGTGTGATGAGCCCCAGAAGTACCACTCCTGGCAGGAGAGCCTGGGTGAGCATCACCCAACCACCAAGGCAGCCAGAGCAGTCCTGTGGGACTGCAGGGTCTGTGGGTGTCCGCCCCACGTGGAGAGCCCTCAGTCAGCGTGTGCTGCTCTCTCCCACTGCCATTGTGGAGAGAGCTCAGCACAGCTCGAGGGAAATGCTGTCCAGGGCAGGTCCTGGACTCAGCAAAACTGTCACCCTCACAATTTTCTTAATTTGAGGGTTTATTCCTCTCTCTTTTTAATTCAGGTCATGTCCTTCTGAGTAATGCTAGTGTAAAAGGTTTGTGAGTATATGGAGTGTATAGGAGTGCCCTAGGAAAGGAGAGGTTTCAGTTTTATAAAAAAATTGCTAGACACAAGGCTCTTGCCAGCAGGTTTAGGTGACCCTTGAAGCAGAACAGATGTCCCTGTGCAGCAGCATGGCTGGGATGACCAGGAATGCATCATCTGTTGCCCAAAGGGAGGGATGGGGTAGGGTGGGGAGAAGATTCTGCAGCCCCAGGCTGCAGTGCTGGTGGTTTTGGGGACACCCTGCCCTTGCAGCTGGGTACAGCTCCCAGTGAGGACCCTTATTTTGAGAAATGTTGTTTGACCTTTATTTTGAGGAGTTGTAGCGTGATGTTTCAGTGATACAGTGTTATAATTTTGAGAATACACACATTGTCGCATTTAATATTGCCATCACAGCAGCTCTCTGCTTGTACTGCCACTGACCTCAAGTCCTTGCTGCATGCAAGATTTAAAAAAAAAAAAAACCCAAACCTGTGCAGCTGCATATCATTATGCCATAATAGCTTTTGAGCCTGGAGTACCGGTGGCCAGTACAAATCCTTTAAGTACATTTCCCGAATCTCGAAAGACGTGACAGAACTCTCTAGTGAGTAGCTTGGCTTTCTATCATGTGCTACCAGTTTTACAAGGGAAGGGGTTAAAAAAATTGAGGACCTGAATATAGAGCCAGTAAAAACATGGTGAAAGATTTGTCATGCTTCAATTTTTTTTTTTGGCCTACAGATGCAATCTTTGATCTAGGAACAAAATCCACTGTTTGTCAGACATTATAAATTATATCCTAATTATGAAAACCCATCAGCTAAACAGCATTACAAAAACTAAGCTATCTTGGAAAGGAGCCACTGGTCTGTTGATGAGATAATGAATCCAGTCCCTTCCCACAGTGAACTGGGCAGCAGCAGCTTTGGTTCTCCACCCACAGAGGAGAAGGTTGGTAGGCAAACAGTGGCCACACAGTGCCAATGTGAGCCCCCTGGTCCTAGGGCTGCCTTAGCCCTCCTTGTGCTGATTCCTAATGGAGCAGCTCCATGACCTGACCAGAGGGAACAGGTGGAAGTCAGGCACAAAGCCAAACCTTGGAGTCAAGAGTAGCCTGAGAGATCTGTGGGGCTGCCTAGAAAGGGACAGGGAAAATGCCTGCTGATGGGAGAAGGAGGCTCCACCATGGGGTGAAGATGCCACCGCTTGTTGGGCGATGTGAAGAATTTGGGTGACCTGCACCTGTTGTCCAGCTTTGTTAAGAGGTTTGATCTGTAACACCTGTCAGCCTCACCCCTTCACCCTTGCCAGGCACACCCCACCAACACTCCTCTGTGGCCAAACACACCAGTGAAAGGGGCTGGAAGAGAAGGCAGGTGAGGGAAGCATGGACGTCAGCAGCATTTAGCCATGGCCCTCGTGATGGTGACGGGAGGTTTGTGCTGCTGGGTGAAGTCCCTGTCCCAGAGAGCAGCGCTGTGCTGACAGCCTGTCCTGCTCACAGCAGGGCAGGGGAGGGCACGGTGTCACAGCAGGGCTGCCCAGGGTTTTGCACAATCCTGCTGGGGCACTATCACTTAGATAAGCTGTGTGTCTTATGGTCAGGTCAGGATAACCTGGACAAAGTCAGCACGGACCGCAATAGCACCGGGTGCTTTCAGAAAGTGAGGATAATTAGTAGTTTTACTTACATAATAATAAATTTTGGCTTTAACTATGCTTTAATATTTTTAAGTAGTTGTCTGTAAAGGTATTTTTAAGGCATTCAGTTAGGAAAGTGAGAACAACAGAACTTGTGATGGTTTTGGTTCAGCAAAAAATCTGTTGTCCTGACCCCAACCCCCTCTCCCTCAAAGGGTTTGTTGGGTGGTTGATAAGAAGTTGATAACTCAACAAAATTCACTGTGCCTGTTAATAATTCTTCTATAAAAGCCACAGATTTCTCCTTGTGGACTTCAGTCACTTTTAGCATGAAGGGACTCATCCTGGCCCTGGTGTTCGCCCTCGTGGGTAAGTTGAAGCTTTACCATCACTGCTGAGCTGTGACAGCCACTGTGATCCTGAGCAAATTGCATCTCCTTGGGGCTTTTCAGGGATATTTACAGCTTCATTTGCTGAAGCCCTTTTATAGCTTCAGCTGTAAACTGTTAGATTTCTTTGCTAAGCTCAGCAGCAGGAGAAAAGCCAAGCAAGCAGCAGCAGAGCTGGCATGGGCTTGGTGTCCTGGGGGTGTGGGGTGAGCCCCATTACTGGTGGTTTGCCAACCATTAGCACACCGGCTTAATGAATAATACATGAAAGGATCTACAGAAAAGTGGGTTTTTTTCATGAACGCTTCTTTTTCCTTCCTCACAGAGGGCCAGAAGCAGGACCTTGGTAAGTGGCTCCCCTCCCAGCCAGCAGCTCCCTTGCTGCCTTCCCTTACAGCCTTGCCTTGCCCACTGCTTGTACCTGTTTTTGGGCAGTGGCAGCTTCACCTTTCTTTGTTGGGCTGGTTCAAATAACATCACAACAGTCATAGCCAAGGAGGTGTTTCTGTTATATTTTTTCCCTAACAGAGCCTGTTTTTCATATGGGCAAGACCTACCTGTACAGCTATGAGAGTATCATTGGGCATGGGCTCCCTGAGAGAAGCCTGGCCATGGCAGGGCTGAGGCTGGCCAGCAAGGTGGAGATCAGCCGTGTGTCTCACAGTGACCACCTTGTGCAGGTAAATCACCCTGGCCATAGGAACCCACCCACCCACAATACCCTGCACTGAAAGATGCTTCATTCATCCCTTCAGGCTGGCAGAACAAGTGACAAAAAGACATAGAGCTCAGGCAAGAGCTGTGGGCCCTATCCATGGCTGGGATGACTCTCCAGTGATGATTCCCCAGTGAGAGCAGAGGTGTGGACGTGGGCACTGAGCTCTGTACACCCAAGGCAGGATGGGGAGGGCCAAGGGCACTGCTCCAGGCTCTGCACTGCATCCAGAATGTTTTGGGTTACTGGCCAGGACCTACAGAGAGCACCTCAACCTTACTGACAGCCTGCTCCTCTGCAGGAAGGAGCTGGAGCTGCTCCAGCTCTGCTGCCATCTGTATCTGAGCCCCCTTGACTAAAGCTACCTTGGGATCACCTCCACACCAAAATATGTCTGGCAGCTGCTTTAAAGAAATGTCCTTAACACAGTTTTACTATGGTAACCCTAAGCCTGAGTATGAACATGAGCATTCTAGAATGAAATATCTGTGTTTTTTAACCTGGTCCATAGCTTAAAAAAGCTCAGCACTGGAATTCAGATCTCACATGGGAAAGACCCAACCGTCCCCCTTTAGACATTCTTCACATAGGCATTAATTCAAATGTGAAGAATTCTAATGATAATGCCTGTGTTTATCCTAATGATATCAGATTTGGAAGCACTGTTACTCATCAAAAAGATTAAACCAAACAGCTTAAAATACTGGCATGGCATGAAAGACCACAGACTAGGGATTGAGAAGACAGCACGTGGGGAAAAAACTGTAAGAGTTGCCCTTAGCACTCACCCTAGGAGTTTTCTCACTCTAATCCTGCACATATATTAGTAAAACAGTGTGAAGGAATATCTATTGTGAAGCTTTACATGCCGCAATTGCAGGCTCTATGTGACCCAGCTGGAGCTGCTACAATATCAGCAGTTGCAGACAACAGTCTTGAGTAGGATTTAATTTGAGAAAATGTGACATGAGGCAAGCCACCCTTGCAGCATTGATTTAAAACGCCTAAAATAAAACAGAGCACTGAGCCCACACCTTTTCCCTCTACACAGGAACATGTACATTTATGCACGAGGGTGGGAGGTGTGTGTAAGAATGGGACTACAGGTCTGTGCCTGCAGGCACACACTTCCCACTAGGTAGCAGTCAAGGACTTGTGCACAAGCTTTACAGCCAGAGGAGCTCAGAGGATGTCAGCCACTTCCAAACGTGTGAGAGCTCCTGCGGTCACCTCTGCTCCCCCATCATGCCATGGCTTTGGTACTTGGGGATGTGCTGGACCTGGAGCAGCAGCCAGAATAGTCCCTGAGTGTTCAGGCAGGCAGCTTGGGCAACAATGGCTTGGCTGCCTTGCAGACTGAAGGGAGATCTCACTTGTCATCTGTGGGAAAGGAGTGAGTATCCTGATCCTACAATCCTACTGATTGTAGCTGGTGTTTTACTCCTTTTTCTGGCAGAAATCTTTCATGCAAGTTTCCATTTTCAAGGATGCTTCCTAGGCCAAGCACAGGAGTCTGAGTAGGACTTTGTTTCCTGCAATGCTGGACAAGTGACTTTTGTCTTGCCGTGGACAAGAAGTGCCCAGTTTCTGTATTATAGCAGTATTTCAGACTGATGGTGAACAGGTGGATTGTTTTCCTATTTTTGTTCACAGATTCGATCACCAAAGCTGGAGGAACAAAGTGGCTTCTGGCCCATTGACTCCTTCACTCCATCTTCGAAGCTCTCAGAAACCATTGCTGCATGTCTCAGCCAGCCCTTTAAGTTTGAATACACTGAAGGAAGGGTTGGAAGTATTTTTGCCCCTGAGGACTGTCCCATTCTGTGCACTAACCTAGTGAGAGGGATTCTGAACATGCTGCAGATAACCATCAAAAAGTCACAAAATGTGTATGAGCTACAGGAGGTTTGTTTTTCTCCATTCTGATTTTACTTTTATTCTCATTTTGCCATTCAAGAGTAAGTTACACTTCCCAGACCGTTTTCTTTAACCTTTTTATTGCTGTTTCAAGCGCGACATTCACTGTGTTTAACCAATACTTGCAGGCTGGGATTGAAGGCATCTGCCAAACCAGATATGTTATCCAGGATGACAGCAAGAATAACCGTGCCACCATTTCCAAGAGCAAGGACCTGACGGACTGCCAGGATAAAGCAATGAGGAACCTGGGAATGGCACACATCCGGCCCTGCCCCGCCTGTCCCCTGGTACGAGCAGCACGGAGCCACCGCTGCCCTGCTGGGGTGTGAGCCCCTGCTCAGCACCCACACAGCACTGATGCTCCTGGGGGGTTTGGCTTCTCTGACCAGCCCATTCCTGTTTCTGAGGGGGCCTCTTTGCGCTTCTAGAAAGCCAGGAACATTAAGGGCACAGTGACATTCACTTACAAGATAAAGTATGATGACAGCGGGGCTTCGCTGATGTCCGCTATATCAGACCAGGTGTACCAGATCTCTCCTTTCAATGAACCCAACGGGGCAGTCGTCATGGAGGCAAGGTAGGCACTGTGCATGTCCTGACATTATCACAGTCAGCAGGACTGCCTAAAACTGTTTATATATTTACTGTTGATTTGTGAGATAAACAAGAACCATCTGGCCTGTGGCTGCCAAGGGCCAAAACACCGTGCAGCCCTTGGGATGCCCAGCCCAGGATGCCCAGGATGTTTTGGGTGACCTGTGACCTACTGTTTAGGCCACAAAAAACATCTGTCCACCTCTCAGAGACTTCAGCAAACTCTCACAAAGGCTTTTGCAGTCATATGACTTTTCTAGGTAATCCTGAGCAAGGGATGAACAGAGAAGTGCACTCTCCTCTTGCAGTCCCGCTGGGAACCCCTCAGTCTGCTCCAATGCTGCATAAGTCCTCCATGCAGAGTGTGGTTACCGCCTACTGATGCATTTCCTTCTTTCCCTTGAAGACAAGAGCTGTCTTTGATCGGCACTAAAAGGCCTCCTGTCAGTCCACCAACATCTCCGCTGCAAAAACAGGGGAGTCTTCGTTATCATTTCTCAGGAGAGCTACTCCAGATGCCCATTCCTCTATTAAGGATTAAAAATCCAGATTTACAGGTATTAGAGGCTTGCTTTCACACGCTTTCATTATTTATAAGGTTAACAGGTCATCACAGAATTCCTTTGGACATGGCTCCTTCCAACTGCCTGTTTTTCCCACAGTTAACAGAGACACTGCGGCAATTGGTTCAGAATAACGAGAAAGGAGCCACTAAAGAAGCTTCAGCCAAGTTCCTACAAGTGGTCCAGCTTTTTCGTGTAGCAAGCCTTGATCAAATCGAGTCTTTGTGGCTGCAGTTTGTCAATGAACAGCCCTACAGGTAACCGTGGCCTTCAGCCGGGGTTTCTGATCAGAGGCACCCTGGGCAATGAGGATAATGAGTTCTCCTTTTCCTGGCAGGCCCTGGTTCCTGAGTGCCATCTGTGCTGCTGGAGCTACCGACACGTTCAGGTTCCTGAAGCAAAAAATCCATGACGAGAAGCTGAACATCTGGGAGGCAGCAGCGATTCTCCCTCTCGCCTTCCATTTTGTTACACCAAACAAAAAGACTTTGGAAATTGCCTCAGTGAGTACAGATCATTCTTCCTTCTGTTTTCCCCTCACTCCTTTTTATAGGTGAATTCACAGGACTGTAAGTGAAAGATACGACATATTTCCATATAAATTTGTAAAATTCAAGGTATTAACAAAGATGGGAAATGCTTCAGAAAATGTTCCCAAATACTTGTTGCCCAAAGTTTGTAATTATGTAATTACACTAAAGCCCACAAACTATAAAAAAACTGCTGTTGATTCTTTTTGCCAAATCAGAAGTTAAAGAGAAAAAAGACAAACTCAAGAAAATAATATATAATCAGTATCTAAATGTATACAGCATAACTTGTGCAAATCTACTTAATTTTCTTGTAGCTGAATGTCTAGTGTTTTATTTAATTTCTGAAATTATTTGGAAACAGCACACATCAATTTTATCTATTTCTCAAATGTAGTTATTGGTAAATACAGCTCTAATTACTAGAAACAGTAAAAAATGATACTTCTTCCTTCTGCAGAGTTTTCTGACCTGTCCCCAAATCCAGAAAGTGCTGATGCATAGGATAATTGTTTACCTAGGATATGGTAGCATGGTGAATAAATACTGTGCTCATGCTTTACTATGTCCAAATGAACTTCTTCAGGTATGTGACTCTCATTTCTTATTCATAAAAGGTGAAAAAAAATTTTTAAAGTACCTTTAATTTAGCTCTCTCAGTGCTGGTAATTAGGTAACTCACTATTTGCATGCCTCACTCAGCAATGCAAAGACAGAATGAAACACTGAGTTGATGCCTTTGAAAGACCAGGTTGTAACACTTCAGAACTTTAAATGTAGTACTAGAAGCCCATGAGGACAATGGATCCTTTCACCAGCCTGAAACTGAGTTGTGACAAAACTTGGATAAAAGCAAAATAATTATGATTCTATGATTCTACTTTTACATTAGGTAGAGTATACTTAAAAGATGTATTAAAAAGGCAGTAAAGTGTGAACATAAGCAAAGCTCTGGGTATGTCGTAGATTAGGGCTTCCAAGGAAGCCCTGCTACACAATTGCATTTCACTGTCAGAAATATTCAGGACATTGTCCTTGGACTGTGCAGCTCCAGCTCCTTGCTCAGCAGGACCACAGCACTGAGAAGGCCTTGCTGGTGTTTGACATGTGTTTAAATCTTCCAAAAAACAAAAGTGAAATAAAGATAAGTCATCAGAATGGGAATTTTGCTTCTCAGAACAGCAAAAGTGTTCAAGTAAACCTGAAATTATTGTAGGAAGCGAAAAATATGCAAGTGCAATTTGGCAGGGCTGGCAGAGGTGGCCCTGGGAATGACTGACCTTGGCATCAGCTCAGCACTGCCTTTGAACTTGCAACAGATTCTTTGGTGCAGGCACCCACCTGGGATTGTCTCCTGCACTTGAGCTCAGGCACGATCCAAAATCAATTTCAACACCGTGAGAGGAGAAAACCAAGTTTATTTGTATGGTCCATGTTTAGCATCCTGATAATGATGGTGAGACTTTTCCTGGGAGAAAAGCCTGAACATCTCAGTGCAGGGATTTGCAGCAGTAATTGTTTTGCTTGCTATGGCAATGCACATTTTCATGCATTATTACAACATCATTACCTGGTAAGATTAACAGTGTCTGCTCCATTTTCAGCCACTCCACGATCTTGCTACTGAAGCCACCAGCAAAGGTGACACCAAGGACATGTCCTTGGCCCTGAAAGCCATGGGCAATGCAGGAGAGCTAGCCAGTATCAAACGGATCCTGAAGTTTTTGCCAACATTTTCTTCAGCTGCAGCTTCATTACCAAACAGAATTCATGCTGATGCTGTGTTGGCCTTAAGGAAAATTGCAAGAAAAGACCCTGCAAAAGTAACTGAAATTATTATTTAAACAAATGTCTTAAGGGGTATGGATTGGGATTGCTTAGTGATTCAGGAATAATAAAACCATCAGGTAATGTTAGCAGCTCTGGACAGGCTTCTCAGTTACTAGTCTTCCTCTTGCCCCCACTGCAAACTCCTGACATCATCCCATCCTTGCTGACATCCTGGGAAACAGTTAGCTTTAGTCACTGTAGTATTCACCCCAATGGCTGTTTCTCCCCTCCCTGTTCACTGTGCACCCAGCAATATCTTCATTTTCAGGGACAGGTCCCAAGCCCACATCTCTTGTTTAGGCTTCTGTTCTCCATCCACTGCAGAGCTCTGTTCTGGAAACACAGCTCACTGGGAAGTTATGGGCTGCTCAGAGGTTCTATCTTCCTCCTGTAGGTAAGGGAGATCACCCTGCGGGTCTTTATGGACAGCACGCTTGCTCCAAATGTCCGAATGGTGGCTTGTGTTGTTCTCTTCGAAACCAAGCCTGCTCTTCCAACAGTATCGGCTCTGGCCAGCTCACTGCTGACAGAGCCCAGCCTGCAAGTAGCCAGTTTTGCATATTCACACATGAAGGCTTTGGCAGCAGGCAGGATCCCACAGCTCTATAAACTGTAAGTAGAGGAAGAAGTACATTTTTAGTAGAAAATTGAGGGTTTTTTCTTGCATTTTTCTAAGAATTTGGTCACAGTCGACTCTCTTCATAAGATTTTAATTCTATTACTCAGATCTGCTGCTTGCAACATTGCCATTAAACTTCTGGGCTCCAGACTTGACAGGCTGAGTTATCGCTACAGCAAGGTCATTCAGATCAGCGACTATTCCTGTGAGTACCAGCCACCCTGTGCACTTCCTCAGCTTAGGTACCCAAATGCTCCTATTGTCTTCTGTGATTTTCACCAAAATCCAATAATGAACTATGAGTTCAGTGCACTCCTGAAACAGAAAAAGCAGAAGAACCTCGTAACATGCAAAATTCCCTCCGACTCTTCCACAAATCGTTGGTATCTGCTGGGGAAAGTGGTGCTTGCACATGGATTTAGGCCTCCTTCTTCAGTCCCTAGGGTTGTGTTGACTCTGCCCTAGAATAAAGCCCTCCTCTTGAGGTTGCAAACTTTAAGACCCATGGGATTGAATCTTGACAGAGCCCCTTGTGATCTACTACAGCATGTACCTGAGGTGGCTAATGTGCACTAGACTCCTTGGGGGACCCTAATTTCTGCTGCCTGTTTTTTTGTTTTTTTTTCCTGTGACAGCTCAGTATCAGGCTGGTGCCATTTGGAGAGTCTATCTAATGAACAGTCCCAGCACCATGTTTCCATCTGATATAATCACAAAAGTAAGAGGATATTATGCAAACACTGCAACGGATATTATTGAGGTAAGTATTGCATTAAGGCAGCCAGCTTTTGGACTGTGATGTAGTGTTTAATTCCATTTCTGGCTGTGAGGGTGGATGTGAAAGGGAAAATTTAGATAATGATTATGATTGTACTTAGGCTTCTTTTATTTGGGCTTCTTGACACATACATTCATCAATGAATACATCCAGTATAGGCATGTGAGTCTAGGAGCAGAGGGAAGCTTAGGCAGCAGAACATCCATCTGCCCACCTAAAGTTACGTGGGATCCAGGATGTTTTGCATAAGTACAGGGAAATTAAATTTCAGCCAGCAGTACAGCCAGGGCAGCACAAAGCTCCATGTAACAGCATGCAGGAATTTACACAGCTTCTTGGGCAAGCTTTGCAGCCTGGGCTGAGTTCTGCACTACCCTAAAATTATCCCTGCTGACTAATTTAAGGCTGGCTGGCTCAGCACGTCCTCAGCATCTGCAGCCATAGCCTGCAGCCATCCGCCAGGTAGACATGTCCTTATAACGCAACGGCTTCGTGAAACAAGTATTTCATGTGGCCTCGGTGCGTTAATGTCAAGCACAAGAGTTTTCCTGAGCTCTCTAGTACTTGGGCTGTGATGCCTGCCTCTTTCCTACAGGTGGCTTTCCGGTCACAAAGCCTAAGCAAGCTGATAAGGAAGCAGAACATTCCCTTTGCTGAGTATGACACGTACAAGACCCTGAAGGAGCTGGGTAAATCGGTACGTCTGGGCTCCCTTCTGACCTGTCTGCAACAGACAGCTCCCAATAGCACCAGGGTTGCATCACCCACCCACTGAGCCATGCCTTTGATGTTTCTGGAAGAAAGGAGTCCGTCATCCTGTTCAGTCACAGAAAGCTGTACTCACATTGTACTTACTCTCTCAACAGATGCCACTTTTTCACTCAACATGTGTCAGCTCTTAATGTGTAGTACAAAAGAGGAGGACGTTGCTGCGAGCCAAAATGTTTTAAAGTGTATGTTAGAACACACTAAGTAGTTGCTCTTCTCTTTTAAAATTATAATTGAACAAGGTTTTTCCTTCATGAGTCCTTGGGTGTCACCTACTACTTACAGCAGCAGAAATTACCAAGCCCTTACCTCATCCTTACATGGGAAACTCTCCCTGAAATCAGCTATGCAATATAAGAAAGGCCACATTGGTTCAGATCTGTAATATATTTATTGGGTTTTTGGCTAAGGAACCACAGTTCTCATCCCTCAGATAGGGTGCTATCCTTCAGATGTATTTGTTAATACATTGCTCCATTTTAAGTGACATTTTCTGTTTCTTCCCTTTCTCCCATTCTGTCCTTAACACCACAGCTTCTGGGATGGAAAGAACTGCCACCTGAAGACCCCCTGATATCTGCTTACTTCAAAGTGTTGGGTCAAGAGATTGCCTTTGTTGACATCGACAAAGATGCCATTCAACAGATAATGATGGTACTGACAAGGCTGTTGATGTTTTCTCTGCAATACTGAATAATTTGTCTTCTGTGTCTCCTCTTACCTACTTCCCTAATCTATTTCTCTGTTTCCAGAGTCTAACTGGATCATCAGACTGGCAGCCAGTGGTGAAAAAAGTGTTGGAAGAGGTCCAGAGAGGCATTTCAGGCCGATGGACCGTGCCAGTGATGGTGGCTGAGATGCGGCACATCGTCCCCACCATCGCTGGCCTGCCGCTGGAGCTCGGGCTGTGCGCGGCCGCGGTGGCCCAGGCTGCGGCTGACGGTGAGCTGGAGATGCCAAACTCAGCAGCTCCCCCACAATAGTTGTGGGTCCAACCCCTTTGCTTAAACGAAATCCTTCTACAATCTTGAAAAATACCCCAGTAATGTCAAAACATTAGTGACCAGCTGCCTCCAAAAGGTTTGAGAAGTAATTAGGATATTTCACCTGAGACATATTTGTGTGACTCTGGTCTGGATTAGGAACCTTTAAATAACCATGTAAAGTATTTCAAAATCTAAAAACACTGCCCTTGCATTAACTACTATGCTTACTGAAAGTATTGTATCCCCAGAATTTATTGTTTCATTGTTCATATAATTTCTGCCTGTCTTTTTCAGTGGATGTAAAGGTATCACCACCGGTAGCTGACAATTTTAGACCATCACAGTTGTGGGAAACCAAGATGGATATTCATGCTGACATCAGGCCAAAGTAAAAATTACATGTATTTTCGCACACAAGCATTTATAGTTATAGTTACAGTTATATTTGACATAGATATATGGTGGCATGTAGCTATACAGGGATCTTACTTGTCCCAGATTTTGGACAGATGTGCTAGTCTAGAGCAGCAAAGTGGTGAGAAAGCAACACAATCCCCTGATGCTTTACAACCCTGCAAATCTAGCAATGTGCATGGTATCCCACAGGATACCGTGCTGTTCTGCCATTGCTAAAAATGCTTACAATTGTAGCTGTTCAATGATTAAAGATACTAAGATGTGAAAATACGTTATCTTAGGTATCAAGTTTTTTACAATTTCAGCATAGAATTTCATCATCACCTGGCATAAGCCAGAAGGATTTCAGGAGGGAAAGGGAAGTGCTTCTGGATCTGCAAAAGCAACAGTACTAATAATGATAATGGTAACAATGATGATGATGATAATAATAATAATTATAGTTGTAGTGATAATATTCTAAAAATAGGCAGAATCTGAAGCTACAAGATTCTGGAGGTAGCTTGTGCTCTAGCAGTGTACCAGTGACAATGCAGTCAGAAGGTCCACATTAGCTTTGTTTTTCAGACAAATCACCTTTTCCAGTGGCATTTCAGCTTTTTTCTTATCCTATTATGATAAATCTCTTCATCCATCAGTAATGGGTCTTAGAGTAAAATGAACAGCATGAAAATGTAGTTTTGCATTTCAAAGTTAAATTTTTGCATATTAATATATAATTATGCCTGGTTTTATTTCCATTCTTTCAGAGCATATTTTCATATGATTGCAATGATGGGGATTAATACTCAGTACTTGCAGAGTGGTTTTGAATTTCATGCAGAGTTCAGTGCCAACACTACAATGAAATTTGATGCCAGGATAAATATGAAAGAGAAAAATTTGAAGATTGAAACCCTTCCCTGCCATCAAGAGGTTGAGATCGCAGCTGTGAGGTACAGAAGAGCTTTTTTTCATGTTGCTTGCTGTGTGTTACTGATTGTGAGTTCCCAGTTATAAAATCACAAGTATAAAACTGCTTGTTAAGGTCTGCCATACCTTGGCAGCTGCATAAAGCTTAGTACTGCCTTTTTTGCACCAGCAAAGATGGGTAGAGTGAAATCAGAAGGTGTTACTTGTGTGCCATTTGACACCTCCACAGGAGTGAAGTTTATGCTATTTCAAGGAACATGGAAGAAGTAGATTTTGAAAAGAAATCCCGGATTGTCCCCAGAGCAGAAATACCAAGTATCTCTGGCCAGCTATTGCAGTCAACAGAAGGATCTTCAAAACCTGGTAGCTGGAAGGTAAGGAAGCCTCTTGCAGAGATCAGAGAGCTCTTCAGAACGGCTGGGCACCCCTGACACGGGAGCTGGCTAACCAGATCACAAACACAATGGGTTCATGACATGATCCTTCACAGTCGCACACTTTCTTCACTGCATGCAGGCAGGGCTGCTTTGACAGCATGTCTTCTGATTTCTTTACAGTCATGGGTGGGGGCCTGAAATTCACATCCTTTGTACAATATCTCATTTTTTTCTCAATCAGAATAATGCAAAAAATATGGGTTTTGGGCCCAGTATATATTTTTCTTCCCAAATCCTGAGATAACTCTGAGTGGATTGTAGAAGCAGATCCTTCCATGTACTCTGCAGCTTCTCAGGCTAGTGTGGGAAGGCTACACTGGCTTGCAGCAGGAGGGAGAGAAGCCTGAAATGACTGAAATGCCCCTCCAAAGAGCCCTGCAGATTCTCATTGGAAAGTGTGTTTGTGAAGCACTACCTGAGAAAGGGTGGGCAGGGGAGCTTTCCTCTTCCACAGAGCATTTTGCAGGAAACCCCACTGCTTTCAGTGCCTGGATCTCTAAGTCTAAGCACTGCTTCCTTCTTTAAGCATGACTGTCATCATTCTCTACATTAACTGGAAGAATTATTTTAAGAGCTGGGACAATTAAATTTTTTTAAATGGAAAATGACTTTATCTGCCATATTTTTGTTTAATGCAGCAAAGCAGCATACTTAATATGATATCCAAAGGATACCAGCAAGATTCAGAGGAGATACATCACAACAGTGCAGGAAGAAGATTTTACACACGCAGGTTCTGTAAAAAATTTGAAAGTTTGGGATGTTCTACTTGTCTCAGCCTTAAATCACAAAATTCTGCTTTCCTAAGAAATACCTATCTGCACAAATTATTTGGAGAATTTGAAGCCAAAATAATTATAAAGCCAGGTACAGTCACAATAATATGTTTTTCTGTCAATCACTGTAAATAAAGCTCAAGCAGCACAACCTTGGAATGCTTTTGCCTTTAGTTCATACAGATGCTGATATTGACATAATACAGCTGGAGGTTCAAGCAGGATCCAAAGCAGCTTCAAAAATAATTGAGGTATCAAGCTCAGGGTCAAAGGAAGAGGGAGAGACATCTCCATACGAGGATATTCGAGCTAAACTGAAAAAGATTCTCGGCATTGACAATGTGTTCACGGTAAGAGACTTTGAGCATCAGAGAGGGAAATGTTTCCTATAATGAAGCCAAGGATTTCTGTTGTGGAAAACTGGCATGGAAAGCAAGGAACTGGGCTGGGAGGAATGGGCCTGAGCGAGTTCTGGTACAGATTCTGCAGTGTGTGGGGACAGGAAGTTCTATTTCCTTGGAAGCCTGTGGTGAGCCTCTTGTCTGACAGCCAGGGAAACATTACAGAACAAGCTATACATTCATAATGATTTCAACTGTTTTTGGAGGCTTCAAACAAAACACGGCGCCGCACAAAACGGATTAACCGAGAGTACGAGACTGCCGGCACCGGCCTCTGGGCAGAGCCCAGCACATCCCTCCTCTCCAGCTCATCCTCGTCCTCTGCTGCTTCCTCTGCTGCTTCCTCTGCTGATGGAAAGAAGCATGGCAGCAAGAGCAGCAGCAGGAGCAGCAGTGGGAGCTCTGCTAGCAGCAAAGCATGCAGCAGCAGCAGCAGCCAAGAAGACCACTCTGGGGACAGGCACTGCAGTGGGGACAGTGAATACTCCAACCAACAGGTAATTCACTCTGGCTGGACATTTTTATATTTCTTACAGTGATTGTTTTTGTACATCAGAAATTGTGCTCATAGAGCACGGACCAAACAAAGAGGAACCATGGTTCTCTGAAAGCATTTCACATCAGAATTTTGACATTTCAGAAATTTTCACCGTAAAATGTTTTTAAAAATTTAATTTTGTTGGCCTTTTTATTTTTCATACTCAGAACTGAAATTTTTTACACATTTAGGAAAAGTTAGTTCTTTATTTTCTCTTGGGTCTTCTTACATACTATCTATCTTCACAGGCAAACCCACCTGTTTACCAGCTTTTGTTTAAGCCAGCAGATGACCAGGTACATTTTCTGTGTATACTGGGAGCAAGGTGTACAACTACTCTTGCTGTCTTTGCTGCAATTAGATCTTCATTCTCTAAGAGTAAAAATAAAATTAATTAATCCTGCAACAACTTCCAGGCACCTGTTTCAAGGTGATTCTTTGTTTTTGCAGGACACAGGAGCGGAAATCCTGAACATCAGCATCAGCTCTTCCTCTTCCTCAGCTGTTGATGAAAATGTCTCTAGAGCGATATCTCAGGTGAGTGTCTTAATCTGCAAGAAATCCAAACATTTGCTTTTAATTTCCAGTTGCTGTGTATTTAAAACAGAATAGGAAAATTCAGTGATTTAGCATATTAGGTATATAGAAAGTAATTTAATTGTTTCTTATTTTATGAAGGTGAGCACATTGATAGTCATTGAATGTAATTTAATATTAATTTAAAACAGGCTACATTTCTAAATGAAACTGGAATGTACTGCTGTACATATTGAAATTTGTCTGGCTCAGTAAAAAAATCACTATAAAAATCAGCACTTTAGAAGTGCTGACCTGCTGGATCAGAAACTGGTTTCAGGGATATTTTCATTGTATATCTTTCCGAAAATCTTTAGAAGTTGACTCTGCCACTCATTTGTTCACTGGGTCCTCGCTACAGATTCCTTCTGCTCATGTTAGCAGAACTGCAACAGGCCTTCAAAAAACCTTGAGTTTGCAGCAAGGTTCCAACTCTGAGAGAAGTCCAGGTGCTTATTCAGGAGTGTCTGCATGGCACATAGTTAATGGTTCCTGATCCTTCTATTAGGACTGAGGGAATCTGGAGCACATTTCAACAAAGAAAAATTTCACACATTTTAGGCAATGACCTACATGCCTATGAAATAACAACCCTTACTTTGCTGAGGCATCCCTTCCGCAGCAGCAGCTCCCAGTTGTTAGTGCAAGTAGCTTGTGGGAAGAGGGCAACCAGATTGACCTTCTCCCCCACCATTGCCATGCAGCTTAAATTCACCTCTCTTGTCCATCCTTTCACCACGTTACAACTTCCCTGAACTCTTTCTCAGCCACAGCCTTGCTCTTTCCCCATTTCCCGCTAAGCCCTCTCCAGTTCTGTCTCACCCAATCCTTTTGTGTGTCTCTGTCACTCAGACCTGGTAGCACAGCTGGCCCACAGCAAATTCTGCCTGCAGCTGTCCCCTGGCCAGGTGGGGACTGTCCACAGCTCAGGTAGGACACTCAGGCAGGCAGGTGATGCTGCTGGGCACAAGGGTCCAGTGTTGGGCCATGTGCTGCTCCTCATGCAAGTACCACACTTTGGACTGCCCTGAGCAGACCCCCCTGTAATACAAACTATCGTGGTTTTAAACAGATGATCAAGCTAGTTTATCAAAAAGGCAGTTTTAACTGCAGTTTGGTAAGAGAGCAGTGCTGAGCTGGGTCATATTGGTTCTTAATCCAGTATCATACTTCTTTTAGTTGCGAGGAAATTATTTTGCAAAAAAAATTTCCAACACAGTCTTACTTGCATAGGTCATGCCAGTGGTTTTACTATCGTAATTCTAATACCTCATTTACATCTTTGGTCTCTATTTCCTCTCTACTCACTGAAGCCTAAATTCTTGGGAGACAGCAAGCCACCAATACTGGCTGCAGTTCTTCGTGCCATCCACAGAAACAAGCAGCAAACGGGCTTGCAGCTTGTCCTGTACACTGATACACAACCCAAGAGGTGGAGAATACAGATGTTTGGTTCAAGCATCACAGGGCCCAGCAGATGGAAACTCTGTGCTGATGCTTCAGTAATAAATTACCGAAAAGTATCAGTAAGTTTAAAATATCAATCAGCTCAAATACAAATGAACCATAATGATCTCACGTGTTTTATGCAAACGTTTATTTATTTCTCTCTACTAGGGCTCGCTTAAATGGGGAAAAGATTGCCAGGACTACCAGATTGCTACTCAGATTGCAACAGGGAAATTTGCTGTTTATCCAGCTATGCAGATGAAGCTGGAGTGGCTAAAAGTGCCTTCAATAATCCGAACAACTGCAAGTTGGTGAGATTTCGCTCTAGTTTTTGAAAAATATATGGCAATGCTCCAAACAACTACAGGTTCAGTTCTGCAATTTCCAAGCTGGAAAATTTCCCCTTAATCAATAGGATGTTATAAAATCAGATTACATATATTTGCTTTTTCTATAGTCATTCCCTCAAAGCATATTGCATTTTTGTTTGCAAGAAAACCATTTGGGATTATGGGATTCACTTAATCTATTGCAGACCTGTAATTTAAAGTGCCTGAATTAGGAGATTGGTCTTGTCATCCTTCCTGATTCATGGAGGCTTGGAGCAGAAGCCTGAACTTGGTTCTCTGAAGAAGTTAGTCTCTTACTTAATTTCCTAATGCAGGCACTTGCCTCTGGTTTCTAAAGCAGGTGATACAAATATTTCCTATAAGGCTTAAATAACAAATGTTTTATGACATTTCATGTAAGAAAACTCTGCACTCTGGCTTCAATTCACATGTGTCTCCTTTGTCATGAAATATCTGTTGCATTCATTCACTGTATCCCTTCATGTTTGGCTGCAATAACATATAGACCACATTGAAGCCTATTTTTTTTTGGCATAGCACTACTAAAATACAGACATGTACAGCAACTCAGTTAACTAAATACACATGCAACACAAGTTTTCACATTAAAGGCATACAGGTGATTTGATTAGAAGTATGCTGAAGAGAATAACTTTTTACATTAGATTGAATTACCCACAGCTGTTATCTGCTCTTATTAGAGGAGATGAAATCATTCAATTGACCATCCTGGAGCAAAGCCACAGAACTTAACTTTTTTCCTGCTCTGAGGCTATGCCTTTTTACAAAGTAATATTTTCTGTATTTCTCCATTTGAGCTCCAAGCTTGTTTGGAAACTCATTTGTAGACATCCCTCTATCAGCTTGTTGACAGTCTCAGTGGGCAAAGGATCCTTGCCTAAAGTTACTCCTGCAGGACATATTAATGTGAAATATGAATTTAACATTTTTAGCATGTTAGTTGGGGGCTTATGTAATTGATGCCTATTTTTAAGTCTGGATGTGTTTGAAACAAATTTGCCACTCTTTTCTTCTCATATCACTTTCCCATCCAGCCTCTTGAGATCTTTTACACCAATTAAAAATATATTTGCCTGCCCCTCCTTCCATATACGACATCATGCATCACCAAACTCTGATGCAAAACGTGCCCTGATGCTAACACAGGATGCATATTGCTTTATGGGGGTATTTTAGTGTGAACAAATAATAACCATTTTTTTTCAAAGACAGTTCATTTTAATTGCTTACTTCTTTTTTTTTTTTTCCAGGATTTACTCATTTCTTCCAGGAGCTGCCTATGTGCTTGGGTTTTCCCAAAGGCAACAGCGTGGTCCCTCTCACCAGGCAACCTTGGTTATGGCTTTGACATCCCCAAGAACCTGTGATGTTGTCTTTAAGATGCCAGAGGTAACAATTTCCTCCATCTTTTATCCTGAAGCAGTCAGTACCTTGGAAATGGATGATTAAGGGCTTTTTAAACCTGCCTATTAAAGAAAAAAGAAAAAAAATCAAAACTATAAAGAAGCTGCCTTCACAAGACACTATATTCATGCAGTTGGTTTTACTATGTAAATATCTTACAACATGTCTTTCTCATGCAGCATGCAAGCATATGAAATAAGAAACAGGTTAGAAAACAATCATCATGATTGATAGCACGTTGAAAAATAAATTATTGAAAAGTCTGCTGAAGAGAATAACTTTTTACATTAGATTGAATTACCCACAGCTGTTATCTGCTGTTATTAGAGGAGATGAAGACATCCAATTGACCATCCTGGAGCAAAGCCACAGAACTTAACTTTTTTCCTGCTCTGAGGCCAAATTCTCCTAAAATCTTTAGAAAGGTAATAGTTTTTGCTGTGTTCTGAAAAAGACAGTAAAACCAGGCTGTTGAGATGGCCAAACAGCAGCACTTGATGTATAGGCAGAAAGAGGATGTGCATCTCAGGTAAGCAAACTGTTCAGCCTGAGAAAAAATGTGATAGACAGATACCCATAAAGCTGCAAATTGGTGGCTATCCAAATTCATTTATAGCACTGCTGTTCCATAGGTTGCAGATGTGTCACACTGTAGAACTATTTCATGCTGCAGACAGAGGACTTGATTTCTTTTTCACTCTGACCGAAATCCAGAAGCTAATTTAAATTTCAGTCGGCACAGTTCTCTTGGAACATTAGAGGAAAATGCTACCTTATCTCTACACTGTACTTTGTGTTTCCATTCATGTTTGCTTCCTGAATTTCAGCTCACAATTTATGACACGGCCATCAGTCTCCCCCTGCCAGTCCCTTCACATCCGGCTACAATGAGTGCAACATTACCATCCTCTGACTGGAAGGTCTTTTCCCAAGTAACACTTTCAGTCCTTGAAAGTCTCAAAGGTCAGCAAGTAACTATCTGCACAGACATTGATTTACAATGTAAATTTTGTAAACATGATTTACACTTTTGATAAAATTTGTTTTTACTTATTTATTCGCTTAAAAATCAGTTGGACATCAGATAGAAACAAAGCATCTCTATGAAAACCTGTGAGGCTGCAGGATGTAAAGAAATGAAGCCATACAATGAAGATTAAACATTCAGTTCCATGCCAAATAGTGCTTCCAAATACATACCTTCCCAAATGCATCCATTTCAGCTTCACTGCAAAATTGCTTGTGAAGAAAATACAGTACAAAATTTGTGAAGAGGAACATCTAAGTGACCTCTAATTTGGGGTGCTCTGCTTGATTAGCACTGTTATGTTGAAGCTGAAACAGCTCCAAAAGTATACTCATTAATTTC
The DNA here is from genome assembly GCF_009819885.2 of Catharus ustulatus. Taxonomy (NCBI): domain Eukaryota; kingdom Metazoa; phylum Chordata; class Aves; order Passeriformes; family Turdidae; genus Catharus; species Catharus ustulatus. Next base: position 15,340,032 of record NC_046229.1, on the reverse strand, counting down.
AAATCCTGCACTTTGAGTTTGAAGGGATTATTGTTTGATTAATGCTGTATTAAGAATTAATCACATTATACTTACTTAGGGTAAGTTTTAAAATTAAAAGCTTTAAGTAATCCTGCAATAAGGAGTCACTTTTTGCTTGGAATCTGTGGGATAATATCATACCATGCATATTTATAAGGTGTCCCTGTCCACAGCAGGGGGATTGGAATTAGATGATCTTTAAGGTTCCGTCTAACCCAAACCATTCTATGATTCTGTGGTATTTCTTTGGTAAGCAACAAAACTAATCTTTATTAATTACAATTGTTGCAAAATAATTTCTAATCAGAGCTGGTAGGATTTCCAACAAAATTCCATTACAGTAAAAAAGAGAAAAGTGTAGTGTGGCATTTTTTCCTTCACAACTTCTAACTATTTCCAATCCTGGTTGTGACTCAATGAAGGTATCAGCATTTCTGTGAATTTTCTCTAGTGTTAATGATATGTGAATTGTTATCAACCTTTGTGACATTATTTTGACTAAAACAAAGTTAGAAAAGCCAAAATGCCACAACCCAAGAGTTGCACCAGCACCAGCTGTGAGCAGAATTCATCTCACACAATGACTGAATCATGGGGGTGCTGTCTGGGGACTGGCAAAGTTTTACTTTTGAATTATTACAAATCTAAAATTTCATCTGACTGAATTAATTCACTTCTACATTGGAATACACAGAACCAGGAGATTTCTTTTTTTCTTTTAATTACAAAACAAAAATAAAAAGCTGTCTTATATAAACTATAAAATGTTTACTTTTTACTGGTTTTTTTTCCAGGTCATTGTACAGTTTTCCAAAATAAAATCACAACCTTCAATGGTGTTGAATTTAACTATTCAATGCCTGCAAATTGCTACCATGTCTTGGTGCAGGACTGTAGTCCAGAGCTTAAATTCCTGGTGATGGTGAAAAGACTTGAAGAGTCTGCTGATCTTACAGCAATAAATGTCAGACTCGCCAGCCAGTAAGTAATTGAAAACTTACAAAAACCAGATGCCAAGCTGAAGATGCTATAAATGAAGATCAGATGGGTAGGACAGACTGGCACTAGCATTAGACTCATGCAGAAAGTACTGATGTCAATGGAAAGATAGCTAGGAGTGTCACTGGGGTTTGGGACTTCGTCTTTTAAAAGTGCTTCTGAAATATATTTGAGGTAAATTCACAGTAACCTCAAGTCTTTACTGCCCCAAATTCTTCATAAATTTGTTAGAATTTAATCATCTCATTTCAGTACTTAGTGATTAGGCAGACACATAAACTATAAATCCAGAAGGAGCTGTTGTAATCATTAGTTTGGCCTTCTACACTAAGCTAATACTTAGAACAAATTAGAACCCACACTCATTACAGCAGGGTTCTTGAGAAGTGGACATAGCTAGAAAGGGCATTACTTATCCCACGTTAGAGGGACTCTCTTGGTACATAATGTTCTAATCTATTTGAAATTAATTTAAGACACACTTTGTTTCAGCCTTGAGCAATCACCCCTAAATTGTATGGGATTATGCATACTAAAATCATTGTAGTGAGTGTTCTTCAAAGCACATAAACAGACTTTGATCTATTAGGTTTCATTACAAGTAATTATTTATTTCTGACAAATGTGTGCCTAACTGTGCCATAATGTTAGAGTGACAAAGGGAATTCCCTGTACCTGTTTTGTGGAAGAACACAAGGATGCTTGTTTAATAGACTGTATCTTTTGTGATAAAGACATTCCTCATCACTGAATCATTCCTGATTGCTTCATACAATTGTATGGATGTGCTTTTGATGTGCTTGAGCTTCATGTTTCTTCATTAGAGCAAGCACTCTTCTGAAGAAAATACTACAATACACAGACTGTTCAGGCTGTAAGAGAACTGCCCTAGGGAACCCAATCTTCCTTTGAAATGTAAAGCACCTTTAATTTATGTGAAGATAATAGCAATTAGGTTGTTCTGCAGCAAGGCTCCTGTAGCCTGATGTCTTCCTGCCTGAGTTGTGGCCACGAGCAGGCACTCAGAGACCAGTGCAGCCAGAGCAAGATGCACTGAGAGCACTCTGCTGACACACTGTCCTGGGCCCCCTTAGTCTTCCTCCTTGAGGGCAGGAGGTGATTCATGCCAAAATGATATGAGCATCCTGCAGTGACGGTTCTGCCAGAACAGGAAATTATAAGCTGAGTAGGTCAAAGCAGAAGCATTTGCTAACATTCATTTCCTTTATTCAAAGTGAGGTTGACATGTATGTTTCCAATGGACTCGTCCAGTTGAAGATTAATGGCGTCCAAGCCCCAAGAGATCTTTCATACACATCTAATTCTGGTAAGAGACTCATCTTTAGATTTTGTTTAATCTTTCCTGATCTTTTGAGAAGGAGAGGATGTGATCCTGGAAACACATCACAAGATAACAATCATCCTAATTTGAGGAGATTTTATCATACCTCCATGCAAGCTTTTCTAGTGGGTGGCAAGAAAGATGAGCAAAGAAAGAGATGCTGATCCTGTGCACCTTTGCACAGAGCAAAAAAATGCAGGGTTGTGGTACATTTTGCTGATTCCAGAGACCCACAGAACAAGCATTTAGATGATGCCTGTCACACCCATGCCTGGTGGCTTCAGCTTTTCCCAGGGCAAGGAGCAGTAGTCTTTTTACTTCCCACCATCTCTTTTGAGATTCTTTAAAGCATGCATTATGTCCCCAGGAACTTAACAAATGGTTCAGGGTGGACTCTAAAACAGCAACTTCATTTCAGAAAAGATCTCATTTTACTTTTTTGTTGCAGCTGCAAGCATGCTGATCAGCAGTGAAAAGAAAGGACTGACACTAAAAGCCCCCGACTATGGCATAGATAAACTATATTATGATGGGCATAGACTTGAGGTAATGGTTAAGTTACTCTCAGTGGCTTTAGTTTAAAGAAAAGCATTTACATGCAACTTTTCTGTATTTCCACAAAGGTTCAAGTTGCTTTCTGGATGGCTGGAAAAACATGTGGCATTTGTGGAAAATATGATGCTGAGACAGAAAGAGAATATCAAACGCCCAGTGGATATTTAGCTAAAGATGCTGCGAGTTTTGGTCACTCTTGGATCATCTCAGAAGACCCCTGTGCTGGAGGTATTAAGATTCCAACACATATCATTCCAATATCATTGTCTTCAAGTAATTAATTAATCATATGAAAAGATGGTTTATATTAATTGCAGTACAGTAATCTTGTTTTTTGTTATTTTTGTGATTAGTGGCCACAGACTAAAGAAGAAAAACAAATCTGTTTTTCCTGAGTTAGGTAGTTCCCAGCAAGTTCTAGGGTTTTTTTAGGGTTTGTTTCGGGTTTTTTTAAATCAATTTATGCATTGTGTAGTTACCTGGAGTTTGTGTGTTCAACTTGAAGCTCCCTAAGTTGATAACTTAGTAGGAAAAGGAGGTAGTTTGACTGTTGACAAAAGTAATTTTATGTCATCTTTAATAGTTTCATTCTTTATTTTCATTCTGTTATTTCCAGGCTTTTAATTTAGATTTAATTTTTTAAAAATCATATCTAGCCCTGACTATCAAACTAAAGGGTATTTGAGGTGGGAAAAACTTGTTTTAATTTCCTTGGGCTAAAGATTAACACAATCTGCAAACTGCAGCCTGGGAATAACTGATTGTTCTTGCCATCCAAGTCAACATGAATGCGTTGGTTACATTAGGGTGCCCTACACATTTTGTGTGGAACACAACCCTCTGGCCATGTGTTGGCCTTTCTGTAATGTATTCCTAGATCAAGTTTGCTGGGGTGACTGGTCCAGGAAAGCCTGGATCATAGACTTATGGACTAAGCTATTCAGCCATGGCAAGGCAGGGTGATGCTGCTCACAGTGCAGAACGGGATATTTATATGTCTAGGAGCCACTGCTGCCCCAAAGTGAAGTGCTGCCTTAGTTAAAGTGGAGTGTCAGCTGACCAGGTTTTCACATTTATCTTTTTGGATTTGGACATCAGTGTCCCACCTAGATCCCACTGACAAGCCTCTGTCCTTGCAACTGTGCTCCATGTGCCTCATTTTCTCACAGCCTGAACCTTTGACAAAAAATGGATTCACTTAAACCAGATTAGTTTATCTAGCTTGTGTCACACTGTTCATCCACCGGTGTTTGCTAATTCTACAAATTAAGTCCAGAAAGTTATTCACCTAAACTCTGTGCATGCTTTAAGAGGGTTCATGTTTTGTAGCTTGTAAGTTGCAGCGCAAACTTGTGAAAAGTGAGAAGCCAATTTCATTTGAGAAGACAGCAGCAAAATGCTTCTCTGTGGAGCCAGTCCTTCGCTGTGTGAAAGGCTGCTCAGCAACCCAGACTGTTCCCGTGTCCGTGGGCTTCCACTGCGTTCCAGCCGGTGAGTCTGGCGGCCCTGTGCACACAGTCTGCGTCTCTGCGGTTCTGTGAAAAACCGCGAGTGCCCCGCACTAACACACGAGTACCCCGATGTGTATAACCAGCCCCGCTCTCTTTCTCCTTTAGACTCCGCTCTCAGCCTGGACGGGCAGCCTAGGCTGGACCAGAAATCCGAGGACGCCGTGAGCTCTGTCTCGGCTCACACAGCGTGTTCCTGCCAGCGGCAGTGCCCGGCCTGAACCCGCAGGCCCCGCTCCGGCTCGGCTGCGCTGGCTCGGCCAGCGGGGATGAGCTCCGTCCCGCCGGGAGACCGCTCTGCTTCTTCTCCTGGAGATCTTGGAAACAACCCGGGCACGCGTTCCCGGATGACCTTTCAATAAACAGCTGTTCTGTGAACGCGTTCGGCCGAGCTCATTTGTCCTGCACAGGCGGCGCTCTGAGGGCGGCTCCGGCCGGGCCCGCCCCGGGGCCGAGGCTGCGCGGCCGGGCGGCTCCGGCGGCCATGGGGAGGCCGTGGGCCGGGTGGCTGCTGCCCGTGGCCCTCCTGCAGCTGCTGGGCCCTGCCGGGGCCTGCCCCTGCCGGGACCCGCGGCTGTGCCAGCCCGTCACGGGCCCCGCCGGCTCCGAGGTGCGCGGCCCCGGGCCCGGGCTGGTGCAGGCGGGGCAGGGCCCGGCGGCAGCGCCGTTCGCAGCAGGTTCAGCTCCCGGGAGCCGCCCGCGCTCGGCCCGAGCCGGGCAGTGTCCCCGGGCTGGAGTGCGGGCAGTGTCCCCGGGCTGGCATGTCCCCGGGCTGGAGTGCGGGCAGTGTCCCCGGGCTGGAGTGCGGGCATGTCCCCGGGCTGGAGTGCGGGCACTGTCCCCGGGCTGGCTGGAGTGCGGGCAGTGCCCCCGGGCAGTACCGGCCCGGCTCCCCGGCTGCCATCCCTGCCAGCCGCTTCCCCCCGCGCCGCCGGTGTGCCCCTGTGAGAGCTGCGCGGAGAATGCGAAGTGCTCGGGGCTAACGAGGGTGCTTTTTACCCCTTTTCCAGGTCTTTGTATTTGATGTGGGGAAGGACACCTGGAAATCCTACGACTGGTCAAAAATTACCACTGTGGCAGCTTTTGGGAAGTACGATCCTGAGCTCATGTGCTATGCCCACTCCAAAGGCTCGAGGGTAGTACTGAAAGGTTGGTTACATTGGGAAAACGTGGTGTTCGTGATACGTGAATGAGAAGATAAGGTACACCGACTATATTACCTTGACATTTTACATTCAGTTGTATGCAGAGTATTAAAGTCAATAAATGAATTAATTAATAAGGCTTTAATGAACCCAGGACTTTAATACCTTGAGATTTTGCACGTGCTGGTATGCAGTGTATTGAAACCAACGGTGGATTGTACCACAGTAGTAACAAAACCATCCCAGTGACATCTTAAAAGTTCTGTAAGAGGGAACATCATTGCTATGCAGGAAGAGGGAGGAAAGTAAAAGCCTGTAGAAAATATTTATTTGGGTCTGTATTCTGAATCTTATGTGGAGTACCCAAAAGACAAATAAGGGAAGGATTTTAAAGTAATTTGTAGTATTTTGCAATTAAATGAGTCTGTCTGTATAAGGAAGAGGTCGAGTTTTAAAACATGAATGCTCAGGAACACTGTGCAGGTACAAATGCTGATTAGAAAGACAAAGTCCATTAGTTTACCTGTTGTGATTATCTTTTGGCTCAGTTGAGAAAAAGCAGAAACCAAGACTACGGTGGGGAAAACAACAAAGGTTAAACAGAGAAGTATTTTTCTCTAAACATGTCCAGTGGAAATGCTAAAAGTACTTTGATTTCAAGAAAGGTAATTTGCTGTGGCTAAAAACAATATTAAGCAGAAGAAAATCAAAATTATAGAAAAACCAAAGGAACTTAATTTTAACACCACTGTCTCAAAGAAGCTTGGTAATCTCTTCTGGGATGGCTTCTCAAAATTATGCTTGGGGGAAAAGTGAATTCCTTTGTATTTTACCAGTATTGGTATGGGCATTTCTTATGTTGTGTTTAAATTTGTTGGTTAACTAAAGACAAACTTTTCCTTCTTATTATTACTGTGATGCAAATGCATGTTAACTGTTGAAGGCCTCTTGTCTAGGTGATGTACCTCTTAAGGAAATTGTTGATCCTGCTAGAAGAGCAGCATGGATATCCCAACAGGTGGACCTTGCAAAAAAACAGTATATGGATGGAATTAACATAGATATAGAGCAAGAAGTTAATGAAACCTCCCCTGAGTATTATGCATTGACAGAGCTTGTTAAAGAAACTACAGATGCTTTTCACAGAGAAATAGCTGGATCACAGGTAATAATAATGTACTTTATCCAAATATTAAATTTAACCTTATGAAATGTAAGGACTTTTGACAGTGCTGTTTAGCATGTGAATATGAAAGAAATTTATGCAGATCTAAGTATAATATTCTAGTGAATGCTTAATTATGAATGTTAGCTGTGCTATGATCTTGTAAGAATCACTCTTTTTGACCTGTGTGAATTTAAATGAGAGATGGGCTTTACTGAGATTTGTAGATACAATGTCACTCCTATGTGTGAGCTGGCAGTTTTTAGTGTGCCTTAATGAGCTGTTGAAAGTAGGGCAAATACAGCCTTCTGGGGCAGAACTTGACAGGGTTTTGGTAAACTCATCACAAAAGTTTTTAGGATATGCATCATGCTTCATAATTTTTTGTGATTTTCAGATTATATTTTAATTTCTTTGATGCTATATATTCACTAATGGGGTACTCATTTTATTATCTTCTGTTTGCTTTATCAGATGAGCAGCTTCTCCTATAGTTCATTATGTGTTATAGTTCAAGATGTGTTAAACTGTACCATTTGGGGAAATGCTGTCTTTGAAAGTCATAGCTTTTTTTTAAGGGGTAACAAGGGCACCTAAGGGCCGTATTTGATACTAAGTTGTACATTTTTCCTTCAGGTAACATTTGATGTGGCTTGGTCTCCAGCATGCATAGATAAAAGGTGCTACAACTACACTGCGATTGCAGATGCCTGTGACTTCTTATTTGTGATGTCATATGATGAACAGAGCCAGATCTGGACAGACTGTGTTGCAAAAGCCAATGCTCCTTACCTGCAGACTTTAGTTGGTGAGGACAAAACACTTCCCCAGGAGTCAGAACATTTCCATTTCTTCACACGAGTAGATAGAAAAGATTGTTTTTTAATTAGACAGGTTTATTTTGTTATTGTTGCAGTGAGGCTTTGAGTGTGCTCAAATATGTGAAAATAGTATCCCTGATCCTTCTGACCCTACAGGCAGACCTTTATTACTTCTGTGTTGTTACTTGTAAGGTCAGGAGTGCAAAGAATGCTTTTAAAGTTACAAATGGCTGCAGAACAATGGTGTCTGCCTGGGATTGCAAAGAGCCTGAAACATTCCTCTCATTGTGAACCTCTGCTCAGGGCAGATGGTTTAAAGTGTGAGCAGCTAGAGCAGTTACTGGGATCTCAGTAGAGCAAACCTCTCACTCACTGGAGAGTGCAGGTGAAGGCAAAGGACAGCTTGCACCTTGGCCTCTGTCTGGGGATCATGCAAGTTCTGCAGTGGCTCTGGCTCTAAATTAGTTCTAAGAATAAAAAGCATAGGAAAAGTAAATAAAGTAAATAATGCATGATAATTTTAATTTCCCTCAAAACTAGGATATGAAGAGTACATTGCTATGGGCATTGATCCTAAGAAGCTTGTGATGGGTGTCCCCTGGTATGGCTATGACTATGTCTGCCAAAACCTATCCACGGTAAGGTGAAGATTATTTGTTTGCAATGAAACTGTTAATTTTTTTTTTCATTGGAAAGATACAACTAGATTTTGGTAATCTTGTTTTTGGACTAGGAAATAACTGTGGTCTGATGGATAAGAGCATCAGGCTGGGACACAAAATAGAATTGTTTGCTTGGCTGATAACTGATGAGCAGTGTGTTACCAGACAAGGCATTTTAGCTCCTTAGGCAGCCTGAACCCCATGATATCCAAGCACTGTGTTTGACTAAGGAGCTATAAATGTTATCTGTGTGACAAGAGATGATGTCCAAAGGCCCTACAACACTTGTATGTGCCTTCTCAACACCACTGTAAAGACAGGTGCAACAAATCATAACAAACCTATGACTGTTACAGCATAGCAGTTTACGAGGTCTCATATACTATACCCATGAAAAATGTAATGGTCAATTAAAGGTAGAAAAGATAAGACAACTGTTTATACTGAACTGTATCCATCCAGCCCTGTATTACTGCAGATTAAAGAAAATTTGTCTGTTTTAATTCACTTTTCTCTACAGTGTCTGCCAGAGTTGCTTGAAGATTTGGAATTTTTGTGGCCCTAATGCCTTTTGTGAATTGTTCTTGGCTGTACTTCTAGTCTGGAGTTCAGTATATCTTACATGAAACTCATGCCTCCCTGTTTCTTTTTCAGGATCATGTTTGTTCCCTTCCCAAAGTGCCTTTCCGTGGGGCTCCTTGCAGTGATGCTGCAGGGAGGCAGGTCCCCTACTCAACCATCATGAAGCAGGTGAACAGTTCTCTTTCAGGGGTGCTGTGGGATGAGCTACAGAAGGCTCCATTTTATGAGTACAAGGTAAGAGTCTTTTTTCCAAGACACTGTGATGTGGAGTAAGTGTTCATGAACCATAGATCTTTGACTATAAAGTTATTTTGATTAGATTCTTCCTTTTATGGTTTTTTTTTTTCTGGGGGGTTGGGGTTTTGGTTTTTTGGGCAGTTTTTTGGTGGTTTTTTGGGGGGTTTTTTTGTTGGTTTCTTTTTAATAGTAAAGGATTGCTAGAAATCTGTGTGTTGAATTCCTAGTCTGAGAGTGGGGTACAGTGCCTGAAGACTACAGGAGTAATAAAGATCTTTATTACTTTCTAGGCTTCTTGAGATACTGCATCATGTCAAAAAGGACATTTTGGCACAAAGACATCCTATAGCTGTGTCCTTCACTGTTATAGTTACTTTCATAAGTTGATAAATGATTGAAACTAAAAAAAAGATTCCAAGATTCTCTTAATTTTGTCTAGCTCAGTGCCTTGCACAAGCCTGGCATTCTCTTCTGCATTTTTAATTCTCTTCTGCTTTAGTTTCTACATAGACACAGTGAAAGAGTCCTTAAATTATTCTTACCAGAACACCACAGTGTATCCACTTTGTCTTGTTTCTTTAGACATTATTTAAGTTTCACATGTAGGTGATTAAAAAATGTTGTAAGCAATGACCAGGTAAAAGCAGCATAACCCTGATAAAATTTTATAACCTGCTTTAAAAACCTCACAATCTCTAACTAAATTCACCTGTTAGCTTAGATCCTGTATCTAAAATTTTAGCTGTATTAAAAAAAAAAATTAAAATACAAATTAGCTAAGGCTTTTCATCTAACTTCAGTTACATTGTGTCACTGTTTTATAACTTATATTATACAATTTAAAAAAATATCCAAGTATTTGGCTTAGAATTTTTAATTAATGCTGTGTGACAAAGAATTGGTAAATTGGGAAAATATATCAATCTACATGGTTTGTATATCTCAGTTTTTAATTGTACTTTTAACTGTGTTGAAGAGAAAATATAATTACTGACACTAGTGTTTAAATGTTTTTCTAGGATTCTGCTGGTCAATTCCACCAGGTATGGTTTGATGACCCTCACAGCATCTCTCTAAAAGCAGCATATGTGAAGAGTCGAGGCTTAAGGGGCATTGGCATGTGGAATGGAAACAGTCTTGACTATTCCAGGGAAACTGCAGCAGAACAACAAACTCAAGCAATGTGGCAAGCTCTGACACCATAAGAACTATGTGAACCCTTAATTTAGAATGATGAAAATTGGTAATTTTTTATTTTGACTTACACTATCACAGATTTTGCCTTTATATAAATGTATTGTGATTACAAAAACTTTAAAAACTGGCAAATTAATATTGTTATTTTATATACAAAACTGTATTTTCATTCTTCAGAACATTCCAATGTTGCCTTGGAACAACAATCCTTGCAGCAGTAGATTTTTTTAAAGACAGTTTATCTTTTTAATTTTTCACAGTTACTGTGAATTAGGTAATGCTTGAACCCAGTGTGCATCTGGTAACAAGACCAACTGATGGATTTACAGAGGCAGTCTCATAATGCTGCTTTGCTAAAGCTGCCAGGTGCAGCAAATGTTTATTCCTGTGTTACATGGTGCAGTCTCAGCCTTCTGACTTCCCAACCCAAACAATATTTTAGCTAAGTCACTCTAGAATCAGATTAAACAGAATACTGGAGAGAATTGATTATATGCACCTTGGTTACTCTTCTAGATTAAAAGATTTTTATGGACTGAAGAAATTACATAACATGAAGTAGTTGCTGTTAAGATTTAAATCAAGCTTGTTGTTAGAAAGGAATATTCAATAAATTCCGATTTCACTGTATCACATAAATTCCTTAGTTTCAAGAGCCAGAAATCTCTGACCTTAGCTTGAAGAAGAAGCATTAATGTGAAGAGGGCTTAGATGATGTTTCCTTTAATTTCAAACTACTTTACTTCCTGAAAACTAGAATTCAGAAGCTTATTTAATGATCTGCATATCTATTTTTCCACATACACAAAGCTTCATTCAAGTAGCCTGGTTTTTGTTTTTCTGGGGTGTTGCCTCTGAGATAATAGGAGATTATGTTTTCTTTCTAGTTCATATTTTCATAAAATCATTTGCCTAAAGAACTTGTATAACTTTTTAAAATACTCATAGTGATGTAAAGATTGGCTGGTGTTTACAGGATTTTTTTGTTAAATAAAATGTTGTTCTTAGGCTTGTAAACAATGTTCCTTGTCTGTGCTTTACTTGTTCTACAGCTTACAGCCCACACTGCTTGTCTGCTTCTCAGAACTGTTTCACAACCAGATTAAAGTACAACTGGGCCCTGCTTAAGTGACTCCATTAATTAAAAAATTATTTAGTTAGGTAGGTGTACTGAGTTGTGGGTTTGGTGGGGTTTTTGGTTTGGTTTGGTTGGGAGGTTGTGGTTTTTTGTTTGATTGGTTGGGTTTTTTTGCTTGCTAAAGAGTTACCATAGTATGGTAGCATTAATGGCTACTGAGGAAAAGACTGCAGGACTTCATCTGAATTGTCTGCTTGATGATACAGGTGATGGAAAGCAGAAAGTGAAGCGTTCTCTTGCAGAAACCAGAAAATTCCCTTGAAAAATCAGGCGGCTTTTCACTAGAACCACTCTATAAGCCTTAAGAGAAACTGGTACATTTTATTTATTGTATACACACACACACACACACACACACACACACACACACACACACACACACACACACACACACACACACACACACATATGTACTTCAGAAAGTTTATTACTACTTAAATGTTTAAATACTGTGAGATGGATATTTGTTGAACTGAGAGACAAGAGACTTCTGGTACGAATATCTCACATTCAAAATTCTGGGGGCCAGATGACTTAATAATAAAACTCTTTTCTGTAGCAGTCAAGAATCATGAATTGATAATATTATATTTTAAATTTAGGTTCTGATTTTTCCAGTAGCTAGTAGCCTGCTCTCATATCTTAAGACACAATTATTAAATAAAGAATGTGAGTTTCAACCCTGAACTTAGCAAAAGCAGGTGCAGTTTTAATAATACTTTAGCACTAAAATCTTTAAGTCCTATCTTTAAGAAAATAAATTGGATAAGGGGTAGTTTAACTCAAGATATTTCTAAGTTGGTTCTTTTGAGCACTGCATCATTTTCTTATCATATAATTTATTTCCCATGATTGTTTCATTTCCAGTAATAAATACAGCCATGACAGCGTTTTAGTTGAGATTAATTCTTAGCATGTTATCCTTCTGCTTAATATAATAACATCTGAGCTAGAATAAACTTCCTATGAAGAGGTTTCTGATTCCTCTTTCAGAGAAGTTTTAGTCTCAGAACATGCATGACCTTGGAATTAAGGGAAGGCAGAATATACAGGAGTGTAAATTGGACCAGGATCATCATTATACTGATCCAAGAGAAAGCTTTCAGGCAAGTGTTCAAACTATGGAAGACAGTTAATGTCTGTGTGCCTTTCCTAATAAGAGAGGGAACAAAACCAGCTAGATGTAGAATAAAGTGAGATTATCTGAGGTTTTGTTTATGCTTCGTAATAATACATTAATGATACATTGATAATTTATTGATAGGCATATTTATAATGGCAAAAACATACTTCAGTAAATAGTCAAATAAAGGATTACTGTTGATGTAGTTCTACAGAAACTTTATTTCAATAATTTCTAAAAAACAGAATGTGTGAGCCTGAAAATAAGAACAAGAGGTTACAGATTTTAGGTTTATTTCTTAGTAGCAATTTAGTTAATTGAAGAACATCATCATACCACTGGATGTTACACAATTAGCTAATTTGCACTTTAAAAATAGCAGCTTAGTTTTAGACATGTTACTGGCTTAAACTGTATGTTTAAGTAGCTGACTAATCTTACAGTAAGTGAGATTTAGAAAGAAGTGAGCTGCATTATCTCAGTAGCCTAGTATACAAATTTCACAACATTTATATAGATAATGCCTTTTTACAAAATAACTTCAAGAACATACAAACAAATGCTCTGAAATTCTCTTCCACATACACTAGGGAGCTGCTGTAGACTTCACAGATGTTAGTCATGTCATCTTCTTAAATTCCTGATTTTCTGGACTGGAGCACTAAAGCTGAATGAATCTTCTTCTGTGTCAGTTCCGCTCTCAGTGCTTGTAAATCAGATGCTGCCTGCTTTCTCATCTGCAAAAGAACCCATCATTTAAAGAATGGCAATTTAAGGAAACTTTTTTTGGAGCTGACATGCATGTAGGTTTATATAACTAAGACTGAATTTTATACAGGATGGCTGAATACAGAATACATCTTTCATCTTTGAAATTTTACGTGTTGTGGCACTACTTTGTTCTGTACTTTACCTTGATGTTTTTGAGACAACTGCAAAATTAGTTGTTCTTTCCACTCCTTGCTAGACCATGGAGGAGTCATAATGATTACAACCACACTGGAGTACCCAGCAAACAGGAGTATGAGCAATCTCTGTGATGTACAACACTCCTATTTCAAGCTTTCAGAGTTGGAAAGCTGTATACCCTGAAGGTCTATACTACCTCTTCCTCCAAAAAGAGTCATAGGAATATGGAAGAAAGCAGGTGAAGAGGTCTGCCATCTGCTTAGACAGCCTTTTTAAAATTTATTTTTGGTTGGTGGGGTTTTTTTTGTCCTTTCTACCATTTATTTTTCTTTAGCCATGGTCTATTTATTACTGCTCAGTGCCCCACCACACCAGGTGTATTTCTTCAATTACCTTTTAAATGCAATGACAATTTTATGAACAAGATTGAGAACCTTAGCTTACATAGGACATTGAGTATCAAGTTGTTTGAATGCCATACATTCCAAATAATCTGATAACCTGGTGTTCTGGAGCTAAAGTTACAACACCTAACACCTTAAAACTAACAGCACAAAACAAGAACTCTTTAGCAAATATTTACATCCTCTAATAATTGAGAAGTTCTAATTTTTTTTTTAATACAGTGCCACATCTTGACAGTTCTAATTAAAAGGCAGAGTACCTTAATTTCTATTAGGAGTCTCATTTTTGTATCATCTAGCTTCCTCCTCAGGTGATCGAGTTCATGCTGCACTGTAGCAATCCGGATGATTGTGAAATTCTGTGTGAAACAGCAACAAAACTTGAAGTGCAGCATTAGTGCATCAGTTCTCTCACTGGGTGTTACTTCACCACTCACAAACAATCCTCTAACAACCTCCTTCCAGCTCCCCTGCTTTCCCACCTGCCTGATGCCTGCCTGGCTGCACGTCGCTCACAAGGGATGGGGAGCACCCTGTGGTAGCCCAACAGCTCAGTAAATCCTGGCTCCCTTCTCTGCGTGCTGTTCACTACAGAACTGCTGTAGTAGTGTTGCCTTGTGCATGTCTTTCATGTGAGCCTCTCTGTGCCTAGCCAAGGAGACCAAAAGAACCCACCCCTGATATGCCAATCAAAAGGAACAACACCGTGTCTGAACATAGCCAGCAACGCAATCTCAACCCTATTCATATTTTTATTGTGTAGATATTTCAAGATAGCTCAAATAATGCATGTTTGTATATAATATACACTCTTAGACTGTACATGCACATCTTTCAGATGCAAGAAAGGGACATTTATTTTTCCTAGGTTAGTTTCAGTTTTGTCAACAGCCTTGCTTCCATTAATGCATTTAGAAAATTAACAGACATAAACGTTGGAAAGGGTATTTCCTCCTTTATCCTTTCTTTTTTATCTTTTCTCTTTTTAATCCCTCTGAACTTCCTATGAAACTCACAGTTGCACAATAGTTGAACTGCAACCACATCAAAAGCTATAGATGCGTTTTGCATGCTCCAAACATTCACTGCCTCCTTGGATGAAATCTTGGATGATAGAAACAAAGCAGAACTGAACAATCCATTAACCATACTGAGCAGAAAGGGAGTTTGTTACAAAAAGGTACAGAAACAGAAAGAAACAAAAGCTCAGACTCAAGCACTACTGCAGTCTTTTTGAGACAAATGGCCTGAAGGAATTTTGTCCCTCAGATCATTGACATAAAGCTACATTACAAGTGGTTGGTTGGCAATAAATCTGTTTGTTTAATTTATATTTTATAGAAAGAAACCTCAGACTGTGTATAAAGAGATAAAAAACAATACAAGCAAATACCTTGGAGGTTGTTGCATTGTTTGGTCGTTTTTGTCTATCTCTGGCTTCCAATTGCAAGAGCAATTTCTGGTGGTAAAGCTCTAAATCTTGTCGCAGTTTGTTTAGGGTGTCCTCCAGCGAAACTGTAGCTTTCTTAGTTTCAAAGTACTTCTTCTTCCATTCCTCACGAACTGCACGGTAAAACAGCAATAGTGTTAGGTCTTGTTCCCTATCATAAGGTCTGCTGAAGACAGCCATGACCAGCTCATCTCACAAGCTTCAGCTGGCCAATGACACATGGCAAAAGGTTTCTTTAAAAGAAACATTTAGCGAAAAAATCTTCATTAAAATTACATTCACTCTTATGCAACTGAATTGTCACACAAACACCTGCAACAAAAGGCTCTGAGATAAAACACAGGGTCCAAACCCGAAGTTTTATTCAGCCAACCCAAAGTTTTATTGAGCCAGGTTGTTTTGCAGGGTGTGCTGCACCTACGTGCTCCTGGCCTGTGAAGAAAGGCATGTCCTTCATATGGTCTTGACAATTTGAAGTCCATAGCTATACTGTACCAGAAAATGTAGCACTGTAGATTTAGGCAAAATTTATACTCTTCATGGCCAGAGATTTTGAACAGCTTCATTTTATACTGACATCCCAAATTATGGGAAACAGTTACCTTCACACATCACTATGATTCCTCCTATGTTGTCAATGTGCTATCGAGAGCTGGCACATAAATGCCCTGTATGTGTTGTGGCAGTCTTATGGCCACTGCATACCTGCAGTCTCAAATGAATCCCTTCTTTCAAGACATACTATATGGAAGCAGGACAACTGAAACTCATCCAAAAGAACTCAGCTGTTGGAGGACTCTGCCATGTAACTGACAGTGCCTGTCAGCATGGCAGTCTTAGGAGGATATTAAATACAGACTTGGATGGCTGGTACTGCAGAAAATGCTCTTTCCTTAATACCTTGTAAAGCTATATGCTTGCTACATGCCCTTACTTATGAAACTCTACAGGTCTGATAAAAAAAAAATTCAGAGGTACAGATGCTTCTTACAGAACCTGCAGAAGCTGTTTGAATCCTTGTGAAATAGCCTTTATTTTATCTAAGATAATTGAAGGCAATGCAGGTGCCATTTAAGGCTTATCTCTAGCTTGAATTGCAGCTCTGTGCAACTACACAGTTACTGCTTCAAACATCTAAGTTTGTGGTTTTTAAAATACAAATTCCCCATGCTGCAGGGTGTGGTGCAGCCATGTCCTCAGAGAATAACTGAAAGAATTGGCTTGTCTCCTTGCAACGAGCCACAAGTAATATTTGAGACTCATAATGACTTAGATACATTTAAGCACAAAGAGAAAGCTCTCAGAACATCAGATCTCATCTCTGTATAACTGGGATGTGACTCTGTATAACTGGGATGTGACTTACGGAAGATGGTTTTAAGTATAAACTTGAAAAGAATTTTACAAAGAAAATTCTTGTGAAATTTCAATGAGATTTGACCTTGTTAAAAACGAAGGTTTGTCAAGCTTGGCACAAAAGGCTTGTAACTTCCATGTCACAGGCTGAACACCACTGGATAGGAGGAACAAAGATTACCATGCAATTTACCTGAAGCCCTATGAACACAGTACAAGCCTCTGTAAGCACCAGCCAAAGGCAGGGTTAGAATGTGCCAGCTGCCCTGGGCCTCAGAGAGAAGCAGCCTGCAGTAGCTCTCTGAACACTGCACATATATGAGACACAACTTGAATAGTCTATGAAAGCCAGAATAACCTTAACTTTATAAGATATGCCACCAAAAAAAAATTGTGTAAGGAAACACTGCAACTTTGAATTTTTCTAGCATGCTATGACACAAAATGAGTCTTCTTGGAGCTATTGGTTACCAAACTGCTCTCTCTGCAATTAAGTTCAGTGACAAAGAGACAAATACTTTCAAATTGGTTTCAGTGTAATTTCTCAATCACTCCAAATTCCAAAATAAATTAAAAGTGTACCATGGTATCTCCTCAGCTTATTTTGTTCCAGTAGCCCTTTAGCTTTTTTGATCAGTTCTTCTCTAGTTTTTTCCATGTGCCTTCTGTCTTTCTTCATTTGTTGCAATTGTTCTACCATCTTGTTTTCTAAAGATATTACAATTATATTTAGCAAGCATTTGAATACTCTAAGTACAAAGGATCAGTCAAGACTTTTGTAATGCACTCATCACAAATTATGCAAAAGCTCTGTCAGAACAAGCAGTACAAACGATTTCTTTTTAATCAGGTTTCATTTTAATCTAACTTCTCAGAATGGCTAGTGCTTTAAAAAAGGGAGAAATCCACCATGCATCCAGACATTCACTCCACACATGCAAACAAACATCTTTCTATATGTTTAGACAATATATCACTAGAACTATGTAATCAAGAAATGTATTCACTCCACACATTGCAAATTCTTGCCAGTGAAGCCAAAAAAGCCTCCCAAAGACTATTTCCTGCTTAAAATACATTGCAATATAAATGTAGAGAAATCTTTCCTTAAACTCCAGCTGGTAGGACAATATCTCAGACTTCCACTAGTGTGCAACAATAGGTCAAAAACTTAATTTCTCACCATCCTCCTTCTCAGCAACACTACTTGTGATTTTCTTTGTTACATTCTCACTTGAGCCTGCAGTATTGCATCTGATCCCCCTCCTTTTCTCCTTCCATCCACAACTTGACAAGTTGGGTTTTCTAGTGCTGGGAACTTGCCAAGCTCTAGGACAGCCCATACAATCATAAATACCTGGAATTTTCTAATAATAAATTAAAAATTGTAATACTGTGAGTTAATGTATGTATAGTATAGGTATTTATGTCTTCATTGACTCTTCAGTCTTGATTAAATGTTCACTTCCTTGCAATTTCTTGGAATCATGTACTCACTTGCTGCCTGAATTACAGGAACTTGAGCTGGATTTACAGTAAGTGCCAAAAAAGGTGGACTAGGAGGTGACATATACTCTTTTGGAGAAGTGAGAAGATTTTGCTTGTTTTCATCTGCCTATAGAGTCAAAAGACACAACTATAAGTACATAACCACAATCCTGAATAGTTACATTGGACATATGCCCTGAAAGTGGCCTGAGTGAAAGAGAGAGATGAATCTGACTTCCGCAGGCAGGCTTTTTTATTCTGTTACCAGTACACATGGCTACTGAATTAAAAAGAGCTGGATCTCTGCAAACAAAATGAGAACACTGAACACTTACATCACAGAGAACATAAAGACAGAACTACAGAATACTGCTAATGGTTCTTCTCCCTGTCCATGACCCCATGAGTTACTGACATTCCCATGCAAGACCAGGAACTAAGGGCCTTAAAACCTGGTTCATTAATTATGAAATCAAAACCTGCCAATTTCTAAACTAAAATTTGTAATTGCAGATTTTAACTGCTTAGAAATACAGCTGATATTCATTAGAATATCTGCTAAGTAACAGTGCATGATTTTTTCTCAAATCTTTCATATTTATAATGAGTCACCAGTCTTACAAAATTAGACTGTTTCTAGGTGGAGGACTATATTTATTACACAAGATTACTAGGAATGTTACCTTGAAAAACATACCTGATTATCCAGTTTTTCACCAAGACCAACTCTAGCCTTCTTAGTTCTATTTTGCAGCAAGCTAAGACAAAATAAAAAAAACAAGTCAAAGTTCATTGACCAAAATGGGTTTATTTCCCTCCTTTTCTTTTATTTATCTGAAGTCTATAAAATAAGTTTGTATCGGTGAATAATATTATCCGTTATCTTATAAGATTCATTATCAGCTAACCTTTGCTTTTTGTGGACATAAACTGTAGTTTGGTCTTCCATTATTTTCAGAATTTCAGCATCCTGTGTTCTTTCTCTTCTTAATTTGGTATCTTTTTGGTGCTTGTTATTTTCCATATTTGCTAGTTCTGTCACAGGATAGTGATCACAAAAATACATAGATTACACTTGCAAACATCAGGCTGGTTTGACTGCCAATGACTGGATTTCCAACCTGTACTGGAAATTCAGTGAATCAACACAGTGAGTGGTGTTATCTCCAGGATTTGGAAATGTTCCATGAATAACATAAGAAAGAAATTAAATTTTTAAAAAAGTTAATTTTGTTATTAGAATTTATATCTGACTAATTCTGGTGATTAGACAAATGTATCAACTATAGTAAAGTGTTTCTCTATATCAGCCCACAGTGATAATGAAGGACTCACAAGGTAAAACTACATCTCTTTGAAAGATATCACCACTATTTTTAAATAATGGTATATTGTTCTGCTAGTGCTATTCCAACTTACTTAAGCTTTAATTATAGATTATTTTAATCTGTAATTAAATTATTTTAAGAAATTATTTTATTTTCCTATAATTTAGCTTTACTTTGCTGACTTTCTAGAACTCTTGTTTTAGCAGAAAGACAATAACAAACATTGGTACCCTTTTGATGTTCAGTGTGATTCTGGGGTCCCTGGTGACCCTGGCCTTGTTCATCACTGTGGTTTACATGAGTAAGAGCAGTTCCTTTGGCTTTGTCATTCCACTTAGGAGCACTGCAGTCTTCCTGATCTTGGCTGAGATGATTCTGATCAGAGGTCTGTAACACCAGGTCACACTTTCCAGACTCCTGATCTGCAGGATTTGAATGGCTTGGTGTGAAGAGAGATCCATCAGATCCACTTTGATCTGTATAATAATTGAGAATATGAAACAGAGATATTATTTTACTGCAAATGTTAACCATAATATTTATTTTTCTCATTCACCATCCTCCTTCCCTGCACTGGTTAAGTTTACCTTTTTCCCCGAACTGTTTTTCTGTAATCCTGTTGTTATTGTCTTGCTTATTGTTTGTGTGTGAAACTGGAACAGGCTCTTTCTCACCCCATTCCACAGGACTGGGCACTTCTACATTTTCTACCTGATGTATACTTCTTAAAAATGGTTTGCTTTTTTCAGGTTTCTGTTGGGAAAGGCTGGATAATCTTGATCCATGACCAAACCTATTAGCTTCTTCAATAATGTGATGTTTTTGTTGAGTTGATGACAGATAAACATCTTCAAAATATTCCACTCCAGGTAATAAATATAATTCAGGATAAAGTGCCTGGAATTACACAGTATATCCATCAGACAGGAAGAAAACGTACAATGTAAAGTTTCTGAAAATGGTACCTAACAAACCATTCAGTACTTACATAAGGAGGAGCAAATGACTTCAGTTCCAGTTCTGTTTCCTGCTCTGCTTTCACCTTGGAAGATAAAGTATGGAAGTATAACAGATACAGTACTTCTTTTAGCAATAGTGTTGCATGTGACATATGCATTCCATTGTCATTTTTTTGCATACTGCATTCTTTTACAACCAGCACTATAATCTGTAGAGGCCTTATGAGGAAAAAGTATCTCAGAATACAATTGTATTTTCTGACATAGTTCTGAAACTTCACCTATTTTTCAAAATCTTAATCAGACTCACAAGATTACGTGCACATACTGAAAGTATCTTTATCCTTTGCACTTTCTCTTATGCTTAAAGGACCTGATCCAACAGTCATAGAAAAAGAAAATTTTCAACTTGCTTTATCAAAAGTTGCGTCAAGCTGAATCTGGACAGAAATGTTGAGTGTCACATAATTTTCTCTAGTCACCTAAATCAGTATTGCAAAATATTTAATCCATATAGAAAAAAAATCTAATATTATCCTATGTCTTCTTACATTTATCATTTTTCTTCATATGCTTTTTATGACATACACTTCCATATTTCAACACTTGTCCTAAAAGCAAAGTCTAAAACAGTCAATATATATTTGAAAGATGTGCTCCAATGTAAGGAAAAGAAATCTGAGTTTACATTCAAATAATTATATTGAATTAAACACAGAGGTTGTATGCAAAAAAGGAAGAACAAGTGAACATGATTTTAATTTATCTTTTCAATTTAAAGACCCTTGTTTGCAAGAAGGACACAGCTCTTAGTTCTGCTTACATTGTTAGAGTTGTGAAACAGAAGACTAAGGTGAGAGAACACTCAACAAATATTTGATCATGAAGATGTAATTCAATGAGGTTACCATGACCCTAAACAACAAATAAAGCTGTTGGTTTATTGCTTTACACTTTGTTATAAAGTTAAACATCAAGCAACAATAAATACCTCAAAGTAAAACTATACCTTTCATTTGTCTCTCTAAATCTTCATGTATGCTACCAGTATCTTTAATTTTCTATTAACATAAAATATTCTATTCATTTGCTGACATTATAAAGGCTGGAAAAATTCTCCATTTATCTCTGAGCTATGTGGGGAAGAAAATTAACCATCTTACTCATCATCATCCATTTAAAAAGACCTCAATTCATTGAAAACATATGTATACTTTCCAATTTAGATTGTGTCACAGTCTTTTGTTTCCTTTCATGATTTTCCACCCAGTTTTTGCATATTACTTAGTATTTATTCCAGTCTTCTGTGAGACTGATTTTGTGATAATTCAACTAGAAATGAAATAAAGAATGGCACCAAATTTCCTGCTTGTAGTTAATTTCCAAATCCATGAGAAAGAGGTGAAATGAGACATGGAAAAAGTATTCTACACTTACATAAATGACTTAAATCTTTGTGTATTACATAAACAAACTTTCAGTTGGACTAATTGTGAAGTTTATTTAATCTTTAGCTATACTTTGTAAGATATATATGTAGAATTGATGGAGGAACAGTTAGGATTCACACATGTAGGGGTTTTATTACTTACATCTCAGTCTGTATTATCGCACTAAACAGTGGAACATCCAGAGTTTTCATTCAGAGAATGATGTCTTAAGTGTTTTTGGGCAGGTCACAGCAAGAGCCATTAGAGGAACTCTGACTGAGCTTCCATTGCAAATTTGTCAACTGAATTATTCCCAACTGTGTACAAGTAATAATGGCCTTATGAGTTCAGGGTTTTTTAATGCAACCAGATTTATTATATTTAATCCAAGGATTTATCAAAACTATCATCTTTTCACTGGATGACAACTAATTACACCTGTTGCTTTAAAGGGTATTTCTAATATAACTGTCCAGCTTTGCCTTTGCACCTGGGGAAGTAGATGTGCTCTGACAAGAGCTTACGCTGCAGCATGTTTAAAAGAAATGCCAACAGTGCTCCTAAAGTTCTCTCTATGTGATATCTCATCTGCAGGAATGAAATCTCTGCTTTACATTATAAAACAGATCACTAAAGAAAAAAAATTAACTTACCACTGCTAGTTTTTTCCCAATGCATTTCAAAAATCTGAATTTATCTGCAATTGTCACTCCACCCAGGAACTCTCCAAGCCTCTCCCGCAGCACTCTCAATGTGATGTGAGGAGACACCCTAGAATGTTGTCATTCATTAATACATCTGTAAGATCAAATAATGATGGCTAGTTAGTAGGAGGGGGAAGATAATGCTCTACACGTGCTGGCTTGCACGGACAGAATGACCAAAACTGGGAACTGTCCTAGAACAGAACCCAGTTACAGATGGGTGTCAGCCAGAACACTGCACTGTAAGGGGCTAACATCAACTAGCAAGATTCACATTGCACCAGCCTCATATGAAGGGAGAATATGAAAGCACACAAAATCTGAAATTTACTTCTTCAGAATGCTGTTGCTCATCTGCAGGCAAATAATAACACTGGAAGCTAAGGTGAGGCACTTCCATGTAAGTGACACAGTTTCATGGGGCTGGACCAGGATTGTTGAACATTCCCTTCAAGCACCCAGGGCCAGAGGAGCCTTCATCACTGTCCACTTCAAGCAGCAGGCACATTCCTTTGCTTTTGTCTTCTCCAACACAAATTCACAGTTGGGTGTGTGCATGTGTGTATGCAAATGTATTTTAAGTAAAAACCAAACACTGCAGTGTGAACATTTCCACCATGATTTGAGGATGAGAATGCTGACACAAATATGAATTGCATCATTTAATGCACTACTTGAAAGTATGCAAATATTTAGGTAATGAGCTCAGTAGAAAAAAATCACTACAGAATAAAAGGCATCTCTGCACAATAAATCCAAATGTGCCAGAGGCACACCTTATGCAGCACAGCATAAGCAATTCTAATTGTTCTATGCTGCCATATAAGAAACCAGGGAACAAATGCAGGCCTGAGACAGGTAATCACCCACGCTGATTAACTGGTAGGATGATTTTGGCCCAGGCAACTCTCACTCCTCAAGCAATGCACAGACACAGCTTGGGGGATAGCACATGTCATTCTCAGCAAACAGTACAGACAAGAACCTGCCAGGTCTTCCATTTGAACAGGGCTTCAACATTAACCTGTCAAGGTTTGTTTGCACTTGCAAGCAGCCCTATAGGCTTTCAGTTCACACCTCAAATATGTAGTAAAAACACTGCCATTTTCATCTCATGAACACAATACTTCAGTGGGCTACAGCACTTCCCTTGTATTATTTCAAATACCTTGGATTTAGAGAACCCTCCTCAACATCATAAAACTGCCCTGGAGCACAGGCATGCAGCAGAGGAGGGCAAAGTCCGCAGAGTGGACACATCCACAATGTATAATGGGGGGAAAGTATCTAGGAATCCAGATCCTGAGATGTAGGGCAGAAATTCATCTAGAAATTATTTGCCAGTGCAGCTGCTAGAAAAATACAATAATATTAATCTGTCACTTGCTGCCACTGGCTGGCAGAAAACAGTCACATACAAGTCACTTGCTTCAGGGTGTCCCTTTAAAAGTAATGAAAACTAGAGTTTATTGCAGCCATCTCATCTAGAAATAATAAAGTTTGGCTTCTGTGGTGAGGAATGAGGAATTAAAAAAAAAGCTCACAGAGGCTAAGAAATCAAGTTCATGGGAACAAGAACTCAGGGCCATAGACAATTACACCCTTAATATCATCCTCTAATTTCACAGCTAATGGAAGTGGCCTGTACTTTGGCCTAGGAATCCTTTGTAAAGCTGACTCAGGCAGTACTGGGATTGTCAAGCTGACTGAACAACACATCTATCAACAACGTCCAAGCCACAGCAGTACCAGCAAGGCTGCCATTCCCTCTCTTGGATTATAATAAAAGAAGTTTTTAAAAATATTTTTTCTTTTTAAAGACATTGATTCACTGGCCAAGTACTACTTATTGTTAATGCTAATGTACTACAGTACCCACAGAATAATTAATAAGCAATTATCTAAGAGTCATTAGCAAGCAACAATACCCAGGCAAATACAAACCCACTGAAATCAGTGAAGATCCTAATTTAATTTGATGCCTCAGTGAAATAAATTTACTTTAGAAAATACAGGGCAGTGGCAGATGTCCATGGCATAGTTACCACTTCAGACATGTATTCTGCACCTCTGCTGCAGACTACAACAACAAACAAAATAGGTGTATGCACTTCTTTTCTCTGGTTTCGAGCAGCCTTTCAACAAAAACAGCTGCGAGAATGAATACATTCTGCCCTACGTGCTCATACCTGACTGCTGTCAATCTTTTCAGCTACACTATACATTGTCTTAAGTGGATAATACAAGACTCAATTTAAATTAATTAAAACCTCTACTCCCTGCAGTTTTAGCTGAATTGGCAGGTTTTGCACAGGTGTAGACAAGGTGCATGTAAAAGCTCAGTTTCAATACACATCTTTACATTATTTGATTTTTCTACAACTTCTTACCACACTAGATATACACAGATTTTGTAAGCAAAATGTTTAGGAGTATAAAAAAAAAAAGAAGTTAAAAGTTATGACAGATTAAAAGTGCAACTCCCTGCACCAGGCTTGAGCCTAGGACTGGGAACCAAGGTATTCTTTCACTAAGTCCTTTAAGCAGCTACCTGAGAGTACACACACTACATGGTGCTGTGCACAGCCTCTCACTGCTCAAGAAGAAAGAGGAAATGCTGCTGGTTCATGGACTGTAATGCTCCCCCTTGAGAAACAAGGCTTCAGCTCCTTCTCTGGACTGAGAGAGCCCAGATCACCATATCCCTGTTCACAGGAACTGACAGACTATCCTCTCTTCATCTAGCCACTGTCTTGAGGCTGGCCCATTGCTCAAAAGAATTCCAGCTTTTGATAATCAGGCTCAAGGAGACACAAAGAATATAAGATATGATTTTACAACAGAAATCATTCTGCAGAAATACTAGCACTGCTCTGGAAGTGCTTTTGAATGGTCTATACGACGGGCTGCAAGGGAACTAAGCCTGATAGAGTACAACATAATGCTAGTTATGGTCACCACTTACACTCCAGTAATTTAATTAGACAACAAGTTTCTGCTGGCAGATGTAATTGTGCTCTCTGAGCAACAGTTGGACTAAAAGACTGAAGGACAGTATGAAGGACCTACCATGTACATGAAACCTAAAAGTACACTCACCTTATAAAGCCCGCCGAGATGAATTTGCTAGTAAGAGCTACTGGAACTGTATTCAGCTTGAAGTTCCACACTTCTGCTGGGACGTAAAAAACATGAAGCTCCAGCAGCTAAAAAAACAAGAACAGATGTAAATGTATTATCATCTTCTTCCTATATGCTTTATT
The DNA here is from genome assembly GCF_009819885.2 of Catharus ustulatus. Lineage (NCBI taxonomy): Eukaryota > Metazoa > Chordata > Aves > Passeriformes > Turdidae > Catharus > Catharus ustulatus. Next base: position 15,314,246 of record NC_046229.1, on the reverse strand, counting down.
TTGTTTAGGTGGATGTCCAATTAGTGTAGGCAGGAATGGTTCCTTTGATATTAGCACAGGGACTAGAACAGTGATGTCCTGTCTCACAGTGATGACCAGATAGTGAGAACAGTGACAGCAGAGTAATTTGTGACTGAATGCCAGGTGACAGCATCCGAATAAGTCACATCAGAACAAGCTCCACAATGGAAGTGAGATAACAGCCTGTGCTACTGCTGTGTGTCACTGTGACAGCAACGGAGACATCTTACCAAAAACAGTTGATACTCTGGAGAGTGTCATGACTACAAGAATCCCTCAGCTGAAATCCTACCTTTGTTCATCTCATAAAAAATGCAAAGCCCTGAAAGCTTGATTCAAATAGCACCACAACTTGAAATGTGTCGAGGAAAAAAAATTCAAAATATTTCTGACTTCATTAATAATATTAGCTGCCTTGGAAACACAAAAATGCTCCTGCTAATGTCTGCAAAAAGAATAACTAAGGTGTCTCTGAGCAAGGTTCACTTAAACTGTGTTTAGATCTGTGGTAGTTGTTGTACTGCTAATTTTCAGGTCTTGATATTTTTAGTAGAAATCAGATAGTATTGACAAGGATGCTACACTTCTCTTTAACTAGCAGCCATGCAAGTTTGCTATATTAAATATTTCTGCAACTGTTGAGTTACTTAATATGAACTAGAAAATAATTCTTTCTATATACATTATTTTAAAAGTACATCTATTTTTCCTCTCAGGTCTTCTAAAACCTTGTTGTAATAATTTTTTATTTGTGAAATTTAAAAGTTCTTGTGGAAAAATACAAAAACTCTCACCTGTGATGTTCGAGGTCTCATTTGACTCAATGACATGTTGGTCCCTCTATGTGACCACAGCAAAGGCCAGGTGGGCTTTCTAATTTTCTTTTTGACTGAAGCATTCTTCAAGAATGAGTTTCTCGTTAATCTGTTATGACATAAGTTAGTCCATAAATATCCTTTTTTCATTTACTGATTTTCATTCCACTTATGAAAACAGAAATTATGTCTGTGCTGAGGCAGAAAGGTCCCAGCTAACTGCAAGCAGAACCAACCACACCTTCTACACAAGGGAGTATCTCCTAAGTAACTGGGAATTGCTAAATCATAGCCCTTCGGCTCTAAGAGATATGCCCTACAGCATTTCCTCTTAACATTTTCTTCCCTTTTGTAAAAATAGTTTGGTAGTATACAATTTCCTACACAATTCCACTGTTCTCCTAAAGACACAGACCTAAATCCCCACAAAACAAGAATCTTGCAGGACCTGGATCTGATAAAGTGATAATTATTGTGGACCGCAGCAAACACATTGTGCCAGCCAAATGCAGTGTTCCGAGGAAACCTGACTGCGCTGGGCAACCATGACAGAAATACTTTCATAAATCGTCACCATGGTTCTGTCCTAACACTGTTACAGGATCATGGATTGGTTCGGGTCGGAAGGGACAGCTAGTGCGAGCCCCTGCAGGGAGCAGGGACCCTCCCACTCGGCCACGTTGTCCAGACCCCCAAATCCAATCCGACCTTGAATGTTTCCAGGGGTGCGGCATCTCCCACCTCTCTGGTTAACCTCTTCCGTGCTTTTACCACCTTTAGTGTTGAGAACTTCTTCCTTTCATCTCTAATCAACCCTCTTTTCGTTTAAAACCGTTCCCCCAGTCCTGTGGCAACAGGCCCTGCTCAAAAGCTTGTTTCCAGTGCCCGATGTCCCCCCACGCACCAGGCTTCACTTTCTGCAACGAACTAGGACTCGTAAACATCCTCCAGGCTACAGACAACACCCAAACTGCTAGCAAGAACTAAGTTAAGAACTTTATTCACGGCATCTCAAAACACTCTCTGGACTCGGACCCCAGCGGCTATTATCGCCGAGATCAGCCTCCCCAGTGTGAAAGCAGCCCGCCCCCGCCGCGGGCGGGCAGGGTTACCCGTGCCCTCAGGCGGCCCCGGCCCGGGCACACGGAGCGGCCCCGCCCGGCCCGGGCTGCGCAGGCGCCGCGGTCCGGGAGTTGCGGCCGCGCCGGGAAGTTGTGCTGGGAGTGCCGCGAGTGCCGAGCCGAGCCCGCCGCCAACCCCGCCATGTCGGGCTCCTCCAACGTGGCGGCCATGAAGAAGGTGGTGCAGCAGCTGCGCCTGGAGGCGAGTGTGACCCGCGTGAAGGTGAGCGCGGAGCCGCGACGGGACAGGACGGGACGGGACGGACGCGCCGCCATTTCGCCGCCCCGGGGCCGCGCCCGCCGCGCTGGGGCCGGGCCGGGGCCGCCGGCTCCGACCTGCCCTGCCCCGCCCCGCGGACCCGGTGGGCGGCGGCGCCCGGGCTTCTCCCGGGGTTCCGTCGGGGTTCCCCGGCCGAGGCGAGCCCGGAGCGGCAGCGCAGCCGCGTCCCCCCCGCCGCCGCCCCTGCCCGAGGCTCGGCCGCTCGCTCCCCGCCGCCCCTCGGGCCCCGGGCCGCTCCCTGGCCGAAGCGCTCCCCGGGGCGATGGGCGCGGCCCGCGCTGCCCGTTCGTGCCTCGGAGCGAGGAGCGCCCGTGGTCGGGCTCTGGGAGAGGCCGCCCGAGCCGGGGCGCACAACAGGCTGGGCTGGCCCCAGCACGGCAAGATGGAGATGTCGCTGCCGGGAACACCAAGTGCATTGAGCTTGGGCCGGGCCGGGGTGAGACCGCGCCTGGCACGGCAGAGAAACCGGGCAAAGTGCGGACACGAAGTGTCAGTGCAAGATGCAACTTTTGGAAACTGATCGTACTATTTTATGAGTTCACAGTTACAGCAAAGAAAAGCAAGACAAAGAATTTTTCACTGTTCAGTTTTCAGGAAGGTACAGCATGCCAAAAAACCCTTATAAGGGTGCTGAGAACCCCATTATCTCATCATAAGGATGGCTTTCCAAGAGAGCTTGAAATGCGAGTTCAGTCAAGCAGAACATGTTAAACCATAAACAGTATTTTTGAATTGGCTATGCTAGAACAAGAATCTTCATGTATTTAATTAAGCCATCTCCAAGATCTTGCTGTTTGTCACCTTTTATACTTAGAAGTTTAACATGGAAATTAAAACAGCCAAATCAATTCTCTTACATTTCTCTTCTTGTCTCTAAGAAACAGAAAAACTGCAATGAAATTATTACATTAAGTCTACATAAGCTGTATCACAGAATCATTTAGCAGTATTCTTTATACTTTTCAATGTAAAAACCACATCCTCGGTAAAGACAGTTCAGTGAATTCTAATGCCAGCTTTTATTATAACTAGGTTTCTCAAGCTGCAGCTGACTTGAAGCAGTTCTGCCTGCAGAATGCACAACATGATCCCCTACTGACGGGAGTATCATCGAGTACAAATCCATTCAGACCCCAGAAAGTTTGTTCATTTTTGTAATTATGTGAACTACTTCATTATCTTTCAGTGGTAAGTTCTTAAATTACAATTCATAAACTCCTTTGTCATTTAAATGAGACAGGATGTATGAAAGGCACTCAGAAACTTGTGACTTGTGCAGCTGGTGTTGGTCTACATCCCGATTTTTGGTCCCTTCTCCCCTTTTCTGGTCACAGCTCTGTACTGGACACGTGCTGGCCATAGGTATGAGTAGCTGTGAGTAGCATAGGAAGCTTTGCTGTAGCAGAGCTTCCACCAGTTTCTGTTGCTGTAGCCAAGTAATTGGGCCAGCTACTCTTGAGATGCTATTTGGACCAACCCAGCTGAACAGTAATTGTGCTGTATCTTCCTCTCTGTAAGGGTATTATTTCCCTTTTCTCACATAAATTTAATCGCTTGACAGCATATGTGGTGAATCCTGACTGTGGCAGATAAACCAGACTTCAGTTCTTAAACTTTTAAAGAACAGTTCCAAAAACACATTAGTGGTGGTGGGTCCCCAAGACCACTGACCACTGTAGGGGGGAGATGCCCTCTCTGCCAAAAGAAAAAAGTAAATACTTTTTTAGAAGTATGTACTTTTAAAAGCCCATGCTCCACTCAAGTAAGCTACTACAGGAGTAGCAGTTTAAATAACTAGAAACAGTGGAATACTCATTTGGATTTTCATTCCAAAACTTTCATAGGTTCTTTAGCACTACTGCTATCACCAGGAAGACCACTCACTCATCTGGCATTTTGGTGACTAGATTTTAGGCTAACTTCTTTAGAAAGGTGAGTTTTGGATCCACAATAGTTTCACCAAAACTCAGAGAGTCACAGTAACTTGGTTATTTTGACCACAGTAAATGCATGATGATTTTACCATGTTCCCTTTTCTTATTGCCCCTTGACTTGGATCTGTTGGAGACAAGAGAACAGAGGCTATTTCAAAGCACCTGATACACAGTTAACCATAGCGCACAATCCTTAGAAATCTCAATGAGCCTTAACCTTGAAAAATTCTGGTTGTGTAGCTGAGCTATATCATCCAAATAATTGTAGTTTGCTAGATTTAAATTGTGCTGTTAGGCAATTTACAGAAAGGTGACGAGAGTCAGATTGAATTGTAAAAATTGTTCTCCTCTCAAACAGACCATAGAAAAGTTCCATGTGTGTATTAGCAGAACAACCATGTTTAAAGACCAGAGCAGTAACACTGTAAATCCTTAACTATTTAACAAGCAAAAACACTTCCCACATTGTTCTGAGCAGTGAATTACAACAGTATACATGACATGTGCTTTAGAGTTTTTGAAGCTCTTTGTTTCTGTCTTACACCAGACCTGCATACACAGGGCACAGAAGGCTTAATATTTTCTTTCTCAATTATAGCCTTTGAAATTTAACTCCTGTTCTGTTTTACACTACCTGTATGTGAAACTCCTTCACTTTGCAGTATCTGTTGCAGGCACTTCCTGAAAAGAGGTGATTCCTTTTGTTTTCTTGATGAGCCAATGTGTTTGCTGTTTGCACAGTCAGCACCACCTCACTGAAGGGGAAGTGCAATTTGTTAGTTCACAGCAAATTCCCAGTTTTTCAAAGGCAAAAGAGAAACCTGGTGTTTGGTGAGCACAAAGAGCTGGGAACAGCCTCTTCTATCCTTCCACTTAGCAGTTTGGTTTCCAGGAAATACTAAGCTTCAGTTCTTTTGTAAGAACTCTGATTATCTTATTGTATCTTTGGGGATGGCTTCATTAAAAGTTCCTTTTTTAAACTAGTATTTTATAAAACAGCTGTGGAAAAAGAGGTTATTTTTCCCAAATAGTTGCCATGGTATACTCTGAAACGTGTTCTTAAGAGTTGTTTCATTTAGCAGTGATACTTTCTAACTAGATTTTGGTTTTGTTTTTCAGATCTTTTAGCATCTTTTCCTACCTGCTGATGTGTGTATGAGCAGAGTGCTTCAAGGAGTGGCCTGGTTTGAAGTCTGTACAAAAGCTTAGCTTTAACGTGCCAAATCTAATTCTAAAAGTGCTACTGTCGTCAAACTTCTTACCATCTACCTCTCCAGATGAACTGTATGCTAGTTACTTATTTCTGTTTCATATGGGAATCAGTTTTATACGCCAAGCAAAAAATAAAAATGTCTTGACTTAGTCTGGTCTTGAAATTACTGTAAGAATTTGATTAACTTCTGGGTATGGTGGCACCGCACAGTCAGTGCATCACGATGTAGCAGCTGGAGAGCAGAGAGAGGAGTTGTAAATATTCTCTGCTGCTGCAAGTGTGCCTGGGGTTAACAGTCCTTCAGAACAATGAGGCTCCAGCAGTACCATACTTAGAAGCATAACAGAAATAGAACAGGAAAAAAATTTGTCTGTTTAGAATTCAGCTATACAGCTGTGCCATATCATAGACATCACATTAAGACTTTACTAAGATTAAGTAAATTACTCTTTATCTTAATGAGTAATACTACCTTAGTAGACAACTTACTTTATGTGCCTTCTTATTCATTTGGTAAATATGAAAAAGCACTTACAGCTGTATGTGAAAAGAAAGTAGCTCAAAGAAAACCTGACCTTTTAGCTGCCACTGAATGTGCCAACTTTGGGAAAAACAGTAGTTTGTGTGCAGATAAAACTAATTTGAGTGTTGCTGTGAGGCTGAAGCAGCATTTTAAAATTTTAATGGGGAAAACCCTGCTCAGAGACCTTATATAGTCACTGAGCAGCATTTTTAGATGGTAACTTCATGTACTTCCTGTAAGGGGGTTTTGCGAATTCTTTCCCATCTTTGTTTCTTTTCAACTGCTTTGGGTAAAAAGACCTCTTGTCAATGTGACATTTAAGAAGAGATACCTGTAGGAGTTATGCATATTGTTTTTGTTAACTTCAACGACATGCCTATTTTATGCAAAATGCTAATGAAATAAAGTAACATGGATTTCATAGATTGCACAGTGCCTTCTCCATGTTCTCTGGATAGGAGAACCTTTTTGGAAAACCCCCCCTAATGTCAGGGAACAGTGTACTGTAAGTTAGAAATTAGTTTTAAATATTTATCTCTTACCTGATTAACTGAAGATGTCTGGGTTAACAGAAAAAATAAAACAGAACTGTAAAACTAGAAATGCTTTATTTTAAAAAATTTCTTTAACCAACATATTTGCTGTCTTCAGTGTTGTGAAGCATAATCTGTTTCTACAGCATAGCAGATCCTTAGTGATAGATAAATGATAAGTTGCTCAAACATGGCTATAGTTTCTCCTGCTAAACTGGAAAAAGTCACCGTCCTTGTCACGTTGGCTACAAATAGAAAGAAAGGCACATCCTACTTGATCTGCTGCTGTAGAAAGTTTTAATGTTTGTTGCTGGCCTGTTATCATTATCACTGGTTAGGAGTCCAACATTATCTGTACTTCAAAGCAGCTGCTGCATTCCTGGTCACCAGCAATTGACAGATTTCATTTATAAGTGGAATTTTCTTCTACTTCTGTCCATTTCTCGACGCTGAAATTTAAAAGAAAAGTTGTTTACCAAGAACTTCATGCAACAGGATGAAGCATAAACAAAGATGACCACTCCCTTTTATAGCAGGGCAGAGAGTGAAATGTAGTTATGGTACATATGGAGTTGCGGATAAGTAGTTATGGTATATTGACATTCATCATCCTTGCTATTTTTATTTTTTACTTGAATTACAGCAGAATGTTTCTGCTTTGCATGTTTCTCACAATATACCTCTAAATACTTCAATTAAACACTTTCACACTCAGAACTGCATTTATAGCACTTTTCTAAGGTAAGATTTTTGGTTACATTTAATGTTGGATTTAGCCTCCCCAAGCAGGACTATTATCATTACTAAGACATACCTTATGAATCCACTCATACTCTCCAAATTTGGAATCAAAGGTTCCTTTTTGAAGTGACCTCAGCTTTAATGTAAAACGTGGCCCAAGTTCTTGAATTCCCACTTTCTTTTCGCTCTTGAAGATATATCTTGGGGAAGAAAAGAATTAAAATTAGGAATTAAGTTACAAGAGTATTCTCTCTTACTTGTAAATAAGTTTTGTGTAAAACACCACCTGTGGAATCTGAAAAAGATGTAGTCTCTCTGGTTGTGAAATGTAGCTACTTGTCTTCCAATGAACTGAGGATTGTGTGGGAAGAGAGCAGCGAACATGCGGCCGATGGAATGGCCGAGCCGCGTTGTGAAGTTATTCAGGATCACTTCAGGGACGTGTTCTGTGGGCTCCTTCCCTTTCCGCTGAAATGAAAGTAATAAGAATGCAAAGAACAGATTGAATGCAAAAGGATTTTAATGTATTATCAAAGAAGTATTTGAAATAGGACAGGGCCAAAAACATGCCCCAGTTATTTTTTCAAACACAACCTAAGTTCATAAACAAGGAGCAGCCGGTAACAAGGATCTGTCATTCAACAATACAAATTCAATGTAAAAGCACAAATAATTTTACATTTTCTCCTGCACCATTTTTTATTCTTGGCAGAAGCTGTTACAGCAGATAATGCAATCTACCTATCATAGGATTATTCCCTCTGTACTCATACAACCTAGGGTTATATGGGACTGGGAGTATATGGGCTTCTTTAATAAAAACTAATTAGAGATTACTTATATCAAAGAAGAAAACCCATTTTACTGCAAATTACTTAGGGTTAAGGTAGCAATTCTACAGAAGAGGTGAAAGGGATATAGGAACAAGAACTAGGTTTTATTCAAGACAAACTACATCTAATGAAACCTTTTACACTGCTGATTTTATATACCCAATTGTGTGTATGCTAGACATGGGGTATTTCCTACTGGTGTAGGTTATCATCTGCTACCAAATACTTGGTAGTTAAAGAAATACAACGCATGGAAATGGAAAATGGAAATATGCTGCTTATGAAGTAGAACATAGCAGTCCTTAGCTTCCTGTTAGCTTACCGAAAAAACCACATTTACAAGATCAAGCTGAATCATATCAAAATGCAGTTCTGACAGTTGAAATACACTGGATGTATTTACATTAACAAACTGATAAACGATTTTTCAACTTTTTTTTGAGTCCTCACCTTTATTTCTTTACGCAAACGCACACTACTCATTCTAAAGTGAGCAGTTGGACCATCGGGCAGATGACTTAAAACAAGACCATCTGTGCACCAAGTTAAAAAAAAGGCTGGTAAAATTGAGCATGTAATTTACAGAGGAATATTCTGCAAAATGGAGCATAACATCAGAAGTTTGGATCCACAGTCTATGCCCAAGGTTTTGTTGTATGTTCAAATATACATTCCCAATCTAGGTAACCAGCTTTCTGAAGGATGTCCATTACATTTTGTTTCAATTGCTAACAAGGATTATCCTGTATTTCTCATTGAATGAATTCATAATGTTTTATCTAGACAGAAAAACAATGGATCTTCCTGGTCAGAAAAACTTGTTAATTAATCAAATCAAACTGTTAAATTTACTGAAATAATAACAGTGCTTATCCATGCATTACAATCAACAAAAAAGTGCTAATATATCTACACGTTCTTTAGTAATTCCAAGTTCCATTAGCCATCAGACACTCAAGTTGGCACAGTGATTTTTAGCTCTGTAATTTGTACTGTGAAGAGAAAGAAAACAATAATGCAGATCTCTAATGCACACGACAGAACTGTTTTCTTTCCCTGATAAATACACAAAAGGATACTTGGTATTTTGCGATCTTCATTAATGACAATTAAATCCGTGAAGTCCCTTGCAATACACTGTGGGATGATTCTTTTCAAAGCCAGTCCTCTTCGATAGTAGACATGTGAGTTGGGTATAACAGTGGCCAGCTGCTCACAGAATCTCACTGTTCTCTGCAAAACAGGGGAGTTTAATTGCAATGTGTGCGGAATTCAGCGCTGAATTCAGTTCTTAGGAGAACAGAGGGTTGGTCATTCCAGCTACACTCCCTGAGCATATAATACTTCCAGTATCTCTATAAAGATCTGAAGATAAGCTATTAAACTTTATTAAACTGATTCAGTTAGTGCAAAAACATTTACTTGCAGTAAAGACTGCAGCACACTGGGGGTTTTTTTAAGGACTTCCTTTTCCCCCTTCCTCACCACAGCAAAGCAGGAAAATGCAAAAAGCATCATCTCCACATTTGGTATTCATAAAGGACACTGGTTTAGGAAAAGTTTACAGCATCTCAAAATACATTGTAACTACTTCTTTATGAGCTCCTGTCTGAGTTTTCAGAAAAACTCTTTGAGGTGTATTTTTTTCTTCTTTTTAAAGCAATTTCTTTTATGGTTTTCACAAATGCCAGTAAGCTCTTCGATCAGGCAATGCTGATCATTTCAATACAAGAACACATGCACAAGGTTGGTTTTTGTTATGGAGGAAACAAAGAGTGCTACAGAAATCAACAGATTATAATACACAAACAAGGTTATTGCTGGGCACTACATAAAATGACAGAAAAAAATTCCATGTGAATGCTATTATTTTCAGTTTTAATGTAACAATCATAGGATGAAAACCTTGGTATCTTATAACCATTTAGTTTCCAAGTAAAAAATACATACCCCACGAGGCCGGTCTGATGTTGTAATAAGAATTTTGGGAACTGTCTGTCTATTAAAGTATGGTGCAAATTCATCAGTTGCTTCATCAAAAGCAACCTGGAACAACAGAAGTTTTGTTAAATCCACCATGTACAAAATAACTGAGGAACAACTGTTCAATCTGATCTAAATTTTAATTCACAAGATCTATTCTGTAGTTAATCACCCGAAGGCATGTGGTTTTCATGTTTTTAGGAATCTAGTATGATGAACATGGGCAGCTTCTACTACCAATATCAATATTGCAAAAAGAAATTATTTAATAGAGATAATGAAAGAATGACATCACCTCTTAGTAAACCCATCATGTGTAAAAAATAATTCATCAGCAGATCAACAGGAAAGTGGTGAATGTTCAGTTTCATCAATCAGTTTATGTTCCTTCTTAGAAAAAAAATGGCTAACTTAATAGCACATGCAGAAATCAAAGCAGTTACCTCTTCATCATTGGGATCTACAGTGGTTTCATCATACACTCGCTGATTTTCAATAGTCTTTGGTACAGCTTTTGGAGGTGCCTAAAATACATAAAGTTTATTAACATAACATATTGATGTCATTATAAAATGCAAATACCACATTCATACTACCACAATATTGTTTCTATTTCTACATAGAATTGGAAGCATTATTTATTTGCTGCCACTTTTAAAAAGAAGCTACATCACCTTGATTAAAATATACACAGATATTGGGACACCAGAGAGCATTAGATGGAGAGAAGCACCACTAGAACAGTGTCACTTTTGAAAACAAAAACAAAATACAGTTCTGTTTCTTCTGTGGAAGAAACGCATTCTGCTTTCAACTGCAACACTTTTTAACCCTGCTATCTAAAATTTAAATGACTAATTGCCCTTAATGTTAACTTAGTCTCTTGTAAAACTACTGTAATACAGGAACCCACATCAGTCCAGGGAAGGAAGCAAAACCTTTGTTCACAACTAGGCTTGGAATCCAGCAGATAACTGGTCTGGGCATGGTTTGGTCAGCTGTCATTGTTTAATCTATACAGAAGTTCTTACTAGAGTGTAATTCCTAATAATACCAACACAAATGCCACAGCAATCACATCAGAGACATTTCAAGAGTGGTTTTATGTCATTAGTTTAAAACTCATCCTGTCTGTTTACAGCATCATTTAACACAGGAGCAACAAGGTTTCTGAAGTCAGCTGTTTGATACCTCTGCTAGACAAGGCTGAAGGCTCCCACAGCCAGTGAGCAGAGAGCATATAATCATTCAATAGTTTGGCTGGAAGGGACCCTTAAAGCTCGTCTGTTCCAACCCCTGTGCAGTGAGCAGAACATCTTCGACCAGACCAGGGTGCTCTGAGGCCTTCAACCAGCTTCATCCAGGGATGAAGCATCTCTGGGCAGCCTATTGCAGTGTTTTATCACGCTCACTGAATTCACTGCTCCGCTTCTCTGAACTCTGTGGAGAAACCCTTTGGCTGACGAAGCTGAGGGGCCCAGCTCCGGGCAGAGCCGCAGGACCCCCACCCGTGCCCTGCTCCCCTCGCCCCACACCGGCTCCTGCGGCCGGAACCCTTACTTTGTCTCCGAGGGCCTCTCGCTCCTTCCTCCGCTTCTTCTTGAGGGCCAACTTCTCCTGCGGGCAGAGGGACAGCGCTCCGTTAGCCACACCCGCCAGACCCGGGCCTCCCCCTTCCCCCGGCAACCGCCCGCCTCACCTTCCTCTGCTGCTGCTTCCAGCGAAGGAACATGAAGTGCCGCCGCTGCTTGTTCTTGATCTCGGACACGCTGAAGGTGGGTGGGAAGAGCACCCGCTCCGGGGCGGGCGGGCCGGCACCATCCCCCGGCACGGGGCCGCTGCCCTCACCCGCCATGGCGCGGCAGCCGCGGGGCGGGGCCGGCCCCTCACCCTTGGCCTCTGCCCCAACGGGCGGCGCCGCGCAGGCGCGGGACGGGGCTGGGGCGGCTGGGCCGGGGCGGGGCGGAGCGGGGGGCGGTGCGGAGCGAGGGGCGTTGCTCGCGGAGTCACAGAGTGCTCCCTCACGGAAACAGAGTATTCCGAGTTGGAAGGGACCCACGAGTATCGTCCAGCTCGGCTCCTGGCCCTGTGCAGCACCCCAAGAGTGACACTGTGTGCCAGAGAGCATTGTTCGTGGCCACTGCCCTGGGGAGCTGTTCCAGTGCCCAAACACCCTCTGGGTGAAGAGACTTCTCCTGATACTCAATCTAAACCTGCCCTGTCTCAGCTTCAGGCCATTCTCTCGGGTCCTGTCACTGTCACCACAGAGCAGAGACCAGTGCCTGCTGCTCCTCTTCCCCTCCCAAGGAAGCTGTACCTGCAGTGAGGTCTGCCCTCAGTCTCCTCCAGGCTGAACAGACCCAGTGCCCTCAGCCCCTCCTCACAGCTTCCCCTCAGGGCCCTTCACCACCTTTGCTGGCCTCCTCTGGACTCTCTCTTATAGTTTAACGTTCTTCTTACACTGTGGCACCCAAAACTGCTCACAATACTCGAGCACAGAACACAATCACCTCTCTCGACCCATGACATGTCTGGGCTCATTGCTCAGCAGACAGCAAACCTGATAAAATGGAGATAAAATCAGTGTATCTCATAGGGATTATTGCTGCAGTGTAATTTATAAACCGAGTTAGCTGTCAAAGTGGGCAGATTTGAGCAAACATGACACATTGATGGCCTGACGTCAACGCAGTAACATCAGGGCCCAGCAGTGCCTGCCCATGTGCACACTTTCACATTCAGACTTTTGCTCACAGGGACTTAAGTTTTGGGCAGCATCTGCTTATTAGGAACCATAAGGGTTTTGATCGTAACGTTCCCAAAAGTTATTTTTATTCCATTAAAATCTGTTAAAACTTGATGTTAAAATAAAACAAGAACTCCTACAGCAAATTAGAAATTCAATTTACATAAACTAAGAAATTAAGTTTTCTATTCCTGAGCTAGTTTTCATGCTTAGAGGTGTGCAATTGTTTCTGCACAGCAAAGACTACACAGTGTTTTATAGAAATTGAGTACTCAGGGATATGGGGGAACCTGGTCTAAACTGGAGGCATTTTTCATCTTAGACGGCAAAATTCTGAGCCTCAATGGGACTGATTAGTTCCATTTGTTCCAAGCATTTTTTCAAAGCTTGATGTTTACTAATTTTATATACAAATACTATTTGTCCTTACTATGTTTCTCTCGCTAGAAAAGGGAAAAAGAAATCTATTAACATAAACATGGGAAGACATTGGAAAAAATACCTAGAAATAACCAGAACTAGAGAATATCTTAAACCTTGTTCTGTCCTATAAAAAATTTTTGTTCTGAAACTCAACTTGCCTCACTGAGATTACTTCTGCTTAACACAGATGTAAATGAAAGATCAAAGGCCTAATTATGCACAGTCCCATATATTTCTGGCCTCACTCCCATTTTTGTCAAGAGAAAATATTTCAGCTCTCCTTACTGCCTTAAGGATAAGTAGTTTCCATGGTAATTAAGGTTTAGTGGATTTTGTTGGGAATATGTTAACCAAGCACTTACTGTAACTTTATCTCTCGAGCTGATGCAGATGTCAGAGATTGCAAGGTTATTTCTCAAAGTCATTAGCAGTGATTTTCATCACTGCTGTTAGCAGAGCATACAGGGAGTTCTGTGCTGTTTGTAGTTCCAGTTTGCAATGCTGTTTTTGTTGGGATCACTGAGTACTTACATGAGGAAAAAACACATTATCTTTCTCCCTCCTAGCAAGAGGGATGACAACCTCCTAATATTATTCAAATACCTTTTCCCCAAGGACTCACAGGAACAAAATAATGATACACAATAATACAAGAACTTCCTAGGGCAGGGGAGGGACAACAAAAAGACACCAGAAACACAGTGAGGAAGTAGAGATCACTGACAAGGTACAATTAGAACTTCAATAGAAGGCCCAGCTAATAAATGCGTGCATAGTATTACTTTAGTTTTTTCACAGAAGTTCCAAGGTCTTTTTTTTGTTTTAGCTATGAACTCTGTTCTGTACAAATAACATTTTTAGCAGGATATTCTTATTTTACAACTTAAGTAGCATTGTCAAGAAACCATTTTTTGGAAGAAGCTGCTTGGTTAAAAACAAAACAAAACAACTGAAAAAAACCCACCAAAACCCAAACAGCACTCCACACACACACACACACACACACACAAAACCTCTCAACAAGCAAGTTCTCTAGTGAATAGTGATGAATGAAGACATTCATTCCATGTCAGTACTTAGAAAATTTGTAGGAAAACTGCGTAAATTAATGCAGCTCGGTAGTGAAGCGTGATTTTTAGTTGTATAAAAAAACTCAAACAGTTGAAAAAATATTCTGTGATTAAAAATTCATCCAGGGAAAGAAAATTAAGCAAGAAAATATAGAAAGAGGTGAGAAAAGAGGATTAAATAATTTATCAGAGAACTCTTTTAGGGGTGTGCAGTTTTCTTGTTTTTCCTTTTTGTTGTTTTTTTTGTTTGGTTGGTTTGGGTTTTGTTTGTTTGCTTTTATGAAATAACCACCATTTTTCTATTTTTCTGTTTCATTTTTTTTTTAAATTTCATTACCTGAAGGTTGAGAGCACATACTACTTGTCTTCAACATTCCTTACACTGAACAAAATGCCCCAGAAAATGCCATGCTCCAAACCAACCAAACCACTGTCTGTGTTGGAAGAGAGCTGTGCCATACATGCCTGCCTGCCTGCCTTTTTCACTTGAAAAACAAAGAGCTGTTTTATATGTTTTTAATGGATTAATTTTGACTGTAGTTACATTACCTTATCAACATGTCAAAGCAATTCCCCTCTGAATCAGTAAGCCAGAATTCCTTCTGGTTGTTGTTAGAAGAGATAACCACCAGCTGATAATAGTAATTTGAAGATCACAAGATTCTGAGCACAGTTTGCAATGTCTCTGGTCTAAGGATTCTTGGTGTGTTAGCAGAATAGAGCTCAAGGGAGGGGTGACTGATTTTTCTGTAGGACAAAATTCCCCATATTCCACAGCTAGAATCAGTACTGCTGTGGATCTAAAATTGATGAGGAGAAGGGAAATACAAGCAACATGAGATCACAACGAAACAGTAAGACGTGAGGCCACTCAAGGTTCCCTCAAGGGTTAAGTGTGTTGAGGTCCACATTTCAAAACCTTCAGCAGGATCCTTAGGCTCTCTGTACACTCTGGTGGTGATGAAGAAGGGGAACAGGAGCAGGAGCTGGGGCCTGGCAGCAGCAGAATCCTGAACTAAGGCGGCCACACTCTTATTCTTGCAGTCACAGCTGGTTCTCCTTCACAGTGCTGTGTAGATAATGAAGTGGTACCCCAAAGGTCTGGTTTTGTTATGCCTGTAAGCACCTCAGCCTTGAGACTGTGGAGCAGTTTTGATCACATCTGAACCCTTAGCAGGTCCCTCAGGCTCGCAGCTTCTCTCTGGTAGGTGTTCCCAGGGGCTGCCTAACACCATGGAATGTGTAGCAAAGTCAGTGTTAGTGGTTTTGCTTAACTGGTAGTTGAAAAGTTAAAGAAGGATACAGAAGACAGGACTTTCCAGCCTCTGGAGATTATCATCTTATCTGTCAATGGAACAGTGAAACCACAAGCCTGCAGGTTTTTCTGATGAGAGAACTGTCATCAATCTTCCAGCCGAAGCTACTGCTGTGTTCGTTGAGTAAGATCCAGAAAATGCTGAATCAAATAGCTAGGCTGGGGCACTCTCCTTCTGAAAGGAAACAAGATTTGACTACTGGCCAAGTCCCAGTATTCTCCCTGTAGTTTACTTTAAAAGTTACACAGCAAAAAGCAAGTTATAGAGAGTGGATTGTAAACAGCTTCAGTTTCTCTGTGTATACTCTCATCTCTGGGCTGAAGAATCTGGTTCCTCCTACTCCTGGCCTGATTCTCTTTTTGCACAGTGAAGAATGGACAATGTGGTCTCACCAGGGTGGAATAGTCAGAGTGGTGGAAGATGCTGCTGTGGGAGGAGAATTTGTCTTTGAGCCCACCTCTCTTCAGCTGAGGAAAAAGTTGGGCATGGGTCCACCACAGCATGCTGTCCTATGAAAGATGGACATCTATACCATCATTTTCTGAGAGAAAGCCTGCAATTGTGTTTTGTATAGAGCCCAAGCCAGTGGTGCTTGGTATGTATTATTGTACCAAGCCATCTGGGCCTCCACTGTAGAATAGTCTCTTGTTTACCCAGCTAAGCATAAGCACAAAATAAATGCTAAACTGCTTAGCTCTTTCCACATTGTTCCCAGACTCAGGCATACCCAGAGCTGTTTCTCCAGAGGTGCATTTCATAGGGGAGCAACATTAAATTACCAAGTGCCTGTGCAGGAACTCCGTGGGTAGTTTTTCAGGATCATCTGTTTGAGGCTTAGAGGCTTGCATTCCTTAGTGGATCTTGTCTGCAGTCTTTTAGTTTCAGTGTTTTCAGTCACCCAGGGCAATCTCTAATGGATAAAATGGGTATTATGCGCCCAAAAAAGTTGGGTATTATTTAGTATTTCAGGATGAACACTAGATCTTACTATATCCTCTCAATGCCCTGCCCTCATCCCATAATACAACACCAAAAAAATATTATTTTCATATGCTTTTCTGGGTTGCTCTTCTTTACAGTACATGAGCTGCGTACAAACATTAAGATGCTTGTTGGAAAGAAGACCTAATGTCCATTATACAGATGGGAAAATTAAGTCTGTCAAAACAAAATTTATCAAATACATTTAGAATGCCCAGTGTAAGACACCTAAAGGTCATGTTAAAAATATCTATCACCATGCATTCAAACCAAAACTATATTCAATTAGATTCACAATTAATATCTGCATGCTGAGGATCATTTTAGATACCAGATTCCAGCGAATCACCCAGCGAATGAGGAATGCATATTGTGTGTCTAAAAATGTTTGGTGTACTATGGACAAGTAACAAGACCAAATGAATTTTGTTTTCATTCTGTAGTGCTCTTACTTTGTAAAGTTTCTTTACAATCTTCATGATTTTCTGTAAAAAGTCCTAGGTTTAAGAAAGCAAACAATGGTAAAAAATAACAAAGACCCCTCTGAATAGCAGCTTTATCTTCCCAAGTATTGACACCCCTGCCCACATCTGAACATGCTGAGAATGCCATTTAAAAGGACATTAAGAGTTTTGGCCCCTGTATGGGTCCTTAAGGAGCACCATTAGTAACCTGACTCCTTTTTCTGTGGAGTTAGCATTGCTGATCTACACCTGTTTCACTACACAGCCCAGCTCATCATTTCCAGAGTGGAAATACATTTTTCCACTCTGTATTTCACCCATTTGACTGTACGGATACTGTGGGAGTCTATGCTGAAGGCCTTCCTAAAGTCAAGGTAAAAAGCAAGCACTGCTCTTCCTCCTCAGTTGAGCCAGTCTTCCCATCAAAGGTCTGCCCTTGGAAAAGCCACATTGCACCATCTGTTCTCAGTCACCTTCATGTCCCTCGAGTGCTAGGAAATGTGATCCAGCAGTATTTGCTCCAGACTCATCCTAGGCACAGAGGTGAGGCTGACATACCTGTAGCTCTCCCGCTTTCCCCTCTAGAAGCCGCAGCAGCTCATAGTGCAACCTTCTTGCTGAAACATTGTGCAAAGTGTCCAAATGGTCACTGTCAAATGTCTCAGAAGGGTGTTTATGTGCATGTGCAAAGAAAAAGAAGCAGAGCTTTTGGAAGCCTGACTGAGCAAGATTTACATAATCTAAGGAAGAATTAAGCAAAGGAAAGGATTTTACAAAGAAGGCATTTTAGAAGGAATTCTTGCAAAAATCCTTGTAAATGCATTATTCAAAAAATTACAGAAATTCCATAGTCTGTTGCATACGAGTGTCCAGTTTTCAACTCATTTGAGTTTGAAAAAATGACTTTATGTATGGATGTCAACACAGTAGTAAACGTGATTATAACCAACATTATAATTTCTTCCCACAGGACTTATCAAGATGGCATAGATGGCCATTATCTTAATCTGGACAGATTGGCCTGGCTAGTACTGGGTATTTGATTTACTACAAGTGTGTCAGCACTTCTGGTTAGTAGATTATAACAACTAGATAATGCATTAATTGTATATTAGCTGGGGAAAAGAAAAAAAAAAAAGGATATTGGAGGTTGCTAGTGTTTCAAGTGTCTAGCATAGAAAACTGGAATACTTCCCCAAATACAAATTCTATGGACAATAAAATTGCATTTTGGCACATTTATACTTTTTGAGAAGTTTATCCAATAGTCACCCATGGCAAAGTACTGAAGAAGCATCTACTGTTTCCAACCTGGTATTTTGCTGAATTCACTGTGCTGCTTCTGGAGATCCCTACCCTTTTCTAAAGAATTATCCTGTAAAAGGGAAGATAGTCAATGGCAACATTTCATCAACCTTGTGGGTATGTAGAAAAACTTGTGTTTCTTGGGAGGTGTGGTTCCTTTTGTAGAAAGTGATGCTTGGATCTTTCTGCTGGTGCAATTACACATAGCTTGGGCTACCTTAATAAAACACTCCTTCATGTATGGAGGAAGGAGTTTATCCAAGATTAGAGTATGACTCATTTCTAGGCAAATATTTTCAGAATATGCTACCTTGTGTTTTCATTTTTAAAATTAAATTCCTGTTATTTTATATCAAGGCATGTTTGTGAAGTAGTAGCATAATTTTTCTGAAATAAATAGAACTTGATATGGCAAATAATTTCACTTGTTTTTCCGCATGCAGTTTGCTTACAAATAGGGAAGAATTTTCTTGCTGTTCAAAATTATCGCAACATAATCTGTAGGGGCTACTTCAGAAATAAGGGAATTATTTTGTTACACAGTAAAAGGTGTCAAGTGACACTATTGTTCCCTTCCCCTGGAAGATTGCTCTTAACTCCATGGTATCAACACACGTTTTATTGAGAATAAGCAAAATATTGCTTAAATATTTCTCTATTTTAATCCATTTCTGTGTCTGGCTGTATTACACTTGGCTACTAGTAAATACTTTGTATTTTAAGTCGAGAAAAATAGTCAGGATCATTGTTTACTTGGCATTATTAGTAAGAGAGAGGTATTTATAAATAGCTAGTTATAGATACTAGTTATTTTACAAATTTGTAACATAATACTTGCCTAAGAAACAGAAGCTGTAAAGTGATACATGATAAGAAATTAGTCCACAATCCTCCCAGAATCTTTAGTAAGGTGAGCTAACTTGAACAATGTGCATTTTAGTATAGTTAAGTGCAGGCTAATATTGCTAGGAAAGAAAAATGCAATGCAGTTACATGAGGGAGGGCTGCATCATGAAAATGACACAGAAATGCACACAGGAATGCTATTCTTGTGAAAAAATGTGAGGAGCACTGTAGCAATAGGGATTTTGCTGGTGGAACAGTAGGTCTTGCCCTGATACTGAGACAAAAACTGAGAAACTACGTGGTTGCTTTGGGATCTAGAAACCCTTTCTAAAGAAGTAACTTAAAACACTTCATCTCTTTAGCCCATAAATGAATCTGGGAGTAACTAACTCACCCGGAATTACATAAAGAGAATAATCATAGAAATCTTCAATTTAGCAGATAAATCTTTTAAAAGAAGCAATGTTTGAAAACTGAGTCAAGAGATATCTTTTGATTAAAAAACAAAATAAAAACAAACAGAAAACCCCAGGCCCTTGGGAAAAAAATGATAGATAGGCCTGTGAAGTATTCTTTTTCACATGAAATCTTTTAACCAAGGTGGTGGATTTTTTTCCAAAGGACACATCCCTCAATCTAATTATCACTTGTACCACAAAAAGGTCAGGCTGGAGACTTGTGGTGCTTTCTTCTGGCCTGAAAACATATGGCTATGAAACCTCAAAATGAATAAAAAAAATATCAAAACAAAACAAACAAAAAACCCCACAAAAAAGCCCTTTCAAATGTTCTATAAGAATTTTAGAATATTTTCCACAATATTCATATTATATGGGGTTAGACACTGCAATGAATGGACTTTTACAATAATTTAACAGGCTACATACATTAAAATTGGGTTTTTTCCCTGTTTGTATGTATTCCTATATTTTGATGAATAGTCATTAGAATGGCAGTATCTCATTAATTGAAGCTACCAAGCCCCTTTCCCCTGATAAGATTTTCTTTCTTTATTGGTTTATCGAATCTTTTAAGACTGGTATTTCAATGTTGGGTGTTCACCTCAGGATAACTTTCTGGAAAGCATATTCTGTATTTGGCAGTGACCATAAGCAATAAAAAACATCAAAAGCAAAATTACTGAAGCTAATAAATCAAATGCTAGAGCAAGAAGTAGTTCCAAAATGTCAGACAAACTTGTGGGCTAATATGAAGGGTTACAAGATTTCTTTCTCTTTTTTGTTACAAACTCTCAGTAACTGTATTTTTTTCTTATGTGTTGATAAAATATGAGCATGCTTTTGGACATTTAAAAGTGCTAATCACAAAATAATGAGGATAACAAGCAATGTAAGCAATGTACATTTACCTTGTAACATATAATCCCAGTGTCAGATAAACTCTTTTTTTCCATCATGCAAATGTAGCTCTTATTACTGAAACTCAAGCTGCACATAATTACTGGTAACAGAAAAACACCGGCGTTTACCTCCCACACACAAAGCCACACCCTGCCCTCCAGGAAATCCAGAGAGCTTCCTAAGAATTATTTCTAGCTGTGGCCTAGATTTCAGCCTCTTTTGTATCATTTACAGTGGAAGCTTGTCAGAGCCAATCCTGACTGGTGCACAGGGTTTGACTGAAGAAGGAAATTAAGCTCACCATGAAATCTGGTCTTACATTGGACCTTTTGTCACAGGATCTCTTCTGCTTGGTCTGCATGGCTCAACAAGTTTGATGCTTTACCCAATGCAGATTGATTCTGGGGACAATCTCTGTTCTCTGCAGTAGGAGACACAGGACAGAGTTTAAAGCATGTTTCAGTAAAATTTACATATGAATTGACAAGCAAGAACTAGCTAAAAAAATATGTCCTTTGTCTGTATTTCCAAACTAATCATATTTTCCTCCCGTTTGGAAAAACAGTTTATTTCCTAAACTTGCATGGTATTATTTATGAAAGAGAAGGCACGGCATGATTATCTTTGGCAGAAGAGAGTTATGCTCAGTGGTTCAAACCCTGTTTTTTTTATTTCACCAGGTGACTTTTAGATATATCTGGAAAGAAATGGCAGCATTCACTCTGATCCCAGGATTGTATCCATCAACTGACAATGCATCTGGCCATGGCCTCTGTTATTCAGCCTCACATGGAAATGGGCAGTACTGTAGTGCCAGTATGAGATTCAGGAGATCTGCCTGTCCTCAGTCTCCTTCTGCACAAATAGTGGTAACCTCTGATACATCCCTTTGAACCTGATTCTCTTACAAAATCACTGTGAAAGCATTTTTGCCTTATACAATTAAAGAAGCAGAATATATATTTCAGCAAGAACGAGTGCCCAGTAAATATCATAGGAAGTCCTCTGCTGGGAAGCAAAGTCACTGAAAAGGAATTCCATCAGATCACAATTGCTACTTCTCTGACATGGTGACCAGAATATGGAAAGTAACTCTGGATTGCCCAAACAAGTAAGTATTGAGAAAGGATAAAGAGGTTTATACTTCATCTGTGTCTGATACAATGCAAGGAAACGTGGCATGTTGCGTGGGATCTGGGTCCTAAATTCAAACAAGTAATGAAAAATTACAAGGATTTAATAGAAAAGGGATGTGACATGATTAAAGGATACTCTCCTTCTAATGTGGGGCTGAAGGAGTTCCACCTATTTAGCTTATCAAAGAGAAAGTTAATGGGGGCCCTTTATGTACCATTCTATGGTGTAAATATTCATTTAAAAATCCATGCCTTAGCTCAGGAAGAAAAAGATCCAAGACCTACAGTCTTAATTAATAGCTACCCATAATTAACCATTGAGAGGGTTACCAAGAATTATGGTAAATTTTCTCTTAATATTTATATCAAGATATATGTGTTCTCCTTAAGATGATACGATCTAGTTTCCACAGGGATGAGTTCAGGAAAATCTACTCTCCATTATGCCAGAAGTCAGACTAGAAGATCACACAGGTCATATCAGGCTTTCTAATCTGTTAATTAGATAGTTTATATAAATTCAGTTTAGTTGGGTCTGTGTTTTTAATAAACAGTATTTTTAATATTCCGTGTTTGACTGCAGCCTCACGTAGTCTCAGTTGGTTCTTACTGTATATGTGTGGTGGGACTTTGTCATCCTACCAGCACCTCCACCTTCATCCTTAAGTGTTGCATCATTAGCTTGTTACACAACCTGCAGTGTTGATACTGTTGATAGGATGCCAACCTCAAAGTCACTTAGAGATGGAGTGATGGCATTGCTGGAAATCCCAACAAAGCTGCTCTAGATCCTGATCCTCCACACAAGTTACTTATCAAGACCAAATTCTGTTGTACCTTTTTTAAAGCTTAAGTTAGAGACTTAAGAGCTTAAGAGACTGCTCAGAGCAGTCTCTTTACAGGTCTTTGTTGAGGATTTTTAGCATGTCATTCCAGATGTTTGGCTTTTTTTTTTTTACAACCACATGTATAATTTTCCAAGTTTTTATCTGGGCTGAGGCTGACATTTTAAAAAATTTTGTTCTCCCTTGTTCTTTCAGCTGTTATTTTGCTCAGTAGTCCTGGGAACAGCCTGCTACCCTGACAAGGATTAACCACATCCATTGGACATGCTGTTGTTTCTCTGGGCACCCCTTCAGCTTTGCATGGAGAGCAGCATGTCCTTAGCACCTTCTCATCAGGAAGCACTCCATCCTTTGGGGGACACTATGATTTCCTTTTCTTTGGGCTCAAGATCTTTCATTCCCTCAAGCCTGTTGGCAGAAATTGAAGGGGGTACCTCTGCTGTTTCAGGTGAGATGTCAGTGCCATACCCTCACCTACTGGTTGAGTTTCTACGTATTATTCTGCCTTAGGAAGAAGCAGGCACTCCACAACTCTGCAGTTCAAAACTCTTTGGAAAGTGCTGTTCCCTTCCTGTTTGCACTCATAAATTGTTTCCATTTTTCTCATTTCAAAAAGCAAGCTGCAGAAGATAACCCTCTTCACTTTTTTTGTTGTGCCATGTTTTGGTGCTAGCTTCCTGAACCTTCTGACCTTTAAATACTTCTTGCTTTTCCAAGAACTTTTAACAGCCGCTACCTAAAATGTCAATCTTTTTTTAAGAGCAAAAGCGTGTATTCTAATTGAGAATATTGGCTAAGTATGAAACACTTTAAAGGCTTGTGCCTTTGAATGTATTAGGTCCAATTTCCAAGGCTGTAGCGAATTTGCCAATTGCATAATTTTCATCTGTATTTATGAAAGATTACTGTCAGAAAGGCTGACTTTCATTTTTTAAGGCAATTCCTGAGAAGATTCTGAAAAATTCAGACTCACCCTCAGTGCTTCTGATGAAACTTTTACGGCTTCTTCTGACAAAGTAATGCTGGTAAGATAATAGCTTTGCTAGAGAGCTTTTGAAAACTGGTCTCTCAAGCTTAGAAAATCTGTGTGAAGAAATAATAGTTATCATTCAAACTTGATGTGAGACTCTAATTATTACTTCAAACACAACACAGCAACAGGATTTTTTTAATCTCCTTGGTACACTTCAGTAGCCACACCCACATCCTCTTAGAGGAAACATATTTCTCTTCTCCTGCATACTTTACACAAATATGTATTAATTTGTACAGAGCACTCATAAATTTGTTTAGAGTTTGGCTCTTCTAATTTTTACTCTGTTCATCTTATTGTAATGCTTTATGCAGTAGTACATTTAAAGTAAACATTTCAAATGCTGCGAGCCCTTGAAACTTCCCTTGCTTAGGAAAGACACCTTGTTTATGGCAGAAGTGGTAAGGGCCACAAAGCTGCTCAGTTTCACTTTGCCTTTACCACACTGGTCTAACTAAGCCAATCAGACCAGTTGTGCTCAGCAGTGTTGTGTTTTGCAGTGCCACTCGTCCCACAAAGCACTGGATTCATATTTCCAGAGAAGATGGAGACCGTGAAATACAGATTAGTTTCTTATCTGAAATACAGTGTTTCACCTTTCCTGTACTGTCTGTCTAGCTGACAGTCATTTCAGTTGGGCTACAGGCTAAAACCACAGACTCAAGTAGCATTATTATATGATTTTCAAAGCAGCCAAACCACACACTCCACTCCTCCTTTCTTAGACTGATTATATACGTGCTGGTTGTTAATAATAAGGGCACTGAAAACCAAAAGAAGTTAGCCTTAAAGAAATACTACATTTTACTACAAAAAAGTATTGAAATCCCAAGTTCTCTGTACCTGCAGGGTCCTGAGCAGTGCTTGCTCTTTCCAAAAACCCCAGCTGCATATTTTGACACACAATGTGGGTCTGACTTGTAAAATGCATAGGTTTTGAAATATTCTTAGAGTTTTCCAGGAGAGGCTTAAGATTCATTAAAAAATGTAATGTATGGAAAACATGCATGAACTGGTAATTTGTAGTCATATTTGTGGCTTTATTAAAGGTTGCCTGTGGAACTCTTTACACCCAGTGATGGAAAATCATCGCTGTATAGAACACAGACATACAAACATATGTTAAACACAGCTCTTTTAAAGGGGTTTTTCTGAAGGTGCTTGCCATTGATTTCCTGATATGGCTGCAATGGGCTGGGGCTGCAGACACCATAGGAAATATATGAAATATCATTAGAAATCAATGCAGAGGCCTTAGGGTACACACTCCCATGGAATGTTTTCTTACTTTCCTTGGAACTTGGTTTGTTTGAAAGAGTCTATGTTGTCAGACTTATTTTGGTGACCAGTAAATAATGAAGGACAGAGGGGGACTTTTTCTCACAGAGCTAAAATAGGACTATGAGGAGCAAATAAAGTCATGAAGAGTGTAGCAACCTCTCCAGGTTGTACATTATAAAAATTTTCATTCAGCGACTTGATACCATGTCATGTTATGCATCCCCAGGAATGGAAGAAGCACAAGGAAGGAAGCATCCAAAGGAAGGACAGGAAAACTAATTCTGCTGTTAGTACCTCTGCTCTTTGAATTTTTATTTGCTGTGTAGTGTGAGTACCAAAACAAGATCTGCAGAGATGTCCAGGAATGAGTTCCCTCATCCCAGTTTTCCCACATTCCCAGCATTTAGCAGGCTGTGTCCACCTAAAATATGTTCTTAGTCTTCAAGTGAGATCTCAAATCTTACTAGAGAAGAAACTATTCTTTATATCCACATCTCTCATCTTCTTCAGCTGTAACAACACAAATCAGAACTGAGAAGACAGAGCTTTCATTCTGCAAGAGACAGGCTTTGAAAGAATATCTTAAGCTACTGAGATGTAAAAAAATGGACCCGTAAAGGTGGGGATATCACTTCTTCCCAGTTTGGGCACTGAAAGTGCAGCCATGAGCAAAGAGAGACAGGAGGTTCATCTGTGCCCAGCTCATGTGACTCAGAGAGGTTCTTCTGTCAAGGCATGAGGCCTTTCTGAGGTCTGTCCTCACACCACCCTGCCAGTGCCAGGGACAAGGTCATGGTCAGGCCAAGGTCATGCAGCTCCTGCTGGGGACACGTTCATCGTGTTGGGACCACCCTCACTCTCAAACACAGTTTGTGTCAGAGACTGTGGAAGGTGCAGATTTCACCCTTCAGGTTTTATGGGTGATTCCTGTGTCTTTGAAGATCTGTTCCCACTGAAGATGAAGGCAAATTCCTGCTGATATTAATAGGGTTAGGATGTGTCCTTGTCTCTGGTTTTTTGCTGTTGTTTCCTTTGTTGCAGTAGACCCATTCCTTTATTAAAGTTTTTGCCTGGGGGAAAAAGAAAAGCTAGGTTGCTAAATAAATTATGAAATATTTACATTTGTAAAGCCAACCCCTTATGCCTAGCTCCTCCTCTGATATTAAGATGACACTTTTTATAGAGCTTCAGCTTCTATACTGCCATCATTCCTCTGTGGGATCCGAGACCAGGAGGTGACAAAACAGCCGCCATGAGCCAAGTGACAGTAAGTAATACCCAGGAATGATTGCTGATTTTGATTCAGTGCTGCGAGAAACTATTATATTAGACCAGTGAGGGTTTGTTTAGTGCAGGACAGCAAAGCAGGATCAGAGATGAAACTGAAAAAAACATAAAACTGGGGAGGTTTCTAAGCAAAGCTTGATTTTTAACCTGACAATAAAAAGCCTTATGTCGTACAAAATACCCATAACAATGATGATCCCAGGAGCAAAGTGTTAAAGGCATCAGTTGGCTAATCCCTATGTATGTTCTTTTTGCTTTCTTTTGTATTTGTATTTACTTCTTTTTGCCTGGAGTACTCTCAATGCTACAAGAATGAATGCAGCTCACTTTAGTGTCACCAGCTGTAATGAAATGATCTACAGTTACTCTTGTGAATGTTTTGCATCTCTTGTTTTCATTCTACTTGTACATACACTTTAAACCTTAATAGTAGCTTTCTTCTTTTTAAAAAATGGTTTAGTATGTTGTTCAAATATGTATGGTTCAAACTGGTTAGCCTAGCTCATGCATTTCTCCCTCCTACTTTTACCTGTTTAATTCATTTGACTTTACCTTACTCCACCTCTTGTAGGTTTGGAAACAGAGAGGTAATGACTTTCTTGGGTGTTGGTTTATGCTGTGTTTTTTTACCACTTGGCTAAGTCACTTCAGTTTATGCCTTTTGCTTTTATCTCTGTGTGGTAGCCTATGGAGACTGTATCTGTAAAATGGGTAAATATTAAGTAACTATCACAGTAAATGAAACATCCTGTTATCTGGATTTTTGCACAGCTAACTCCAAAAGTTTCTCTGTCACCACACTCAAGGTCTCTGACTCCCTTGGTGTTGACCATTATAATGTTCCTTCTGCTCTTCCCTTGCTTCCCCTCTCTTGCTTACCTTCAGTTGTCTTGTTCTCTCCTCTTCCTTTCTCCTGCAAACTACTTTTGCTCCCATTTCTCTGTTTCTTCCCATCTTTTGGCAGGTTGGTGAGTGTATGGGAATACAACTGCACAAATTGTCCCTATCTGCTGTGAAGTGTTTCTTTCTTTGCAAAATGTTCTGTGCAAAATTTTTGGTTCCTTCATTCTCACCTTGACTTTCCTGAAAAAAATATTTGGTATAGTTAGAAAGCAAGAGATTGAAAGATAAGATTTTTTCCTTGCACTGTGCCTAGGATTTACAAGGTCAGGATGTGAAATGGAGCAGCTTTCAGAGCAGGGAAGGAAGAGTTCCTGAAATTGTGCTGAAGTGGAGGACAGTGATGCTTACCATGTTTCTACTAGTGCAAAAATACATTTTTAAACTGCGCTATAGTAAGAGAAATAGTGATATTTGGCTGACAGAACATTAGCCCAAAAAACAACCCTGGAAAAAGGCAAACACAAAAGTGCCCTGGAGCTAAATACTCTCACACTTTAGAAAGTCATAAGAAAGCAACAAAAAGAAAACACTCGGTGACACAGCTTTTAGTGAGCTTTTGGCAGGTTTTGCAATGTAATGGAGAAACTGTACAGTGCTAAAATGTGATAAATTTGCAGGCATTAATACATGTGAAGAGAGATTTTTTGATTACTGTATTATGATGCACAACTCTCTGGCTAATTTGCATGCAACATTTCTATGGTTAATAAGTGAAGCAATGCTGATAACTACTGTACTACAGTGAACCACTTGCAGCAATTGCCAGCACTTCAGCATGCAACATTAAATACTATGCTCGGCTCCTGTAAGCTCTGAATATTTGAAAATCAGTTTGCAGTTCCCAGGCTGCAAAGTGATCAAAGAATGTTCCTTACTTTTACCCCTCTTACAGAGAACCAGAATAGTCAGCAGATACTTTGTGTAGAAATGTCAAGCAAACACAAATGAAAAAAAATAAAATCAAAAGAACTTACTAAAATAACTTGAGTAAAAATGTACAGGTCTTTATAAAAAGCAAGATATATTTTTCAAGTCCTAATGTTTCGTACCTAACAGTTCTAGTAAAATGAACATTTCATATATGCACAGAATAGCATTCTCTCAATAGCAGGATAAATCATTTAAAAAACATAAAGATAAGCATACAATGGGTCTGCATTAAAAAGTTATATTATGCTGTCTGAATCCAAGATCTGAAAGTGCTACAACTGATTTCTTGGTTCAAACACAACTTTTTTCACTGCATTCAAGCTGAATTTGTAAGGATTATGAGAAAATTCAGAAGATTAGATTTATAATCTGGTATCTCCAGTCTAAATGAAGAAGTGTCAGATATGTGACACATATGGTAGGCAACTCAGGGTATCAGGATATCTAAGATATTACTATCCTAGCTTGGAATTTCAGATCAGGCTCTCTGCCTTGTACTATAAAGAACTTTTTCCCTGCTACAAAGGGTTTTTTCTCACACTTAGCCTAACACAAATTTGTTCATCCCCATCTCATTTTTTAATTCCTGTCTTTATAAGAAATCTCTTGTGAAATTAAAGAGGTGCATCATAATCTTGCATCACACCCTGAGCACAGCTAGACTTTGGCTTACTGAGCTTTCAGATGACACTGCCAGCACCACTCTGCCTCCTGAACATTTTACTGCAGGCATGGGCAGCTTACACGCTCTGAAGCAATTACTATATTAAGTACCCAGTGATGTATCCTTCCCAGAAACTGAAAATAAGGTATAAAAGAAATCCGCACAATAATTTATGGGCGTTAACATATGGGTGTAAGTTTCTCTGTGGATAATTATGTGGCTATGCTAATAACGCCAAGGATGCTTTGATAAATTTAAAAAAAGTTCTCACAATGATGTTAGTGAGCATTTCATTAGTCAGACACATGCCTCAAGACCCCTGTGACAAGACAAAGCACCAGGCTACATTAGCATGCCCTGAAGAAGGTTCCCAGCTCAGAGAAATTGCTCCCAAAGTTTCCTTTGACTTGCTGGCAGGCAGCTGGCATGGAGCCCCCAAGTCCTTGAGAAATTCTCCAACACATTGCTCATCACTCCCATCATGAGAGCTCAGGCTATGTTCAGTTGCTGTGGAGACACCAGAAGCAA
Organism: Catharus ustulatus; assembly: GCF_009819885.2. Classification (NCBI taxonomy): domain Eukaryota; kingdom Metazoa; phylum Chordata; class Aves; order Passeriformes; family Turdidae; genus Catharus; species Catharus ustulatus. Next base: position 15,285,130 of record NC_046229.1, on the reverse strand, counting down.
TTCTGCCACAAAGGCTGCCCTGTGAAGTGGGCTCAGCCTGCCATGCCTCTGCCTGTTGTAATTGCCCAGCTGGAATTAAACTTCACAGTTTAAACTTTTAAGCCTTCAAGATTTTTTAATATTTTTAGCTTTTCTTCAATGTCTAATCCTTTGACCTCTTGCATTAACTTTGTGCAAAATTGCACTGTTCTAACACAGCAAACCACTGCCCTACTGACAGACAGTTACCAGCATTAGGGAAGCATCCTCAGGGATATAGGGGTTTACAGAAGAACCCGCCAGGTTTTTTGAGCAGTGTCAGGGAGGCAGAGTCCTGACCTTGCTCTGGGGAGGGCAGGAGACACCCTGGTGTGGGGGGTTGGATTTGGAGAGGCTGTGTCTGCATTTCCTGCGCCCTGTGAGCATGTCAGGCGTGCTGGGACTGAGCCTCGGCCTGTGGAAATGATTACACAGCAATTTATACCAAACAACCACCCTACTGCTGTTTGTTACAAACTTGGCTGCAGTACAGTAATGTTTAGTGGATTAATAATGTTTGCTTTTGGCCTCTCCTACTCCCTCGGCAAACAGTTTTCACATACAATAAATGTTCTCATTTAGTCTAACTAGAACAGAGCCCAAGGGTCAGAATAGCCAAACCTGCATGCTGAGAAGAGACTCCAGGTGTTCACACAAGACAGCAGCTTGCTTCCTTCTCCATTCCAGGGTCCAGTGTTTGGGCCTTTCTGCAGGGTGAGCAGGTGCCCCTGACACTGCAGAGGGGCCACACCACATGTCCCCTTTTGCAGGAACCAGTCCAATCAAAAAGGTCACAGTGGGCAGCAAAGGCAGCACAGAATCACTGGGACAGGCAGATATTCTTGAGTGTTTGGCATCTTAAAGTGAACAGCATATTTTAAATTTAAAAACTTTATATACATATAATAGACAGAAAGTAAGTATTTCACACAGGGCATGCTCTGAGGGCACATTAGATTGAGTAAGTGGCTTATGGTCTTGCATTTTCAAAGAACGTCTTGGAGTTACAAACCCTTTAAAAAATCTATATGGTTTATTTTGTTGATTATTAGTCTCTTTAGGGAAACCAAGAGTCTGCCCATGTTTCATAACATGTGTAGCAGAAATACAAGGATATGCAAATACATAAGTTACACAACAAAAGCAAAACTGAATTAAAGCTGTTTACAGTCAAAAAATGAGAGAACCAGATCTGCAGCCTTTTTATTGCTACACCACTGAAAGGAGTGTGTGCTTGTAGCGCTGTATAGTGGAGCTGTTTGTCTGCATCTTCCCACTGCTCTTTATGCCTCCTCAGTTACAACTAAAATGGAGGCAACCAGTCTTTGGTATAATGAAAGAAAAATGTTTAAGTAGTCTTGTAAAGCTTTATGACAGCTATTAATTGACCAAATAATTAAGAACAGCAATCAGCACTTATTTCAAGTGATGCACTGGTAACTTCTGGCCTGGGGAGCGGCAGGCTGGCAGCACTGTTGTGACAACCAGTGGGACAGAGACTCTGCTATTGAACCCTGTAACCCAAATGCTGTGGCTGAGTATTCGAAAATACTACAAGAAATACAGGTTATGCCACAGATACAGGTGCTCTCTGACACACACGGTGAGCTCGTCAGCACTGTCTCCAGTGGAGGATTTCTTGCCAGTCCTGTACACTGAAGTTCTGCTTACACAAAGCTGTGGGCAAGAAACAAGAGCTCAGACAGGCAGGTTAGGTTAGTGTCTGCCATGAAAAGATAGGCAAGAGAAATTAATTTTGTCTTGGCTTATCTAAGCAATACCCTACCATCCCATGGCGCAGTGCTCTGTGTCACTGGCCATTTTCGCTGCCACAAAAGGTGTTGCTTGACCACAGCTAGGAAAACAAGAAGTAAATATGTAAAACAGTTTGACAGGCATCAGAGAAAGAACATTATCAAACAAATTATTTATCAAATGTTATTGGGTCATATGCAGAGAAAACAAAAAAAATTTTGCAGGATACCTAAGCAACAAAACTATTTTCACTGAGCGATGAGACTCAAGCTAAGAGCTACCTTCAATCCAGACTGCCTAATTATGAAAACTATTTCTGTACAATTCCCTTCCTTATGCAGGCCCATACATTATTTCTATCTCTTCAAGAAATATGCACAATTTTTTTCTAAAATTAATTCTTTTGACACTTTGTGCATTTCATTGTTTAGCTGATTGTTCAGGGTGAAAAGGAAGAGAAATCTGTGGCAACTCTTGTGGTTGTGGGGCATTTCTTTATACCTTGTTCCATGGGGGGTCAGTGGTAGGGACTATGAACACAGCAAAACAGAAATATCAGTGGGATAGCCAGATCTTCAGACTGGAGTTTATAGCAGCAATTCAGGAAAAAAATAGCTAGAAACAAATAAATGTATTTAGGAACACATTAAACACAGATACACTTTTGAAATCTGAACACGAGAGTCTATTGGGATTTTGCAAATCAGCTTTGTCTTTATAGCAAGATCATGCAAACTTCAGGTCCTAAGCCTGAGACTGGAGATATGGAAAATTAACAGCCACAATTGTTGTAATGTGAAAACATAGGAAAAATAACATCTTTCTTCAAATATAGTCTTCTCTTTATATTTTTTTCCTAATTGTCTCCATTGTTCCTTTGGCAGCTATAAAACATTTTAACCAACCACAAATAACTATACAGATGGAAGAGGGAGAATGTAAACACACCACTGTTACTCCTTATCTTGCTTATTCATATTTTGGAAATGTTTATTTGTTTATAAAATTGCTGTATGTTAATAAAAGCACTAGAAACATTCCAAAGCTATTGGTTACAGAAAATTTAAAGATGATTTAAAGTCCATTGATTCTCTAAAAATTAATCACATTAAAATGAGGCCTTCCTGTTCTCAGATCTACTCCTCTCCCTTTCTGGATCTAATTTTCTCAGCTCTTCTAGAGATTCAGCCCAAGCTGAGCAGAAATGCTGTGACTTGTCTCAAATGTGCCAGAAATCCAGAGCAATTTTGAAGTATTTGGGGGTACTTATCCATGCCACCTGCCCAGTCCTGACAGCCCAGCTCATGAGAGAGTTTCTGTTGTCCCTCCTGTCCCACATCCAGCGCCACTCCCAAGGTGCCCAGGGATGCCCGTGCAGGGTGTTCTCAGGGATGTGCTTTGCTACAGCCCCATCTCTCCCATCCCATCCCAGTGGGGATGGTGAGAGGAGCCAGGGGAGCAGAGCAGGCCCAGCACACACCCCCCCAAGGGCCCCCACCACAGGACACCAGCTGCTCTTCACCTGCACACCATCTGCTCCTACAGCTAACAAGGGGATGGCCCAGCACATCTCAAACTCACGGGGTTGCTTTTCAGAATGAAAATACAGATCAAGGGAGACATTTCCTACAGTCCCATGGAACAAGGGCTGTGCTGGTTGGCAGGAAGAGTTGTTTATAGATCTCTGGGAGCAGAAGTGCAGCTTTCATAGTGGATTACTAAATGCCTGAAGGCTTTGTAGATCTGTTCGTTCTGGGTACAGATGAACCCACCACTCCTCCAAGCTTGCTCAGCAGCACGGTTCAAATCCCCAATGCACGTCCACTGATCTTTGTATTTCCTTGAAACAGCCCATTTGGAATGATCATTAATGGAATGAAAGGTGGAGTTCAATGGCATTCCTATTACATTTATGTTGTAGACGTGGTAGTCAAGAGAGCAATTTGAGTAAAGCTTTTCGCCAGAACGCTGCCAAGATTCAGCCAACAAATCAGTCTTCAGCTCCTGAGCCATCCAGGCCACATAGATATCTGTGGAATAACACAGGGTGAGGGCAATCAGTGTTTCATGTTCCTTCATTTATGAACAGACTGAAAAGTATAATCTAAATTGTGTTTCTTTCATTGTAATGCATGAAGTCGGCCAGAGAGAATTTTGCCCCCTCCCCTTATTTTTACTTTTTCAGAAGTTCATTTCTATTTTTTATCCTTCTAGTAAACCTGTTTACAAACAGCAGGAAAAAAAGGAAAGGACAAAAAAAATTGCAAGCCTTCTTCATAACAAAAACCTCCAGATGATTCAAAACCGCTATTTCTTCTTTGCTGTTACTGTTGAATAATGGAACATAATTTTCTTGAAAATCTAATTGTTGAATGCCTTAGGATGGACCACACAGCATTTTGCTTTGTGGGGCTGAGAGAACATTAGGATGGGACAGCACACCTTGCCCTCTGTGATGTACATTTCTGAAGCTGAACTTCTTTTTTTCCCCCTCAGAGAGAATATGAATTTTAAAATAATTTACTAATTCTTATTTTAAGAATTAATTGAGAATGTGTTATATAGTCAGTAAAAGGTTCTCTTACCATCTATGAACAAGTGTGACTTTGCAAAGTGGAGAAAGGTTTCCCCATGAGCTGACTGGAGCTTGGTGAGGTGGCGCAAGGGGACCGAGGGCAGCCTGGACTTTGCACAGAGTTTCTGGAGATTTGGGAGGTCAGCTTGGAAGATGTCAGGGATGGAACAGCTGTAGATTCCTGGATTATAACTCAGCATCTGCTGGTCTGAGAAAAACCCACAGAAATGAACACATGCAGAATTAAAGTGGGTTAAAGAAAAGCAATCCAGAGAGCAAAGTTCTGTCTTGGACAGAAAACCTAAATCCTTCTTAATTCATCCAGGAGATAAGTGGGGAAGATTAAATGTCAAAGTATCTTATTTTAGCAACCAAGATTTTGTGTGTTGCTTTGTATTCTGACTGGCCCTGCAGCACAAAGACTGGCTGGGAGAGTATGCTCAGGCTTTCCACTTACACCTCATTATTTCTAGCAGAACTGGTAACTGGTGGTCCTGGTCCACAGCCACTTCCACCCATGCTCATCTTCAAGCCTCTGCAGCCACAGAGCACACAGACACCACGTGTAAATCCAAACCTGTCTGTATTTACAGGAGTAGTTTCCAGTCAGTTACACCTGCCAAGCCAAATGCAAACAGAGGAGCTGCCAAAGGGTCTAGTTTGGTTTTAGGAAGAACAAAACTTTCAGCATCTGGACTGAATCTGCAGAAGAAACCTCCTTTTCTCAACAGAGCACAGCTCAACTGTAGAAGTACATGGACAGCATAAACAGCAAGGGAACAAAGGGGCTCATTAGGTGAGCTCATGGAAGACCAGTCCATCAGAAACATTCCAGTCTTTCTAGCTCAGGAAATCCCAGAACCATAAATTAGCAGAAGCCGGGAGTATGAGGCAGGAAAAGCATTAGCATATGTATCTCATTTTTTGTCCTCTTCTGCTAAAGACATGCATAGATGTGTTTCCACAAACAGGAACCTGGGTTAGATAGCTCTGAGGTGTAGCCAGCCTGGCAATTTAATATGATTTGAGGTCTGTAACTGAGTGAAGAGTGAAAAAACAGCGTGAAAAGAGTTGAGGAACATGCCAGTATGACTTCTTGTAATGTCTTTCAATAGTCCCTTTTCAGGATTCCAGTACCAGTTACCACTGCCAGATGGTTCTGAATCTTGCAGCTATATTTTGTTGGGTTTTGGGGGTTTTATATATTTAGTATTGGTAATTTTTGTAGCAAAGAAATACCTGGGAAAATTCTAGGTGCTATTTATTCCACACTTCAGATTTCTGATGAGTCAAGGCTACTACTCCAGTACAAACATTGGTTGCCTTACATTTTTAGAGCTGCAGATGACTGTTGCTGACTGAGCTATTACTGATAAAAATTGTTAATCATCCTACTTTGTATTTCCAAAGCATTCTGTTTGCATGGCCTGAGTTTACTCTTGATGTGCACTTGTGACTATTATTACCCTGATAGACCCCCACAAGGAGATGAGAACAGAGTGGAAGAGTGAATTTCCCAGATTCACACAGGAAATCTTTGGATAAACGCAACTGAAGCCAAGAATGCTCTTTCCAGGCCCCTCTTGGTTTCCCAACATCACAAAAAAAGGTCAAGAACAAGGAATTTTTGAGGTGAAACCTCAAGGAAAGCAATCAGAGAGGTGTGGTGGGACAAAGGCCTTCTTAGGGAGAAGTTTTTCATACCTATTTCTGTGAACTGATCATATTTGAAGGTTATACAGATGGCTGTCTGTCCGAAGGACTCCCCAGAAGATGGATATCCGTAACCATCCTCAGGGCTGGGAGGGAACAGGGGCACACTGTGAATCACCCAGAAGCCTTGTGATTTATCCAAGAGCAGAAATCCTGTCAAAATAAAAGTTATAAAAGGAATTAAGGAGGAGAAAACACTGAGATGATCGAACTGTGCCCTACTACTTTGGTTTTGCTGCTGCAGATACCACATTTCAATGTGTTAATGTCTACAGTAAGCTGTTCCAGAGTAGATTAATACACCATAGGAGACACTAATATTGTATTAAAATTGCATCAGTTCTTTTCTGCATAGCTCAAACTGTCATCAAGTTTTATTCGAAAAAAATCCTCTCACACCCCCTTCCTCTGCTCAAGTTTTGTCTTCAAGAGTTCTGACTATTTAGTGGTTGTGACCCTCTCTCCATTGTTTATCTTTCTTCACTTTAAATATTCACTAGATAAGGGGAAACATTCTGTCAACAGCATGTCTTCTTTCCCAGACCAAGCTGTCCCCCATGGGGAAGCAGCAGAGAGACAGGCTATGCTTCTCCCCTCCAGGGAGGATCATGGCTCCTGAGCTGTGCTCACTGCTGCAGCCTGAAGATACAGCCCTGCAAAATGTGCTCATTTCCATGTCAGGCTGGGCAAACCCCATCTGCATCCTCAGGGGAACATTTAAACTCCACTGGAGTTTACACTTATTTAAAATCATGATTTTCTGTAACTGCATCCTACAGTGCTTCCATGATCTTGGCAGCAGTTTCTTGTCCCAGAAAATCTGGAGGGGTTTCTACTGAGGGCATCTTTCCCTTCACATCTTTTACTGCTTTGCCATCAGGCACAGGATGGTGCTAAAAGGATTTGTATTAGTTTCAACTCTTGAAACAAAGAGTCCATAAGGCCCAAGATTCTACACCCAGCACAGGTATAACAAAACCAAAACAGAGGCTGCAGCACAGGTAACTACAAAAAAACCACACACCATGCAAAACACTCTTCAGTTGTGCTTTAGGCATATCTAAATTAGATATGGAGATAGACAAAGAGACAGACAAGTAGATGCTACCCACAACTTTAGAAAGACAAAAATATTATTTGGGACTCTCCCTGTACCTTTGGTGTGTCCACGTTTCGACCCTTTGGAGTCTGATTCAGGGATCTCATCGTTGTATATTGCATATGCAGTGGTGTTCCTCTGCAGAGAAACACACATTTCTGAAACACGACATTCAGTAAAAGGAAGCCATTTAAGCAAACATCTGCTGGGAACAGAAGAAAGAATTCAGGATTCCTCTGTGTGAACATCACGAGCCTAATCCTGCTCCCAGTTCAGCTGCACAGTCTCCACAGACATTACAGTAAAATAAACCTGAAGACTCAGCATTAGGGCCTCAGCTGACATGAAGTGGAAGTTCTCTCAGTCACTGCAGCAGCCCTTTCCCAAGGGTTGAATATGCTTGCTAAGCCAGTTTACATCATTTAGTGGGCACTTGTTTACAAAGAGGTTCCACTCTCTGTTTTCTGGGATTCTCTCTGATTTAGCAATCAGATCTGGTAAAAATATTTGCTGAGTAAAAATAGACATGACAACTGTTCTTATGAAGGGCAAGCAATTAAAGCTTTTTTGTGAAATATTTGCTTCAAAGGAGTTGGGACATGCCACTCCTCCCAATATAATATGAGTTTGCAAACAGTTTATTACAGCTACAGCAACACCTGGGAGAGGTCAGTCTTCTGGACTGCCAACATTTGAGTGACTTCTGAGAGTCTCTTCGACATACAAATTGATTGCACCCCACCACAAATCCACAGGAGAAATGCATAGACACACCCTGACTCCCAACAATACTACATAGATGGGCAAAAAATAATTATAGGGAGATCTTGTGATATTTTACAATCACTTCACACAAATGTAAGTGAGGTGTCTCAGTGTGGGAGCAAAAAAGAAGGTAAACAAGCAGCATATCACTGCTGGAGCAGTCACAATGATTTCAGAGGGATGATGAAAATTCAGCTTTGATTTGAGTCAGAGTATGAAACACATGCACATAGGACGTTTTAGGACAAATGCCTGTAACAATTACCACTGACCTTGGTTTGAATTCACACCTTCAGATATTGCTCAACATGAATTGCAGAAAAGAAGCCAAAGGGAGAATGTAAGAGCGCTCTTTTTTTGATGGACAATACGCTAACTAGAAATTACAAGTTTGAGGATTACCCTTATTGTAGCCAAAACTGCAAATAATCTGCCCAGGTGCTCCTCCGCTCTATGTGTTTTAGCAGATCTACTGGTCAGACTTGACCTTACGTGCTTATTTTGGGTGCTTTCATGTCATCTGCATATAATACCAAGTAACCACACTAACAAAAATGAAATGTCACTTGCCTTGGACTCAAAGGTCTCATACAGTTGCTGCAGTGTTTGTCCCAGAGCACCATGTGTCATGTTGATGAGGTATTTACCGAGCCGCCACTGCGGAGCCAGGGCATCCATGTACAGGTATTCCAGTCCCAGCATGGGAATCTGTCCTTTGGCATGCTTTGGCAGCTTGTAAAGAGCGAACCTGCAACAGTGAAGAGCAATTGTTTTTTTACCACCACCCTGTTTGAATGCATAAATCAGTATCTCCTTCCCTGAGAAGGGTGAATCCAGGGATGCCTGGGCTGGAGGGGGAGCAGTGTGGACATCAGCTTCAAAACAATGACCCAGCGAGGAACCAGCTACAGTTTGGCAGCACAGCCCCTGTTGCACACAAATTTGTTCTGCTTTTCAGCAAGCAAGGGAGGCTGATTCAGCACCAAACTCCTTGCTGTGGCCAGGCTGCTGTCGGTATCCCTGAAGAATCTGAGGTAGCTTTGGTTGAGTTCATGAAATCCCTATTGCTCCTGGTTCTGGTAAAGGACCCAAACCCAGTCTAACATTCTCCCAGAACAAATAATTTATACATTACATAAATAGGATTTTATATGAAATATTTAAAATTAGGTATTTAAATTTTAAAATGCATTGCATTATGTTTACAATAATCACAAAATAAGTATAAAGCAAAATGATAAAATGTGGTTCCAATCCTACTTATCATAACAGGTTTGCACTCTGATGAACTGTTGCGGACTGCAAATTTTCAAACCATTAGCCAGGAATACAAATCTCTTCAAAACTGTAAAGTACTCAATATTTTCACTAAATGGCTCAGTTCCTACTGAGGTTCCTGATAAAGTAAACAAGTTTTCCCAGTGCGCAAATCCATGGGATTAATCACAATGTAATTAACTCAGCCACTTTCTCTGAGGGCTGTAATTGAGTAATTTGCTATTAATGTCAACAGTAAGGACTGAGTGGCATTATTTTCAATCTATACTATTTAACAGAAATGCAGCCAGTGCTTAACCCCTCAAGTATATCAGGAGGGGTAAACCTTGCCCAGTTGACTTAAAGGCTCAAGTTGGTCACAAAAGACACCTCCAAACACAGGTAAGAAGTGGTAGGAAAACATTTTGCTAGAGAAGAACATTTAATTCATGGGAAATATACATGTACAGGCAGAAAAAAACCCACACACACCAGTGATGGTAATGGTAATCCACCTGCATTGACACTGACTGAATGATCTCCCTGAAGTATCTTAGGAGAAATAATTTCTGATAGCAGATCACAGAGAAGAAAGTGATTTATATAACTAGGCCAGGGAGAGTGGTCTATGCCTATACATGCACCAGGAGTCACAACAATCCCTTCATTTGAAATAAAGATTTAAAATTAAGATTTGGAAAGGAGAGGAAAAGCAGTAGTTACAGTAGTGAGAGCTGATACAGGAATTAGTAGATGAAGCCTTTCCAAACTACTTTGAAACCTACTGAAAGATTTATGCTCTGGAAGTGTTTACAGCTTGCAACTGACAAATCCACCTTAACAGATATGCTTATGAAATGCTAGTCATTGAGCTGTCAGGAAATTGCCTGCCAATTCCCACTGGATACATGTTTTGGCTCTTTCCAGAAAGCCAGATGAGTGTATTACCAATTAAAGTTGTATAAAATCTTTACTGCTATTTGTGCACAGGAAATTTCTCAAGAACTTAGGCATTTGGGAACAGAGCAGAAGTTATTCTCCTGAGAACCAAGAAAAAGCAAATCTGCACAGACCAGATTAGCATTGTCACATTGTTTGCTTGTGAGTGAACACAATTTATAAGCAAGAATCACATCTTTACTTCTTCCCTTCCTCCCCACCCCCTTAAAAAAAGCCCAAACAAACAATGTCCATGGTTGCTTCAGTCCTTGACTCAACATTTCTCAGAAAGCGTAGTTTTGGCTTTTATTTGCAGGGAAGGCTTCCCACGGAACACAGTGAGTTTAGATGAATAAAGACTCTGCCCAGAGAGCTGATCCTGGGGCCAGTTGCTCTGGTAGCCCCTGTGGGAGGTGCAGTGAGGACTGTGGGATCAGATCCCGAGGCAAATGAAAACAGAAGACTTCTGCCCACCCAGGTACTGCATGTAGGGAGGAGCTGTCAGCCCAGCTGGGGAGCACTGATGGGATCAGGTCAGATAAAGCAAGAGATTCCTCTGGTTCAGTGGCAAATTAAAGGGTGTGTGAATACTGAGTAATTATGGAATACTGCAAGATGAAACCACTGCACAGCAGGACCTCACATAAACCTCTTGCTAACTGAAAATAATGCAGTGCTGTTTGTTTGAAAGGGCATTGACATCTCTTGTTTAAGAGGAGGTTCTTCTCAGCAGTTTCAGTTCTGCTTCTCCTGTCAGCTTCATAGCAACCACAGCCAGAATCCAAAGGCTGACTCTCTCTTCTCAATAAACCAGGATGACCCCAGCAGACAGGCAAGTTTCTCTTCTTTTGACGAGAGCATATTGAAAAGGAAATCCCCCTGTCCTACCTGCTAAATTTGTGAAAGAGAACATGGATTTGCCTGTGCAGACCCTCAAGTTTCCTCCTGGAACAGGCCCTATGTCACTGGCATTCACACAGAGGCACAGGTGAATTACTCCTAACCCCAGCCTTCAAAGAATTTCTCGGAAAATTTTAAGACAAAAATAGTCTTCCTTTACGAAATGGACAGGTCTGTGCATTTTTAATATGTTTGTTATTTGTTTGGGTTTTGTGTTTGTTTTTCACAACAACCCCCTCATTTTTCAAGGAATAATTCCAGTTTAGGGAGAAATTAAACATCTCATACCTTTAAGTTCCTGGGTAACTGCATCAACTGAGTCTGATTCCTGAAAAATACACATTATCCAAAAGGGCCTTGGCAAAGGTGACAAGTCATAGGGATGGATTAGACCCTCCTAAGTTTGATGCTATGCCTGCAGAGAGCAAAGCCAGCTTTGTGCTCCTGCCTGTGCTGTGAGGATCACCTGCTGCCCCTGCAGTTAGCTCTGTGGGCAAGGACAGGGATGGGCCTACTTCTTTGGCAGTTGTATCCAAACCAATCACTGTTAACAAGAAAAACATTTTTCTTTTGAAACTGGTTGATATTTATCTTCAAGAAACTTATGGGCTCTTTTCAAAGAGCCACCATTTCACTTTTTAAACCTGGGCTGGATGTTCCGCAGTTATACTTTGTGTCTTTCCGTCCTGAAAGCGCATTAATGCAGTTAATCCCGTGAGAGCCCAGGTCGGGCTCGCTGCTGGCGGTGGGATGGCACGGGCGGTGCCGCGACGGGCAGGGAGCCGCTTCTGCTCCAGCGACAGGGCACAGCGGCTGCTGCCAGCCCGGGGCTCAGCCCGCCGCCCCTCCGTGCCCAGCAAGGGAACAGGGGCACCGCGGTGCCGCTCGGTGCCAGCCCAAGGGAACCAGCGGGCGCTTTGCCCGCCCGGCGCCTCCCGGGCCAGCCGGGCCGGGCCGGGCCGGGCCGTGCCCCCGGGGCTGCCGCTGCCTTGGCACCGCAGCACAGCTTATGTTCCCTTTGATCATGAGACGTGAACGCCGTGTAAAGCCGTGATTATTTGATTATCCTGCACTTAGTCATGATGCAGCACGGTGGTTGGTTCAGGGAAATGAAATCACGTTCCAATAACTTATCCTAGCTTTTTCAAACGCAGCATTCAGCCACTACTCACGGGCCAACAGCGCTGAAGCAGCGATTGCCTTTGCATTGCTTCTCGGTGACCCACCCACTTGCCACGGTTTAATCTCTGTTTATTTACTCACCCAGCGCCTGTGCCCTGCACGGTGTGTACTCACCAATCCACCGTCTCCCCGTCCTCATTCCTGCAGGAAATGCCAGCTGCCCACAGGGGCACGCAGGACAGGAGCAGGAGCACAGCCGGCCGGCACCAGGCGGATCCCGCGGGCATTTTGGGCTCCCGGCGGCGCAGGGCGAGCCCCGAGCTCTCTGAAAGGAGAAGTGGGGCTGCGTTAGCTCTCAGCTCTGCCCACGGACGGGGAGCACACCCAGCCCGGCTAACCGGGCAGGGACAAGGGCTCCTGGGAGCCGCCGGAAACTGCTCACGATTCCTTCGGGCAACAAAATCACAATCAGCAAGTTATGCTTTTGACAGAAAAATATATTTTGACTATTTAGAATACGCATAGTATTCCGCTTTTAAAAACCTCCAACCTGCAGATACCGACACCATTTTTGTTTTCTTTTTAGTGCTCCGTGACCGACGTACAAATTTTTCACAACTATCCGAAAAAAACCCTAGTGTTCAGACAAGTAGAAACACATCCTTTCCAGCTCTCTGCTTCTCCGCCCGGCCCTCGCAGTGAGCGCAGCCTTCGCCCCGTGCCGGCTCCGGGACCTCCAGCCAGCCCTGGGGACTGAACCCGTGGGGACTGAGCCAGAAAAACTCTCTGATCTCTGAATTTACCAAAGGAATTTACTTACAATCGGCTGATGCTTTTTTCAACTATTTTAAAAATGCGTTAGCATTTCTCTTAGGAACAAACATGGCTGAATTGAGCAATTTCACATCTGATAATCTGTTAGCAACTCACATATAAAAAGCTTCAGTTTATATATTTTGGTGTGGAAAATCATCTTTCTTCCTCTTCATTATGCCTACATGAAAAGGGGCTGATTTACATTAAAAGCTGTTGATATAGAGTATGGGATATTTCAGCCTCATGGACAGTCTAGCGCAATGAGCTCTGGATATTTTCCTCACAACCTTTGCAGAATTTTGTCATCTTGCTAGTACAGCCTCTCCAACACCATAAGAGATGTGTAAATAGGGTGTGTTTGACAGAAGCAGGGTAAAAATAATAGGGCTTAATGCAAATAAAACCAATGATCCAGGAAAAGAGACTCAGTGAAGGTCTATAAAGTCAGGACTAATTCACAGATGACAAACAAGAGACTAGTTCACAGTGACTCCTGTTCTATAAACTGTCCCCCAGAAAATTTTAAAATTTTATCACAGCTGCTACTAATACAATAATAATCTCCTAAAGCATTTTTTCTTCCCATCAGGACTCTGCAATTTATAATGAAAATATTCTCATTACCACAGGTAACTACAAAAATAAAGGCCATAAGCACTGTTTCACTGACATTGTTTCATGACAGCTTAACTCAGCCTTCCACTGCATTTCTTTACAACTGTCACATGTTTTCTTTGCAGATCAAGGACATTGAAGTCCTCAATTGTGAATATGGCAAGAATACAATTAAGTTCCTTCGCCTTCATAGAGAGGGAAAGAAGCATTTCGTTAAAGAAGTGGAAGTGTGTGCACATCTCCGGCTGACTTCTCCCCAGGAGTACCTGGAAGGAAACAATTCTCATGTGATACCTACAGACACCATAAAGAATATTGTCCTTGTGTTGGCCAAAAAAAATGGGGTATTTTAAAATTTTTTAACTAGCTTTGCTGTTTCTTACAACTTCATTTGGAAGTACTAGTTACAATAACTTTTTATTTTCAATTAGCATATCAGATGAGAAGCAAAGTAACTTTCAGTGATTTGAGAATTCTCCTCCTCCACTGCTTGTCCTGTGGACCCTTTCTCAGTTTACCAAAGCCTTTTTTTTCTCAAGAGCTAGCACAGTTTTTTGTGGATTTGTCATATATAAGCCATCTCTTTTTTTTTCTTTTTTTTTCCAATTTAATAGCCCATAATCCTGCATTATTCCTATGCAGCATTTTTTATGAGACTCTTCTTAATTCTTCTGTGCTCCTTCTGCCATCAATTGCATGTATCGTAATGGCAATCTGCAGCACTAAATTTCTCTGTAATGAAATCCCGTCTTTACCCTGTAAAACTTCATTAGAATATCACCATATGAATCAGAACAGTCATGATAAATTATTATTCCAGCATTATATCCTCACAGCATAAAACTCCTGCAGCAGTTTCTCTCAGTCCAAGGACTGCAGTTCACTGTACCACAGAATGGGAGATTTTTGACACAACTGTAGCTGCTATTTGCACTCTATGCTGCAAGCTGGTCAAATGACTGGGAACAGTGAGACAAGCTAGAAATAAGAGAAATGTGTTTTTAACCACACTGATTCTTTCCAAATACTTACAACAACCAGAAAAATCTACTTTTGTACATGAGGTAATTGCTTCTTTCTAATAATACTGTTTGCTGCCTTAGATCCCAAGTTTAGAACAATTTGCTATAGATATCTGCAATCACTTCATGACAACATTTTGCCAAGTGGCGTACGTCAAAACCTACGTTCAAGAAGTACCATGGCAACGTCTGCATGAGGTATCTAAAATACTGATACATTCCACTTGTTTATGCTGTAGTCATTCCTCACTCTCTTAGCTCCTGTTTTCAAATTAACATAATATTTATGGCACTTTTACTTACATGTCTGCTCTAAATTGCAGGATGGCGTTCCCCACATCCACTCATTCATATGTGTTCCTGATGGGATTCGCTTTTGTGAAGCTGAGCAGTGCCGGAATGGTGAGAAAAGAATTGGCAACGTCCCCTACTTCTCTGTAAATATTTCTGCCAATGAGAGATGAAGATGGCTTTAGAGATAGCTATGGGTGTTACAGGGCTTAGGGCACAGCCAAACTGCTCCAGACGTCTAAACCAAAGAATATTTCTATGGTAATTTTGATAACCTTGATCTCTGAGACATGGCTGAAGAACTAAAGTAGCCCACATTGTGTGTATCCCAAACATGGAATGGTTACAACAGAACATCCAGCAGAACTGTTACATCTTTCCACAGGATTTAAGAACCTTCTGGGAACAGGCTGCTTACTTTTCTACCTTATACTATAACCTGCAGTCTCCTGTGATCCTTACCCAATACCACACTGCTGCAGGCCAATTGCCTGGTTTGCAGCAATTTTCAAACCCCTGTCAACATGCCCTGATTTTATTTCTAAGAAAGCAATTTAATTGCTGAAAGCCATACTAGCTTGAACATCATGAGCATTCTGAGGAAAATAATTCAGAGCGTGCTTACTATTTTTGTACACCATGCATAAACAAAGCAGTATTTGGCTTGACCAAGAGTTTTGTTACAAAGCAGTATTTGGCTTGACCAAGAGTTACTTAAAAGACAGGCTTTCAAGCTCAGCTGTTTTTCCATGAATTGGCATTCCAAAGGGAGTGTAAAATTTATCTCTACTTGCTATAGCCAAGTTAAAAAAAAGCCTAAGTTCAGTCTCACTGTAATGGTGGTTTGTTTAATGCATCTCCCGGATTACTGGGAACTGAGCTGAGGCCACTATATCATTTATACAATGGCTTTAGAGGGTTTAGGCATTAGTTCAGTACCTATCTATACTACATTAATGTAACTTAGAACTATTTCCCATCCTACCCAGTACCAATGCCAAGACCAGTTTCACTTGCAGACAGTTTTGAAAGGTGCATCTGAGCACTGTCCCTGTGTTCCTGCTGAAAGAACAGAGAAAGCCTGTACAAGTCTCCAGTGCTTCTTGGCCTCATCTTTTTTCATGTTTCTAATAATGTTAACTATTGCTGTACTTCTAGTAGTCTCAATAGCTTTGACTGTATTTTCTGGAAAATGTTAAAAAAAGACATCTGAATTTAAAAAAAAATCTATAGATTTTGAGAAGCTACTGCTCTTAATGTAGATTGTATTAAATTTTTAATCATCGTGAAAATTTAACATGCAATTCTGCAACTTCAGATTCTACACAAACAGAAAGCTTTTATAACTTACTGAAGAAACCACCTTTCCTTCCTAGACCTCCCTTCATGGAGCCCTTTAGTTGTTTCTTTAGAATTCCCTGCCTAGGTGAACAATAGCCAAAGTGAAGATTTTCAAATCACTTTTATTTTTCTTCTAAGATAATGTTCTCTATATTTAGCAACCTCCTATGCACCTATCAGCCAGACACAGGAGTTCATTTCTCAGTTAATCCTATCTTTTAACAATTTTCTTATCATGAAAAAAAAACCCTAGTGAGGTTTAATAGAATTGGTTTTTGCCATTATATCAGCTGATAAAAGCCTCAGAATGTTTTGTAAACTCAAAACATCGTAAGTCACTAAACAAAATCAAAATTTGTCACCTTAAGACAGCATGAGCACAAAGCCTCCTGAAAGCACAGCATGAGCTGCTCACCTTGGAAACTCTCCCTGGGTGCTGTATCCTTTGGAGAGAGTTTCAGGTTGATTGCTGTACAGCCAGTGAGCCTTTCAGTCAATTTTTTGGTGCAAGGAGCTCCTTCAAACAAGGCTAAGTATTTGAATAAGATAAATATCTCTTCAGGTTCACTGATACTATCTGCACTACATTAATTCCTGTGTGTCACAGTCTTACACCCAAGTGATGAATTATTCAAAATCTGTCCAAGGTCATTCTCTTATTTAGATTTTTTTAAAGCCTTAGTAAATAACTGGGGGGCACAGACAAAATGATAGATACACCTCCTTAGACTTATTCAAAAACAATAATAAATGTAAACAAGAAAAGAAATAGATAAGATGCAGTTTCAGTAATATCCTGTCACAGAGCAGCTTAAAAACACCCAAACGTTTGAACAACCATGTACCTTAGAAATGTCTACCATGGTGGAATTATTTCCAATATAAATTCCTTCAAAGACATAATTTAAAGACAAAATTTGCAAGTCTTCCAAATCCAAGGCAGGATTATTATGCACTTGATATATTCAAGGATTAATTTTGAACTAGCTAGTGTGAGCACCAAGAGCAGCACAAAACCAGCAGCTTGGGCTTCAGCCATGGACTATCTGCACAGGCCCTGAACAAGCCTGCATGCCATGAAGTTTCTCTTTTCTAAATCATCCTTTTGGCAGCTCTGGTCAGTGAAATTCTCAGTTACCATCTTGGTGTGCTCTAAGTGACTGACTGCTTGAAATTGAAATAGCTGCCATTCAAAAGGTGTGTCAGAATAAAAAGTTCAGGTCACAATGGCTTGATCCACTCATGCAGCAGTGATCCTCAACAGCTTGTTTTATAAATAGTGGCTAAGAGCAAAGCCACTGTCAGCTTGAACCTGTGGGTGGCATCTGTATCAGTGCCAGTTCCTGCTCATTAGCTGAACTCCAGGGATTTGCATTGGCTCCTGGCTCTCATTCTCAGAGATGCAAAACTCCCAACAGGATGGGTATCTAAAGCAAATTGCTGTCTTTATACAGAGAATTTTTACATTTGTCTATGTTCTTGGAAAAGACACCACACCTCTCGCTGTACATCACAGCACTGGCAGCCTATTTCATTTCCCTTTACAGCCATTCCTAAATTGACCTCAGCACGAGCCAACCCAACACATGTCCCAGTTCCAAGCAAGTGTGATAAAAAATTCTATCCTCAGTTTTCCTTAACTGCAGATCACTTGATGGGATTCTCTGTTTTCTAGATTGACCCTGACTTCAGTAGTTTCTGTACCTTTCTATTTTCTTTCTGTTGTCTGCTTTCTGGCTCTGGAGCTGTCAATGCAAGTATGCACCCAAAGGTTTCTTCTTTGCATGAAAAGAAACTCATATTTTCTTGTAATTTTCAATCACAGGTCCTCTGGTTGTCTTTGCTGGAATTAAGGACCTGAAGCTTATGAAGACAACGCAGTCTGGATTTGAAGGCTTCTATAAGAATGAACACACCACACTTCCTGAAAGGCATGACAGGATTCTGTGTGGAGAGCTCTTCTGCAAGTGGTCATACGGCGAATGCAAGGATTTTGACTTTGACTGCATATGGTATATGTTATATCAATTAATATTAATTTCCCAATCTATACTCACAAAGTCTCTCTGTACAATACAGAAGGTCTAAGGGCCAGAGCCACAGCTGCTGTGCACCAGCCACTCAGGTCTCAGTGGCAGCACAAAGCTCTTGTTACAAGGGGTGAGAGGCACGTCTTAGGGGAACTTCTCTGTCCAAGGGTACATCATTGGACAGGACTCAAAGGAACAGTTCAGTCTTCAGTACACTTTACGAGAATAAAATAACTAATTTTTAAAATAGTTTTAATAAAATCTATTTGTGAATTATGTATCTGGCAGGGGTGGGGAGAGGAAACAGAATTTGGGTGACAGGACAAATTGTTCTTCCACAAAACGCCATGGGCTATATATTCGTCAGAAAAGGCATGCAAAATATAAACAAAAACCACCCCACAGTGCAACATTATATATCTAAGCAGAGACAGCTGATACAAGGTTTTGTAAGAAACCGTGTAACTTCTAGGAAGAAAATCCGTGAATGTATCCTTGAAGCCTTTGCCGGACCACCTGACTGTGGGGAATATTCACCCTCTTACCAGAAAACTGTCAACTGTATCCAGATGCTTGTTCTTTCCAGAGTGTCACAGGTATCTTCTTTCCTCCTAATGATGTTTTACTTGAATGCTAATTGCACCACTGAAAAGACCAACACGAGAGTGTTATTTCCTCTGTCAGTTCTAAGACTGGAAGTTCCCCAGCTGGGAACACAATGGGGGAGAACATCACTTAGTTCTTGGCAGCACTTGAATAAAAGTGAAAGGTGTGCTACACATGTTCACTACATTGCAATTGATCAACTCTACTGGGGAGAGGTGGCATTATTCTTTTTTACAGAGAGTGAAAAGCCTGCCAGGCTGTTGACTAAAAGGGAGCTCTAATCCATTGTCTCATCCATTTTCATGGTTTCAGGTACAGGTCATAGAAGTCGTCTTGAACAACACTTTTTATAATGTTGTAGACATGAAGAATCTAGGCTTGAACAATGACAAAGAAGTAAGTAGACGCTTCAAATACAACTTGACTGCCCTCTTAGAAATACTCAGCATCAAAGCATAGCAGCAGTTCTACATAAAAAAGAGCTAAAGTGAGCAAAATTTCTTCTCCCAGTCCCAGTCCAAGCTCCACATTATCTCTAAAAAAGACACTGATTACAAAAGGAAGATAAATAATTGTCTTTTGTGTTATTGATAAAAGCTAAAAGTTAAATGGAATACTCTGGACATCAAAAGGATCTGTAACAGAGACAGTCTCTGAAAAATTATTCCTGTTTTCTCAATTATAATGTCAACCAGTGCATTTCACGCAAGTAAAATGCACTGTTGCATCCCAGATTGGTCCAACAGTGGAAGAGGTATAAGCCTGGGATCAGGCAGAGGGTATGAGGTAGGGGGTGAGATGTATTTGCTCCTCCCTCCACAGTTGCTCTGGCTGCCAGCTAGGTCCAGTTAAGAGTCTGTTACACTCACATGTAAGAGAAAAATTGGGTTATTCCATCGATGGTCTATAGTCTGTTTATGCTCTAGTCTCCCTCCAAAGTCTTGTGATTCTGCTACTGTGCCCTCCTATCCTTTCCCTCCTTCAGGTGGACATTATAGATCCACTTTTACTTGTGATAATGTCAGCATCTATCACTGTTGTTCCTAAGAGAGAGAAAGGGTCTGGGCATGATTTTATTAAGACGGCGGCGAATAGCTGCATTTTGTGCTGGCACATCCCTGTCTCAAACATGACCTTTGTGTTTGTGCTCATCCCCTTCAGGTTTTGGTTCCAGTGGAAGCTCCTTATGGTTCCTGTGCTTGCACACTTGGCCGGAAGAAGTTTTTTGAAGCACAAGGCCACATGCTGAGAGATGAGAGGAAATGTCAGTTTGGACTGGCAGCTGCCCAGGGAAACTAAACCTCTTGGCTATACTCAACCTTCCTGATAAACTTAATAGCATGGCTTTCCTATCAATGTTTACTCCTTATTGGCCTCTTCCATTGCTGGCTACTTTTCCCTCTATGAACTCCTGAACATGGGACATATGAAGGACCCTCAGGAAATTGGAACTCAAAGCCTGTCCCTGAATTCCAGTGTGATTTGCAGACTGAAGTACCCTAAGCTCTTTGGAAAATCCCAGCTGGAAATATTATAGTAAATTAATTTTAAACTAGCTATTCCCAGACCCTTTAATGAAGCAATTAATTTGATGTCTGTAGCATGCTTTTGACATGTAAAAGCAGGAAATCTCTGTATTCTCTTTATTACTATTTCTTCAGTAAAATGACTATACAGACACGAGACCTGCTGTTTCATCGGCATAACCTGTCATGACCTTGATGCCACACTGATCTACAGAGCTGAGGTTCTGATCCAGTGACTGAACATGGAATCAGTCAGAATCAGGATTTCCCTGTGCAGGAAATGAGAAACAGAAAGAAAAAAAAAGCATATCTCATATTTCCTTTGTGATGTGAATAGTTAACAGCTGTTGACTACTTTCTCTGCATGTACTCTGACTGCAGGTCTGCTGCTGCTACTCACCAGAATATAGTTACTGTAGTACTTTCACATTAATCACAGGTGATTTGAGGGTTTGGGCTATCTCTGAAGGTTTAATTAAATAGTTTTCTTTAGTCTAATAATCTTATCATGACTTCCGAGCAGGCAGGAGTCAACCTATGTAGCCCTATTTCATTTGGGAGGGGTAGGGAGAAAACTAGACAGATAATGTTTATTTCACTTTAGTTACCCCAGGTGATAGTTTTGAACATTGAGATAAAACAATACAGTTAGTGATTCTCATCTCACAAACTGTGGCTATCACATTTGCAACAGGAAACCTGCTCAGCTTTCAACAGCTCCTAACCCTGGCTCCTAACCCTGATTTTCTCCAAGTGTCATTTCACAGACTCTATTTGACAGAGTACAAATCGAATGGCGAGTGCCCAAAGTAACTTCTAAGAACTGCAGTTAAGTTGCCTTTGTGCCTCCAGAGTTTGGCAGACATGCAGCATTGCTCTGGGTACAATCATTAAATTCATAGGCACCAAAAATGGGGGAGATGTCCTGCTCTGTGTGACATTTTGAGGTGTTTTGCGTGATAGAAACTTGCCTTGATGAGCAGGGAATAACAGATGCAAGGGAAGAATGGTCCACCAGCCTGAGCTATCTCCTGAACACAGGGAAAATGACACCATGGAATGAAGCTGCCCCAGCTATCATGTTCTCTGGTCACCAGCCAATTCTGAAAGCTTTATTTACAACACTTCTATCTTTTCCTGGGGATGTTCTCTCTTACCTTCTTAGATTGTTTTGTATTGTACTTGCGGGCTTATGTCTTGCTACTTCTGTCACTTCTAGGTGCTTTTAATTTATTAATGTATCTTTTAAAGGCAAATAAAGAGCAACATGAAAAAACAAACTAGCTTTTGACTATTTACTACTTAAATATAAAAGTGAACATTGTAAGTAAAAGAACTACTTGAATTAATCCAATTTCACCTCAAAAAGTGACTGATCTTCCAAATGACACTTCACTGCCAATAGATGAAAAAGAATCTTACTGCACATTTCAGCATTTACCTCTTTCTGAAACAAGGCAGATCTGCACAACCTTTCTACCTTTTAAGAAATTTATTGCATTAGGCACAAGGTTTCTTTTCATTACTCTTAGTGCTTCATTTGTAGCCCTGCAAGGTAGTGGTGGACTAACCTCCGTGGCAGAATAAGGAAGGACACAAAGCAGTGAGCAGTTGTTTACTGAGCCTTTCCTGTGGCAGCAAGCACACATGTACACTCATTCAGTGTGGTTTGTATAAACCTCCACAGACACACAGACATTCAGTCTTTAGAGCATCTCAGTGCAGCTCTATCCAGCACTGCAAACCTGAGTCATTTATGTGGGCAGATTGCTTCTAAAGAAAGTACTTAGGCAATCGGAAGCAGCCCAAATTTCCCATATGGTAACTAGAATAAGACAACAGTGGCATAAATCATTCTTGAAAATGTGAGTTAGCCAGACTCACTTGGGTCTGAAATCTGACTGAATTCCCATTGGCTTCATTAGGTTCAGTCTCCACAATGGACTTGCATTAATTTCACTGAGACAGATGTTTTTTTCAGTTCCTATCCTAAGGAGTTATTCAAGTTGCTTACTGTGCTTTACTCAGAGGCAGCTGTGATGCTTTGGTGATGACATCACACTTGATGAAAATGAGCAGCAGCTAGCAGACTGTAAAACTGCAGTTTAAAATACAACTTCTTGCCGATAACATGAACCTTCCTGGTCCTGGGCTACATCCCAGTAGTTCATAGGGACTGAAGGCTCCTACCAAGAAACAGTATTTCAAGTGCATAAACGTTATCTTTTTAGTCTTTGATTCTTTCCCATCCTGTTTCTTTTCAACTCCGGTAACTGCCAAGACAGTGCAACACAGCCCACCTCAGCTGCCCATCATGCTCCATGGACAACCAATGTCATACAGATAAAATGTACCAGCTAAATTCATCAGCAAATACCTAAAAGAGAGTAGATGTCACTGCCAGGACCACCACAAGTCATCTGTCTTCCCTGACTGTTTTATTCCATATATAAGGCTACCTGCTTTCCAATATACATTTAAATCTGTTAGTTTTTATTAACTATTATGGCTACTTTTTTTGTTTTCCTTCCTTAAAGTTGTCTTTTTCCTTTCTTAATTTCACCTTGCTTTTGTCAAGAGTACATAATCCTGACTCTAAGTTGAGCTGAGCTACTTAAAGTGACCAAAGAACTGTTTCTGGGTAAAAAAAATCTAAAAAAAAATACTTCTGAATTTAGAATTCTGCTATTTTTATACATACAGCAGTCAACCATATCCCTCCTGGAAAGTGCACAGCTGTATCTAGAAAGGAAACACATTAAATGTTCCTAGTTATTGGATCAAAAATGTCAAGTCACATGTCAGCTATAATATGTTTTCTGAGAGCTTCACCCTTCATAGCAGACTGAGAAAGACACACGTGTGTGTATAAAATACATACATAAATGACACTTACTAGATCAGCTGATGTATGACTAATCTAGGGCAATCACATCAGAAAAAAACATGATCTGGGGGTTGTTGTTGCTAGAAAAAAAAAACAACCCAAACAATACCGGAGGGACTCAAAATTAGGTAAATGAGGGTGTAGAGAAACCTTTGATTCAAAGGGAAATAAAACAGAAACCATAGTGCCTGAGTACTGTGGAGGGCTTCTGCCACTTCTCAAGTCTGGCATTAGGAATTAATTTCTACATGACATCTGACTGAAAAAGACAAGACCTCAAGTTTTAATGGCCTCATACTCCTGCAACATTTTCAAATCCTCTAGACACACATATTTCCAGGTAGGAAAGCCCAGGCAAACTGGCATGTGTTATTTATGCAGAAGGGAGGAGGAAATGTGAAGAGCGTCCTTGTGAAATACGGTTGCTACATCCAGGCACACACCCATTTCCACACTTCTCTCCCCACAGTTTGGCCACCAGCTTGTGAACAAACAGCCACAAGTTCCTTACCTAGACTTCCTTCCTCCTTCCACCAGGACAAGACAAAAAATTGTTACTCTTGAATCCAAAAGTCAGTGCAAATGATGAGCCTTCCCTCCTTTTTCTGATAAAATTTAGCTGCTAATTTCAGAGGCATCCTCAATATAGTAAATACCAAAGAGTGCACTTTATAGAGGGGCAGCTGGATTACAGCAATCATCCAAAAAAGGGAAGAGAACATCCTGAGATGAATGCAAGTCTGCCAATGCCAAGGCATTTGCTGCTGCCTTATCAGCAGATCAGCTGATGATACAGCAGTTGTAACTGCTCCTTCAGCAAGGATGCTCACGAGTGCAGCATATAAACATAACAGTGGTCTCCAGTACTCACCAGCAGCCTTCAGCAGCAATGAAACTCTCACATGGAGACCAAGAACCACTTACAGTCTTCAAGGTGCTCCCCTTGGGCTCTCCAGGTGCCTGAGGTTGCATTCTCCAAATTTATAGCAACTACCAACCAATGTTATTCTGGGAATTGAACACACATTGAAGATCCCAATGAACATCACTAAATCAACTCCCTAATTATAGGGACTAAGCACAAAAAAAAAAAATTAATGACCTTGTTACATTATTAAAAGGAAGGCAAACTTTCCCAATAGGAACGAAAGCTACTTATTAAATCAGTCTGCCCAATCTTCCAACGGAGACTGCCCCTGCCAGTGAGCTAATGACAGCCACTGTCCTCAGCATTCCCCACTGGGGAAACTGCTGTCCAAACTGAGCAACACTGAGGTGATGGAATGGGACATGGGTGAGATCTCTTGGATGACATCTCCAAGCACCAAGTCCTCTTGTTTGATGAAGAAGCCAATCCACTGCCTGTGTAAATCGCCCAAGGTGGAAACAGCAGAGCAGACCCTCCTCTGCAGTGCTCCACTTACCCTGCTGCTTATGAGCTAGTGATTGTTACACCCTCCACATGCACATTTACAGCCATTTCATTTCCCACATGACTTTCAGGTCAAAAGCCATTCCTATAAGAGAAGGAACTGCTGTGCTGACTTGGAAGTAAAAAACCAGAATGAAGACAAAGGTAATATTTTTCTGGTCCCACTCAGACTCAGCCTTTAAATTTTGTACAATTCTGCCATTAAAAAAATGAGAAATAAATCTGCAGCTTCTCCCAGAAAATAAGACCCTCTGATTTTAAAATAACTGTCACTGTAACTTAGGTGCAATGGTGGAAAGAGGATTGTTGAAGACAAAAGATCAGTTAAATGCTGATTTTTAAAAAAAGGATGAGTGAAAGGATTTGGTAGAATTTGAACATGCTGGAAAAAGCAGGGAAAAGAATGAAGAGTTAGGAATTAATCCCTGATAGTGACAGCCTAATGAGACATTTTGCCAGGGCCATTTCTAGCCAGGAGTGATGCATGGGGGCCTATCCCCTTTGTTACAGCTGAGGAATCTTGTCTTATAATTATATGGGCAAAGAATCTTCTACAAACTGATCAAATGCAGCACATTAGAACAAACTGGGAGCAATAACATGCAGGGATAGGAGACAGCAGCAAGTAGTGAGAATTTTTCTGGGTTGAGAAAGCGATCCTGGTGGACAGGTTCTGCCAAACTTCCCATACTTTGCTGACAGTTACTTTACATGTGCTTTATGTCTGGTACTTGGCTCTGTTTGGATGCAAAGAGAACATGCTATGTTGTGTATTCACAGCTTGAGAGGAAAGTGACCAGAGCTGATGAACAATTCCAATATATTTCACACCCGTCATACCAGAACAGACATATTGCAATGCTTTGAAATAATGTTAGGAGTGTATGAAAGATTCTTATAGATTCTGCACTTCTGATATTAGAAGAGAGAAAGGACAGGGAAGATCTTGTCTGCAGCATGACTGTTTTTGTGCTGACCAACAGCAGGGCAGTGGAGCTCCGCCCTGCTTTATTCCTTCAAACTGCCTTCAGGAGGAGGGCACTCTCTAAATTGTGATTCAGTGAGAAAGCCAAGACCATCATCACATTCACCCCCTGGATCAGCTGAGCAGTCAGATGCTGGCAGCTTAACCATCACCCAGGTCACCCAGGCAGGGCTTTTAAGGAAGAGGGACTCTCCCAGCTGCAGGCACATATAAGGGCATGATTTAAATTGGATTCCTGCATAGCTCTGCGACTCAGAGCTGCAGTACTGACATGGTATCCAGTAATGCCTATCAGTTGCTTCCTCATCTCAACAGCAGCTGTGTTTTCTGCAAGAGGAATGGTAGCTAAAAATAATCTGGCTTTGACTTCCTCTTTTAAGTCCTTCAGTCTCTTAAAAACATTTTTTTGTTCTCCCAGAAACAGCAAAGAGAATGCAAGAGACAAAACCAGAATGGTCAACTGCACAAAGAGAATAGCAGCATTAGAAAGCTCAGAGAATAGTAGGAAACTACAATAAAAATCAGAGCCAGTAAAAAAAATTGTCACAGTTTTGACCAATATTTTCGAAATTCCCTTTAGCATTTGCAAGGAGATTTCTGTTAGGCGTTTACTTGTATGACTCAGTGGTGCTGAGCAAAGGGAAAATAAAATCTGGATGTTTCTGAATGCAATTTATTTGCTCATTAAGGATATTAAAAGAAAGAACTTTGGTCAGTAGTCATCAAATGTACTCTCATGTCTGCACAGTGGAGATTTTTACTCCTTCTTGGAATACATTTTACTTCAAATTCTGTCTTCCATAGGACCACAAAATGTAAATCCCACCCCAAACATGCAAATGGAGAAAAAAAGAATATTCAATTAATCTTTCAGTAACACAGCACTATGTATTCTCATCCAAAATAATTCTACAAATACAGTGCTGGTTTAGCATGTCCAGACTGCTTTCACGATCCTTTTCCTAAACATACCTAATTCTATATTAAAATGTTTAGGAGTTTCATGTATAGTTTTTAAATTGCCATCCAAAATCAGCCAGACACAGACTAGAGCTCAGAATTTCCCAAGGCAGGGTTGATGATCTCTATTTGAATCTAGTCTTCCAGCAGAGCCCTACTCCCAACAGGTATCTGTGGACGTGACCAAACTATAAATAAAAGCATAAACAGAATTCAGACCATGACTTACAAATCTGCTGCTAACAGACCAATACTGTGCAAGCTCAGTACAAGGGACAGACAAAGAAATGTATATCTATTGTCCTATTGTCTCAAATTCCAAATAAATATATTGTACTGTGTAAAGGTTAGGAAGAATCCAAGAAAGCATGCTGCTGTATATATTTATGTAATACCAGGAGCATATACCAGGAGCTTTACCTATGGCATAGCTATTACCATGGCTTTGTCTCTTCTCTCCCCTTTCTCTCTTTAACACCAGTACGCAGAAGTATGAACAGCCATCTCACACTTGGCCAAGTCAAAGTCAAGACAGGGTCACTACCTAGGCAGGAGATTGCAGGAGTTTCTCCTTCCTCTCCCTGAATCCCATCCCCACTTGGCAGAAAGCAGCACCCTTTCTCCCTTCTCAGCTGCACCCCCTCACCATTTCCTCCCACACCATTTCCACTTCCACTGCACTCATTTCCTACTTCCTTGTTCCTTTGCTCAGTATCACTGATGCAACCCCACATTCCCCATTTCAGGGTTTCATGACAAAGCTCTCAGGGCCAGGATGATGGTGACCCCAGACAGGGCTTAGCACATCCATGGGCTGTCTCCCAGACATTCTGGGCTAAACTGACCCAACGCTGTGTACTAGGGCCAGCACAGTGGCTCCGCACCACTGACAGCTCCAGACAGGGGTAAGGGAAATACAGATGTTACTGCTGAACTGTGGCCAGGCTTTCTCCTTCTGCAGTATGCAACACCAGAGAAGAAAGAGCAAAAATAATTAAAACTTTAAGTATTATGATAAGTGATGTTAAAAGTAATCACAAGAACATAGAATGTTAAGTAGGTTTTGGTACCTTTTTAATAGGAAAATGGAGAAAAGTTGCTCCAGTATACCACAACAGAGAAAGTAGATCTGTAAAGTAAACTGAATCCAAACATAAGCAATGCTTTATTGGGATATAGCAAGCAACCTATCAAATAGGGAACCAGTACAAACAGATTGAACATGACTCTCTTTTAACAGAGATGTATGGTGACAAGACAGTTTCTTTCAGTTCTTAAAACAAGTATTCAAAGTGTTAAGTAAAGCATTAAAAAAAATCAATCATTACAACACCAAAGACAGACAATATTAAAAATGTGCAGAATTTTACTTTTTACAAATTTCTGCATAATGTTAGAAAACAATCATAAATTAAAAAAGGAATAAAATGAAGCTTTTTTGTTTGCAAAGCAACACAAACCTTTAAAAACCAACTATATTTTACATAGGACTACTATTAAAAACAGGTGAAAAGCTGAAAAATTAAAGGACAGCAAAAAATACACAACCCAGTTTCACCTGTTAGCAACACCTTCTGCTATAGAAGGAGTTATGTTAGTTCTATGTACAGCTTTAAACATTGCAGCATACCACAAGTAAACCTTAATAAGGTCAAAATAGGACCCTCTGCAAAAAAGGGTGACTTGGCAAGTGTCAGTCCCATCCTGAAATTAAAAGTAGTAATAATTTTAGTAAGTCTTTAGTGTAAACCAAAACCTACTTTAATTGGTTCCTCTCTCTAAAGATGCATGTAAACTTTGGGGTTGTTTTTGTTTAATTTTTTGGTATCTTAATGAAATCAAGAACATGTCTGGCTCAAAAATGAGAATGACATACCTCCCTTTTGTTCTGGATACAGTGATGTAGCTATCTCAACATGCTCATTGACACTTCCTAAAAGAGAAAATCATTATGTTCTATGTAAAAAATACACAACACCTCCCTCAGTTCAGACTCAGTATATAGTATATTGCCAGCTCTATCCAATAGGATATATATTCTAATTTGGTTTAAACTCTTAATAGATATATTCTCTCTTTACAAAGTTCCAACACATGAAACCAAATTGCTTATTTTTCCTTTGAGGCACAGCATGACCCCAATTAGACAATTAGCTATAAAGAGTTGTTCTTTAGATGTTGTGTCTGTAGAGGTTTTACGTGATATTCATAGATTTTCAGCGCAGGCCCCAGTTTTAATGAAAGTCCAGTCAGTACATCATTTCTTGTCATCAACAGTAATGATTTGCCATCAATCTCCTATAAGAAGAATTAAAGAGTTGATAAAGACAAATATACAAATCTAACAGATGAGAACAGTCATGCAACAAATGGAATACTACTATAGAGGATCAGTGAGAAAAATAGTAGCCTTGATTTTCCTGACACCATGTTCACAGCTGCTAAATTCCGCTTGCTGTCTGCTTTTCAAGTGCTCACCTGTGCTGACTAAGGCAGAAATACTATACAGTCAAGCACAAAATCCAAAGGAGCCTAATTTCAAAATTCCCTCCTTGTAAACCTTTTTCTAATTAATAGGTACAAGTGAAGAATGCCTAATTATCAGCCATTAAGGGAAGGATACTCTTAAGAATGCAGCTTATGAAGTGCATTTCAGAAGAATTACTATTGACAGCAATATGCAAGTTTAAACTAATGAATATCTGCTAATAACTTCAGGTGCCTTCTTTAAAAGGCCAACATTCCCATGCATCCTGTGGGGGAAAAAAAGGAAAAGACTCTTGCAATCAGAAATTTTGGAAGGGCCTAACTGGAGATTGACACTCTGAGGGAACTTCTCTTCCTCTACTTTCAAGGGAAGACAAGAAAAGTAGCAATTTGCCAGCTTAGGTCACAACAATCCCTACACTTTCCTGCTTAAAACACCTCCTGTAAATCACAGTGGGCTTTTTTTTTCCTCTCAGACCATGACTTTCTGACCTGTTTAGGTTAGAAATCCTGTTGGCTTTAGATTTTTTCCCATCTCAAAACCTTGACATATGCTTGAAAATGCCCTCTAAATAATTTTTAAAGTAAAAATGGAAGAGAAAGAATCCATATCTCTCCACTGCCGTCTTTCCCTTCTATAATCTTGGAAATATCAGAGATCCCATTCTTGATTACAATGCAACATGAAAAGAAGACTTCTATTAGAGTTCAGCAGGAATTTGTCAAGACTGATCTCTCTTAAAATTTGATAAAGTTTATAAATACAAAATATATGGACAAACCACAACATAGTCAAAGATCAGATGAAAGTGCCATTTTTAAAAAATATCCCCAAGATGTATACAACTACTAATCCCTCAGGGGACCACAGAGTAACAGTAATTCTAAAAGAAAAAAAGTTTCCAATAACTTTTTACCCAATTATAGCAGGTGCCTCTTTCCAATTACTGTTGAGAATGTTAATGGTTAAAACCAGTTTCTATCCTCTCTTTTCCATTCGTCACAATTCTTTCTGTGGGAATTTTGACACCAGTGAGTGTTTTGCTCATTGCTATGACCGATCTGAAGTTGCCTTTTCTGCTGCTGTTCAACGATGCTATGGAGGAAGAACAGCCTCCAGCTTGGTAGGATCCAAATGGAGTAAATCCAGTACCTGGAATAGGAGAAACTCCAAGAATAGGAAAAAAGCATCTATTCCTTTCCCTTCTTCCACAGGGTTCCCTGTGTTTTCTAGAAATGCTGGTAACTACTAAGACTAAGACGTTTGAGTAGAAAACTGATTCTTTAAACACATCTGTGTAGGAATGAGTGATTACATATTCAGAGTTCGAGCATTTTATATCTTTGTGTGAATTGTAAGCTTTACCTCTTTAACTTCCTTTAAGTTTTCCACATTAACCTGCTTCTGCAGAATTGTCGCACTCTTTTTTTTGCACTAGGTAAGATTTTGTATGGTCTGGTCACTTCTCTGATTTCTTCTCTGCTACTCCTCTATTTTCTGGATTTTTTTCAGGATGCAATTTCAATGCTAGCTCTCAGTACATCTTTTTAATGTTATCTGCAGAGAGACTTCTCTGCACAACTCAAGCTAACAGTAATTCCCCACTGTGCCAGGATGACTTCAACACCAGTATCACATTGTCTTCAACAAATAACCAGGGGACTGGTTAAGCTTCAAGTCCTCCCACCACCCCTTCTGCTCTAAGTGACTGAGAAGGGCAAAGTTTCACAGCAAGCCAACACAAGAGCACAGCAGCCAGCACACTCATGTGCTCCTCCATACCATGGCTCTGCCAGAAAGCAGCAGTGGGCACCAGCTGACGTCAAATCCCAGTTTCCCTTCTGGTAAGGCATTTCAGTGAGGCCATCAAACCAGCACTGTGTTACCTGGGCAGATTTGGCCACCACAACATAATGGTCAAGAAGCCACATGGGCTACAACAAAGGTCAGAGCATGAGCACATCTTGAGACCTTGTGAACAGCTTCAGCCTTGGAGTGAGCCACAGTCCCCCGTGCTTCCAGGGGTCCTACAGAAAGCTCAGCCACAAATTTGCAGGTTGTATTTCTCTGAAGGTGTTCACACCCTCATCCTGCAACTGCTATTCCTCCCTCTTCAGGTATCCTGTGTCCCCGGCTTCTTAGCTTGTCTGATTTGCTTGCTGTTGTTACGGATTATTGTTATTAGGCAACATCCTTCAGTTGAATCTGTTTTCATCAGTGAGCTCTTTTGATCTACTGACATCAGTGGAATTCCAAGAAGGAATAACAGATAATCATCATACAAGCATCAATTCTTACCAGCACTTACAACAGAGTTTTAATAAAACATTCTGCAGCCCTTAAAACGTCTTCTAATTTTCCTTAACATATTGTAAGAAAAATTCAGGTTTTAAAGATTTTTTTTGAGCCACTTGTTTTAGGTGAGTCCAGATGTATTCAGGTTCATCAAAAGAAACTGTGGACTCAGTTACTGCTGTGTTGAAGCTCAGTGTAATAATAGATGCCACGATTACACTCTGGGCTAAGGATATTTTGTAAAGAAACCATTGTGCTATCCCTACTGAAGCAGTTCAGTGGAAAACAATTTCCCAGTGTTGTAGGTGTAACTGAATACTTTCCTTTACTGCTTACAATCTCATTCCTCTTCTAGTACATATTCAGGTCAGTAGATCAACTGAAACTAGGTTTCTGGGGCCTAGGAAACTGCAAACGACAGAGGAAAATAGAAATGGCCAGAACTGCAGCTGCATGCCTGGTGCTCTACAGATAGAGAATGGCTAAGGATTCAAAATGAACCTGTCTGCACTGCCATACCTGGGAGATCCTGACAAAAAATACTGTAAGAATACAGTTAAAGTTAGTGGTAGCAAATAGTGTAGAAGAAACTGAACAGCACCGCTGATAAGAAGTTAGGGACAGGATTGTTTATGGGGCTGTTCCTGGTGCAGAAAGGAAATAGGCTGGCAAATCTGGCATGTAGAACCAGGCACTTGCTGCTCCTCATGCTGCTAATGGAAAGAAGGGAGAAGGAAGTGGCAGTGACTTCTGCTGTGATTATTCATCCCTCAGCTCCTGGCCATATCCTGGTGGCAGCTGTCAGCTTCTCTCTCCAAGGTTTTGGCATAAGGTGGAATCACAGCCACATTTTTGCACATGGCTGTCCTAGCAGAGTCCTCAGTTACCTTACTGAAACCACTTATCCTTGTTGCAGAATACTAACAAAACCTTTATACTCCTATGCTTTTTATAAGGCTGTTGCAAACTGATTTCCCATAACTCATAAATTAGCCTCACCTTTCTGCTGCAAGGTCAGTAGTAATTACTGAAGTATTTTTGACAAGCCAGCTGTGGGGCAAAGAGGTTAAGATATTCGATGGAAGTCAGAGATATCTGTCAGTACAAGGAAGACTCCCAGAAGCCACAATTAATTTGCCTATGTAGCTTTTTAAAGCCACTTTTCCAGAGCTGTTGTGACATGGATGCTGGTATTAAGGAATGGCCACACTCAAACCTTTTCCTTTTCGGCTTGTTCACTCATTTTCAAATTCTGAAAATTGAGTAGCAGCTGCAGAAAGAACCCCTCTCTGTAACCTTCCAGAGAATCATCCAACAGCAGGCTTTTCACCCTCAAGAACAAAGAACTAAATTTAGATACTTTGTTATATGCATCAGTTACAGTCAGAGGGGATTTCACAGACATGATGCTGAAGGTCAGCAACATTAACCTGACCAACCGTGATGTTATTTCATGTGCAATGTACAATCTCCCTGCAAAGCTGCCAATAACTTGCACCAGTTCAGCACCTTGGAAAGTCGAGCCATCTATTTTGATAACTAACTACAAATGTGGGTGACTAATTTCCTGATCAGCCTACAGACTTATCAGGGGAGGTGCTGAACTGCCAATGTGATGTAAGTTACTTCTCTATGAAGAGGTGGGCTATAGGCCAAGTAAGCTTCCAAATTCTGCCCCACTAACAGATCTTTACCAGCTGCTGGCAGGTGAGTTACAATGGGCCACTGACTGTTAAGCCCCTTGCTGATCTAATCCACCAAAATAAGCCTTCCATTAATATCAGCAGTTACAAGGCCCAGAAACAAAGACACAACCTTTTTCTCAGACTGAGTCTTACAAATGCATTGCTCCTCTGCCAACTTAGTGCCAACTTGTCCTTTCCATATTCACTTGTACTGCCAAGTTCAATGCAACACAGCAGCTCCTTTTTCACCCTATGCCTTCAAACTCACATTGTTGCTTAGAAGCCCCAAGTTTTATAAATACTCATGAGTGTAATTACACTATACACTAAGAAAGAAGGGAATGCACATTTCAAATTCACATTTTAAATAACAAGACCGTGAAATTGAGTGGGTTGTATAGGGAGAATGAGTTCAAGCCAGAAAATTTGTTTCGATTTCTCACCTTTCTGAATCCTATCTTAAACAAACTCCAACTCATTATCCACAGCTTGCAGAACAATATCATCACTCAGAGATCACAGTCCCATGCATGCATTGTCACCCAATAACAGACTAAAATCTCACCATTAAAGTGGGATTTTTGTCTCCCATTTTACAGTATATAACCAGGCCCACAGCAAAAATGTGCAATGTGAACTGGCGGCAGTCAAAAGGTGTTTGCTACAGATTTACCTGTTCCTGAAAAGCATTGGCTTGTTCTTCAAATCCAGCTGTTCTGAAATAATTCACAACATCGGTAACAGCCCAGTCAGCAGGATCCACAGGTCTCCCATTCTCTACTGAACTGCAAAGTGCAAATGCAGACAAGTAATCACTAAAGGTGTGCAGAACATCTGTTGCTCCTTTGTGCATGCCTCATATACATCCCCTCCTTCCCTGTTTCTCCAGGAAAAGTGTTCTTTGATACATCTCCCCCACCCCAACACAGAACAGTCACTCCTGTTCTTTTACATTCCAAAGACCTGATGCTGGGGAAAGCTGAGACACTTTTCAGAAAAGAAGAAAGCACATGAATTTTCACATCAACCAAAGCTAAGTAGTTAGAGTCTTCCTACAAGTGTGCTGTCTTTGCTGCTGGAGAATGAAAACTGAAGCAACTGGGGTACCAAATTCCTGCCTTTCAAACCTGCAGTTTGCTTTCAGCTACCAAGTAGTTAAAGAATTATATGCGGATTATTTTTTACACAGATGAGACTGTTCTTATAACATGGGTAGAAATTACTGGTAGCCATTCTTACCTTGCAATACAACAACAAATAAATTACAAACAAAGAGAACTCCTCATACGAAACAAAAAAGAGGCACCAAATGATTGCACTAATTCTCAATACAGAAAATTTCCCAAAACTGTTATCAGACTCATCTTTGGACAAATCTATGGACTTTTTAAATAGCTGTGCATCTGAGAAAGCATCTGTTAAACACAATCACAATTAATTCCTTCTGTGATTAACCTCAGGCAATTGGTTTCCACAGTAGCAAAACCAAAAAAACATTTATATTACTATCCTTATCCTGAATTTCTTTTCCTCAAACTGTAATCACCCTATCACAAAGATAATCTTGGTGTATCTGAAAATTTTCAGTTAAAAAAAGATACATAGTGAGCTTGACTGCCTTTTCTGCTGCAATTTATGAGGATGAAGGGCAAGATACCAAAGAGCTTCTTTAACATGTTTCTTCAATCAGAAGTCCTGAAATTCATGCCAAATATTTTCCATCGTTATACTTGCTTAACCATTATGCTAATGAAGCAATATTGAAAATGTACAGATCAGGACAGGTGTCAGAATTCTGACCATTTTCTGGTCAAAAGCTTAGAGGCAGGACTTAGATTTCAACAGCACCAGCTGGAAAAGAAACACAGATTATATTCACCTGACAATATTTTTGTTCTGTCCTTCAATTTTTTTCTTTTCCAACTGTCACCACCTCTGCCTTGCCTGGACTTGTATGTTTTTCAGCAAAGTAACTGAGCAAATATATTTTTCAAAGCAGCAAAATAGAATCTATACATAGTATCCCCCATTGCTGTTTCTACAACATTCTTATTTCTACAACTATCTGAGTCCTGGGAAGGAGGACTCATGAAAACAATATTTTTGCATCTCCCAAAACTCTTGAAATGTGTCTGCCAATATGGCAACAAAATCTGGCCACAGGGATCATCCACAACCTGTGTTACACTGGCCTTCTAAAAGCAGTTTCTTTCATTATCACAGATCTCCAAGCAATAAGAAATGGAGTTTCTTTCTTTTGTTCATCACATAATGATTTTCTTCATGAATTGCTTCACTGATTGTGATTACTTAGAAAGCAACACTCAGCAAAACTGAAAATGAGACTTTCTGGCCTTACCAGAGCTGCACTTTTTTCCTGTGTATTTTTTTTAAATCAAAGAATGCCTTTCAACCAAGATTTTTTGGTGCTGAGCACATTCTGAGGTTTAAGAAGTAAAATGTGAAAACTGCCACACAAAATCTACATGTATTTATAAAAGCAGCATTTGAGGAATTATATTTAAATCTTTGCATTTTCCTTAAGACACAGACTGTCACTTTCAATTACTCATTTTCTGCTAAAAAATAAATAAACAAAATGCCAACCACTCAGTTAAAAAAAAACCCAAACTGAATTTAACCCTTTCTAAGCAGCAAATAAAAGGTTCAGTTTGTAAAAATATCACCTATCTGAATTTTCTTACTTCTCCAAACCCTTTAATTTTAAATTATTTATGGCCCAAACCCCTCCTTTCCACAATTTTTTATCTCAGCCCAGGTGCTTTAATTTTTCTTGTAGCTCTGCTTTCATCACTAGGGAACTACAGCTTGGTCCAGGTCCAGCCCCATCCAGGGCTCAACTGCAACAACTTCAGGGGTTCTATCTCACTCATTAATTAATCACAGGAAATAATTGCAAATTCCTGCCTCAAGGAATAGCATCATGCTGGACCTCAAGTGGAGTCAATTTCCACAGCTACAGCTGCAGAAGACTGGAAGGCACGTGGCAGACTACTGGAGGCTGTCTGGATTTTAACCCATCTACCCACACAGATGCTCATTTGGCTTGTAGACTTCGTTAGTCTCCTCACACTGCTGCTGACATGGCTCTATTCTTCAGTCAATAAAAGGGAATATATAACATCCACGGCTTAGCCATACACTGGCTTGTGCCTGACATCCTGGATGCTTCAAAATCTTACAGGGACCGGCATTTTAGGCTTTGAAACGAAGTACTACATGCACTGACAACGAATAAGAATTAGGTATGTCTGTTTTTCACTACTGTCCCGTGCCTTTATTGCCATCATGTGGCAGAAGCAGCAAGGTCTGAAAGGATATAGCCGAGAACAGATTTTATCCAAGCTATTTATAAACACTTCAAGAAAGTGTCAAATACTTCCTTTGTAGATATGCCCACATACATACTACATACATTCACCTAGAAACCACAGCCCCAGAGTTTTAACACAATGTCCATCCACTCTAAAAAGCCACCTTAGCAATCAGTAGTTGAGTCTTCATCACCCAAGCCTCTGGGAAAATGATCAAACATAAACAGTCCCTGCTTTGACTGCCTCCTTTCTCCTCCCATCCCAAAGGGCTCATTGTAGAAACCAGACAGTCAAAGGGAAGGTGGTTTCTGAGGGACACACAATAATTATTCATAGTCACTGAATGGGAAAATGCTCTTTATGTTGGTGTGGTGTAGCCAGTGTTACAAGTGAAGAGGGAGAATTCTGACTTTAATGGCTGCCATCAGATCTTTTGATGCTTTTCATATTCAGGTGTTTTATCAGTAGCCTGAAGTGACCATTATTATTTACCTTACTCTAGTGCCTGGTAGCCTACACATTGTCATGTTTTCTTGGATGGTTTATGTAAAAGAGATCTGAAAGAGAATAATGAGGTGCAGCTGCACAAAGTGTTGCAGTTTGATAGAACAGACTAAGAGCTTACTCTACTACTTTTCCTTATGGTCTTTTTCTCCCTTTAATATATATACATATGTGTATATCTCACTCACCACGGCTTATGTAACCCTAAAAGAGGCAAGGCCAGGTTTTTCCACACAGAACTTCACTTCTCAGATCATAACGTCATTCGGAATTGCTAGTCCTAATAAAAGAATTTCTCACCTGAAGTAAATGCTTACAAAAAAGTTCCTATGCCTTAGCCTGTAGCCCACCACACAAAACAAAGCTGCAGAGCAGTACACACCATGTCTCTGCCTTATTTCCACTCTAGGTCTGAAATAAAACTCCAGCAACTTCAGGCTTCTTCAACGAACAGCTTAAAGTATCTGTTTCAGAAGGGAACTGACACCTAAGTGATATGCTGCTACTACTTCTCAGCCCTAGACAGGTGGGCTGTCAGCAGAGACAGGCACAGAGAGGTAATTTCCACACACAGGACGCTTCCCTCGTTAGGCAGCGGTTCAGCAAAAGCCACTAAGAGACAGGTGAACAGAGGCACAATATTGGCTACAGCGCTACCACTTGCTTTAGTCTCTGGTTGAGAGGAAAAGAAAAAACATACCCCTAACTTAAGTTACTAGCTTCTACATCTCTTCATTGCTATACCATCTTACCATGTAACACTTAAATCAGCTCAGTGCCCTGGACTCCTCTACTTCAAAGCTGAAATACAATAGAAGTAATTAAGAACAGGGAGGGTTTGAAATGAGCAAAGATAGAGACGGCCACTACTGCCAACCACATTAATTCAAAGGAAAACTACATTCAAAATCCATGTGCTGTTTATGTAAAAGGAACACTTACTTTTTGACATCCAGAGAGCCATTTTCCTTGTTTTCCATGTCAACAGTTAGCATGGGGAGGATAGAAGTTTTACTTCAGCAACTGATCAACAGGGAGGGAAAAAAAAGGCTGTGTTTAATTACTGGTAGTATGACCAGAGCATCGTAATGTAACAGAAACAAGCATTCTACAGGGACACACGCATGTTTCCACTTGGAAGCAACAGTGGTGTCAAAGACTGATTTCCTTGGAAGCCTGGCAAAGCTGATAGTAGCTAACAAACGATTAAAAAATGTCGACCTGTGCTTCAAATAATTCTTGCCTGAAAATCAAGGAAGGGAATATTGCGTTTAATCCTTTTCAAAAGTGTTAAAGTTCTAATCAAACTGTATGTATTCAAATAGGTGGAGATTGACCTGCAATATATAGCTGTGTATCAAAAGAGTTTAATAGGCCTTCAGTCATCCTGTTATACAGAGGATCCAAACAGATGGAAGATCTTCAGAAAGGT
This sequence comes from Catharus ustulatus, assembly GCF_009819885.2. NCBI lineage: Eukaryota > Metazoa > Chordata > Aves > Passeriformes > Turdidae > Catharus > Catharus ustulatus. The sequence continues at coordinate 15,246,737 of NC_046229.1, read as the reverse complement.
TTGGATTTCCATAGCCTTGTTTTACAAATGTGGACTTGGATACAGATGAGCATGTCACTTATGCCCATTACACACATAAAGCTGGTATAATTGAGCCCCAAACTCCTGAGGCCTAAATCAGTATGTTATCCGTAACACCCCTCTTGCTGCACTAGAGCACCTTCTTCTATAGGTATGCTACACTGAACTCCAAAGAGGAAAGGAGCACATGAAGGACACAGGAGTAAATCCAGTTCATTTCCTTCCTTGCAGCACGCTGGAGTACTTGCACCATATAGCTTTTTCCATCACTCCACGGAACATGCAGAAATAACCCAAGCCTTTCCTTTCTGCTCTCAAGCAAGCCATTTCTATTTCAGAGAGCACCAGAGAACGGACCAAGGACTCAGGATGTTCTTGCTGTAGCATTAATGGATGCCAGTGAAATGTCTCAAAGCTCTGGGAAGTACAGAATAGGGAAATCATGCTCTTCAGCTAAAACTTTCCAAAAATAGAAAATAGCAATTAATACTGCTGGGAGGGGGGGAAATAAAGAAGAAGACCCTTTATTATACATGTAGAAGCATGTAAAGCATCAAGAAAACAGTAACAAACTAATCGAAAATATGCTTCTTCCTGCACCGCTGACCAAACAACTGCACGCATTCCCTGAAATCACTTCTCGGTTCACCTGAGGTGACTGCAGACGACACCCGCACCAGCCTACCTGCGGAACGCCCCGCGCCGCGGCCGCGCACGGCCCGGAGCCGCCGGGCTCGGGGCGGGCACCTCCCGCGGAGCCCACGGGCCCGGCCGGCGGGGGCTGCCGGGGCTCCGCTCCCCGCGGCCGCGCCGGGGCTGGGACACGCGTTCAGCATCGCACGGGCACCCCCGAGCCCGCTCGCAGTGCACCACATTGTCAGTTCTGACTGGGGGCGGGGGTAGCAAGGCAGAAAAACCTACCTACGAGCAACTAAACCAGCGCATGGCTACCGGCTGCTGCGGAGCGGCGGAGCCCGCGGCCCCCGCCCCCCGGCGGCAGCGGGCGCTCCGCGGCGGCTCCGAGTGACACCGGGAGCGGCCCCGCCCGGCCCCGTGACGCGCCCGCCACACACGGCCCGCCCGCGTCATGGCCGCCGCGTTAAAGGCGCCGCGCCGCGGGACCCCCGCCGCACCCCGGCCCCGCCCGGCCCGGGGGGCGCCCGGCGCGGCCGTCGGGCTGGGCACGGAGCGGCGCCTCCGCCCAGCGGCTTTCCCCAGCAGCGCTTACCTGCTGGGCAGCCGGGCAGCGCCGGGGCCGCTATGGGCGGCGGGGAGCGGACCTGCCGCGGCACACGGCCGGAGAGCAGCACTCGGGCTCGGTTCATCACTTGAGGTTCTTGGGGCCTCCTTGTGGACATTTCTGCTGCTCCTAACAAGCGCGGTGTGGCAGGTAACGGAAAGGTAACACATCCCTAGTTGTTGAAGGGCGCAGTACCAAGCCGAGAAAATTTTATAGAAGGGAGGAAGTAGGAACCGCCAGATGTTGGAAAATTGATAGTTACAAAAATTCATTCCTAGAATGAGTTCGTCAACACGTAGGCGAGTAGCAGTCACTTGGCTTTCTGTGGAACTCGTGCAACTGCAGGCTCGGGGTGATGGGAAAGAGGAGTGACCGAGGACAGCAGAGCCGAGTCACCCTCACGGTCCCACCGCCCGCAGAAGAGAGGACATGGAGGCACTGAGTCTGCAGAGCGTGCTTGTCTAAGCTCCAGACTTCATTTCACAAGGAGACCATACCCACGGGATTGACTATACAGAAAGAGTCAACTCAAAGAGCTTACAAATTACTAAGTGTCCCACTGGCAGTAAAATCTCACCCACAGAGTTTAAACAAAAGTTGTCAAGTTTTTCTGGCAACAGCCTTTTTTAAAAAATATATTTTTACACTATTTTTTCAATCTCTTCAGTATTTCCTTGATTGCTGATGTTTTCTAATGCCATGTAAGCATTACCTACATGCACTGTCAGTGCAAGGGAAATCAAGCAAGTCAAAACACCCTGCATTCCCCCCACACAGGCTTTGCATTTAGGGCTGTATCCCAGCCACTACTGAGATGCTGTGACCTTTTTATTATCCTTAACAGGCCGGGTTACTTCAAATTTGTAGGATGGTTTACTTGAAAAATTTCCTCCTCAGTCAAACCACTCAAGTTACACTCCTGCTGTTTGCTGCAAGGCAAGGGGACATTACAAATTACCTGGGGATTTGCACAGAACCTACTGCCGTGATTTCCACAGGGCTCTGACACAAGTGCCCAGCTGGCATGGACAGACAGAGGCTGCTTGGCCACCAGAGTGGGCACATGGGGCTGTCCCAGGAACTCTGCATCCATTTCACTCCCAGGCAAAGTTTAATGCAGCCTGGCTGCATGGAGATCCAGGTCACCTAACTGCTAACTGGACACAGTTACAAGCACTAAAATCACCAGAAAAGTGGACTTTTGGGCAAAGGACTGTAGACACGACCTCCCAAACCACTTCATTTTGTCTTGCTTATGTGCTGTCAGATAAATAACCAGAGCTTGCAGGAGCTTTGCAAGTAGTGGCACTCGAGTATCAACAGAGAACAGAGGCCAGTAACAGTCCTCACTGCTTTGGGATTTAAATAAATGCAGATAAACAAAATAAATAGAGCATTAAGTGTACTATGCATTCTTTACTTCCCATCCCAAAGTGTACTGTAAAATCTGGCATATTTGTGTTGGACAAGTGAGCCAAGCAAGGCAATTCTTCTCTATCTCTAAAGAAATAAACATTCTAAATGAAGCCATAATGAGTTTTCTGCATCAGCTGGTTTCTAACTTTGGTAATGAACTGACATTTGAGGATACAAATATAAATGAGCTATTTTACTCACACTCTCCCTTTCATCATGTTCTTCAGTTAATCCTTTGAGTATTCAAAGTTAGGCTCACACAGTGCATGCATTCCTTCTAGAGGACTTTGAACAGCAAAGAGGAATTTTAAGAAAATGGGTTGTGGAAAAATTCAGTGTGGAATATGATCTGTGGTTTGTATTTTCATTCTTTGGGGTAAGGTAATTTAATTATAATGAAATTATGTCTGGAGGGAGATAAAACAGAAAAGTGAATTAGCCTTTTGTTTGACTATTTGCATCCCAGTTCTGGCCAAGAAAGAAAGTTTCCCAGCCCTGCAGGGAACTAAGTGAGACCAGGGTTGGTAGATCCATGCCGAGGGGTTTGTCCTGTGTGTGTCTGAAATTCTGCTGTCGCATGAGGGCAAACACAGAAAGGTCAGTGCAGGTATTGGACACCATGGACCCTTTTTTCTGGGTATTGGAAAATGCCAGTTTCCTACTGCAAAGCTGTCCTTTTGTTTTGTCCCTGGCAATAGAAGAGTAGAAGACAAAATGCACAGTGCATGTGGCAAAGGAGAGCGTAGCACTCTGTTAGCTGTGAAGGGGGCACTGAATTTCAGCTCCCCAGAGCTAAATAAAGGCCTTTGAACTTTCCTTATTCCAATGCCCTGGGTAAAAAACATGGTTAAACACATGCTTTGGGGAAGCTGAGTGAGGAAATAACACAGGACCTGTGTGGTTTCACACTGAGGGAAGCCCCTCTCAATAAGGTGGCATTATGCGGAGTAGAATGGATCTAGCCCTGTATAAAACACGCATTTCTTTGCCAAAGACGACCGAACGTTTCGGAGCCCTCGGGAAAGCCCTGTGCCCTCAGCAGCAGGCGCCATGCAGGCCGCGAGCCGCCCGGCGCCGCGGGGGCTGCTGGGAGTTGTAGTTCCGCGGGGCCGCCCCGGGCGCGCCCTCCCCTCACGGCCGAGAGCCGCCGGTGCCTCAGCCGCAGCGTGGAACAAACGCTGGAAGGCGCTTGCTTCTCCTCTGGGTTTTCAGCGACACATTTCGGGGCTGGCCGCGATCGTTTGTGATTCCTGCTGCTCACTGTGAGGACGAAAGTAAAACGGAGAGATTTCATCCAGATGTGGCTGGCGGCCAAAAAAAATCATCAATTCTTGTAATGCACAGCACTGGCAGCCCGGGAATGCAATGGGGACACAGGCTATTTCTAAGCAACTTTTGTCAGGAGTGTAAAAGCGACGTGGGTGTAAGACGCCAGGTTGCCCAGCAAACTGAATTAATGTATAGCTATGTCCAGTCAACTAACTAACATACCAACAACAGCCTGAAAATCCCTTGTGCATCATTTCCTTCTTAGCAATACCAGAGTGGAGAGGGACGGTGCAGACCATGGGTTTGAGCTCCTGGCGTCACAGCCAAGCCCTCACACACGCCATTCACACCCAGCGCTGGCCGGGGGCCCACGAGCGATCTCACCCCACTCTGCCCGGCAGAAAGGCTCTGTCCGGCTCCTCTTTGCTGGGGATGAAGAAATTTTAATCTACAACTTGAAAAATAGATAAACAGTTAATACCTGTTTCTTCATGTAGTAATATTCTTTAGTTTAATATTGTTCAATGTAATATTTGACTTCTCTGTTTATCTGGTATTCACATTCTTATATATAGACTTAGCTTACTGAATGACCACAGCCCTTTTATGGTCTGCATTTTCTCATCTTGCTCCCCTTTCTCCTTTCTGTATATTCACCTTCCAGTAGAGGACATTTGGAGCTGCACCCTGGGCTGCAGTAGGGTCTCAGCACCTTCTCCCTTTCCAGTCTGCTCTGAACGGCCCCTTACTCCACACTAGACTTATCACACCTAGATGGTACTGATGATTTGAGACATCCTCAGACTGATAAGTAACTAAGGGTCTTTTCCACAGTTCCTGCCAACTACTGTCTACCCAGAAAGAGGAAAAATCTCTGTTACTGATTCAGTTGCACCTTTCCAGCACTTTACTCTCAGAAAATTGTCTTTCCTCACTTAAGATGTTTTCCACCCCTGTCCATATAGTCTTTTTTGTTTGCTTGAATGGAATTTTGCCACTTACCTTTCTCCATTGTATCAATAGCTTAAACACTTGTTATCCTGCTCTCTCTTCCCTACTTCAGCACTCCACAGAGGAATGAGAGACAACGTCCAGCCCACAGAGTCTAGCAATGAAGTGCCTCTCTTCAATTCCTGTCTTGGCCAGGAAAGTCCTTCAAAAGCCATGCTGTGTCTTCTTCACAATCTCCTTGTGACCTGCCAGGGTGTTCTGCATGGCTAGATATTGTCATGTTGCTCTGAAGTTCTGCATAAAGCTAGACAAAAGCCTAAAGATCGCAGTGATGTTAAGCAAGCAAGGAGGGAAAGGGGCGCAGAAAACCTGTGGCCAGAATGCAGACTTGGTACCAGCCTGGCATTCATTTTTGAGGCAGTTATGTTACAGTGTGTGTTAAACACAAAATCAGAGCACAGCACAGTCGGCCTCAATTTACCTTTCATACAGTTCCCTGGGTAACTCCTACAAGGTAAAGAACAGGCTCTGTAGATGTGCAAAACCTTTTGGGAAAGCTCTGGCAGTCAGGCTGAGAGCTCTGCAGGTGCCCAGAGCTGGATCAGTGACAGCTCCTGGCTGCCAGTCTGAGGGGAAGAGCACTGCTCAGACTCACTGACCAGGCAAAAAGGGGCAAAGATCTCACTTTTGTCCTGGTGGGGAGGCCCTGAAAACGTTGCTGTAGTATTCTACGGTACTTTTGAGACAATATACAATACTCAACCATTTTTTCACAATCATGTGAATCTCCAATAAGATGACTACAGTTGTACCCTCTCCATACCAGCCTACAAATGAACATGTGCGGCAGCTGACTACAATGCAAGGCCAGTGATACATTTCTGCTTTTGCTTCCTCTTTTTTCTAAGACTGAATTGCTTAAATACATCTTCCTGCACGTGAATTATATCCACTTCACTGAGAATTTCCTGCCCTACTTCTTTTGTTGTGCAACTCCTTATTGTGGTAGTTGCTCATATTTAATAAAGCTTCTGTCTAGACTTAAACCTTTGTTATTTTAAAGTTTATACTTCATATTAAAAAAACCATTCTATAAAACACAGCTCATTGTGACCATACTAGCAGTAATACCTGCCACATATTTGCCCAGCTTGTAATAATGTAGCAAGAAGCTTATAAAAAGTATTCATATGAAATACCAACAGAATCCAGCCTGATAAAAACATTTTATATAAACATGGCTCAGACATCTCAGTGAAATAGCTACAACCTCTCTGAGAAATCTAAAATGTAGCACTTTGTTGTAGGAAGTGAAGCAAATGAAAAACCACAACATGGCGATGCACTCAGAAAAACAGTTACAGACAGAAATGTGTCAACAAAACACAAGCAGAAATCTCAACTGTATTTCAAACAGTACATTGAAAAATTAGTGCTAGGTTTTTTTTCCCCTACCTTGCTGGGAACCTTTTCTCCCAGGAGTGAAGAACCTGACTGTCAGAAATATCCATATTTTTAGGATTTGTAAAGCAACCATATCTCAGTAAATAGTGGCATCTTCTCTCCATGTTGTTATTTTGGTGTAACTGCCAGAAGTGATGCCAGGTGTGGAAGACCCGAGTCTGGCATTTCATTCTTTGCTCAGCCTTGGAGGATGTTGCTTCTCAGCCCTCTGAAAGCACCCCAGACCCAGAGAAAGGCATTTTCTGCAGCTCTGCTACTGGTTGGGGGGACTTACGGGTGCTCTGTCTGCTCTTAGGCACTGAACTGTGAGCAGACCAGAAGAAATGACACACCTATGATTTGTGTATCAATATGCAGCTCAAAGCATGCACACATTGTTTTGGTGGACAGTGGTTGCAAAGCAGACTGCGAGAAAGGAACTGCTGTTACAAGGGGCAAATGTTCCAGACACACATTGGATGACCCTGTTTCCCCTCCACTCTCTCCTTTGATATAAACCAAACCCAGATGCATCTGAACAAGAGCAGACAGGACATTCAACAGCTCTGCATTAAGGTTATAACAGTTAAACTGGTCATTTAAAAACTTACTCAGCTCTCAAATTGGTTGATGAGGCTCTGCTCACGGGTGCTCTCAAGAGCACATTTGCTGTAACTTGTTCTCCAACTGCTCTGGTGATCACATAATTCAGAAAAACATGAACAGTTGTTATTTTGCCTGTAAACATAATTAATAGAGACATATCTAAATTTGATTACTGTCCAACTCAAAATTTTATATCCACTCTACTATAAATACTATTTGCTTAACAAATCAGCTTAGGAATACTTTTCAATTTTTACTGGTGGCAATCTTTGGTTAAAAACAGTGTATTTCTGAAATTTCAATTGCACATAAAACAGAAATGTGATTGTGGGCTATTAGTACAGACACCCCCCTCTGGTTTTAGCTTCAAATGAAAACAGGAACTATCAATCAGGGATTTTTTAGTGAAATTTTCATATAGTCCATGCAATAATACATATTATGAAAAAATGTTTTCGTTCAAATTAGTGTCAAAATCTCCTTTTTTTGCTCATGCTGATATGAAAACCAGTAAAAAACCACTCCAACTATTAACTCTAAAAGGATTTAAAGTTAAAATCTACTAATATACAAAGAACAAATACATATGGTTGGTATTGCATGAACTATTACCTGACATATTATGTGACTGGTACAATCTAAATTTTTCATTCCCTACTGCTCTTAAATATTTTCCAAGTCTCTTGTTCTTACTGTGCTCTGCAGCTGACATTTCTTACACAGCATTCCACACCATGTAAATGTGACATCTACTGGCAAATAAATGTAACTAGAGCAGTTGGTTATGGAGAGCTCCTGAAGGTGCAATCATAGAGTACTTTGGATTGGAAGGGACCTTGAAGATCATCTACTTTCATTATTTTAGTTGACAGGATTTTTCAGTAACCTGAAACACTAAAAAAAAGTTCAAGAAAAGTCAGAGTTGACTTATTAGTTAATAAGTACTAGCAGAATTAAGACCAGTTTAGTAACTTCAGACATAATACTAGGTATGCCCTAAGGCACAGGTTTGTGCTGTACAAATCCCAAGTGAAAAAGCATTTGTGCTGGTATTTCAAGTTTCCTTGAGGAGCTTTAAAAAAGACCAAATTAAGTTTGTGAGACTTATTTATTTTTCTCCCAGCATTTCCTCCAACACTTCTCTTGGCAGGAAACATCCCTTGCAGCAAACTCTGTTCTGCTCTGAAATTCCTTTCCAGAATTCATGAGCTATAGGTGCTGTGGCCTTGGAGGTGGCTCGCTGGAAGGGATGTCCTCCTGGAGCCAAGGCCCTGGGTTATGTCCTAAGCACGGAGCAGATACTTCAGTGGAAGTAGAACCACTCTGGAGATGAATTATTCATGTGTTTGCACTAACAAATTGTATCACAACAGTAACATCACATGTTCTGCCGCTGTGATCCTGTTTCTGCTGTAATGGCATGTTTTTACTAAGGCTGCTTGCTCAGTTCCTCTCTTAGTTTTTCCCACTGGTAAGCAAGCCTGCCAGATGCACACTTCCCAATGCACATGGCCAGAGAAAAAGGGAAATAAAGATAATGTATTAAATAAGGACATACAGTGCCTTTTTTTAGGGGGGCAGTTGAAAACAGATACTTTATAAACACTGAGCATTTATAAAATGATTACATATTGGTTGCTTAATCTGAATTAACATGTCTATGAGATAGGTGAATTACCCCAGGTGTTACCTACCATTAACAGACTGAGGTCTTGAATCAATTTATTTTTCTTCGATTGAATCAAATTACCTTGGTGGGGGAAGAATTTCAGTTAACCAAGCCTTTCCAGCACTCCAATTTTCTCTTTGTTGCCCCAGACAGCAGTAATTTTTCCTGGAACTTACTGAACACCCACAGAACATACCACACTGCTTGCCAGGCTGCTGAGACCTTGCTCCATTTGTGTAAACATAGCTACAGCTGTGTCCTCTCTAATCTTCCACAGCACCTTGGAAACAAAGGCAAAGGAAGAAGTCTCTGATAACAACCTCCCAGCAAACACCTGTTACTGTGGCTGCAAACAGATGGAACAGATAACTGACCTCCCTCCTCATACTCCAACAACCTTTCATCCTGAAGAGTTTTTGTGCTTCAGCCTTGCCATTAGACATTAGGTTGCCACGGTGTGATCCATCAAAATCTACACCTGTAAGCTGAGCAGCAGTAAGAAATGTGCAAGTTTGTTACTGGCTCTTCCGTTCATGCTGCACTGACCAGCAGCTCATGTCAATAAACACCACAACTATGTTTCTTTTAAGTCTCAAAGCGAAGAGCCACACATACACAATTGTTAGAGATATATTTTTGCAAAGACATTTGTGCTTGACCCTCCAAGGGAGGGAACAGCACAATGAAGATGTAAGGATTCCAAAGGAATTTTTACTGGCTTTGAAACACTGTTGAGAACTGATCCCAATGATGTCATAGAAACCTCAGCTGTTTTTATCCCACTGAGGGACTACACTTTTTGTAGTAGTCAATTATAAGAATAAAATAAATTTTCAATACATGCAAGTTTCCTTCAGGCATCCTTTTTTGCCACACGATACCCCTCCCCAAATCCAAACAACAAAAAAGGTAAAAATGTGACTAGATCTCAGATTTAATTCATACTTTTATTCATCACCAAATTCAGAAGTTAGAAAGGGAAGATATCTAGAGATCCTGTCTTGCCTCTATTTACCCATCTTATACTTCTAAAAAAAAATCCAACGCTCCACATAATCACTGTGTAAGATCACAAACATTTACTATCTATAAGGCATTTAAACATCCTTGTGGAGCTCTAACCCTCTTACTGCCCAGCTTGATGTTAGGTGCCCGTATTTTACCTTTCTGTTAAAGAACTTAAACCAGTCAATACTTCAAGCTTTCCATTAAAAACATTTTTAAAATGTATGCAAGACCCACACTTGTAAAACTGTGGTGGTCAAACTCTTTTTTTTTTTTTTTGTTTTTCATATCATCAAACAGATCCAGATCAGCTATATACACCTCAGCTGGAGAATGGAATTATTTTTTTACCAGTTTCTTATGGAATGGTTCTTCAATTCTGATCTGCGATAAGTCCTCCTTATGCAGATTTGAATGACACCTTCAAATCTGTGGCTCAGCATGCTGTGCTTGTTTAGGAGCTGTAGTAAAAGCAGAAGACAGTATTTTTTGCAGTTCTTTTACGCTCAGCTTTAGAAAGTACAGAGGTCTTTAAAATGTAATGTAGCAGTAGTACCAGGAAACCAAGAACACAACACCGCAGTCGCAGGCGTACAGCAATAGAAGCACAGAGGCCACAGCTTGGTTCAGACAGTGGGGAGAGGAGGAGCTGCAATACAGAGCAGGCACCAGAGCCTCTCCAAACACCACTTGCAGAAAAAGCCCCAAGACAGACAATGCCAAGACCATGAACAGTCTTTACTTCTATCAGTTGTTTCACAGCACAATGAGACACAGCACAAAGTTTGTACAGCGGGATCTGCAGACAGTTTAAAAACAGGCAATTATCTTTAAGAAAAAGCATTGAGTCTGAATGAAAATAATATGAAGACAAACAATACTGAAGCTAATGATCACCTTGCTTGCTCTTGATTGTCTAAGAAGTCCAAGACTTCTTATAGTGCCTTTAATGCTCTCCACACCACCTTCTCCAGACACCCTAGTTAGTGTAAAGTTTAATGTGCCCCAACTCATACATGTAACAGGCTTCACAACCTTTTCCTCTTGCTCTCAAACCCTGCTCACGTGTGGGGAGGTGCAACACTGTCATCATACAACATTCTGATTCACAAAGAAGCAGCACAAGTGTTGTACATAATTTAATTTGCACTTCTGTATATAAATGTTTACTATTGCACACTATTGCAGCACTTAAAAACATCTAATTATTTGCAAAAATTAGTAAAATACTTTAAAGGATTTAAAAATAAGGGTTTTAATGCAACTGACAAGATAATAAAAAAAGCAATTTACTTAATGAGATACAATCCTTTATGTTGGAAATGAAAGTTACATACAACTAGAGTACAATTAAAATATACCATATAGTTCAACACTTAATTCCTCAAATGTGTAAAATTAACAAGCTTCTACTGTCATAGATATACAATTTTTCCATATTGTGAAAAGGATTTTTCAAATTAAATACAGGTAACATAATATTCTGTAGTTATATTTCATGAATGTGTTTAAATGAGAGGGTTGTATAATACTCACATTGTCAAATGTACTCACTAATGCCTTGGAAATTGCACACTTCCCCTCCTTTTCCAAAATAGAATCTCATTTCCATACTGAAGTCTATTATGCCATATTGGAAAAGTGTTCTACTTTCTAACAGGATTTTCATAAAATTAAAAAAAGCATAATATCATGGCATTATGATGACTTTTCCACTTATGCCCATGTAGAACTTAATCTGGATATCAGACAGACACGTCAGAACCAATTTCCTAGACTTTTGTCTTATTGTACACGCAAGATGAATTACAGTATTTTACAGAACAGAAAAATCTCTGAACCTCTCTAGAACTATAAATGTAATGATTAAAAATTAAAATCATAACAGAATCAAATTGTGATCTCCAACATTTATTAAAATCTTTTAAAGTTCATAAACGACAACAAAGTTACTGTAGAATTTATCGCATACAGCTAGCATACAGCAGCATGTCCTTGGTCTAAATGAAATACAAAAGATTTTAACATTTTCATACAAAGGATTTCTTTAAATTTATTAATGTGACGATATATCTTTGTTACATAAAATTTGCTACAGCAAAGTATCTTATACTTTTCTTGCATGTATGTAAATATGGGTGGACAAAGACTGCATTCAGTGTCAGCCTCCTAATGACGTTGTGCAAAAATGCTCAACAACCTAAACAGACAGAACATTGGGTGGTATGTTTCATACTCTTTTGTAAAATGTCTACAAAGGCCTTTCTTTTAGGAGCGTCGTAGAGATTAAAAGGAAGGAACGCCAGCTGCTTATTTGCACTGGCATTCAAACAAATCCAATGGCTATGTATCAATATAGCTCATTTTCTTAAAAAACAATTCATCCTTGTATGCATGTAAATTTATCATAAAACATGAGTCTAGTTTAAACTTTTAGATGTGCTGTTTTAAGACAGGTCACTGAGACAGCCAGAACCAAGTGTACAAATAAAACTACTATGAATAAGTTTAAAAGCAACCCCGAAAAAAGTGCTGAGCCGCTGATTATTAACATTGAAATAAATGTGTAAAAGTGCCCAAAGCTAGCACATGGTAGCAATACCCTTTAAGTCAGTTGGTGAGAGTATACAAAACATAATTAAACCCAAATACTTGTATCTGTGTGACCATACATTCCGATTGATTGAAAGAAAGTAGGTTAGAAATGAAGACACAATGCAACTAAAATAAACTCAGCTGTTGCAGTTTTTAAACTTGATCTCTTTTCTTCATGAATGAAGTGCTGTAATTAAAAAGAAAATGATTGTAGCAGTACTCCATCCTCAGTTTACTAATATAGTATACCAGAATAAAAACTTGGCAATAACCTCTTATTCTTAACAGCTAACAAAAAATAACCGTGTTCATCCAGCGATGCATCTAGAACATTATTTTGCATTTGCTAAACCCATTTGTTTTTCATAGCTAATGGCAGAGCGCAATTTGCTTTCTGTGGCATGATGGTTTTTATTCTAATGGATGCCTTTTTTTAATCAAAAAAGGCTTGAAGCAAGGAATACTTTGGGAGCCAAAACATTGGCTACTTTAAAAAAATTAAGAAAAAAAAGAAGAAAAAGTGAATCAAAATGAATTCTCTACAGTACTGACCAAAACTTCCTTTAAGAGTTTAGGGTTCATGATCTCAAACAAGCCATTTCACACCTGCCAACTGAAATGCTGGTAAGTTGACTTGGTTTAGTATGGTCCAAAATCCAGACCAGATGGATTTACTCCCTCTCATGAGACTGTAAGCTTTCCATGGTACAGTCTGGTTATGGCAACTTGCCTACTGCCTAGGTGGGAAATACAAAGGAAGGAGGCAGTGACGAAAACTGCAGGGATGTAGAAAACCAAGGCACGGGGTCTAGCTACTGTCCCCTACTTAAGCCATCCAATTGATTCTACTGGATTTTGGTCAGCCTCCAGGAAGAAATGTTTTTAAGTTAATTTAGCAGACATTTATATGGCGATAAATACTACCTTCAAAAATGCTAAAAATGTTGGCTAGGTTTAGTCTGAGCTACTAAAAAATTATTATAAATTGTAGCATCAGACACAAGACAGACATGAATTATTGGCTGGCACAGACTAGAAGCAACATTTATCTTTCACTTCAGTCTAAATCACACTAGCCGCAACACCTTCCATTTCACTCACACAAATAATACATTATTCAAAATAAAATGGAGCATTCTTGGGTAAAAAACTACTTCATTTCAAAGGGGGAAAATGAACAATACACAGAAACAAAGAACGACAGAAACCAAAGTTAAGTAGGAAAGTGGTCTATTATTCTGTGTTACTGCACAAACAGTGCTTGCTTAATTGTGCCTAGTTAGAAGGGTTGGTGCAAACTGCACACATGGAAGATGGCAATAAAGACCTCAGTCAGCTTTGTGGAATGAAGTAACTAGGTAACTGTTTTGACATATGATGGTCTCAGCTCCACCTCATCTGTTAACAGAGTGCAAAGATCCCAATGTGAGCCCTGATGTCATCTTGTCCTCTTACTCCTACTAAAAATCAGCAAATTCTTTTGCACATTTTTCTGTTAGAGAAGCACGAATATCTTCTTCTTCATAGTCATCAAAGTTGCTGGTATCTCCAGGACCTCTGCACTTTGGTATGAATGGAGCTTCTACCTGTATTGGTAGGAGATAAAAAGGCACATGAAATGTTACTGGCCAAATACCAATAGATTTAGCATTGTAATAATGAGCACAGCAATACTCCCATTACTTCTCAGATCCTGCCAAGAAATCGGGTATTACAGGTTTAAGTTGTGGCACATAGACAAAACCTAAGAAGGCCTAGATGTGTGAGTCTAAATTGAAAAAGACTAATTTCTTGCTGACAGACGTAATTAAAAAAATTACTTCCACTTCAAAACAAAGATTACTCTTCTCTTTGCAGAGGCAACCCTGCTCCTTCCAGCTCATTAGCACAGGACATGGAGTCCATTGATGGCAACCACCACTACACAAAGATCTTAGGAAAGTTTGGAATGCCTCTCCCTCCTACTTCATAACAATCTTCTATTCCCAAATAAAAACTAACCTAATGCAAGTAGAAAAGAATTTGTTCTGCATCTCTTACGAAGTTCCTCCTAGGACCTAAGTGAAAAGTGAAAGCCTTCTCCAGACAATGAGACACAAGCAATGACTTGGAGGAGTCACTCAAAGACTGTACCATAAGATAAACAAAATTACAACAAAGTTATGCAGGTGATGCAAATTTAAACCTGGAAACACAAAGTAATCAGACAAGCTTCTCTCCCCCAAACATCTCAAGATGTAAGTGTGCCAGAGGTAGAATGGTGGGGAGGCTACCAAACAGGGCAGGCACAGCTTCAGCTGAGGCAGAAGATCACACCACACTGCCCCCAGGTAGATTGCTGATGGTGGGGGTGTGTTGCACGTGTAGATCAGTGAATTAAAGAGGTACAGCACAGACTAACACAAATTAAACTCCAGACTGGGGGCAATACCATTATACACTGCCAAGAAATAACAGTTGCTTGTGCATTTACGCATGCAATTGTCAAGTGTATATCCTTTTATTCTTAAAACATGATACGTGTTTCGGTAATTCAGCCTGAGTGAACATAGTCTGTGTACACACCTTGCCTACAAAGCCACACATTACTATTATCTGAATTCTGTCTCTGTGTCTTCTTAAACTGATTTTCAGTTACTCTTACAACAAAACTCAGAGCAGAGAAAATATATCATTTACTGCTTGAACTTTAGTACACTTTCAAATGAGACATGTCAGACCTTTTCCTATCTCCAATATGAAAATTGCTAAATAGAGATTGCAGGAGATAACACTGTTTTCTAGTGGAAATACCTGTTTGGCCCGAAGTAAAATCATCTTATCAGGCAGTGTGTTAATAAATATGGAAAGCCACAAAGAAAGGAAGACTTGATGGTATATCATGCAATGGGTGAACAACTGGGTCACAGGTTGGGCACAAAACGTTACAGTGAATGGGGTGACGTAAGACTGGGCACCAGTCAATAGTGGGGTTCTGTAGGGCTCAATCCTCTGCCCTGTGCTCTTGAACATCTTCATAAATAATTCAGAAGAAGGAGTGGAAGGGATACTAAGTAAGTTCATAGACCATACAAAACTGGGAGGAGCTGTTAACTCCCTAGGGGGCAGGGAGGCGCTGCAGAGAGACTGACAAATCCCAGGACTGGGCAATCAGCAAGCATACGAAGTTCAACATTAGAAAGTGCCAGATTCTGCATTTGGAATGAGGCTACCCTGGATGTACAGATAGACTGAGGGACAAGAGGCTGGAGAGCAGCTGTGGAAAGGAACCTGGGGGTCCTGGTTGATGGCAAATTGAGCCAGCAGTGCCCTGGCAGCCAGCAGGGGCAACTGTGTCCTGGGGACATCAGGGTCAGTATTGCCAGCCAGGCAAGGGAGGGGATTGTCCCTCTCTGCTCTGCACTGCAGCAGCCTCACCTCAAGTGATGGGGGGTAGTTTTGGACACCACAGTGTAAGAAAGAAATTAAACTATGAGAGAGTGTCCAAAGGAGGCCAACAAAGGTGGTGAAGGGCCCTGAGGGGAAACTGTGAGGAGGTGCTGAGGGCACTGGGTCTGTTCAGCCTGGAGGAGACTGAGGGCAGACCTCACTGCAGGTACAGCTTCCTTGTGAGGGGAAGAGGAGCAGCAGGCGCTGATCTCTGCTCTGTGGTGACAGTGACAGGACCCGAGGGAATGGCCTGAAGCTGAGTCAGGGCAGGTTTAGGTTGGGTATCAGCAGAAGTCTCTTCACCCAGAGGGTGTTTGGGCACTGGAACAGCTCCCCAAGGCAGTGGCCACAGCACCAGCCTGACAGAGTTCAAGAAGAGTTTGGACAATGCTCTCAGGCACATGGTGAGACACTTGGGATATCCTGTGCAGGGTCAGTAGTTGGACTGGATGATCCTTATGGGTCCCTTCCAACTCACCATATTTTGTGATTCTGTATCTGAAATATTAAGTAATTGACTAGTTTACTTATGACTGTAGCACTTAAAAAAAAAACCAAAACATTCACATGACATTAGCTGCCAAGGAACAGTATGTTTATTTAGGAGAATACATGCTGTGGTAACAGCCACTGTGAAAAACTGTACAAGCCTAAGGTTTATTGCTGTATTTCTGTGACTACTTGAATGATATTACAATCCATGCTGTTGTTTCAGAGCCTCAGTATTACAGTATTTATTCTTTATAATTAGAAGCTTCAAACTTACTCAGTATCAGTTTTCACAACCCTTTAAATCTAGTAATAGCTATTCTGACTCTACTACTTCTTAACATTTAAAAATATTTCTTATTTCTGTGAAAGTAATTCACTATAGAAGTACACTAGCAATGCTAAGAATATTTAGCACAGTATTAAAACACTGTTAATATTATGGGGCCTGGGTGTTCCCAAACAGCATACCGGAAAATGAATCTCGGTTCATACAAATCTGCCTCGCAAAGAGGTATTAAGAAAGTGAAGAACAGATAATTAGAATTCCACAATGGGGAATATTTTCTTAAAAATAACTATACTTAATGCAAGAAATACAGGATGCATTAATTGTACCCTGTCTTCTAGTAATTAATACATTAGTGAATAATTCAACAACTGTACTGTCAGTTTGTGTAGCCAAACAACCAGTTTCTTTTTATAAACTATTGTTAGTATTTAGTTTTGGCCCTTAAAATACTGCTGTTACAGCAGCATGTTCATGCCTTTATAGTCAAGACTGTTAGCATTTCAAATTCAAACCAATTTATTTAAATATTATCACTTATGTCTACCTTTTTTTTTTTTTACAGAGGGAGCAGGTTGCTTTAGGAGAAAAAAAGAAAAGCTCTAGCTTTGGCTTGAGCTTCTCCACACTGAAGCACAGTCTGAGTGCTAAGAGCTGGTTGGAAAGGAAAACAAATTCATTTCTGCTGTGGAGGAGTATTTATAGATGCCACTGTAGCAGGGGTTAAATAAAAAGTGAGAGAGGCAGGAGATGCCTCATCCTGAGATAATCCAGAAATAGACCAACACACAACATGTGTTAAAGAGAATGTGAATGTACACAGAGGTCCAGGATAAAATACCCAGAAGAAACAAACATAACTCAATACATATCCTCTGGTATCTTGAAAGATTAAAATACTTTCACCCTTTCTCAATTTAAAGTCACAGATCTAGGAAATAAAAATTAAACACAATAATTAGAAATTTTACTTCAATCCCTTAAAGACCTGTAATAGTTTTGATCAGGAAGGGTCTTACCTTTCTCTGATAAATGGCAATCCAATCTGTAGTTGCAAACCACTTGTGATTCTTTATGTCATTTACACCATTCTTGAGATTTCCATATCGTTTGGTCAAATCTACCTGGAGTAAATTTCTTAGAAGATCCTTTAGGTCTGAACTGAAGTGTGATGGGAACCTCACCTAAAATTATACACCCACAACATTAAAAATGTGATACAAATTTGATTCTTTCCCCTGTGGATTTCACACAAAAGGGTAATAGTGGGGTCATTTTCTATCCTTCTTCTAAAACCAAATCAAGCAGGAATGCATGAAGAAAGAGATGATTATTGTTGCACAAGTATTTCTGTTTCACAAAACCTTTATCATAGCATTACATTGCCCATCTACCATTTCTTGAACTGGAAATTTCTAGGGGTAAGATATTAATTTAATGTAACAGTGATCAAAAAGCTAAGTTTAATTTGGTGTTTTAACAACACAGCATCTCAAGACATTCTCAGCTATTTTCTAGGTATAAATTTTTAGTTTGTATTATATATATACACACACACAGAAGACACAGTATATAGCATATACACAGCTTATAAATACATATATATGCTCTGAAATAACTGTACATTCAGCAATCATATATGAAAAGTCCATCTGGAATTTTATGCTGTACTGCAATCTGTTTCTGGTAACTAAATGCACCAACATCAGAAGTCTTACATAACAGCACTATCTGAAGATAGCACACTAGTGACTTGCAATTCATTCAAACCTGGCTAAAGAATATTTGAAGATGATTCGTGGGATGTAATTACAAAGGGTTTTTCTAACAAATGATCTACTGACACCATTTGAGATGGCAGAGAGAAGGAAGGGGGAAAGAACAGGCAGAAAGCTGTATTGTCATCCTCAGTCTCAGTGTTTGACACTCCCGATACTGAGCTGATCAGTTATCATGTAAATACAGATCATGGAATTACTTCACATAAAAAAACTAAAAAAAAATATCAATAAGTCCAATTATTAAGGACCCTCCTTCAGTTTATCTACCAATATGGTTCTATGCTAGATTATGAGAAACTCACAGATTTAATGACTATAATACCTAGACCACTGAGAAGTAAGGAAATATTAACTCAAATTTTAAGTAGAGAACTAAGGAAATGAAGTAGAATAAATGAAAGACCCCAGGTTATAAACAACTGCTAGCTGAGGATGGAATTACAGTTTCCAGAACTGTGCTGTTTCTGCTGTAGTCCATCCATGGACTCAGTAAAAAAAGGTAATGACCTTTTACAGATGTCAAGCCAATTAGATAAAACTACAAAAATGCCCAACATTTTGTTTTTAGTTTAGAAGAAAAAGATTTATTTAAAAACACGTCTCTGTGAATTAATTCCCATATATTCATGGGCACAGCTGAAGGTTCCCAACATTGAAACCTTTCAAAGAGCAACCACCCACCACCTTCTTTATTAAACAAGAATCAAGCTCAGTGCAGTGCACCACAGGCCTACTGAGGTGATGCCCTTGATTAGAGTTACAGAGGCACCTGAGATGCAGCACAGTGTGTGTCTGTGTAGGGGAAAGGAAGAGAACAACTGGAACAAATCAAGGGAGCACAAAGAATCAACACTGGCTGGCAGGAGAAACAACAGAATGATTACATTTTGGTGCTATCTAGCACACTAAGAGATACTAATGAAAAATAGAAGGGAAACATTGGAAACACTTGGCAAAAATTTTATATAATCAAACAGAATATTGGACAAGCCTAGTTCTAAGACCATGGAAGTAAAGAAACCTATTAGGAATGATGGAAACTCTTCAGGGCTTCTCAAAAATTGCAAAAAAAATTTATAGAAAATAGCTAGGTAAATTAGCACACAGCTTAGTAGTTGTTAATAGTTGTTGGATCACTTTAATACAAACACAAAAGGATATAATACCACCATATCTGTAAATTTCGTAACTTGCATTTTAAATTTGAAGGCAGGGAACAGATTTTATAACGTTGATTTAAAGTAGCAATGTCTGTACTTCTGAAATGTACATTATAAACTTCTCCTAGATCCTTTTCAAATTGCTCACTGTCTAGTGGCCAGTGAATTTGGCATCTTCCCCACCAAAGCCAGATTCTACAAAAAGAGCTGCATTTGTGAAAACACCCTTAAGAGCTTTAACTCACCTTGCCAGACACAATCTTCTCATAAATTTGAATGGGCTGATCTGCAAAGAATGGGGGATATCCAGCTGCCATTTCATAGATTAACACTCCTAATGCCCACCAATCCACTGCCTTGTTGTAACCCTGAATAAAATCAAACATGCCACTGTTAGTACAGTTTCTAACACAGGTTAAGATTTTCAGTATAGATCTATATATTTATGGAATACGAAGAAAGCAAATACATTATTGGTCATTTAATGCAGAACTTACAACCTGACTTCAACCAAACTGGCAGTCAGATTCCAACAGCAATACAATTACAGTAGTTTCACGAATACAAGCCGCACGGATTATAAGCCGCACCCCCGGTGCCTCGACAATGTTGCTGTCTTTGTCAATAGATAAGCCGCACCCCGAATATTAGCCGCACTTTCGTTCGTCGCGAGAATCCGTGCGCAGCTTTCACAAATTGGCCAATTAGTAACAGGATCGCGGCATAGCGGGTTTTACTGGCTCGGGGCGGGGCCAGGCAGGCTCGGCCCGCTCATGGTTGCCGACGGGGCCGGGTGGCCCAGCTCAGCGCCACGGCTCGGCGGGGCTGGCCGGGTGGTGCTGCCGCCGCCGCCGGGCTCGCTGGCCCCCCTCTCCCGTCAGCACCGCCCCGCTGCCGCGTTCGCTCGCCCGGCTGGCAGGGCTGCCGCCGCCAGGCTCACCGTCCGCCCCGCTGCCGCTTTCGCTCGCCCCGCGCCGCGCCTCGCGAGCGCCGCGCCCGCCCCGCGGCGCTTTCGCGGCTCGCGGCGGCGCTTTCGCGGCTCGCGGTTCGCGGCTCGCGGTTCGCGGTTCGCGGTGGCGCTTTCGCGGCTCGCGGCTCGCGGCTCGCGGCTCGCGGCGGCGCTTTCGCGGCTCGCGGTTCGCGGCTCGCGGCGGCGCTTTCGCGAGCGCCGCTTTCGCTCGCCCCGCCGGCAGGGCTGCCGCCGCCGCCACCACGCTCGCCGGCCGCCCCCTCCCGTCTGCACCGCCGCCGCGTTTCCTCGCCCTGGCCGGCACTGCAGGCCCCCGCACCGCCGGGCTCCCCCACGCTGCTGGCCCCGATTATGCTGGGCTTCCCCCGCTGCCAGGCAGCCCCACCCGCCGGCCTTCCTGCTTCTGCCATGCTCCCCTGCACTGCTAGCCCCAGTTCTCCCGGGCTCCCCCGCCCTGCTGGCTCAGGCTCTGCCGCCCTCCCTGCCCCGCCCTGCTGGCTCAGGCTCTGCCGCCCGCCCCCGACACTGCTGGCCCCGCCTCTGCCAGGCTTTCCCACCTCTGCCGGGGCCGGCCGGGCTCCAGCTTGGCTTGGGGCTGCCGCGGGCTCTCACTTCCGTGTTGGCAGCTTTTAGAATTTTGTTAATAGATTAGCCGCCCCGGAATATTAGCCGCACTTCCGGGTTTCCACCAAAATTTTGGTCAAATTGGTGCGGCTTGTATTCGTGAAATTACTGTAAATACTAATACAGCAATGACAGTGAACCAGTGATTGAAATAAAGCATTTTGCCCACATTCCTGTGATGAGTGTCAGTGATTTCTTTTATACTCCTGTGACAAGACTCCCTAAGTGACAGAAATGGGCACAACTTATTTATTTATTTGAAATCAAAGCAATCTTGTTACAGATTGATAATTCTCCAAAGCTTAGGGAAATTTCACTATAACAACATATATAACAACACTTCCTATATTGTACGCTGTCACCATTTTGCTCGATTATCCACATTTTGGAACATTCAGTTTCATATGTAGTTAACCAGCTACAAGAGCTTAAAAGTTCAGTTAATTAGCTGCTAGAGTAATTTATGGTTTGATCTTAAAAGCCTGAGCCTTTTATCATTAGTAGGTCCTATTCAATGTTAGGAAAGACAAAGAAACCACCAAACCCATCCATTTCATGCATGTTCTCTGAGATTTTTTACAAAGCTCAGCGTTCGGACTCAGTCGTTCAGGAAAATCTATTTTGTACAATTTTTTCTACTGCTTTAGTGACACAGGAGAAAAAAACCATGCAAACAACAAATATTTTTTCCCCAAGCAGAAGTATTTCTGTTCACTTTTGATGATCTGCAAAGGGTATTTAATTAAAGCACATGTTAAATGAGTAACTTAACATGATGCACTACAATTGTTGTATAGAGTGAGTAGTTCTATATTTTTCATTTGCAAAACATACAATGCTACAGTTAAACAGCTATAGGATGAATAATACTTTTTTATATTGGAACACTCAGTGCAAGTAGTAGACAAAGAGATCTACAGTCAGCTTAGACTGCATGTACTTTAGATGTAAAACCAGTGAATTGTTTGATTTGATGTCAACTGAGTTAAACCTGAAATTCTGCAAATAGTTATGTAATGACGACTGATTGACTCCAGTTCTTGTTACCTCTGGAGTTCTTGTTCTAGTGTGTTAACAGTTCAGAATGTAATCACTCAGATCTGTTGTTCTGATAAGGATGTCAGCTAAATAACCTAATTACAGGTTCTTTAAATCTCTTTGCCCCTCACAAGTTTTGTGGCAAGAACATGTAATACGAAGTTTGGTACAGTTACATGAAAATTCCTTATTTGGCATAAGTTTTGGCACACTAAACAAATATTTACAATGCAATGACTTCATTTTGTGTCATTTGTAAAGGATTGACTAGTCAAGATTTAATTTTTGGAAGTATCAGCAATTGTTTATCCCTCAGAGCTTGATAATTGGGTGAGAAGTTCTAGCCACATCAAATGCATGGCTGAGTAACAAGACAAAGTACCTTGCTGAGAATTATTTCAGGTGCCAGGTATTCTGGAGTCCCACATAACGTCCAAGTTCTGCCTTTTACTCTTTTTGCAAAGCCAAAGTCCGTGACCTGTCATCAGAAGAAATAAATTGTAAGTGCATTGCTACAAAGAAATTTAAAATTAAGTACTTTACAAATATTTTGGAAAGCCATTTTTTACAGGGAAAAAATTTATTTCTCAAATCACATAGTATCATATATTCAGATGTACCTTTATTAGTCAGTCCTTCTGGTACTTCTAAGACAGATAAATAAGTCTCATTAAAAAAATAATAAAGAATACAAAATATGTATTATCACCCTAGCACCAGCTTCTATTTATAATCTAAATATCAGTGGAAACTATGGGTTACTAATCTTCCACATGAACTGCAATTACATTATTAATTTTTTAACATCAGACTGTTTGTAATGCTGAAAATTTGAAGAATATAAACAAGATATTTATCTTTTCCTTTAGTTAACAAATAAATGAATCACAAAAAGGGTCAATATATCCCATAGTCTTGTAAATTTAGAATTTTATTGCATAACTGTATAAAGGTCATATGTAAAACTAGTGTGGGAATAAGACAACATAGAAGACTTCTTCCAGTAACTTCTGATTCTGAGTATCTTTGAAAGCATCACCAGAGTCAAGTTTGTTTATTTGAGGCCTGGGGGGAAAATGTAGCAATAATTGTATTCACAAATGGCAAGTACTTGGACATTACAAATTCTTCATTTCACTTGTCATGTTTTCTACAGTAAGTTTTCAGAACTCCATGCAATATCCTAATGGCTGTGTTTTTTCCTGGACCATATTGTGGAATACATACAAAATCCAGGTAATTACATGTGAAATTCTGGGATCAGTTTCAAGCTACCAAGTCTATGCTTGTTTCTTTTGTTTCCTCCTTCTTGGTTTCAATTTCAATCCATTCCTTGAGAAAACGTAGTGTAGCAAATTAGAACTGCTGCTAATTTTACAATAACCTGTGCGGATGTTGCTGTGCATTAATGTCACAACTAAAGAAGCCAAACTATCAGGGTAGCTTTTCTTCATTTTTGGTAGAAACAACAGCATCAGCAGATGGAGCTGAATAGAGTGGGTGACATGCTGACTGGAGAGACCCGCTTCAGTCAGCAAAGAATCATTTCTGTGTTTGGGAATGCACATCAGTCTACGTAAGAAGAATACACTGTAGACATGGGACAAACAGTAATGGCTTTAAAATGCAAAAAGAAAATGAAGTTGGAGCTGCAGCATCAACATATGAACACAAACCTCCCTCTGCCACCATCACAAAAACATACTGTTGCACAGAGAGAGCTGCCAGTAAATGGAGTAAACCACCTGTACATTAATGGTGCTCCCCAACTACACAAAAGGAACTTGTATTGATCTTCTCCCTACAGTGTTATCTTACACTCTATGCAATATTATTTTAGTTATAAAAACATAAGATATGAATTCTTTATACTTCTCTCAAACATTTTTATTATGTATTTTCTTGTTTAGATTCTGCTGTGGCAGAAGGTGACACAATAAGGGAAGAACTTCCTTTTAAGGACTGCACAGCATTGCAGAGTGCTTGTTGCTGTACTTTGCCTTCCCATTTGCAATTTAGCTAAAAACATAAGAACTAAGAAGAAGATGAGAAGGTGCCATGGGAGCCTGTTGTCACACCAAAGCTGCCATTTGAGCACTGCAGTGCTGACCTCAACTCAGCTCCCACTCCAGCTGTGCTGGGGAGCCTAGGACTCTCCAAGGGTGGGATTCATCAGATGGCATTTAGCACTATTGTGTCAGGGTTAATATCTAAGCTGGTTTTCCTAAACTACTCATACAGACAGAGAAACAGACATTTTAGGGAACCTTTCATCCTGTTCTAGGGCAGATGTATAAAATAGGTCAGATGAACAGAGCCATGTAATCACCTACTTCTCACCACAGACCCCAAGGGAAATCCTGACAACTGGCTCAACTGCAGACAGCTCTACTGTGCATGTTTAATTTTAGTCAGAGGAAGTACAACCCAAGGGTTTTAACCATTACTAGACAGCCGGGCATTTGAATGCTCCACACAAACGTGCTAATAGACCATTTATTCTAAACACATTTTCTCAAATTACCTAAAACTACACTGCAAGACAAAACTTCATTCCCTAAATATATGAAGAATATCATACCTGGATGTATCCTTGCTGATCAATTAAAAGATTTTCAGGCTTTAGATCTCTGTAGATGAGGTCTAATGAATGGAGGTACTCAAATGTTAGCACTATCTGAGCTGCATAAAACCGTGCATGTGGTTCACTGTGAAGAATTAAAAGAATATTAAGTACCCCAATGCTATGCTAAGGTACCAAAACATCCAACTAACTGTCAGGGATAGACAAATTAACATCATTTAACTGGCTATTTTACTATGTAACAAGAAAAAGTAAAAGCAAACATTTTTAGAATTGATACATGCATTCCCTAAATTTAAGTCTTTCAGCTAAAATACACACACAAATCAAAATGAACATATCCCACAGTGGAGAGCTTTGACATCAAATTTTACTTTTAGAAACTACCATGAATTTCAGTGACAATATGCATAGGGATTCCAAGATTCTATCATACACAGATCACAAATGCCTTTATTAACGAAATGAAAAATAATTAAGAGTTCTTCACTGCCTGACTAATTTAAGTCCACTGAACAAGAGGTAAACACACTTAACCCTTCAGAATTTCTTCTTCAATGCTAACAAATTTTATAAAACCCTCTTCCCAAATCAGCAAATTAACCCTTTTTAAAGAAATTGTGTCATTAATACTCTTACCTGAACCTTCCGATTCTTCTTAGATGTGAAAACATTTCTCCACCAGGAACATACTCCATTACCATGTATAAATTAGAATTGTCCTAAGGAAATTAAGGAGACAAGTAAACACAAACAAATTCACATTAGGCATGCTATAATCTCTACAACTCCCATGTGGACTACATTTTTTATTAACGACTGAAAATGAAAAGTTGTAGTCATCCAATGACATTGACAAATACAATGCAACATAGGTAGAAATTCTTGAAAAACTGCAAAAGAAGCATCATATATCTCCAGAAACCTCTTTTAAAGCAAATCTGAATAAAGATAATTAATGAGGTTCAGACACAGACTGGTAAGAGACCTGATGGAAGAGAGGGTAAGATGCCTGCTGCAAGGCAAGACCTTGAACTCTTCAATACTTGTAACTGACTGCCTGAGGTATTCTTGACTCCACAGCCCCTGCCTCAAACCTCTAAGGATTAAGGGTAGAAAATGTCTGCTCATTTAAAATTAAAAAAAAAAAAGAAAAAGAAAAAAAAAAGGACAAAAAAGATGCACAAATCACTGTATAAACTAGGAAGCTTCTCAATTTCTTTACAGACTAGCTAGTATGTACTGTCATGAAATTAGAGGCTAAGCTCAAAGTTCTTTCCTTCCTGGTTAAGACTGTCATTAAGATGTGCCTCAGGTATAAATCTCAAGCAAAAAGATCTGCAGAACAATTATGAATTTACCATTCTATATATTGGTACAGAAGACCTGCTTTGGTATCTCTCAAAGATAAAATGATGCCTAAAGGCTCCCTTAGTGTAAAAAAATCCAGTTGCCCTCCAAGAGAAGAGAAAACTCTGAGGAGTTTAACTTAATTTTTATTTTTTTATTTGGAGATATCCTGTCAATCATTACCTGAAGAACCGGGGTATATGAAGTGTACACGAGTGCACTCCACTCCTACTCAAGCCCTGGCAACAGTGCCAAATGAAGCATCTTTGAAAACAAAAATACTTGAACTATTGTACAGTATTTTAATATCTAAAGTGTAAGCATGCACTTCCCTGTAACCCAACAGCTACTTTGAAAGTAATGGCTACCTTAAAAGAATACTCCAGTTTAACAAGGAAAGGAAAGTTCACTGCTTGCAATATCCTCTTTTCATTCAGCGTGTGTTCTATCTGCTTCAGTTTGACGACCTAGGACAGAAAAAAGAATCTTCAGCTTAAGTGTGATATTTTACAGTTCTTGCTAAACTTTTTAGGGTTAAACAGTTAGTTGAAAGCAAGCTTGTAACTTTACAGGAAATGAAAAACCTTATGGATTCCTAGTGCAATAACAGAACCAAGAAAGGATTAAAGTCTAACAGTATTTAAAAGTCTCATAGAATTTTAAAGAGTAACACTAGTGCAATGCGGTTGGCAGACAACTCTACATATAGTGTCTCTTCCTACTTGCTGAGTGTAAGTCAGTAAGGAAAACCTTTCTGCATTTTCTACAAATTGCTTATATTTATTATGGCCATACTTCCTCAACACTTCAATAAAATACATTTGATCTTCGGACCCTTTGCTAAGAAAGGCAGGAAACTGTGTAGGACATAATGATGAATTTTGTTACCTGTGAACAGGAGTAAACAGGCTTATGTTACACAGCTCACACATTTGTGACAAAACTAAGAAGATTACAAATTCAAAATCTCAATTTTTATAAAGAAATTACTTCTTGCAATCTATTAAAATGTTAGGCTGCTAACAAGGCAGCAAGTGGCAGGTTTCTGATCATTGTTCTATGTTGGAAATTAATAATTGGTTTCCTAGTGTTAGACCCCCAACACTGCATGATGATTTTTATCCATTTTACTTAATCCCTATTGCAATTGATCTATAACTCATTTCCAGAATGGCATGGTTTCCAGGTAAAGCTAGGGGTTTTTTCCTCACTCTATAGGAAACAAGAAGAAAATGTACAAGAGTGATCAAAACAAGTCTGTTTTTATGTTTGGAAATAAAATCTAACTGCTTCAAATAAGAGATAAACAAGATATTCCAACCCTGACTGAAACTGTATTTAGATGCAGAAGGTAGTACCTATAAAAAACTCACTACTGTTTTGAAACAAACATCATACAAACAAAATAATGACTGAAAAACGTTAAACCTCTTTCGAATTCCAGATCTTTAGGGTACAAATAAAGTTCTTCTCAAATCAACTCATTTGTGGGAATTGCCTCCTTCATTCCTAAAAAGCTACACTACTGGAAGGATCTTGTCCATCCAAGCAAGAAAGCCAAGGTTCTTTCTTGTCTGAGGTGTTCAACTGCAATGCCAGACCCTCCAGCCCCGCTCCTGCATCTCCTCCTAGTGAGGTGCTGGAGGAGGATGGAGCAGTACCCCAGGCTGAAGCTGCTGTTTAACGCTTCAGACTCAGCTCTGTTCACACTTAAGCCCAGGCTCAGGGCATGGCCAGTGCCAGCTTCCCATATACCAAATGGTGTTTGGTAATGGCAGATTCTCCAACAGCTTGTCTGTGCCCAAGCTCTTGTTCATGACTTTTTCTTTCCAAAAACAACTACATAAGACAGCTACCCAAGCAGTGGCATGTTACATATTCCTAACTCAAGGCAGACAAAGGAATAATGTCTCCACACAGTAGAAAACTACTGGCTGCATCAACATCTATTACATTTTTTTCATGTTCTATGACTCAAATATGAGATTGGATAACAAGGACATACACTGGCTGCTTTCCCTTTTTTTCATGTATGGAAATGAAAAATTATAGGCAGTCTACCCATTGTCTAATTTCAGACATTTGTCTTACAAAATAAGAACAGCTCTTACACTGAGGACCTTGAAATCTACTAATCTAAATAAGGTACATTTGAAAACCTTGTCAAAACCATTAAAAACTACTTGTATGATAAATCTTGTGAAAATACTTCTCTGCATTCTGGAATTCTGCACTGTAAAATTTAAAATTTAAATTTTATCAAATGACATTGCTTATTTAATCTAAGAGTAATAAATTGCTAAAAAAAAATCAGGCTGGACCAGCAATACAGGTTCAGACTACAGCCCCGAATTTTTCAACACAGAAAATGTCCATTATGTGACAGCTGTTCTGAGACTCCTGTTCTACCTATAAGGTTACTACAGGATTATTACATAACTAAACATACAGAAAGTAATACCTCATAGAATCAAGAATGAAAAAGAAATTATTTGTGCAGACAATTTTAATTTCAATTATGGTGTACAAATGAAAAATTTGAGAACTTCTGATCTATGTGCTTTTGAACTATCCTGCAAAGGTTTGTTTTTCTGAACTATAGTACTACATTTTGCTTGTGACAAAGAATTGAGAGGCCCCCTTACAAAATCTAAGCAAAGATTTTTTCCAATAATATTTTATTAATACCTTGGACTTAAAGGTTACTTAGTCTCTTTTGCCTGTTGTTAATGTTACTGGCCATTGTACAGAGTCTACACAATCCCAACAACTGAAGCTAGTGTCTAGAAGAGAAAATAAAGCATTTAAACTATCACTGGTATTCCAGGGTGATAAGAAAAAGGACAGTATGTGCAACTCAGTTCAACCACAGCTACCAGACCTTCATCTACATTAAACTCTTCCATAGCACAAAACCCACTATAAATTACACCAACCTTCTGTTTGTCCAGTATCTTCATAGCATAATACTGTTCTGTGGATTTATGTTTCACCATCATTACTCTCCCAAATGATCCTGTTCCAAGGGTTTTTTGCCGCTCAAAATCATCTAGGCCAGCAGTATTCTATACATAAAATATAATCACATTATTTACAAACTAATACCAAGAACAATTTCAACTGTATTAATTCAGTGATGAAAAAAGTTGAGTAATATTACATTTAACAAAGATAACTAAAGCCAACTATACTGTTATAATTTGATACCTGTCAAATTTTAGAGATTTTACATTGCACTCATGAAAACAGAAGACTCAACTGAATTATATCAACATATCTGTGATTTGTCCATACAGCTGTCCATAAGTGTTTAGTAAGGAACATCTAGCAGTAAGCAGATCATGAATATAACATGCAGATAAATAACCCCTTCATGCTTCACCATCAAGAGTATTAGAACATGCAGAAAACCTCATGCTCTAGAGACAGCTCTACATGAGAGTTGTCTGAAGAGCACATCCCTGAGTACATCTTCTCAGACATTCATTGTCACAGTATCTCAAATATTGCTCTGGAGCAAGAATGAACCTTCCCCAAATTTTACAAGATTTCTCTCTAACAAGCTCCTTAACCTGCTCCCAAGCCTTACACAGTAGTCTTAATACCCTTAGTTCCACTTACTGTCGTGGCAGAAATCATTAACATGGGTAACGATTACAGATGTGCTGGTGCTTTTGGTTACTAAAAAAAGCCAACTAAAAACATGCCAATAGATTTTGAGTCCTGTCATGCTGATTGTGAACACCATTCTCATAAGAAATGTTGTTCAGTGTGAGCATTTCATCAGCTCAAATCTGGAGAAGACTCGAGAATCTTTGGTGACAAACTTCAGTGAAAAGCAACAAAGCTGGCATTAAAAAGACCTGAAACTCCTTTACAAATGGCATTAAAATTATTTCTGTTTTCTGCACTACTCTTTACAGACAGATAAAATACTGATAACATTATCCAAAAAATGCAATACAGAAAATTAATGAATACTTAAGTAAGTGATACCTGAGGGGGGCTTTCCCATTTTCTTAAAAAGTCTTCTTTGGCTTTGGCTAGGAACTCTTTCACTGAAAACACACAAAAAAGTACATTTCAGTTAATATAATTCATCATGGGTGCAATGGAGATGCTTTGTTAACAAAATACACACACTTCATTATCAAGTTCTTCCTTCAATTCAAAATATGCTATTTTCACCATGGATGAAAGCAAGCATCAATGTCTCTAGAACTTCTACTGCATATCCAGGCGATATCTAAGCTTTCTGGAGTAACTACATCATTCTACACAAATTACCTAAACTTTACCAGCTCTAATAGCTAAAAAAACTCTATAGGCAAGCAGGCTTTAAGGTGATGTTAGACATTCTTAAATCAGCTGGGAAAAAACCAAACACCTGCCATTTATAAATAGCCATTCCACAAAGATTGACTTCTCTTTAAATAAATGTTGCATTTTCTATCAGTTGCTTGAGTGTAATGTCAATCTCATTGCTTTTTCCCCCATCACCTTTATTTAAAGGCTGTTTGCAAGCTCAAGGACCAAATGGACAGCATTACTGCAAGCAAAGACAAAGCACAGGGCTACAACCACACTGCACATCAGGCATGCCCACAGTCAGAGAATATGCAGTTTTAATACTGATTTCCCATTGAAATCAAAGGAACGTATAATGGTAAAATTCTGGATGACTGTTTAAAATGTGCACCAACATATTTTGTTCAGATCATCTCTCAGCTTTCTCTTTTTTTTTGAATATCAATGCTCAGCCAGATCAATGCAGATTACTTCATGCACAGTCATTAATGGGAGGTGTTTCAGACATTGCTGTGGTTCTGAAAGAGTCACAGAATCAAGAAAATATCATACTGGTTGTGTGTTCTCTGAATCACTTCACATAATACAACATTAATAACAGTGTTTTTTCTGTACTGTGACGTTCTGCCACAAGCAATTTCTAAAAATACACAGCAATATGCCAAGATTATTCAGGTCATTATCTAGAAACCTGTGTTTTAGCAACTGTATTTTACATTCTGACAGTCAAAAAATTAGGTTTATAACAGATTGTAAACAAATCACTTGATGAATCAGTACTTTCTTGCACTTTTCAGTGAATACTAATGTTGACAAAGAAAACTTCAAAAAAATCTCCTCTTATACTGGCACATTTCCAGCAGCAGTAGAAACAACAGCAGCCCTGGAGAAGGCCTGTTGTGAATTTTTTTTTTTTTTTCTCCTTTTTTGCCCCCTTCTTGGGTGTGCTACGGGACTTGATTATCACAAAACACCCAAAGGAGGTTTATGGTTCCCACTACCACTGGCTCTGATGGAGTACTAAACAAAATGGAAATTTCATAAAAGTTGTCAAAAGTTCTGACTGACTTCAACATTAGAAGTGTTTAAAGCATGATATTCACTCAGAAATTTTATTTTTAGAGAAACAAGCAATATAACAGAGGAAGAACATATTCAGTATTCTAAACTTATGGTTAAGAAGAGCAGTAAGAACACCGTTTATATGAAATAAACTGGTAAAATGGTATTAAAACTAACTGAGAGTTAAAAATATTTTAGTGGCTAATCAACAAAAAATGTTAATGTATTTATCCTGTGTATAGAAAATACTTCCTTTGTTTGTAAGTTAGAGTTTATTCATGTAATGACTTTTAATTATTCTAATTTGAAGATAGGACAGGATTTCCTGTGACATGAAATAATTTTCAACACAAAAAACGGAAGCTAGCAATGTCCAAATTCATGTTTGATGATCCTTCTTCCATTAGGAGAACAGAGATGACTTGATCAAGTGAGGAATACTGATACAGTTTTTCAAACATCAATTTATGTCAAAATAGCACAAATATTTTCTCTTAATGACAAGAAAAAACCCAGGAAAATCTTTAAGATTACCAAAAAGCTGTGCCTTCAAACTTTGGAGGCTGTAGCTTAGAAGTGAACATTAACACCATATAGCACAACCAAAACACAAAGTAATTGGTGTTCTTTTTTCATGTTATTACAGCACATATGTCTTAAATATCCCTCATGCCATCTCTGTTCACATAAATAAATATTTTAAGTTTCCACTTATTTCACATTGAAGTATAACTATTCAGTATTTATAAAAATATACAATGACATTTACAGTCATTTTTGTCTCTGTTCTACTTATGGAATAAAGAATGCTGTTTATGAACTAAATGTGATCCAGCTGGAAATATTCAAATTGTGGATTTGTGAGAGAAATCTCTCATTTCTAGAATACCACTAAGCCATAAGCTCTCCTGCAACAAAACTCCTACCTTGTTCTACTTTACTTTGGCCCTCTTTTCTTAGAAAGCAGCATTGAACTTACATTTTCAAAATAAAGCTACCCAATGGTAATAACTTATCTGAAAATCACTCTCTTTTAAAAACAGTTTCATGTTTTGT
Source organism: Catharus ustulatus (assembly GCF_009819885.2). NCBI lineage: Eukaryota > Metazoa > Chordata > Aves > Passeriformes > Turdidae > Catharus > Catharus ustulatus. The sequence goes on along the minus strand of NC_046229.1, from coordinate 15,214,382 downwards.
GCTCTGTTTTATTAAAACTAGTTTCTTCCTAATGAGAGAGTAGATTAAATTATGTCTGTTTCCCTCTTTCAGAGGTCACCTGGGCTCCTACACCTCAACACAATTCCTCAGGTGCTTTCAAACAGAACTTAGGCAATTTAAGTGCATGCACTCCAGTAATTTCTCAAAACACAACTTAGAATTTGAAAATTATCTCTCAAGCACAAAACGGCAGCTCTTGCTACAGGAGAACACATTTAATTTCTACTTTCAAGTGCAGAATCAAATTTATGCCAACTGGGTAGCAGTGGCCATTGGTTTTACTGTGATGATGCAAACAAATACATGTAACAGATGATGACTTAGAGGTTTTCCTCAAGTGCACATTTTTAGCCACCCTACATTATGATGATGTGGCTCTTGTTTGCTTTTCTAGTCTGAACTGTACCTAGCATCTGTGACTTTGGGCACTAATGAAGGAATGAGCATACCAAACGTCTCTATAGGTTCCCCAAGGGTTTGCAGGAACATTCACCCACACAGATGAGATGATGAAGAGAGGAAAGAAAGAGAAGAAGAAAAAAAAGTTTTATGCATTTCCACAACAAACACATAGAAAACACAAATACATTCCACCCTTTCCCCTCCCCACTCAAGAACAGACCCTGTAATAAACCAGTCCTTTCCCACACAGACAGAATGACTCATGCTAAATCACAGAATGTTTGAGCAAAGGAAGGAAAAAAATCACCAAAGGCAGCTAAAATCAGTATGAAAAAAAGATGATGCATCACAGAAATAAGCACAGCTTAGAAAACTTCAGGAGATCAAGTTGGCATCTTTAATAATTAATCTATTCCAAGACATACACATCCACGGAACTGTTGCTAACAATAGTGTATCTATCTTCATCACAGCATGCTGGATCACAATAAAACCTGTAATCGGGTGATCTTCCCACTACTTAGCACTTTGTTCCAGAAGACAGCATGTGTGAATTGCACGGCATGTGGTAGATAGCACAGAAGTGGCAAGCAGTCTCAAAAAAAATCTCAATCAGATTTCAGTCCTATTACCCAGTAACAGCAACTTGAGAAGTCTAAACTGCACAGCTGAAGTTACTGTATGCAAAGTGGAATGTACACAGGGATCTGGTATGGACATCATATGACTTAATTTTGTAAGACTATCAGAAAAAAGGAACTAAGGATGTGGATATGCAAGGATCACTTGTCCATGGCTGAGCGAAGTGAAGATGGGAGTGTATGCACAGACCAGCAACAGACATTACTCAGACTGGGTTTACTGGTACAGTAGAAGTTGGAGCGCAGGAGGTTGAAACCAAAGCAGGAGGAGCTATTGCTCAAGAAAGGAAGTTAATAGGAGACAGCAAAGTACAGGTGACAGCACCAGCACAACAAGGACCACAGCAGAAAGGACTGAACATGGCAGGAAGGACAGCAGCTGGAACCGGAGACGATGCACCCACCAGCTGTCCAGGGATTAGACAAGCACAAACACACAGCACAAACCCAGCCCTTTGTGACCAGCTCGAGCAAGCGTTGGCAGGAGAGGCAGGTTCTATGCAGTGCAAACACCCAAAGCAGGAAATCTGGTGAGATTCAGAAGAAGGTGGGAACAAATAGAGTAATAGCCAAGGATCACAACTGAATGAGTTGAAGAAGTCTTACACTTTCATCTGCTTTGGTTCACCTTGGTCAGAAGCAGTGCTACAACCACTACAACACAAGATTTCAGCTACTCCCTTGCGTATCACAGGTAGCTTGTGCAGAGCTGTACTTAGAAAGGAAACATGAGGATAAGCAGGAAAATCTGCTGGAACAGTGTTCTAAGCGAAGAGGAACCCAAGATCCAGAGGTTCCTAGGTAATGCCAGCAAAGGAGGAATTAAAGAAAACCCCAAGCAAGCAAGCCAACAAAATCCAAATAAATGAAAAAACTGATATACGCAAAACTGAAACACCTCTGAGGCACCCCCAAACAAGAGGAGATCGCTCTCTACTAGTATATTCACACAGTTCACAATATGTTTGTTTGCTTTATTGATCAACTTTTCTATGAAAAGTTAACATGCTTATAAAAAAATTGTTAACTAAAGGTGTGAGTACTGTAATGAGTACTTTGACCTAAAACACAGCTTAAGGGCAAGTGAATCAGAAGAAAGTTCCTGAAAAAAATCAAGAGGGTGAGGACCTCTCAGTTGCAGGATTGCAATGACAGCAGAGGGAAAGGGGTCACAGATGGAGCAGTCCTGAGAGTTACCATGAGTTACTCTGCCTTTCTCCCACCTCCCACATGCACCGTATTTGTTATTCTCAATCACATCTCCCACAAGAGCCAGCAAGCCAGAATTTTTTTAAAATTTTTTTGGTAAGGGGAAAAAAAAATATTTGGCCAGGATTCACGGCAAGAAAGCAAGAACTAAACTGATTAAGACTAAACACTGGGCACCACTACAAACCCCCATCTGCTGTGCTAAATGCCAATCTCTGTCTGGTATTTAAAATGCCCTTTATCAAAATACAATTCAAATTTTGTTCCAAAACTGTAATATAATCATTTGAAGTCTGGAGTTAAATGGGCTATTTAATTAAATCATTTAATGGAAAAATGAATATGTATTAAGAGATTCTGGTAAATGTATATTTCATTTTTATAGCAAGTGTATTTATAGCCTTAAACTTTATCAAGAAGTATACAGATATAGATTTATATAGATACCGCAGTGAATCCTGTGGTTATGGTACTGTATTTCAGATGCAAGTGAGAAGCTTCCGATTCTGGTTCTAAGTTCCATTCTTACACCATTAACCTGACATTTCAATTTTTTTAAACTTCTCTTTTGATTAGCAGGAATAATATGAAAAAGGCTCAAAATAAGGCAAGTGTTTCAAAATGAACACAGCTAAGTGTTGAGTATTATTACGTACTGAGAGGAAGCAGTGTGAGCACCATTTAACAATTTAATAGCTGGAAAACACTTCAAAGCACAAACTAAAATGGTATCATTGAAACAGATTGTCAACACAACCAAAACACTTTGTTTCTCACAATATGAAAACGGTGGGTGAAAAAAGTCCAGGTGATATAAGCCTGGTTGAGGGCAAGTCCTTCTTGTCTGAACACTACAGTGAGCACAGCAGCCATCGGCCCTCTCATGATGAGATGACCTGCAAGGAGTCTGGCTTGTTTATGCCCAGGCTAGATCAATGAACTGCATCAACTGAATATCTCATTTATCAAGGGTTTGACTTTGAGAGCAAGGTTTTGACTTCATATTTCTCTTTAAACATTAACTATGACAAAAACAGGTGATGCAGAGCAAACCAACTTACCAGCTGAAATGGGTAAGAACCTTCCTTCAGTTAAAAAACCAAACCAAACCACAAAAATCCAACACTCCCCAGAAACAAAGAACCAAACACATGGAGCAGTTCTGAAAGAGCCCATTTGTCAAAATACAAAACCAGAAAGTTCTTACTAGATACATGATCATGTAAGAATTAAGTGAATATACGCTTGCTCTTAAAATGTAAGCGCTAATTTTCTAACTGTACACTGTAAACCTTTCTGTGGAATACTGGAAAGAATGGGGAAGAAGTGGAAAAGAAAGAGGCATGGAAAAAGGAGACAAACAGGATAAACATTAAGACCAGCTACAGCTGTTGTGCCTAAAAACTAGAAGGCAGCACTAGAATCTGATCTTTGTAGGAGCATATTCAGGAGTTAATTTAAAACATGCAGCAATTGTAAAATACAAATTGCTTTTATCCATTACAACTCAATTTTGGAACACAGGCAATATCTTATTTTAATCCTGTCCATGATTTTAATGCTTTGAGCTAAGCAGTATTTTGTTAATTTTATAAAAGCAAAGTTAAAACAGTTAAGAGCTCTGTAAAGAACCCAGTTCACCTCTTTACTTGGCTGGCTACACAGCAACAGCCTGCACAAGAGATGTGACAGATTAAGACACACCAGAACAGAAGCCAGGTTTTCAGCCATCAGAAATGACACTGATCTTTGTTGAATTCTGAGCAGTAGATACTCTACTGCACACAATTGCCACAGTCAGACTGACTTCCTTCTATTTTTGTTACAGATATAATTAATTTCATTTCCAAATCCAATGCTCAGTCCTTCTCCCTTGATCTTTCCTGAAATACCAAAGTAATACTTCAAAGGTGATAAACCCTGCTAATGCCACAAAATATAATAAAACAGGGGCCACTCTGGGTAGACAGAACTAAATCCAAATAACAGAATCACTTAGGACATGAATCCCAGAAATTCTGTTTAACGTGCCCCCCAAAACGTGTAATGTAAATCAGTAAAGCCAAATATATAATGCAAAGCAGTAAAGTTTTTCAGTCATAAACAATCAAATCTTGTATTAGCACTGCTCAGCAGTTATACATGCATACATGTCCCAATAGAATAATTTTCCACAAAAAAATAGATATATGAAATAAAACTCTGCTTTCTTAACCTAAAAAAGAGAACCCAGACCCAATGTTCATAAAAATTTATAAACACATACTTTAATAAGTGACTTCTCTCCTTCTCTCTCAACAGAAGATAAATGCCAAAAGCCCCAGATCAGCCAAAACTTATGATCCAACCTAGGATCTATTATTCAAATCCTAAATTAATAATAATATGCAAGACTTTCTCAATGTTGACAAGTAGAATATCTTCATCTAAGCATCCACGTATAGGATGTGACAAAGCCTCCTGCAGATTCCTCGTGGCCAAGAGCTCTTCCATCCCACCTTTAGGTATTTTGGTCCTTCAGGATGCCACTCTTCTTTATTACCTAAGTTCCCCTTTCAAATTAAAGTGCTATTACCAAGCTGCTGCTGATTGATTAGAGTTGGGGTTTTTGTTTCAATTCTCTAAATGGATCAGTTAGAACTGGCATTCAGTTAGTTCTGAAATATATTAAAACTAGGCTTTGGCTTAATGAAAGGAGTCTCACTCATACCTTCTTCCTGCTCTTGAAGCATTAATTGAAGGAGATGACACGTTTGTAAATCTGCTTCCACTCTTGCAACAATCCATGTGATTTGAGGCTTAGAGGTCCGAGAAAGAGCAGCTTGGTTTGTTAGGCTACAGTTCAATGTTCAGCATGGCTGAAAAAACCCCACGGCAGTCCCGTCCTCCCACAGTCACTCACTCCTGCATTTCTGTAATGACCTTCCTTGAAAGAGTAAAAGCATTCTTGTGTCTGACTGCCAAGTCAGGTCAGGGAACCAGCCCAGATTAAAAAATAATGGGGAGAAGGCAGGGAGAAGACCAGAGAAGCAGCTCCTTCTCCTCATGGATGCTTCTCCTGAGGTGAGGGAAGGGGAAGTGGGGTAGAAACGGCCAAATGTGGGGGACAGAAGTGCTTCTTTTCTGAAAGGGTACCAGCTTGTGCTAATGACAAGACCATGAACACACCACACTGGACTGCTGAAAAGGCTTCTGATAAAAAATTCTAATTTTAAGTTATTGGTTTTCAGTTATTGTATTGAATAGTTATATTATCTTAAAAGCTAGAACTGTTTAACTACACGTTTAATACAATTACTTTCAAATGCGATACATAACACTCTCCACTTAAAAAATGTGTCCATTAAAAAAAAAAAAATCTATGTGAAGAATCTTAACATGTAACACTCAATTGTCATACACTGAGGTACTTTGTAAGCAATCAGGAATTATTCTACATCTGTGCAGTACCATCCTCTATAGTTGTGGCTGAACTTTTTCCAGCAAATAATCTCCAATGTTACAACTACCACAGGACTTGCAGTGTAAAAGACCATCCTCCTGTGTGAAATACAGCAGGTATTAACAAAACAAAAAAGAAAACTGAAAACTGTGTGACAGTTGTTAAAATTCAAACATCTTTTGTTTCTGCAGTGCATATATTTCCATGGTTACCATGTGAGGAGAAAAAAAAAATACAATTTAAGAATGGGTTCCAAGAACAACATTTTCTAGGGCACTACTATAAAATATCTTGTAAATGTATCACCTTTTTGAACAAAGGTTTTTTAGCAAATTCTAGTAGTTAATACAAATACACAAATTAATCAATTTTCCTCTTACAGTCAAAACCACTTAGCAAGAAAAATGTTTTCAGCACCTGCTGCAGATTCCCGCTAGTTAAGCTCTCTGCCCCTCTGCACCATTAAGATTCTGGCCAACTGGTCAGCACCCACTTCCCTCTCTGTATCCCTGCCCCACATTTCCTCTTTGTGGAAGTTCAGTGACTACAAAGGATAACAATACTGCCGTGCAGCTACCCCTGAGACCAGGCTTTATGGCTAGATTATTAGCAACAGTAAGCATAAATCTGCAGGTAGTTGATCTTATCCATATACTGGCTAATGAATTCCCTGCAAGCAGCGAATAATACCACGCACACTCATGCACAAATACCCCTTTCTTTTAAAAGTAGCCTTTAGAAGTTTTACTAAACTAACTTCTTCTTTATACTCCAAACCAAACAACTGCAGGGGCTGTTCACTGTAAGGATGCATTTAACAAGTCACTTGGTAAGCAAAATTATTTTGTTGCTTTTTCTTTCAAATATTTAATACAAGCCATAAAAATAATAGTAGATGCACCAGTCTTGGTCTATGTGCACTCATGTCTAAGTCCACTTCCCATAAGCTACCTTGTCCCAGCCCTTGCATTATTAAAACTCCATAATAATTCTCATATAGATTTTGGATCAGCAAGACATCTTCACAGCTGTCAGGGTAAATCAGCAAAATGGTTCTTCAACTCCTCACAAGATCTGAGCTTCTGACACATCGCTGCACTGACATATCTCCTGCAGAACGTGCTTTCAATATTTACAGGAAAGGGTTGCCTGCAGTAACCAGCCAAGCAGAAGTTCATTTATACCCTTAAATAGCAGAGGCTGGCTTCCTGAATAAGGAAGTCTTATGTAAATAAACACATTTCACAATTCAACATATCGGGTGAATAACAAGTTTTTGTTTGTCTCAAGATTAAGGCAAGCTAAAAGTAGGTAAGAATGTTTATTATCCATTCTGATAAAGAATGAGATTTTAGAGAGAAACTGGATAAATTCAGCACTTATTTGGCATAAAGGCATGCGTAAAACTTGTACAGAACTGAACTGCAAAACCTGAAAAAAAAGCTAAAAAACTAAACTACATTAATTCTTAATGGGCTGGGGTATCTGTCAGCAGCTAAAAATGAACAATGAAAAACACAAAAAACATTGTGCAAGTTACAAAACTGCCTGTAAAAACCTCCACAACTAAAGCTAGGAAACTCCTGTGAACTTTGGCCTACAACAGCAGGACTAACAGAACCCCTCAGAGTAACCAGCAACAAATTTATAAACAAGTTGAGCTATTAACTAATAACAAGGGCAAAACCCAAATCTTTCTGGTAAAAAAATAGATGTAAGTAATATAATGGGGACTTAAGTAAGTCAGAGTTCACGATTACAACATACCAAATACCCTTTCTTTTGGAAGAAATCTTCATTCTGTTAATCTCATTTTTTGCTTCTGCCCCAAAACGAACACTGTGAGGGACTGTTCATTTTATGGATGTACTTTAAGAATTATGTCAATGCAGCAGCTTTTGTGTTGCCTCTTTCAAATATTTTGTAAAAGAAATACAACAAAACATGAACCCAAGTTAACACCCAAGAAATTGCCCTAGTTTGCTATCAGAGGCTAATGGGTAACAGTGGGGAGTTTTGAAAAAAAGCAAGCATTAGTCCCATGAGACACACATTGGAAGATGTATGATTCTGGCACCCAGAAATTCCATGGCATTCTTCCATTTTTTACAATCTTTTAAGCAGCAGGAATAATCAGTTGCTGCTTGTTGTCCCTTGTTGATAGAAATGTTCTCAGTGTACATAACCAATGTATTTATACTGCCTCCCTTTACCCTTCACTCCTTACACATGTCTGTGCTCTAGTGTGCACAAAACTGGACAATATTTCAGCAGAGTCCATGAGCGCAGCTCACGCCCTTTCCATGTACTGCTCCATCTGCCTCCACACAAATCCAGTAACTGTCTTTTGAGTGAAAATGTCTCTAGCAGCAATTACCTCTATTTGCAGTATTGGAAAGTAGTAGCCCAATCATGTAATTAATGACACTTCAGAATATTAAGCTTATTCTTAGTGAAACAGAAGATTTAGCAGACTATACCTTTCACCCCTGGGAGCTGGGGCTTTTAGTTACTTGACCCTACAGTTTTATCTGTTCAAGCTGTTCAAAACAAAAGTCCAAGTCCAAAGAAACAGAAGAACAGCTTTTCCTTTGAGTCTTTCTAGAAAAAAAAAAAAAATCTAATAATATAACCAGACCTTTTTTGGGGATGGCAAAAAAAAGAAGAAATAAAGGGAAAATAAATATTAGCCACTTGTACTTGCAATTGAAGAAAATACATAATTTTTTCACCAAGGTTTCGATTGCATCTTGGCCAGCTTTCACAAGGAAAGCATCTGATTTTATCCACTGACAGGGTGTAATGTAACACTGCTGCAGCGAAGCCAGCCACAAAAATGCACTGAAAAGCATAAGTGGTTTAAATAGGGAAATGTTTACAGCAAAGACTTAATCTTGATGGAGCAGGAGATAGTCACCCCTCCCTTGTCAAAATTAGCCTCATTTATAGGCATTTTTGATTGGGAATTGACACCTGCTCAAAGTTGTAGCTATTTATTTCTATTTTTTAATGGACCTGGAAGACTACATGTCAAAATTAATAAATTCTACAGATGCAAATTGCAATAAACCCCCAGGGGAAAGAAAACATTTCCAACCCTAAGAGAACCACCACCCCTCAAAAAACCCATGCCACCAAACAAAAAAACCAACATAATTGTTGAGGTTAAAAACAACTATAACCTCTTTCTCCCCAAGCTTGTGTGAAATTTTGCCTTTATGACTCAACCATAAGAGAATATCCAAACAAAAACCACCCCAAATTTCAGAATTCATAGGGTTGATTTCTTCAGATCTCAATTCCTGTGGAGGCTATGACCTAACTGTAAGAGAAGAAGAGGAAAATGGGATGGCAAGTCCAGCCTGGTAACAACTGGTGAAAAGTGGAGACTTTGTGACCCCAGGAGAGACCTCTCCACGAGCAGCCAGGCGGTCGCGTGACATGGAGGAAATGCAGGGACGCTGTCGCTTCCCCCTCACTTCCCCCAGAGGCTGAGCAGGGGCAGGTGGTGGCAGGGATGTCGGGATGCCATTGTGTCCCTGAGGGACAAGTGCAGCCTGGCCGTGGGCCTGGGTGGCCACACCAAGTCCCCATCAGGTCCATGCTGTGCTCCCACTTGGCAGCATCCCTGCAGGGGCGTGGGGAGCACACACCAGGGGCTGGGACACCCCTTTCAGGGGCAGCCTGCATCTAGGTTTACTTAAACAGCCATGAATGATGCTGCACCACAGATCTCCATCATGTAGGTACAAAGTACTGAAACACTGCATTAATAACTGTATCAGTTTTGACATTTTGCTTTGTACACCAAGGAAATGACAGCCACACTTTCCATTCTGGGGAAGATGACCTCAACACATTTGTATGAGATAAGTATAGACAAGCTGATATTAGATAAGGCAGTGGGATAACTCCTCCCAGTCTTTATCTCATGCCATGTACACAAGTGAAATCTTTATAAAAATGGTCCTTTAAATTTATAGTATTAAGCAAAACCACAGACACACATGCACACAAACCCCACATACACGATTAACTGCCTTTTCTTTTAAAAAAAATCTCTGTCTCAAGTCATTTTCCAAAGCTCCAGACTATCAGTTTGAAACAAAAAGGCGTAATTTTGGAAACTAGCATATTTGGGTTTTTTACAAACAATTTTCAAAGGATATATTTTTTAAGAAAACAAATTTACAGAGTCAATATATTAAAAAAACCACTTTCAATAACATTACAAGTAAGAATATAGCACTTCATAACTCCATTATATTCAAAGTACCCTATAATTAGTAGTCACAGAGGTTTTGGAAAGTAAATACCTGCCTGATAAGTTTACTAGATCTATTACAGTATCTCATTTCAAATGAGACTCCCCTCCCTTACTTCCATGAATGACCTCAACTATTCTGCCATCCCAGCATTTTGAAGACTAAAAAATCATAGCAGAATAAGCTGGTTAAGATGAAAAACAACAAAAGCCTGTTTAGAATCTTTAGATGATGATTACAATAATTTCAAAAGGCTTCTCTGATTTGTATCAATTCACAGAAGATAATTTATTATGAGTGACACAGAAAATTAGGTGAACAGACATGCATATATTCAATTACAAAATTATCCAAATCCGGTATTTCTAAAACAAAGCTTTAAAATAAAATTTAAACCACTAAATACCAGTCATGAAAAGCAAACTGTTTAATAAAAAACTGCAAATCTTTAATAAGACTACCAGTTTTACATAGAAACCCACAGTGAGTCGATTACAAAAACAAAGAAATCAGCAGTCGATGCAGCTCTGCAGACAAGAAAGGGAAACCTGGTAGATTTTCCCTGATTGTGAAGACAGAACAAAAAATGTGTCAAAAGGGAATAGAAAAGACTTACCATTCATGCTGAAGAGCTAGTTTTCAGAAACATATTGCTCCAAATATTAATCCAACAGTTGATGAAATATGTTAATCTCTAGCAAATCAGTGCTTCAATCTCTAAATACACTTACACACTAACCAGAAAGAGAGCACAGAATCCAGAGAGCTGCTCTTCCTTATGAGCTCCTTGTGATGCAAAAAACTACGAAGCACAAGATACCAGTAGAATATCAAAATCAATATTCAGGACACGGGTATTTGGTTTTGCTCATTAACTACTACTGCTCTGACCAATGCTACCTATTCATGTCTAAAGCAACTCAAAATGGCAGGGGAAAAAAGCATGCAAACACCAGGAGGGTTTAAGATGTTCTCAATTATATCAAGCACTGGTTGTTTCCATGGCAACCTTAGACCAGAATTATCTGTTGACTTGTACCCAACTAGTAGTTATTCTAAAGCTTTAAGCAATTCATACAGTATGCTCTGTACATTATTTCATATTTCACATGCATTTTTCTCTCTCTACACACACATATACAAGTAACTATTCAGCTAAATCTATATAAATTATTCTACTGCATTCGGAAGAACAAATGATATTCTTTTGACTGTTCATCACCCATCCACTTTCAATTTAGCGACTTATGAAGATGGCAAATGCACTAGTGGTGACTCTCCTGACCATTTCAGTTATCCAGGTTGTTGACATTCTTATGCAGGTTTGGAAAACACTTATTGGTTCAAGAATGTGAGACACACTGATCTTACTGTCTCTACATTCAAAACTAAGCAGCCTCATTCTCCTTTCCTTTTACATTTCAATTTCTCAAAGAGCAACAAGCAACTAAGAAAACAAAGCAAAAATAAAAATGCAGGTTCCATGTAGTTGCAAGCGGTCAAAGTCAAGACTTCTAAACAAAGAATGAAATGCATCGTTCTGATGGCTCCCATCATGTCCCTTTCACCCTTGGGCAGGGCAGCACAACTGACCTGGTTACCAGTCCAGGCTGTACCATCACATGTGTGCTCAGTCAGCTTTTTAAAACAGATTTTGAGGCCTGTGGTGCCCTTAGTCACCTCTGCCCCACTGGACTCTGAGGATATTACAAAACACATTCATTTCATGCATCAACCGAGTATCCAAGGCAAGCTGGAGAAACTGTATGCTTTAAACATAAAAATAATAAAGAAAAGATGTTAAGTTTCAAACTCAACCACTGAAAATCCCCTAAGGCCATAGACCACATAGCAATTTACACAAACCTCAACACTCGACAGCGACTGACAACCAAAAGTCCACCCAAACAAGCAGCAAACCCAGAGCTTCAGCAGAAACCACTTGTAAAATAAACACACCTGCTATTGTATTTCATTACAGCAGAAGATATAAATACCTTGACTTCCTTTTCAAGTGGATTCTACCTGAAGCCTGAAGCAAACAACAACTTCTGAGAAGTCACTTTCCAAATTTTTTTTTAATTAGAATATTTTTGCCTTGAACTTCAGAAGTAATTCATGCTGTCTGCTAAGTAGCTTCACCTAAAACTTTACACTAACATTTCTAAGTTGCAGTGATATTGGCAGAATAGTTGAGTATTCAAATATCCTTCCAAAACTCCAGCATGTTTCTAAAACACTGCTTATTAAATTTTCTATGAAATTAATCTACAAGCTGAATTCAGTGACTCTAGACAATTCTAAGATCTTGCACTCTTGGATATAAAAAAACACCCCAACAAAGCAAAATGACCCACAAACAAACCAACCAAAATGAAATTGAGAAAAAAACCCCAAACACCTTGCTTTTCTTTCATGTTTTACTAACTATTTTCACAGATGATGTATTTTTCTGAAGATCTAATTGGGAGTCAGGAGAAGACAGAAATACTTCCTCCACTGTGCTCCTTTTTTTCTCTATGACTCTGGCTACAGTGGTAGCAAAATGAGAACCTTTAAATATGGATTCAGTTCATGGGTACCTACAGTAATTTATATTACTACCTTTTAAAAATAATCTAGAGATTGAAAGTAGTTTCAGGATAAAGGTTCAGAACTTCATCCCAAAACCAAAGCTACATAGTCACCCACCATTCAGTTACCAGCTCAGTAACTTCAGCTCAGAAAACTGCTCTGCTCTGCTTAATTACGACTTAAAATAGCATTCACAGAACAGCCATTTGCACCATGTTTATCAAGAGACACGACAGTCCATTTCCTCATCAAACATGTCACACTAGGAAGCCTGCCTTACAAAGAGGGGAAAAAAGTAGAGACTTGAACACAAACAGGTCACAACTTGTGAGTGTCAGTAGGTCATTAACATTTTTTTTTCTTCATGTTATATAAACAAAAAATGCTTCAGTGTTATTTTTTTCAAATAGCTATTTACATAAAAAAGAGCTTCTACATAAACACAAGTATGTGTCTATTTTTACCAAGCTGAAAATATTCTGGAGAAGTGAAAGCTCAGAATTTATGCACTTTCATCATTTATCTTCCCAACAAAACGAGTCAATTCTTTCCGGTCTCATTTGGGAGACCTAGATTTAATCTATTTTAGATCACTGCATTAACACCTTTTTGTTTCCATGTGTACTGCTTATCCTCTGAGAATAGATTCACTCCCTACTCATATAATATTTCAAATTTCAAGTAAGAAGTATAAATACTGATTTTCTTCATGGTAACACTGTGATGCTAAGCATTTCCAACATGGTCTATCTTCAGCTGAAATAATTGTGCTATCTCAAATCCATCAATGAATCTGAAATTTGGAACAAAATTATCATAAATTTCCATATTGTAACATTTTAAAATGAGTATTTAACAAGCGACAAGAATTGCTTTGCAAAATACTACACAGCTTTAAAATTAAAAAGAAAATCAAATATCAATTTATTTAGATTGTGAATTTTTTGAAATCTCTTTTATTACTGAAAATACAACCATGACAACTTTTAATCCATACAAATAATACTGTAAACTGTTCACTAATTAAGAAATTAAAGATAATCAGCATTCCTACACTAAGTTAATATATAACAGTTAAAATCAAACACAATTTTATATTGCTTACCACTATATAGAACATTCCTGATGTATCTATCCCTTCAAGTAAAACTATGAATGATGAAAATCCCTTTAATTAGAATTTTAATCTGTGTAGCAATGTCTGCCTATTTTGAAGTTTAAACATTCTAGTCTTTAGTTAGAGTCTTCCATTTCTGCTGAACTCAGTAATTTAATCTGAAAATGAAATAAGTAATTTAGAAGAAAGAACTGGGGTGGGGGCTTGCCAAAACAAGTCAACTGTGCTTTGAAAGGAAAAGGAACACAGGACAAATTCTCCTGCGAGCCACCAGTCCATGAAGGAGCCCCCATCTCCCCATGTCATGCAATATGCTCTTCTTCCCATTAATATCTTTGGGTAACGAATTATGAAATTGCCCCAGACCGTATCACACATCAGAGTTCACACTTCATTCACAAGGCAAACTGAAAAAAACAAACTGAAAGAAACAAACCCCTCCCCACACTTACTTGTTTCGTCCCACTTGACAGTGAACTCAGAGCACTGTTGGCTCTCATTTTCCAGAGCCGCTTTCTGCTCATGCGCACCATTCTTGGAGTGCCTATGGAAGAGGCGATTAGCAAACCCTTCCAGTCTCTGCAGCGCCGTGGTTGTCCCCGTGCCCTGGTTACAGGGGACCTCCTTGTGCCCTGCCATCTACACACACCAGCGACTCTCACAAAAGCAACAGAGAAAACATCTGAAGGGAGCTGGACAACCCAGCGCCACTAAGAGATATGCATGTGTTGAGCTTCCTGCCTGCAGTGTTTGCTAACCACGACTTCTACTTCCTGTTAAAGAAAGCTCTATGATGTACTGGTTTATATAGTGAAAAGTCTCTTTCCATGTAAATTGAAAAGTGTTTTGTTTTTTTAAAAAAACAAGTAAGCAATAATTTCTCTAGCATGTAGTCTCATAGCTTTTCAATGCAATAGACTTCATATTTAAGTATACATTTTATGTTAGAGTACTAAGAACAACCTGTTCAGAAGTAAAGATCAGAAAATAGATAGCCATTTTTTTAATTTACCACAACCACACGTGACAAAAACCAGAAGTAACTATTCTGCAGTTCCTCCCCTGTTACTAAGATGGAGTACTACATCATCACAGCAAACATAACCAGCAGGAATCTAATCATTAGTGATCTCATGCTTTCAACTAAATGACTTCCTAAGCAAGGAAGTTACTGGTAAACACTAATGAATAAACTTATTTTATTACTGGAGGAAAAAAAAAAGGTTATTATTTTCCTCCCTTGTGGATAAAATCAGTTAAGAAGTTGAATTCTATTGCACATTTAAACACAACCACATTGTACTTTTTCAAACTGGGTTCTACTTACTCTGCAATTGAACCAAACACATTTTACTTTTTGCTGGTAAGATTTCACTTTTTGACAAGAAATCTTAGCATTTTCAACTGTGGAGTAAGTCTAGAAAGTGTAACTTTCAAGGACACAAAATATAAGGAAAATAAAGAGAAGGCTGTATTTAATATTATAATTATTTGCAAATTACGTAATTTTGTACGCTTACAATGAGTAATACTAAATACTATTTTTTGTGAAAACAGAAACATATACATTTCTGCACATCTACAATGTGGCTTCTTAAAACTTTAGGCTATTCTTGAGAAAGATTGAAATATCTTTTCCACAATCTGTCTCCTGTCTTACAGTCAACACGTGTTAAAGACATACCTCTCATTTTTCACCACCATACTTCTCACTGCATAGTTTTCAAATGTCAGCAGATACCCACCCTTGGACATTATATAACCATTTCATAACAGCCCTGTGCCTCAGGAAAAAACCCTCATGCTGACAAACTGCCCATGACAATGATAAAACAATAAAAATGCCAACAGGCAGATTTTTCAAATTTGGCTACATTCTTCCTCGTGGGCACTGCTACACTTGTGATTGGTCTCAGTCAGCACAATCCATTACATTTCTAGACTCTACACAAAGCTCAGGAGTGCCCTGTGCTTGAAGGCTCCAGATTCTCTGGAAATTTAACTTCTTTCTCCAGCCCCTGTTCAAAATTTGGAACAAACTGACTAAATGCCTACATTCTGCACAGCCATCTGCTAATTTTGGTGAGCATCAGGTATCTGGGTAGTGACCAGACTGCTCTTCCATCAGGGTCTGGTGCTGCAACCTTGATGCCACCTTATGTCTTCCAGCTTTTCACCAGCTCAGTTCCAAGACCAATTATGACATCCACAACATCCCATTGGTGCAAGGCTCTGCTGCCAGGAACAAGAGGTAGGTAGTGAAGATGATGAGAATCTGTTTGCCTTACCAGAAGTCACAAATAGGCAGAGGGGATATATTACATGCCATATATAACCAAACACTTGAAAACAGAATAAGGCCACGCACCTCCCACACAATTTAGGACAACACCAAGATGCCTATTCCCTGCATGGTAATCCCTCTGGAGCTGAAGAGCCTCTCTGGAATTGTACAGATGTGTTCCCCCTGTAGCTCACTGCAAGTCTTTGGGCATTGAGGGAATCCTTCCAAGATACTCATATTCTTTCTAACCTTGGTTGTTTTCTTCTGTAAAGAAAGCTACCTGATACGATGGTGTGCTTTAGTGTCTCTCTGCTCTCCCATGGTTCTGAGCCTTCACACTACTGTTGCCTTATCTTTCATACAGGTCTTCAACTAAACCATTTTGTGTCCCTGATCTGAAAGGTAGCAATTTACAAAATTCACATTACATAAGTTTCAGTCTGCCAGCCACATCAAGTCCACGAAGGGATGTGGAAACTGCCACAACTTTGTCCCACCAAAATTCAGAGCTCTTAGTGCACCCAAATGTCTAACCTGGACAAATGAGGCAGGGGCCAAAAATAAGCATCATAAATACTCATACTTTGACATCACAGAAGAAAGTGCTTCAAGAGAAAACATGTTACCAAAAAGGAATTCTTAGAAGAAATCCTAAGAGAAAATCTGAATATATCACAATTTTATGAACTACAGCCAGTGTACACAGTTAGAGAAGTTCTGCACACATAAAACATGAAAACAAAGTGCTGGTCACATTTTCACAGGCAGTAATACACTTTTCCTAATCTAGGAAATTCTTGGCATTGATTGGCATTGCCCAATGACAACACAAAAAACTACCACACAAACCCACATCTCACATGGCTTTCAATGTCTTCAAATTAAGTCCATGATTTTTAAAGGTGGAACTTCCTATTTCCTTTCACTTAATCTTTTATCCTATTGACACACTGATCTTCCCATTTTTTGTTACATCAAGTAAATTATATGCTATATAGGAAGAACAGAACTCAAGAAAGAATTTGAAATTTCTGTTCTGTAAGAGATAATGAAGTTCTAATTTCTTGTAGCCAAAGTCAACACTGAAATGTTAATTTCCTTTAGACGGAAATTTTATTTTTGCTATCTTCTGACCATCAAATCCTGGCAAATTTGTAAAACACATTCAAAAACTCAGAGCAGTAAGACATTCAACTCTGAATTTGAACACTGCATGTGCAAATTCCAGTATTTTGATAAACAGTAGTTCAGTAAAAACTCTCCCACAATTTTACAAAAAGCAACATGATGATGATAACCAAAGACAAAGGCTAACACAGCAGGCCTCTAAGCTGATAAAAGCAACAAAGCCATTTATACTTTTCCTGATGGCCAACCTACAACCTTGGGCAGATTCCCAGAGGCTGATGCCCTTTGGCATGTTACAACACACAGCACTATAACCCAGCCACAGACCTTTCAGTTCTCTGCTGAAAAAGAATCTACCAGGTAGTTACATGGAGAACTTATTTTTAATAATCTGTTAAAAAAAATTTCTCAATTTCTAAAAAGAAACTCTACCAGTCAAGTCTTAAAAATGAAGGATTAAGAAAGAGAACACTCCTCTCCTCAAAGGACCCAGATGGTTGAGTAACAGCATGTTACCATGTGCTGTAACTTTACTTGGAAATAGTTTTAAATATTTTTAAAAGATAATGTGTGCATTTTTCTATATTCAGGCAAAGCAAGACTGTACAAATAACACCATTCTCTAGTGTTTAATGAAGGTTAACCCTGAGAATCTTTCAATTAAGAGTTTTAAAGACAAGTAAATCTACTCCTTGACAGGACTTAGAAAAATGGGTTTATGATACAAAATAAATTTCAGAACACCTACAGCTAAATAAAATTTAGGTTTTAATCTCAAATCTTTGAACAGCATTTTTTTGGTTTCACATTCTATTTCTCTAAATAAAAATATATTTTCTATCTTCTTTTAAATTTTAAACATATTACTTTCAATTGAAATATTTCTTTTTTTCCATAGGAGACCTGTATCTATATTAAAGAGACATACTGCTACATTTTCTGAGTATTTTTTTTTGTAATCAATGGAAAAAAAACTTAAACAAACCTTATAAATGACTAATAATTTCTTTTTCCTAGAGGTTAAAGAAAGTTTATATGCTTTAAAAATTGATGACTTGATGAAACACATTTTCTCCTTTATGCATCAGTTATTTCAAGAATGAAAGATGAAAATCCAACTTCAGCATTTATTATTTATTACAAAAGGAATGAGCAATTACTTGATACAAAGTGTTAGTGAGGGATCCTCCATTTTTAAGAGCTTGGGGATCTTGCCAAATTTTGCTGGTCTCTTTTTGACCAATAAAGTATTTGTAAGTCGAAAGACACAGCCAACACATTTCATAAAAAGAGAACAATTTAAGTGTCTAATTTGGAATTAGCAAATACAAAAGTTTAGAAGCATTTAATGACTCTCAAATTTTTTACACTATATATGCATATACTGAAAACCTAGAGTGTCTGTGCTATAAGCCTTAGGTAATATGTGTGTTATTTTTCTAGTTGCTATATAAAACTTGAGAGAAAAGGATATAAAACAAAGTATACAGATAGCCCTTTTGTAATTAAAAAACCCCTCTACATTTTCATCCCAAATTATGTAATTGAACACAATCCATTTTGAGTCTTGCCAGGCATGCATATTTCAGAAGGAATTATGGGTAGAGAGACAGAAAAAAGCTCTTGAAAAAGCAGATGTGTTTTTGATTTTCACTGTACATCCAGCACTATTCCACTGGGCTGCATTTCTTCTTAAACACACGGAAGGAGGAGCACTGTTTGCTCACAGCTTACAGCTTTAATGGCTCTCCATTTTGAAACAACGATTTTTCAAAATGAACATAAAGAAAATAAACATGACCAGTAACTTGACTGTTGAATAAAACACAAGCAAGCAAACCCATACAGTTTTGGTGTGCCTCTATGCGTACATTTTTTCTAACAAGGTTAACCCTTCCTAGAGAGTCCCTCCGAGAGCTGCACTGAGGCTGGGACTGCAGCACTGCTATAAATAGGACTGCCAGGAGGAAGTTGTTGCTATGGAAACACTGGTCATATTTCTATTTTGGCTCCATAGATCTCTACTGGCATCTACTGTACACCCGTTTAACTGCAGCACACATTTAATACCTCCAGCTCTCATCAGGAAGCCAATTTAAGCTCACATGGTCAAACAGCATTGTTACTTGTTAACCATGACGATACAAAATGAACAAAAACATAAGTGAGAACTTGGAGGAAAAAAAAAGAAAAACATCAAATTCAGCATCTGATTTTTCGTACGTAATCTAGAAGTTCTTACTCTTCCCATCAGTTTTCTTGTCAAAATTTGACAAATTCATCATCTAAGATGTTGCGATTTTCTGTGGACACATACCGTGGCAGCAGATCAAGTTTCCTCATTTCTACCAACACATTATCTGGTCTTTTGGAAATCAAATATCTAGTAGTCACAGTCCCAAATCTAGCACTGACAAGAAGGGGACAGAGAACTCTCAGTACAAAAGGCAGATCTTCAACAAATCTGTGCAATTTGCCAAAGAAAACTGTATTTCTCTCCTAAGAGATCACCCTGCTTGTCTCACAGCTTCCTCCAAGGCGCCGTGCTCACTAATACTTGCCAATAGAACAGCTCAGACTGCAAAATCGACACTGGCAGAATGTGAATAAAAATTACAGAATTGCTCCATAATAAAACAAAATTAGCCAGGAACCATCTTTGAAGCAGCTGCTTTCACATAAGTACAAGAGATCTGAAAGCACTGGTGAAATCTGCTTGGCATCCATGCCCTTCCAAATCACACTGTTCGAATAACCCTCCGTAGTTACTTGCTAGCACAATTTAAGATATGTGACAGCCAATCAGAAGTTTTGTACAAACTGTTATTTTGCAGCAAAAGAGAAAGTACCTATGTAAGTGGTTTTTGTTATGTAGTCTGTAAGCAGTAAACTGTTCTTGCTTTTGAACCAACGAGGTCTAGGAAAAACATATAAGGGTATGGACTTTTAAAATTAAAATCCAATGTTTAATCGTGAAGCAATTTAGCATGAACTCAGTTGCTCTGCCTCTCTGAAAAACCTAACAGCAAACAAAGGTCTTGGTTAATTTAATTTACATCAAACTAATTACTACTGTTGATCAATATTGAGCATTAATGGGGTTATTGATCCAAAATGAATAAGATGAAATTCTTGAATGAGAAGAACCTTACAGACATTTTGCTCAGTATCTGACTGGGCTTAAGGAGAAGCTCCCTGCTTCCATCCCGGCCATTCTCCATCAGAACAAGGATGTCGAAGATCTGGCTCTCACAGGAACTGTACAGGCTCCTGCAGGTGCAAAGCTGCTGTGGAGAGGAAGTTTTGGGCAGAGGAGCTCTACTTTTTCAAAAATCTACAGGTTTGGTCTATCCTTCCTTGGTTTAGCTACTTAGCTGAAGGAACATGTAAGGAACTGTCCCATATGAGGCACACTTAGGCTTGAAAAGCCCTTCCTAGGACACATTAAGCATTCCATGTCCTGAATCAGAGTGCCGCACATAAGAAATTATTATTAACCCTGAGAGGTCTGGAGTCATATTTACAGATAATTTTTGACACAGGATAATGGGAGGAAGTAAGAGAAAGGACAACAGTAAAATGTTCACCTAAACTGAAGCCTTGTAGGTAAAAATTATTCACTATATTAGCAGCTACACTATAATACCTGTACTGTACAGTAAAAGACCAGAATGCTAAATACTAGAGTAACCAGAGACATTTTAGTAACACTTTCAGGAAGGCAATCTGCATTTTATATCACTAGCACACTTCTGAGGTGAAAAAACTACCCAAATGAAATGACTACACCTTGAGCTAAGCATTTTAAATTCATACCTTTGTTTTCCTCCAAAACTGGAGCATTCTTTGATTATATGACATTTAGGTTCAAGTAGAAACATATCCAAGTAAGAAAGAAATCAAACCCAAAATAACTGTATTGGAAGCGATAGTGCTTTTTCATAGTCTGAAGGAGTACAGAGTGCTAATTAGAATACAGTAGTGGCTTTCATAAAGTACAGTCTGAAGCACAAAACATCTGGCCATGTGCTGCAGAGCCCCTGTATTCCATCGCCCCACCAGACCACACGCTGCCCTAGAGGGTCCTGGTCCCATCCCTCCTACCTGCCTGCTCAGCTTCAGATATCCCACAAAACAGAGGAACAAGTGAAGCACTCACTGATCCCCAGAGCAGCTAGAGTGGAACACAGGCATTAAATCCCGAAAAGTAGAGAGAATGTGCTGGCCACAGGACAAGAGGCAGCAGAAGGTGTAAGAGGGCATTTTGGAGTTTGCCAACACACCTTGTGCTAAGTAAGTGGAGTCTCAACTACAGGAACGTGCCTGACTGCAAAGGCACCAGAAGCATAGCTCAGAAAACAAGATTTCGCTATGTACTGAAATTAATTACACCATATTTACAAAATATATGTTAGTCTGCACTTAAATGGAGTAACAAATGCCATCTGCTGGTTTTAGACCAAACAAAGCATGACGTACAAAAACTGAAATACTTTACAAAAAATTTTAGAAGTACTCAGTCATTCATCTGTAATGTGTTGTATAAACACAACTGAATAGCTCAGATTTTTTAGAGGGGAAATAATTCACACACCAACCTTCTAATTACTGGCTATTTTTCTTAGTGAGGCAGCAACAAAGTTCACAGATTGTACTTTTTTCCCTATTTGTGAGGGGTTTTAATTAAAAAATTCTTACGTATATTAAGTTATTTCACATAAGGTGAATTTATTTATTATTAGTCTGAATATATTCGCAAACAGTATTTACATTTGGCTATAACAGAAATAATTTACCAAGTTTAAAAAAAATCTTAAAATTAAACATTTGCCTTTGGCTATTTATGAAATATATTTACCAGTAAGCAACAAGCACTTTGCTTCTCAGTCCACATTACCTTGTGGCATTACCAAGTTTTACTTCACCACAAATGCCAAAACAACTAAAGCTTGGACACATAGAAAAGATATCTTTCACTCTTCCATTGACAAAGAATGGGATAAATACTACAACTGTATTTAATTTGTTTTGATGTTTGTTTAAAAGCACAGGAAAGTAGAAAGCACTTCCCAGGAAAGAAACACTACAAGATTAAATGCACAGTGCTTTTCTTGTTCTTTGTGGATAAAATACAGCAATATTTGCAATTCTCTGAACAAAGTCAAGCAACTCACATGGCACGCAATATGAAAATCAGCAAAGATATAATTCCTTAATACTGTACCCTCAACCTTTCAGTTGTATTTTCCCTTTCAAAGCAGCATGATCAAAGATCTTTTTTTAAAAAAGATCAAAAGAAACTAGTGATTCCTTCACTGGCTTATAGATAATGTTACAAGCTGTGTTGAACATAACATTTTTTCTTATTTTTACTGCAAAATGAGTGCTTGATAATACATAACATTTTTATTCTGAGAAGTTTAAGAATTCTGCATTTTGTTTAAAAAGAAAATATTTTCTTTCCAAGAAACAGGTTTTGGTTATGCTGGTTACTTGTAATAGAGCTCACTCCATTAGATATCACAAAGAATAAACTTTTTCACAGTAACACTATTTAAATAAAAAAGAAAATTTTGAATTAAGTTTAATATAAACTTTTAACTGACAGGTAAACCACAGTAAATCATCTTGAAGCTACTTTTTAATTAGATACAAGAATATCCATTAGTTGTAATGGTAAATTGTATTTACCTTTAATTTTCTCTAAAGAGAAATAAGAGCAAAGAGTAATTAAATATGCATTTTGAAAATCACTGTATTTCATACTGTGAATTGCCACTAAAAGTATCTTCTCAGAGAAGTGACAATCAACCCCATACCCTCCTGAACAAGGATACTGTGTCTCTTCTGTACCACCTGCCAAACAGGCTTCACCATCTAAGGCCTTCCTGCTAATATCTGGGAATGTTATCCTTCATCTGGCTGCGGTCACCTCATAGGTTAGGCCATCCTAATCATGATTACTCCAAAATAAAGAAAATGTTTTGAATATTCATATTTTGAATGGGTGAAGTCTGTGTCATGATAGCATTGTACAGGACCTTCTTATTTCTGGGAAATAAAAACCTAATTTAGCAGAGCTGGAAGACATCTCTTGTGTTTTTATCTTAATTTACTTGAACCATTTTGAGAAAAAAAGTTTAAAAGTTTGTAACTAGCCAGAGGTTTCATTTCTCCCTCCTGGAAGAACAAACATGTTTCACTGTGAGCCAGTCTCAGATGCTCATAGCTCTTCCTAACAAGCTCAATACAGAATTGTTATTTCTGGGAGTCACATGGCATGTGGGAAGGTTCTGGTTTTCTTCCAATTCCTCTCAAGTTAAAATCTGCCCAAGAAAACTCCCAACTGCCAAAATGAGGTAACAGTTGCACTACATTGGGCAATTTTTCTAAACTTATTTCCACTATAAGATCCACCTTCCTCCACTCTAGGGAGGGTGGGTGGAAGGAAACACATGGCATCCCATTTAAGTGAAGTATCAAAATAATGAACTAAGTAATTGCAGCAACTGAGCCCTCACCTCACCTTTCTAATGCAATTAAAAAAGAAAAAAAGCTCAATACTTAAACTACAAGAAATAAAAGCATAAATGAATACTTATCTGAAATGAAAATGAGTGCTTGCATACTATTATTAGGTAACATATGACATTTGCATTCCTTTGTCTCTGTAAAGTTGACACTTTCAGAAGAAAATACCAGTTTATCAGCCAAATACGGCAAAGTATTATTGCAATTTTTGAAAACACTGCTGATACATGATTTTAATGTAAAGTTGCGCAAGGCTAGCAATGCATTTATGCACTGCTGGAAAACTTGCAGCCTCATTCCCATTCATGTTGAAACACCAAGTTTATCTTCCTTCCTTGCTCTAAGGAAATGAGGGTACATATATATGCTCTCTAAGAAACAGGAAAGAAAGGCTGATATTCTGGGTAAAAATGTTGTTCTACTTAAAGCAACCAGCTCAAGGAATATAAATAAGAAAAGTATACTTTTCAGAAGAACTGTAAACAAAACCGTAACTAACAATCCTGATAACAAAATGCTTGAAGTCACCTAGAATAGGTATGAAAATAGAAGGATGGCAAACTCAGCATGAACCTTTAACTCTTCTCCTTTTCTACAATACTATTCTTCTCTTCTCAATACTATTAAAAATGCAATTCATGGCTCTAGGTAAATATTTTAAATCAAACATCATATGCGAACATCATTACATGAATATATATTACGCGATATTTCTAAAACCTTTCCCTCCTCCTTCCTCTCATTGGGACAGTTCGTTGAAATGATTTGTCTCACTCCCTTAAAAGAGTGAACACAAGTCTAGACATTCAACACGACTGGACACAGCCACCTGCGAGACAAGAGGTCACTTACTCCTGTTCTGTGCAGTGTGCTCAGAAGGCTGAGCTCAGATGTTCTCTCTGCCTTCACAGAATTCTTTTGCACCTCTGGTTTTGCAAATAACCCTTTGATATAACTTTGTTCCACATATTATACATTCAAGTATTTTTCAGTTCAGTCTGACTGCTCAATATGCCAAAATTTCTAATCATACATTCCATCTGTTCTCATTAATTTATGTAGTCTAAAAATAATTGGTAGCCTGAAATTTAACAGAAAACTCAGTCATACACATGGAAACAATTTCAAATAAAATTGACTGTTTTTTGTTGAAATTCAAAATAAGACCTATTTTGATGTTTCATGCTTAAATTGGCATCCTCAAGTTCAAACACTGTCGCTAATTTTTTATTGTACCAGACAAGATGATGGATTAACATCACACTTTTGACAGTAAACAATATAAATTGCCTGATATATTAAAAATTAAGAGAATTGTAAGTACACATACAAAAGACATTTTTTGTCCTAAATCAAATAAACGCCAAATTAAGACCTCCTAAGAAAACATATTGAGTGAAATAGTCTTTTCAAGACATATTTATACCAGCAACTTTAATTATTGCTAAATCAGGTTGAAATATGAAATAAAGGAAATTAGTCTTGCTTCTTTGCTTACCATGGCTTAGCGAACCATTAAAACACAGTTTAAAATATTCTTTTCTCTGCCAATAAATGTCCACTTCAGGAACAACCATGACACAAGCATGGGAAACATAACAATATTAGAATACACCAGAATGTTACCAACACTTGGTCAAAAATTAGAATTTCGCAACAGAATTGGGGGAGAAAAGGTAAAAAAACAAAAAAAAAAAGCAGAGGACGGGTTAACAGGCAAAGAACTGAGAACCGATGCAAGACTATTAGGGAGCTGGCAAGAGGCAGAGGTAAAACTGAAACAAGCAACTAAGGAAGGACAGAGTAAGGGCTCTGCATCTGAAACCACTATGGTGGGTGAAGACAAAACCTGAGCTTGAGAGGGTAAGTTAAAGAGTAAGAAAAGGCATCTTCACCAGTAGTCTCAAACAATTAGAAGAGTTTCATTCTCTCATGTTATTAAAAAAAAAAAAAAAACCAACAAAGTTGCACAATGCAAGCCTCCAAGAGGGTAGGGCAGGCAAAATTTTTCTAGATGAAAAGGTCTGGCCTATCACTGTAAGAAAGAAATGGCCTAACCCATTGCTGCCTCAATTTTTCAGACATTTAAATTTAAAGGACAATACTCCATACTGCAATACAACTTCACCCTTAATTCTGTTTTAGACATTCATTTTAGAAGGTCAAAGGCCAAAAACTGATTTAATACAATCTTATTATCTCAACTATTTTCAGTTGTCAAACTGAAATGAAATCTTAATTTAGTTACTGACTGCCAACTGGGCATAAAAGAAACTGAAACACCCACTTCTTTAATATTCTTCAGTATTTTAGCAACTTATGACTTGGCTATAACTGACTTAGGAAATGAATACCAAACTACAGATACACTTTGGGCATGTGAAGAAAATGAACTCCTCAAACACTAATGTTTGCTAGATTTTGTTTTGCTATCCTTCACTTTTATCTGATGTTGCTACAAATACTGATTAAGTCATTTAAGCTGTATAACTTAGTGACTGCAGCATCATTAATATGTTGATGTCTTCATACAAAATTTAAAAAATACCTTGGGGTGCTATCTCTTCAGCCAGAGCCAAGACTTCAGCATAAAAAGCTACTTCAGAAAAGCACTTCTGCTCCTCGGCTCACAGGCTAAGAATCAAAGCATACAAAGTTTATCGTGGATTGCATTTGTCAGTGTTTGTCACCTAAGGGTACTCCCTTGGATCCCAAATTATGATGCAGCTCAGACTGCAAAAATAATTAATATTCCTCTACGATGTATTGTTAAAAATTTGCTGCTTGTCATTGGTAAATTTTTGTCTTTATAACTCTCAGACTGAATTACTACAAGTTGCGATTACACACATTTCTGCTCAAAAGCCCAACTACAATCAGTGTACACCACTTCATGCTCCGACAGAGCCATGGAACCAACAGTTTACTAACATTTTACCTGCTCTCCTAAGACTCATCTGTTGCTTTCCACAGCTGTCTTCAACCTTGAAATTACTAAAATTCTTTACTGCCTTGGCGACTCTCTCTTTATCCATTTTCATGACTGATGATTTGGTAAGGTGAGATTCTGATAGAAAAGTCCTAACATTTAACTTGGACCACATGCAGTGGGGATAAAGAGATTCCAACTGGTCATTACCAAATAAATACTAACCTAAACATAACTTTTGAGCCACAACTCCATGACTGCAGAGTAAGAAAGTTAGAGTGTTTGCTTTCCAATCATTGACATATTTTTAATACGAGACTAGTTTTTAGTAAGAGACTAACAAGTTCTGAAAAGCCTGTCACTTATAAAGAAACAAACATTTTTTCTTTGGTGTTGAATATAAGTTCACAGAGAAAACATTTTCAAAACAAAATACCATTAATATGATTCTGAGCTCATGGTTTCCAGCATAAATTTCATTTTCCCTTGTAGTATCTGAACATTTGCAGGTCTGAAATGAAGAAGATGAAGTTTCCCCAGCTTGCTCACTTTGAAGAAGAATTTACACAATTCACCTAACTTTATTTCAAGGTTTTTAAATTAACAAACATAAAAGCTTGAAACATTGCCACAAAGATGAACAGTTATTCCAGGACCCCATTAGGAGGCACTTCACCCAGGAACACATGGGAAACCTGCTCTGCAATAGAAGCCAAAAGTTTGCAAAGTACTTTCCCAGAGTCCATTTAGATTTAAAAATAGAAATGTAGTATTATGATACAGCAGTCACATGTGGTACATTTGATCTATTTTGAGCTAAAATTAATAAGCACTTTGAGAACGTGAAGTAAATTGATATACTAATTGCCATAAAATAAGGTATAGTTTTCTCTCTGTAACAGACTGCCAACTGAAACGTATGACTGGCAAAAAATGAAGATACATGTTATTTTAAGTTACTAGAAGTGTTACTACAAGCCTAGGGTAATTATAAGAAGTCACTTCACTGTATTGCTATATGCCTAGGTCTTCTAAAGAGTTAATTGTTAAATAAATATTTGCAGTTATTTGCCAGTTTACAGATGAAAGGTGTTTAACAGTGCCAACTAATTTTAAAAGCAAATTGTTTTCCCAGAAGCTACACTTTCCCTAACAGAAATCCAGAAATGGTTAAAAGCAATAGGACTGTTAAGCCTGATTGCATTGCCTCTGCCTTGTTTTTCTGGAACATCGCGAATGAGAAGTAAGGATTTAGACAATCATATGACTCCCAAGTTTAACAGCCCAGATTTTCAGTGCATCAAGCCTAAGTAGGAAGGTCAACAAATACTGCAGTTTGACCTCAGATAAGAGCTGAATAGTATCCACAAAGAATTTTCATACTGTCATACTAGAGCATGACACATTTCTGTTATTTACACAAAACGCTGATGGGTGGGCTTCTAATTAGATTTTTAGAAGTATTTCTGAGTTTAAAAAAAAGAACTCCCCAAGAGTTCCAGAGAGCAAAGGCTTGTCACGCTACCTATTCCCTTATGACCCGAAATTGTCTTTCTTAAACTTGATATAATATTTATACAATCTGATTTCTTCCCAAATTTTAAATAAATTCCTCTAACTTGAACACAAAAATATGCAAGCTACAAACTATGGCACTGGAAAAGCTACTGTATTACCTCTTAGTTTTATTGTACCTTCTAAAAATAATAATCAGGAATTCAAGTGACACTGAATAAAGTCAACTAAACTGCTATCAACCTATTGTCATACTAATTATGAATATTTGTGAATAAAGACAATAACACGCTAGTAAAATTTACTGCCTTTTCATGGAAAGACATTTACAAATCATACTGTATAAACAAGTACTTGTCTACACAACTTTATTCAAACAGAAAACTATGTTTTAAAGACATTATTTCTATTTCACACTTTGGCATTCAAAGGCATTAAAAAGTCAGAATTAGTACTCTTTTAATAACCTCTGTATGGCCCTTGCTTACACATTCCTTGTAAAAACAGATACAGGCCTGTATTCGTTTATCCACAGACTGGCACTTCCTGCAGAACAATGTATGGAACTACTCTGGCACTCAGGATCAAGCAGTGAAGGAAATATATCAGTTAAGCTCCTTTGGAGAAATCTACAGAACTCTGGAAGCAGGATGAAGTAGCCTTCAGCAGCATCAGGACAAGCTGCTGCCAAAGGTTACTAAATACCATCCTTGAAAAGAAGACACTATCCTTATTCTGTGACAAGTTACTCAAACCAGATTATTTTCAGTTGTAGATACTGCTGCTTTATCCCCACAATAATGAAATGGTATTTGGGTGCTTATTTAACAAAGAAGAAATAAAAACTATTAGAAGAGGAAGAAAAGCAGCAGGGAGGAAAATGAGGCTTTGTTTTATTCTGTACCACTGTACTGCTTAACTTTTAGTAACAAATCAAATAACTTTCATACAGAACTTCAACAGTAAATAACTTAAAGCAATGTGTGCATGCACTATTGTAGAATCTCCAATTTGAACAAAACCATAATGGAGACATGAAACTAATCTGGCTGAAACAGATCCACATGGAAAGACAGCTTGGGAAAAAGGTGTAATGACAAAACAGAAAGGGATTGTGTATGTTAATTACATCTGAAAGAAGTTCAATAAGACTCATAAGTATACATAGAAATGTGGAAATAAGTTCAATTTCTTAATACAACCCTTCCTCTCCCCATCAAAAGACTGATTTTAATTTGCCAGAGCAAGGAATCCTTCAATTCTTATAAGAGCTATATGACCACAAAAATTCATTTTAAGATGATTATTATGGACAATAGAGGGCCATTTTTTTAAAGCTTATAAATTTACACAAGAATTACAAACTTTCTTAGCAGCAAGAAAGCATCAGTTTTGCAATATGAAGTGGCACACTTTATATCTGGTGGTGTGTGATCACAAACTCTGAGAAGCTGTTTCTATGGAGAAAGCATACACATCTGATTTTTAACTGCCCAGGAAAGGAAAATTATGTATCACCTGAAAAGTCACATCTTGGCCTGTTGATAGAAACACTAAACCATAAAATGAAGGCAAAGAACTAGGTGATACAGCAAAAGAACCTTTGGACAGTACATATCATTACAGCTCTGCCAATCAAGGAAAAAAACCAAACCCATGCTCCTCACACAAATACACACTGCTACCTGCTTGACCTGAGCAGGTTACCTATTTCCATCATCCCCTCATCACATGAACAGAAATCAGTGAAATGCTGCTCTCTGCAGATTATCTTGAGTCAATCCTGGGTATTTATAAAGAATGTATAAAATTCTACCTATAAAAGAAAAGAATGCGAGAAGTCCATAACAAGGCTTCTTTGGCCATGCTTAGTCAAAAAATGCCTTGCTGTGTTTTTCATAGGCTGTCTTCCACTATTTGCTCAAGCTCTCTCCGGGGCATTCTTGTTGTGTGTTTGACTGCTCTCAGAAATAACACACACTCATCTTCCCAATGAAACACAGGTACACAGGTTCTCCTTCTTGAAGTATTCCTCTGGTGAGATGCCCATTTTTTTTATTTTGAAATCATCAATTTGGCTGGTTTGAGCCTTGGTGGACTTTTTGGTTTATTTACTAAGAACAAGAAAGTTGCATTTCCAGCCTTCATTTTCACTAGAAATCTACCCAGTACATAATATCACAAATGTGATAATAAGAATGGACAGCATAAGAAGTGTTGGAATAATTCTACTTTTACCAAGATACTGAAAATGACACTAAAATAATGCAACTTTTACTTCTAAGCAAAGCAAAATTTAACTAATATCAAACAGTTAAAATATTATAATGCATAGTTTTTAATCTGCAATAGTCATCATTATTTACTATTTAAAACACTCTTAATTAACCTGTAATATGAGATAAAAATATATTCTTGAAATACAAGGTGTTAAACACCCCATGGCACCTTGTTTCAACAAGGAGTGTATGTCCTTTCTCCTTCTTAAGTATTATCTGAACAGGTGCAGGATTTGAGGGGTAAAGTTCACTAAGAATGACAATCTCACCGGCCCACAATACTTTCTATACCAGACTTCTGAAGACAAAAGACCAAGCAGAAGACAGATGCATGGTGTATAAACACTGGCGGGCAAGAAAGTATTTCCTTTTAGTGAGAGTCCCAACACTGCTTGTCATTAAAATCACTCAACGGAAAGAGCTTGAAGAAAATACTCAACCACAAAGAAGATACATCATTTATGTTGTTTCATGTACTACAATAGAAACACTAAAGTAAGACAAACTGCCTTGATCCTCATAAATTAATTTGTTCCTAAGCTAGATTCTCTTTGTTAATAAATCAAAAAGTAATACTGCAATATTTAGCTTGAATTAATGAAAATGCTATACTTGCATTGTTTAACAGAGGATCGCAATACAAGATTTCACTGTAAAACACTGTCAGTTTCTTATAGTGAAAGTCTTCTTTAAAAGGCTCTTGTTGAGGTTAAAACATTCATTGATGTAAGAAAAAAATGTTAATTGCACCCTGCTAGTATGCAACAATAGAACAACTAAAGAAAAGCAGATGCCTTACCTATTAATGGCTTATTTTTAAAAATTCAACTTCGAACATAAATGTCCAAATTTTTCTACCCTTAACCAGACACCCAAATTCAAAATATTACTACCACACCACCACCATAGACTGCAAATGATTTATGGCCTATTTACAAGGAGCTTGCATACACATCATTATCTTCAGATCAAAATTAATGCTATTTGGAAGAGCAGTATGACCTGCACATTCTGAGATTTAAATGGAAAAATAAAAAAATTTTCTAAGAGGATAAATATTTCAGATACACTTTATTTCCTTTTATGTAAATGAATCAAATTTTGCTTAAAAAAGCTCCCCATGATACATTAAAAGACCTTCTTTTGAAACAGGGCTCTTATTTTGGCCACTTTATCAAAATTAGTGATCAAGATGGGAATAGAACAAGAGCTGGCCATCATCTCCACTATTTTGTGCCTTTACCAGTAAAGAGATCAGTAAAAAACTGATACCTGCTTTTCTCTAGTATGCCACATAACATGTCCACAGAATATTTGTATATATTACATTATTTTAAACTACTAACACATGAATGCTTTAAGATGCAACTGTCAATACATTAACTACCATTTATTCCCATTTTCCTAACTTCAGTTCCAACATAACTCTCACCAACATCACTGTCAAAATACAGCAAAATGTACACAATGATCTTGCCTAGAGTATAATTATATTTGTTGAATTAAAACCATTATCCTTCTCCTCACTTTCTCCAACCTGAAAAATCATTAAGCGGTGATGCTAGGAAACTTTCTTCCTGCCCTTGTGCAGAGCTTTTCTTCTTTCAGTAAAATGAATTCCACCTATATATTAAGTATGCATACCACAGTATAAAGCATCTACAGATGTTAGGCTACTGTTAGGACTAAATTTTTGCCTTCATAAGTTGTAAAAATTTCAAGGACCAGATTTATATCTGCTTGTAGGTCATCTTTCAAAACTGTTCTAATTTTGCCATTCCTTCTTAAATAATATCACCAGTGAAGAAGTACTTATCTGGAGGTACTTTTTAAACAGCAATGATACCTGAGTGTAAGTGCATTATTTTGGTACCTCACATTGCAGTCCTCTAAGTTCAGTTCTAAATCACCCAGTGCTGTGACAAATCCCCTGTGTTTGGACCACAAAACCACCCCAGTAAGTACATCTGTAAAAATGAAATACTGGTTTTGTTGTGGCTACATACTGCCTCATAAGATACTGCAAAGTTGATGCTGCTGCAGCAGGAAAGTAATTCTGATTCAGATTACCCTCATCCAACTTCACAAAGAAATGAGAACCTCCCAAACAATAACAGATGTTAGCAGCATCTGCAGTTTAATCTTTCATGAGAGAATGCACTCTGCCATGTGATGAAACACCAGAAAAAATTTAATGCTACCTTTCACTGAATAGTTCTTGATGCAATCACAAATAGGGAGATCTGGTGTTTCATCATATCCTTGGACTCCAATAAAGGTCCAATGAACTCTTATCAGCAGGGAAAGGAGTGTCCCAAAGAGGAGTAACATCAACAGACATGTCAACAATTCCTATTTTTGAAAAAACACAATACTAATGTACTTCTGTATTTTGGAAGAGGAAAAACACTCTTTATGCTATAATGCTATAGCTGATACCTGTATCATTAGTGAATAATTAATAGGGACCAATAATATCATTTCTTAATTTCCTTCTTCAGTATTTACCATTACTTTGACTCAGAAAGTTGCCAATATTGCGGTTTATACCCCTATACTGAATATATTCCAACTCTCACAACTGAAGCATACATTTTCCTCAAATGTATTTCCCTCACTAAATGTCTCCTTTTCATTATTAAATGTGCATTCAGCAAGAAATCAGAAGTGTTTTTCATATAACTCTTGCCTTCTTGAGACTATCCAACCTTGTTCACACCATTTGAGAGGAATCAAAATTCTCACTCTGACTTTATTTCTTAAAAATGTCCCTATCCGTTGTCTCCTTCCCAGCCTGCAGTCAGTTTCCATAAACCCTTCTCTGTGTTGCGTAAGTACCAAATAATCTCAAGCTCAACAGACTTGCTCTGCTACTCAGCTTCTCTGTAACATATCAGAAAATCGAACACCGGGTTGGAAGGGATCTCAAGGCTCATCTGGTCCAACCTTTCTTGACAAAAGCATGCCCTAGACAAGATGGTCCAACACCCTGTCCAGCTGAACCTTATGTGTCCTGCTGGTGGGGAGTCCACCACTTCCCTGGGGAGATTATTCCAGAGACTGACAGTTCCCTTGGTGAAAAATTTGGTCCAAGTCTGAAGGGACTGCATGTCAAAGGATTGCACTTTCACACTTTCTACTGCTCTGTTTTCTCAGCCACTCTGTCTTGGGCTAGTCCTCTTAACAACAAGACTGGCAGCAGAACAAGTAAGTTTGTATGTATTAGTGGAAATGAATGAGTCAATTTAGTTGGTGGAGAAAATTACAGTGTTGTGAATAGAACTGTGGAAAACCAGCCAACTACTATTTTCTGTTTGAAATTATTTTCACACAAAGAAAGGCAGAACTACCACAAGTTATTTTTGAAAGAAGGGACAGTAAGGCTATGAACTTCATTTTTACCTTAAATGAAAAATACATCCTGCTGTATCAGTATCTTCACCACTAAGTGCAAGAATTCAGTTCAACTGCAGAAAAGATAAATGCAGGAGATGCCTTCATTTTTCTTGCCAAAGATCATACTAAATTTCCAATGCTTACACCTCTAGCTTTACCACACCATTTAGCCTAACTTTGCTATCAGATTCTTCTTTGACATCTCTCATTGTGCTGCTGCACAGTTCTGTACATCTCTTCTTCCTCCAGCTACTCCCTATTCACACACTGTATCTAAAAGGAGCGTGTATGTTTTACTCATCTTCCAGTTTTATTTATCCTAACAAATACTTGAGTACATTCTGGAGCAATTAAAATATGAAGAGGAAGGCTGGTGATCTTTTTGATACCTTTGTCAAAATAAATTGTGCTGACGACCATGAGGATAATCACATTTAACAGAACCAAAATGATACAAACACTATTTTAGTCTCGGTTGTAAGCAAAAAATGGGACAACTCTTGCAGATAGTATTTGAGAATGGCATGGTGATGCATAGCACTACAAAGTTAGTCAGCAGCAACTCTGGATCAAGAGAAGGCTCCAAAGAGTCTCCCAAATTAAAAACTATCTCATGTTAACATATCTAAAAGGTGATATCAACACCATGCAACAATAGCATTTTCCGCTTCTCTTCAGTGAAATGTGTGTTTTCCTCAATTCAGAAGTCACTTGCAACACCATTTCCCCCTTGTTTTGGATCCCTCCTATCAGCCCAACACAAGGCAAGGTGGTGTTTTAAGATAGGTCCACGAAATAAAGGGTTACAACTGCAGCACCAGGTGGGAGCAAGGGTTTTAACCATCGTGGTGAGGCGCAGAGTCTACAGTCCTTGAACAGCTGTATCAGCACAGGAGCAGCAATGAATTGCAGCTATGAGCAGAGCAGTAGGGGTGATAAGGGCAGGCATTTTTCAAGTCAGCTTTACTGCCAAAGAAAATTGGTCATGTAAGTACTCTATAAGCAGCAAGTTGAAAAATGGTTCATAATTATAGCCTCAAACCTCAAGCTGGAAACAGTACAAACATGTTTTGTGTTTTTTTGAAAATATCACACCAGCAAAAATCAGGTTCTACTCTGAAGACTCTTGCCCAGTAGACACTATAAAATTGCTTCTAAAAGAGGGCCTGAAAAAAACACTCTAAAGTAACAGTTACAAGTAATGGGTGCTATAACTGGTTTGAAAATTCAACCAAATCATCATACAACACTGTCTTATAGTTGAAAAGAACCAGTTATTTGGTCAAATTATGTTCTATATTTCTGCTGTCAATTACTTAGTAAATATTTTTCTTTAATAAATGGCATAGTTTCAAGCATCTGCTTAAAAAAAAATACAAAACCCAAAAACTACCACAAACAAAAAAATCCCAGCTCTTCCGAAGTGAACAACTAATACCATTTTAGCTCCTGAAAGTACCAAACTTCTAGACACACCTTCCGTTAAAAAAACCAACCAAGAAAACCAAAAAACAAACAAAAAAGAAATCCACAAAAACAAAAACACCAAAACAAACCAAACAAACTCCCCAAAACCCACCTCAATGAAAAAAAACAACAACCTCCAAAAACCCCACAAGAACTGGTTGAAACTTCACAAGGTATACCTGGCACCTCTGGCACAACAAACCACAGAATGTACCTTTGGGCATCTGGAATAAAGGAGCCAGGAGTGTCCTCTCTGTCTCTGCAGCAAGTGCTAAACTCACAACAAGAGTAGCTGAAGCAAGAGTAACCCCAGCAGAAGATTGTCCTGTGAGATACAAGTCTTCCCCATGCAGCACTTCAGTAGGCTTCATGGCATCCTGTTCATCTTCACACCTCCTCTTGGAAAATTCCATTATGGCCTCATACTTTACTTTCTCACTATTTGCCCTGCCTAGACAGCAGGGGACAGGACCTTCTACCATCAGAAGAGGCATGATGCCAGGTGGATCAGCTTGTGCTTTGGGCTAAATGCAGAGCCCAGCCAGGAAAAATACATTAAAGATATGAGCACATCCATAATGCTCTGCCTGGGGTCCTGAAAGCTAGTTCCCTCTGGGATAAGGTAGAACACATACATGCCATGGCCCAAGTGGGATTAACAGCAACCTCTACTTCAGCTTCTCCAAAACTTCTTATTAAGATGCTCTTGGTTCACCTTTACATTTATACATTTCCTCTCTGAGCCTCCACATCATGCAGAATCTCTTCATCAGAGACACTGCTGCTCTGACCAAGCTGCAGCCAGGTGGAAGAAGTTTTTCAGGATGTCCCAACAGTT
Source organism: Catharus ustulatus (assembly GCF_009819885.2). Lineage (NCBI taxonomy): Eukaryota > Metazoa > Chordata > Aves > Passeriformes > Turdidae > Catharus > Catharus ustulatus. The sequence continues at coordinate 15,178,344 of NC_046229.1, read as the reverse complement.
GTGGTATTTTGACCTCCTCAGGCAGAGCATCTCTAGCCAGCATTCTCAGCTCCATTTTCTGGGATGGGAGTACGTGGAAAAGACCCAAACCATATTCTGTTCAGAGCTCCCTTTCGCTCCCTGTTTTTACATTTCCCGACTCACATTCCTTCTTTTACCAGCTGTTGCCTGTTTTTTCTCTGTCCTCATTTTCTGTAGTTTCTCATTCTCAAGGAGAGCTCTAGTGTTTTATTAGAAATAAACTAGTATCTGTTCCTAAGGAAAAAGCCAATAGAAGCAATGACTCAAAGCAGTTACTTAAAAAAAGCAAGAAAAAAGCAAGCATAGGACATTCCTCACTTCCCATACCACACAGTTTTACAGATCATGCTCTCTAGCTATTCTAGATAAGAGATGTCACTTACATAGCAATTACATAGTAATTCTTCACATGGACATCATTCCATCCTTGTCAACCTTTTCCTGAGTGTTCACCTGAGATGCAAAGTGTTTGATGTTGATCACCAACACATGGTAGTAAGTATTGCTTAAAAACAAAAAATGTTAACTGAAACTGAAAAACTTCAAACTTTGAACACATTAATTTAAAGTTCAAGATTGTCCTACCTTGGAGTTCAATATAAAAAACCTAAGTTAATATGCAAATGAAATAAATTCTGCATTTGAATATTAAATGAACAACTGGATAATGAGGTAGGTGGTATCAAAAGAGCAATCTTTTTGGAAAAAAAGCATAAAAATAGAACCAAATTTAGATAGAAAATGAACTTTCTTAGGCATTAGTGCAATCTGTGTGAAAAACAGGCTAAATTTTTTAGTGACAGTTTTGCATCTGATCAATCATCTTCAAAAACTTTAAAGGAAAAAAAATTTCTAAAAGAGCTGGGAAACACCCTAAGAACCACCACAAAGCACTACACACCCTCAATCTCCCAGGCAATTCCACATCCCATGAAGTTGCTGTACACAAACAAATTTCAAAACTTGCTTGTCTTGCAATTTGATATTCAGACAAGCCATTATATTAAGCGAAAAGATTTAGCACCTAATTTCTCTCTGAAGTTCACTTCACATAAACATGTACCACTACAATGTAGATTTCTCAGCCATGGGAGAGAATCCAGCTTGAACATGGGATGCACTGTTGCACTCTACTGCTTTAGAATGTTTAATCCATAGCTCCCAAAGCAGAGGACCGGAACTGGGAGATGCAGAACGTGCTTCTCACTACACAAGTTTTCACAAGGAACAAACATAACTGAGGCATTGAATTTTTCAAAACTGCCCAATATAAAATAGTCTTCAACAAGTTAGTGAAAACATCTCCTTTCATCATACCTGTTAGAGGAAAATACCATGATCTTTCAATGGGTTTGGTTGATTTTAGCTATGCAATGCTCTCCCTCTCCCTCTATTCACCTACCCTGTTTTCTAATGAGAAACCCTGATTGAAACCTCCATCCTCCACATTAATTTATGGATCAGTTAATAGAATGCTTGAATATAGGTAATTTGCATTAAAAACTTTATCTTAATGATAGACTTTGGTACAGTTAAATCACAATTTTACCCTGTGCAAAGTAACGCTAGATTATCATATGCTTAACAATCAGAATTTACATACACAATAAAACTGTTACTGCTGCTTACTGCAAGACAAAAGAATTTCAAACTGCCTAATGTTACAGTAATCAAAACTAACCTTAATTACTATAACAATGCAACTGCTGAAGTAGCAGAGTACGTACACCCTTAATTATGTCATTTTGTGAGTGGGAAAAGCAAAGTGATTCTAGGCACAGGCAAAGTAACAGTCTTGTCTATCTTTCAAGTTTCCGTCTCCTTGCCAAAAATACACTTTCCTTTGTTTTAATTTCTTGAGCCACATGGCAGCTGTGGATGTCTCTGGGTTTACAGACAAGTGCTAGCAGCAAGTGCAGTATGTTAATGAGTACATATTTCCTGGAAGCAGCTTAACCTGAATGAAAAAAAAAAAAAAAAAAAAAAAAAAAAAAATCAAAGTTCCTGATGTCTGCTGTTCAAATATTACAGCAGTTTAGCAAAAAGATACAAGTTAACAAGAGGTAGAGGAATAACAAACTAACAATTACATTTACAAATCACCAACTAAGATACCTTGCTATTTTAGTATATCACAGAAATACTGTATCCCTCTAAAGAGAAAGGTCAGTGTAAGTAGAACAGCACCTCTCTGTCCTCCCTAAGGGGAGGATTTGGCTCAAACTGTTCGTCAGGCTTTTTCTGGTAAAGATCAGCTATGTCATAGAAAAGAGTTTTGCTTTCTCAGAATCTGGACACCCATTTTGCTCTTACATGCAGAGCATATTTATATACTTCTCTGATTTACTGAAAAGTATTTCTAAAACCTCCAATTTTTTTGCTCAAAACTACAGAATGGTGACATCCCAGTGCAGAGAAACTTTGTTTATTTTGAAGTCACAAGAACTGTGGCTTTAAAGACCCCAGAAAACAAACACCAAAGTGTTTCCACACCTTTACTGCACAGCATAATGGTAAGAAGTTAGCCTAATCCTTACTACATGTATAACAAGGAACATGTACCAGAACTCATTCCACCAGAAGCCAGCAAACACCTTTTCCTTCTGGGCAGGGAAAAGCAGAAAGTAATTTAATGAAAGAAATAAAAACTTTGTTGCATTTCTTACTTTGAATAGCAAATTGGGAAAAAAACCCCCCATAAACCAACCGAACAAAAGAAACAAATACAAAATGAAAAACTTAAACAGAAAAAAGAATCCTCTTGTAAAATACTATTGTCTTAAAGATCCATATGGCAAGTGCAGAGATAGAAACAAGCAATGTTTTCCTCTATTTTTCTCTACCTTCATATAGCTCTAGAAATCCAACTGCTAGCTGCTAGGTGCTTGGAATCTTGAAGTAATTTCTTATATAAACAAATACAGATGAGAAAAGTAGTAGTTTGGAGTAGCAATTTTTTTAAGAAGTTAGCAGGTGGATGTCTTAAAGAGCTCAATGCTTTTTCTTGCCACCTGAGCATTTCATTGCCAATGGTGCTCTCAGCGCTTCCTTTGAATCTGCCTTTTGCCATCTGACACCTCAGTGAATTGATTTGGTGTGCAAAAATAATTGTGGATAACCCAAAGAGATAAAACTCGCATTGTTTCCTGCCTATGTAAAAGACCTTAACAATGGACTGGAGAAACATTTGAATTGTGACCTGTGAAGGGTCTAGGAATAAAACCTGATTTTTCAACAGTGCAAGTCACCAGATGGGCTCAGCTGTTTTGTGAAACCTTACTCTCAGCGGATGTGATTCTGCTGAGGTGCGGAAGAAACAGCAAGGGGGATGCCAAAGAGAGGCTCAAACGAGCCCTGAACAGACTCCTGTTTCCCACTGCTGATCCCAGCGCCACCGGCAGGACAGCATCTCCCTTTAGCTCCCTGCACAGAACACCCTCTAACTGCTGTATCCCAATTCCCCTGCTACACAAACTAAGAGTCTCACTTTCATTTCCTGTCAGTATTCACCTTATTTTCCAAAACAGAACATGTGGTTTCAGAGAACAAATTACGTTGTGTTTGTTTGAACAAAATGGGGTCCTAGCTCATGACTAGCCCTCCTGAACACCAGGATAATAACACAAAGAAATAAAATTAAAATGTGTGCACTCCATTACCAACCATTGACAGGGAAGGTTTAAACAAAAACAAAAACAAAACAACAAAAAAAAAGGAAAGAAAAGAAAAAAGAAAACAAAGTTACTTTATCTCCTAGTTTTGCAACTCTAACACAACATTTTCCTCACTTCACTTACCTCCTCAGAGCTCCAGTGCTACTTTGTCCTCTTTCCCATTTCCCAGGAAGCATTTCTACCTCACAGCAGAGAAACTGCTTATGGTAGGAAAATACTTGCAGTACAGCCTGAAACCACAGCTCTCCTTTTGGCACCAGCAGTAGGTCAGGCAGCTCCTCCTATTTAGTGCCTGCTATCCACTCTTTTCTCTGTGCCATATCCCACCTGCACTGGTACAACTGCTTGTGTGGCTGCAATGAACTGTATCAGGAAGCCAAATCCAGGTTAACTAAAGTCTTCTTTGCTTTCCCTTTTCTGTAGGGTTATTTTTAACCTAGATCAATCTCAAATTCAGTTCACCTTGTTGTCTCATAAATAGTTACTCCAGCACACTTGAGGGCACAGAGGCAGGAAAACAAGTGGCAGGGGATAGAAAACCAGAACTGCAAATGAAAGAAATGCTTATGAAATGGCACTTTGTACCTGAAACAAAGACAAAGCTTGAGAGCAGCACTGCAGGGTACACTTTTTACCAAGTTCTAGCCTTAAATTTCACAAGTTGATAAGGAAAATCCCCACTGACTCAAGGTTCCTAACACTGAAAACTTTGCAAGTTTAAATGCTAGAAGCATTGATTAAATAAAACAAAACAAACCAGTCTACTCATATCTGATCTGGATCTCACTTGCTGTATAGCAGAAACAATATTCTTTATTAAACCAACCACTACAGTTTAGGAAAAAAAGCTTCTGGACAAACAAGTCTAGATGCCTAGAAAGTATGCAGGCAAAACACAAAATCTGACAGCCTTCCCAAAGGAGCTCTGTCCAAAGGAGGAATGTGCCAGCTCCAGAAGAGCTTTCATTATCTGGGGAAGACTCCCTGCCAGTCTGGTGTGGAGTGGAGCAGAGCCCTCCATTCCACACTGTAACCTGCACTGCTGCATCCTTCCATTCTGCTCCCTGAACCAATGGGAGCTTTCATCTTCGCAGCACAGCATAGCCTTAACTAGGCTAAGGAACATAGTGACTTGAAAACTATGAGAAATCCCAGCATTATCCAAGATACTACTTTTCATTATGTCACGCCTACAAATGTGGATGGGTAGATGAACAAACACTGAACAAACCCAGCAAGGAGGGAATGCCAAGTAAATTAAAATACTCGGTCTTTAGAGTAGTCTGAGCCTGTAATAAAGGCCTAACCACAACAGCTAAATACAAACCGATTTATCACTTGGAGGCCCTTCTGACCTTCTGTTATGCTACCATGTGGTTATCTTTAATGAGTGATAACCTCCCTCTTTGCTAGTCCAAGCTGTGAATAAGCATTTTGTTTTGAATTAAAGCAGAATTTTCAGATGGTGCCTCTCTTCACATGATGCACACTGGTAGTCTTACATTGGCAATTACAGCAGAGGGATTTTCAGGTATTTCTTCAGCATGTCATTACAACTATTTATTATTTTCTTATTGCTGAAACCTACCCGATTAATAGATGATACAACCCCAACATAGTGGGAAAGAAACTTTACATACATTTAGAGACGTTATTCATGCACACCATTCCAGCATCACTCCAATATATATTGTTAATTACTCTGTATACAATACATATTTTAGTTGATGTTCTGATCCAAGACCAAGGCTCCAACTAGCTACCCATTTCAAAATTGGAGAGCTAAACTTGATGAGCAAAAGAAAAAAAGACGTTCTCTGTTTAACAAAACTACACTCTGATCAAAAACACTGAAGCAAAAGTCTCTGGAAAAGTGATAGGGAATCAGCCTACCTTGGGATACCAATAGATACCAACAGAGCTTTTCATCTTTACTTCATCAGCTTTAATTTAACCAAGGTCAGCAGTGATAGTCTTGCCTCATCTAGTCTTAACAAGAAATGAACTTGTGGTCTCTTTTGGTCTTAAGGAAAAAATACAACAAAATGACCCAGCAGTGAATACACATGAAAAATAAGGAAAAAAAACCTGTCACTTTTAAAGAAATGTACCCAAAGGAGGTTAAAATCTGCTGGAAAAAGAAAAAGTAGAAGGCTGCATCTTCCTGTCAAGTACACTTCAAAGGAGCACTACTTAATAATTATAAGAGTTAAAATGCAAAGAATTGACTGTAATGGGAACTCTGTCATACTGAAGATACGAGGAGGAGAAGGAGGAGTGAATGAACATAAAACTCACATGCAGAATACACATCACACATTCTGTACTTTGCTATTTAAAAACCAAAGAAGTTAAAGTTAGTAAAATCATGCTGGATTAATAGAACTGGAGATCTGGCTACCAGGTAAGAAGATACACGTACAGAATTATGCTTTGAAAATCATGTAGTTTCCTTTTAAAATACATTTTAAGAGCAATTTGCTACCACATACTGCCACACAAAAAGCAGCAAAGACCATCTGAATCCCAGCAAATAAAATTCAGAAGCCAAGCCCACATCATCAGGATCTACCGGAAGAAGAGAAAGTTTCCAAATCTTCCAGTCCCTAAGGAGTGTATTCTAATCCCCTGGTCTCTTATCCAGTTTAATGGTTATAAAGAAAGAGACAACATCTCCCCTAAGTACTCTTGAATCTGTGGGGGGAACAGAGGAATGGACAATGGAGGAAACAAATTAACCCAACAAAAACCACAAACAAAACACCAAGTGGGATTACTATTAATTTATAGCCAAACCTCCTGCTGTCATGTATGACATTCCATTAGATATTCCTTTGCATATCTAATAGGGCAAATAATTCAGAGCCATATATCATAATTACTCTAAAAATCTGTATTACTGTGTTATCAGAAGTAAAATACACAAAACTTTCTACAAAGTACATAGTTTTGCAGGGCTGACATTCATTCTAGTTTTGAAAGTAGTTCTAGTCAAGTTAAAACACTCCTGTTCTGTATAAAATTAATAATGATTTTGAAAGTAACAGATTTACTCGGTAAATTAAAAAGTTATGTGACCTTTTTTAAACCTCAGATGTATTATAGTTATGTTTCATGCTACTTTCAAAATTTATTCCAAGATAATGAATTATAATAAAGCTAACATTTTCCTACATTAATTGCAACAAGTTAAGGAAGACTCCCTGAGGCCTTTTTAAAAAAACCCATAATTTACTACATGTCGATATTTTTAACTTATAGGTTGCAAAAGTTCTCAACAACTGTAAATTGAGCAGCTGAAAAAAACCTCAACAAACAATGAAGAGAATAATTAAATGAATATTAGGATGAGGAATCAGAGTAACTTATGGCAACTAATAATTGTGTCTCTCCAGATTTCAAATGAAAGATTCTTATTTACTATTTTAAAAGGCCCTCAGAATTTGTAGGTTGCTGCGCCCTGTGGAAAACCATGAAAGCATTTAAAACAAATAAAGTTTAAAATGGAGCCAGAACCCTGAAGCTCCTCGTTATCAAATAACAACTTTTAGTTTTGGTCCGCCAAGTCAAAATCCAATGCATATTAGGACAACCTGGAACAGAAGGCCATAGAAATAAACCCCTGACAGACTACACTGAAGCTTTCCTTTCCATCTTCTGCATACACAATGTATCTTGCCCTCCCTGTTACACAAGCCCGATCCACTCTTGTGGCAACCAAGCTTAAGAAACCACCACCACTCAGATTTCATTCACTTGCAACTTCAGCCCAGAAATACTACAAAACATTTGCTCTCATCTACTACTGGTGCTCACATACTCATGGTTTTATTCCACTTCATTGCCTAAGTGAAGTAACAAGTACTAAAGATACTTGACTAAAAATGGAAAGCTACAATAAATGAGAAGGATATAAGGGCCATAGTTGGGTGAACAGCATTTTCTGTGCTGAACATAGACAGTGCAAGTGGTCTCAAATTACACTTCATGAACTAGTAAGTACAGTTATCAGGGGAAGCCACGTTACCCTTCATTGTTCTTCCAGGGACCTTAACATGCCCTTGATCCACACAATTCCATAAGCTCCATGCATGGATCAAGAGTGTAACACCACCTTTAGAATTGTAACATCACCTTTAGAATTCAAAGCTGGATATTCTTCTGTTACCCCTTCAGTTTCATTTTCAGTGTCCTGTAGTCTGGAATGCATACTACTGAGGACGCTTAACATGCAAAACTCGAAAACTGGTTCAACAGTGCAAATTAATAATTCAGAAATAGTAAAGCTCCATCACATTTCATGTTTTTCTTTAGTTTTTAGTTGCCATGTGTCATATGAATAGATAACAATTAACATTCACTGACAGTAAACCAAACATTGTTTCTAATAAATAATTAGTTGTATAGTATTCATATATTATCAATCTTCCATGGTAAGTGAATCCTAGTCTTTTCCAGCAGTATGTCAATGATGACCAATTTTTTCTCCTGGTTACAGGAGCTGTATCATTACAGAGCTTTTTGCTGCTAAATATACTGAGTAATTAAACATCTGAGCTTGATGGCTCTAGCAGCATTTCATTTTTAAACTAACAAAGGGAAAGAGAAAGGTTCTGAAGGAAACTCCTTCTACAGTCTAAAAAATACTGTATTTTGTAATATGAGAATTCATTAAAATGGAAGTAAACATTGTGCGTTGTAGTGTAATTTAATTGCACCAACTAATAGTGGTACAGTTACCATGAAGTACAAAACATAGTGTTTTGTCATCTGAAGTACTTCAAGCAATCCACGCTCTCCATACTTATCTTTATAGTTAGACTACAATACTTCCCATCAACATTAATACACTCAACTGAAAAATAAAACCATTAAACAGTAATGGTCAAATACTCAGACTTGGATTATGAAGTCTAAAATAATAGTGAGCTAAGACACAAGAACTGAAAGGTGAAACCAACAATCAGCGCTGGGTAGGTCAGGCAGAGCAGAGCCCCTGCTCCCACAGCTGGAAGCACCCACTGCAGATCCCTGGGAAGCTGGAGGAATGCTGTGTGGGCAGGACCCAGCCTATGCAAATCGGGCTACCCAGTTCTACCCCAGACATCAATAGTAAATACACAAAAATACACAAACTAAAAACACAAACAAACAAAAAACCAAACAAAAACAACTTCGATGTTAAATTCTTTTCCATTTTAATGCCCTAGGATTTTCCAGTAACAAAGGGTATTGTCACAACACTGAGCTTGCACAACTGCCTGCTCACTATGTCTTGTCTTTACTCTTATCCATCACAAACGTACCCAAAGTTTTTCACTAGAAAAGAAGTCAAAATGAAAAAGAAAAAAGTCTAGGGTTTTCTTCCCAACAACTGAATCAGCTTTATATTGTTTAAAGTTATGCTGAAATACTCAGAGGGGGAAAAAAAACCCAACCAACCAACAAAAACAAAGCAAACAAATGAACAGAAACACCAGCAGAAAGCTCCCTGCCATGACGAGTTCAGATCAATGCTTTTGTCTTCCATTTTACCGAGGGCTCAGAAGAGCAGCGCAGTACCGAGGGCTCTCCCAGCGCGCTCCCGAGCGATGTAAACACGCCGCGGGGCTGGGGCTGCGCCGCGGGGCGCGGGCACGGCCGCGGGGTCACCGGAGCTGCACGATCCGGGCGAGCACAGGAGTTTCTGACCTACATTCCCCGTAGCGGTAGCGGGATGAAAACCCTCCCGCCGCAGACGGAGCGCGGCGGGCGGGCGGCCTCCCCCGCCGGCAGGGTGTGTTCGGGGGTGGGGAAAGCGAGCGGGCCGGGGCGAGGATGGAGGCTGGCGGAGGCGCCGACACCTGCCCGCCGACACCGCGGCCCCGCCGCCGGCTCCTCCTCCACCGGGGACGGACACCTGCTGCGGGACAGCCGCACGCGCGGCCCGGCGGCGGCCTCGGCCCGGCGGCCGCGGGCGGGTTTGTCCCGCTGGTTTCCCGAGAGCCCGCTGAACCCCGTGGCGGGGCGGGCGTCGGGCGAGCTCCCCGCGGCGCCGCGCAGGCCGCGGCCGGGCCTGTAGGGGCGGGGGGCTCGGCCCGAGGCCGCGGGGCCTGCGGCGGCGGCGACGCGGGGCGGGCGCGCCAGGCCCGGCCCCGGGCCCTCCTCCGGGAGCGGAGCCGGGCGGAGGCGGCGGCGGCGGCGCGTCCCCCTCACTCACCGCTCTCGATCTCGTTGCCCTTCTTGGCGGTGGCTGCGTTCCCCATGGCCGGGCCGGGGCGGGGGGCGGGAGGGATGCCGGGCGGGGGCCGGGCCGGGCTCGGCTGGCGGGGCGGCGCGGCCCGCGGGCGCGGCGGCGGCAGCGGCGGCGGAGCTGCCCTGGCCCCGCTCTGGGTCTCTGTGTCTCCGGCCGCCGCGGAGGAGGAGGCGAGCGCTCTGCCCCCTCCCCCGCCCCGCACTCGGCGGAAATGACGGCCGGGGCGGCGCCTCCTCCCGCTGCGCCGCCCGCGGGGGCGCAGCCGACCATGGCCGGGCCGCTGCCGCCGCCTCGGGCGGGGGCTGGTCCGGGCAGGGGCTGCGGGAGGCCGGGTGGCGGCCCCCGCCCGGCAGCGGCCCGGGGGGGCGGGGGCGGCGGATGCCCGCGGCCTTTGTACGCGGGGTCTTGGCAGCCGCCGCACCCCCGGCCTGGCGGTGGCGGCCCCCGAGCGCCCCCGCTGCCGCAGGGCAGGCGCGGCCCGGCCCGCCCGCGGGGCAGCGGCCGAAGCGGGGGCGAGGCCGCCGCTGTGCCCAAGGTGACCCCGGGAGGCCGCGCGGGCCGCGGCCCTGCGGCTGTGCCCGCCCCGCGCCCCTGAGCATCCCCGAGGACACCCGCCCGGGCCTGCACCCCGGCGGCCGACGGGAGGAAACTCGCACTTGCCGCCTGTTCAGTGACTGTTTTTACACGGCTTACCAGACTATAGGAAAAAAAAAAAAAAACGTAGAAAGCAAGCGAGCTGCCAGGAAAGAGGTTTTTTTTTTTTCCTCCCCCCCTTTTGCTGCCACCCATCATAAATAGCTACAGCTACACATTTTCAAGTGGTATTGTGACTTTCAAGTTGATGATAGCTCTCCTTATATATTTATCATGTGAAACACTTTGAGTGTTTTAGTTCTGGAAGGAAATGCTTATCAAAAAAAGGCTCTATTTTATGTGCTTTAAAGTGGAGAGAGTGGAGAGCAGAAGTGCTAATCTTATGGATCACAAACTGTATATATTCTGCCAGGACAATGTATGTGATACCCAGCCTCTTTTAGCAGCATTCTTTCCCCAAGGCTGAAGGAATTGTTCTGGCTACCGTCCTTCACAGGGGCTATCAAAATCCTCTCCCAGCACCGTGGGCTGCCTGCTCGTGAAGCACACACTGTCACAGTCTAATACTGAATTACCTTACTATAAGACAGGATTTTATACACGTACGCTAATGCACATTAAAGTAGATACTTCAAAGGAAAATTCCAGTTTCCTGAGCCGGTGCAGTGGAGTACCTTGTATGGGAACACTGGGCAGATCTAGCCAGTGTGTGCTCTACCTTGACAGTTGTACAAGCTGCCTGGATTATATGGCTACAAAGTTTTGGGAACACTTACCTGAATTACCTTGATGTAGGTTGAGGTTTGATCAATGAACTTTTCAGTTTAAGGGACTTTCTTCTGATTTTCTTCACCTTTTCCCTTGCATTATCCTGATCTGTGTAATACTGCTTTCTTCAGGGGAGTAGCTGTGTTTCTATGATTAAAGTAGCTGTCTCTGAGGAAGCCAGGTCTCTGTTGCTTTGAAGATCAGAAACAAGACTCAAACACTGAGGAAATAATCTGCAAATCATTGGGGGCAGTGAAGCAGCTACTATTGAAGAGGGCTGTCTCATTTTGCCAAAGCTGGAATCTGTACATTCTTTATGGACTTAAAAAGAGGTTCAGCGAGTTATCAGTAATTCACTCTGCCAAGGAATGGCATGTGGATTGCAATGGCCAGATCTGCACCAGGAGGAGAACTTAAGCATGGGAAAAGGAGAGGGTAGTTTTGCCATCTGTCGTCTCGATCATTCATACAATGACAAAAAATAGAACTCTGAGGTGCTATAGTATTTAAATAAACATCTGAAGATGATGTCTCAGGCAAAGATCTTATCCCAGTTTTAAATGTTTTCCCCCTTCCAGCCATCATAATTTTCATTTTGGCCAGATTGAGTCTGAGTCAGCTGATTTTCATCCAGGTGCTGACAGGCATTTTGATATCCTTGAGAAGACAGCAGTGGTATCGCTAACAAATGAGATATGCTGCAGCATCTTTAGCATATTCCTGGTACAGCTCATTCCTTTGCTAGCAAATTGTGCTGGAAAGGCTGCATATGTGGGAATCCACCAAGGTCCAATAGACATTACTGCCCTTTGGGTCTTAGTGGACAAAGATCTGCTGGTCATTGCATGTATTCCAGCAAAATCCTACATATACATGCCCAGCACCATATATGTGTGTGTGCACCAATGCAATGACATTAGTTCTCAAATAACCACATGCACTTACTGCACATGCAGCAGTGATGGATTTGCATAAATGTTTTTACCCAAGCACTCTTTTCTTCAGAAATCTAATAAATAAAATTCAACAGTGCTGTGAAACATTAAATGAACCATACCCATGGTCATAGCATTACATGTGTAGGTGAAGATAACAGAAATAAGGAGTTAGAGCTGGATGTTTGTATTCACATTCACACTACTCACACATCTTATGCTATATAAACAATTTAATAGTCATTGATTAACTGCAAAACATACCAATGATTATAGATATTATGTGTATACCATCACTTAACATTCAGACTGTCAACTCTTATTCCAGCCCTAATCTTTAGTTTCCTTAATTTTCTTATATAAAATCTCTTTATGCTGAAATGCCTTATATCACTGCTTATATACAAGTAGCTTGTCTTCTTTCTTTCAACACAATTGGTTAAAAAATAAAGTAATGCAAATATGAACGATTTCCTGTCTCTGTATGTTAAAATATTTCACTAAAGACCCAATCTGAAAATTCAAATTTCATTTGTTTTGCTGATCTATATGAGATTTTTAAAAATACACTCTAGGAAAGTCAACTCAGCCATTTTAGAACTGTATGGATTTGATGATGTTGTTTCAGTGACTCTCAGCAGGTTTTCATCCTTTTTTTTACAGATTTGTTGGCAACTGTCAATTAGGAATACCCTAGCAAGACCAGCCCTTCACTCTGATAGAGCCGAAAGTTCTGTATCAGACGTATAATTCCCTCATGAAACTCATGTATTTTACCCTACATAGACTTAGAATGAGAGGGTCATTTCAGGACAAAAAAGATAAATTTCTTCTAGATTAATGACTCTCAGGTGTTTTTAGTAGAAATCACCTGTTCCTATGGTAATTACTTCTGGAGCCACATATCCTTTCACTCTATAATCATTCTGATTTCTAGATGAGATAGCATTTCTGTAGCAACTACAGCAGTTGTTTTCAATACACATTTGAAACAATTTGCTAAATTTAAATCATTACGCGTCTTCATTTTCTTCTCTTGCATTTGAGATGTGCCTGCAGTGCAAGGGGTTGGCATATACTGATTGATGGTTTAATCCATCCATCCTGATCAGCCTCACCCTGACGGTGTGGGCTCTGCTTGGGTCATGAATATGTACCTGCCTTAGTTGGGATTCTCTTTCTGAGGCCAGCTTGCCTTAGCATTGCAGCACTGCCTCTAAACTGCAGGGTTTAGAATAGCAAATTAGACTGCTCTTCCCAAAATCCCACATTCCTGCATCTTTGAATACCCCTGGCAGCCTCCTTCTCTCTCCTAAACAGAATGATATATTTGGCATTTAACTCCTTGTTTTCCTTTTGGGTTGTTCCAGGCTACTGGCACATTTCCCGCTCTCAGCTAACCCCTGTTCTGCCAGTGTGGGATGCTTTTCTAGCAGGTTGCTAACGTGCCAAGAAGCATATGCATTTCTTTGTGAATATGGAAGATATTTTCCAAATTTTACAGCTTCTGACCCAGAAACAGGAATATTCATCACTGCAGCATAATTCCAGACCTGCCAAGAATATATCAATTATGTCATGTAGATGTGCTAAGGGAAAGGATGAAAGCAGGAGTACAGCAATTTCCCCTGCTCCCTGTACCAGCTATACAGACAGCAATAAACTACATCCTTCTGCAGGGAAGGCTTAATCTACTGATGCCAAATTCATTCCAGTTGAAGACCCACCTACTTAGAGAGAAGTGAAAGGACTTACGTCATGTTTCTACAATATCTGAGATTGCCAACTCCTGAATCCACTATGAAACAAAAGCAACTTGGCCAAGGACTTGCTCTGCCAGATCTTCTGAAAAATATTCTTTGATGCCCTTCAACTGGGAATCCAAGCAGAATCTGGGGCCTCGGGAAAGTGTTTGGCACACCATGGATGTTACAATTTTGAGGGACGTTTTAGTTTACTCTTAACTAAGGGCAGCCTGGGCTTCCTTCAGTGTGACTAACTAGACTTAAAGCAAAAAGCTCCAAAGGAAGTTTACATCAGCAGCCAATACTTCACCACTGCCACCCTTTCCTTCTTTCTTGGCATTAGATGTTTCCCAAATATTTCCCAAGGTACCCACTGATCAAAAAAAAACCGTATAAACATAGAAGGAAAGACTTTATATATTCCCTTATTGATTTTTACCTGCAGTTCACCACAAGCCTCTCAAGAGCCATAAAGTTGCAAGGTGGGGTTTTTTCCTAATGTTTTAGACCTAATTTAACAAAATAGGCTATATGCTTTTGCTGTCAGTATTGCTCCCTACAAGAGAGCATTTGATCAATTTTCTATGGATGGTGGCTACATATTAATTCACGACAGGAGGTGACAGGTGCTGTGTTGAGGTCAATGTCCTGCAGAACTGACATGTTTTTTTCAGAGATAAACTACAGACTGCCTTAATGGGCAAGTCCAGCTGCTCAGTTCTTGGCCTTTATCTTCAATGATCATTTGGCAGTGGGCGTAGTCTCTTGCTATCAGCCAAGCTGCACTTTTTCAGTTGCTTATAATTGCTCTGGAAATTATTCCATATTTGTAGAAGATACTCCTCTAAATTTATGATTCAGAAGAAATTGCTAATTACTGTTATGGAAAATTCATACTGACTTATCTCTGGAACTGGCTTTGTGATTGTTTTGTGGGTATCTGGCTGCCATCAGCTCACTTGAAAAAATTCCTTGTAAGATACTTTATGTTATCTTTATTTGCTACACTTCTGAAAAGCTGATTTTGTACATATTGAGTAGAGGAAAGCAAACAAAAAATTACACATTTTTTCTTGTATTTTTAGTAGTTTAGCAACATATTCATACTGCTGCATGTGAACTATAGCAGGAATGAAACATAAGTTAGCACTGATGGTATACTTGTCTGACATTTAATTTTAGTTTACTCCCACAGAATTGAATAGAAATACTACTTGTGTAGTCAAAGTTATTAGAAAATGCATAAATGCATAGCTGTTTAAAAAAGTATATAGTAAGCCACTTTCAGGGTAGTTGACTTAATTACTTACATATTTACCATAACTGAGAGGTGATCAATATTATACTGTTTGTTCTTCCTGTACATTAAGGCTCTGAATAACCTTCTATTGAGTTAAGAAGATTAAAAACAAAAATGAAAAATAATGGTGTTTTAAATTTATCTTTTTTGGTCTTTTCTACAGAGATCTCCAAGTTAATTACAGCTGTTAATTTAAAGTAGTCTAAGGTATATCAAACACCTCAGGATCTATTTTTCTTCGGAATTAAAAATGGCCTTAATTCAGTTTAGCCTAACTCACTTTGGAAGTGGAATATGCTAGGTTATCTGAAGGTCATTTTAATTCTAGCTGGGAAAGTTCAAGGAGTTCAGCAAGCTTTCCTACACACTCTGCATCCAATAACTGGGGAATGATGAGGAACTATTAGTCTCACATCTAAATCTAGGCTTCACTGTATTCTGCTCAAATGTATGTCCTGTAAATTGTATCCCACTGTCTCATATCACTGCATTGGTTAAAGACGTCTAGCTAAAAAGGTTCTTAATGTACAATCAGCTCTTCTGCTGTAACATCTTTTGTAGTGCCATCTAAAAATAGGAAGACAGTGTGAGATGGTTTTCCTGGTTTATTTTTTATTTCTACAAGCACATCTTTTAGACAGAAGAAAAATCACTTTAATAAACCAATACTTTTATCCCTTTATTTTTCTACAACCTGCTGCTTTAATCTCAGAGTTACAGCACAGTTCCTGGAAACACTGGGAGCTGTGCATATACAGAGGCCTAACCGAAGGTAATATGTCCCATTTGCTCTTATGTTTATTATTTCTTCTGCGCCCATCACTTTTTGTTGCAAGTGTTTTTATTCTAAAGAAAACAATCATCCAAGGCAGCAACATGCAGTTTCTTCATGGTTCAAACCCCTGGCACTTGAAGACAAATTAATACAAGCTTGTGCTTAATGTTCAGCATCTTCCGTCTGCTTTATTTGGTTGTTATTCCTCGCTCAGGAATTCAAGCTCTGGGTGTTTCTCTGCCTCTCATATCTTTGTCTTATGGTATTTTCAGCTCTTGGTAATATCTAAGGCTCTTAAGCACTGTCCAGTCCAACACTTATTCAAGCACTAGTTTCTTGGCACATTCGAAATTGCCTCATCTGGACATCTGGAGTCTGCTTCTCCCAGGAGTCTATTTCTGTATTATTTGCTCTACTTTCTGTTGAAAACCAGTGGCTTTCTAAAGTTGGAAGGGTTTTAATTTTTTTTTTTTAATCTACAAATCTTCAATAGATCTTATGCTATGGCAAGGTAGTACCATGGTTTATCGTTCACCTCTAGCAGATAAAATTGTCACCCCAATCTTATAAAGCAAAAGACACTTTTAAACATTGAGGACCAAAGCGTATAACTCAAATATGTTTCATTTTTATTTAGAATGCAATACTCCTCATTTTTTGCAACAGCTTCATGAATATCCTCCTTTTCTTGGATTCCTGAGAAGTGTTAAATATGCCAAATGCATCAGCACTTGCTATTTTCAGAAGGAAAACCTCCATCTGATAGACTTGCTTTTAAATAACATGTGCTACTTCCAGATGTACACTGAAGTGTTCTCGCATTCTTTTCCAGTAGTTTCTGGTATTTCCAGAGTTTGAACCTTTAAATGCTTCAATTTCTTCTCAGTGTCCTTTTTATTTTTTTATTTTTTTAAATACTTTTTTATTGCTAGTGCTATGAATGAATGGTCATTCCAGGCTCAGAGGGTTTCAGTTGATGTTTTTCAGTCAGGTGCTTGCAGTGCTTTTTTCATACACTTGCAAGCCAGAAAGTGAAATGTCTAAAATAATATTTAGATGAGTAACTCTTCATTAGGAGAAATAATAAGAAAAAACAATTATAGTATCATATTCATAGGTGTGAATGTATTGAAAAAAAAATCCATGCAAGAAAGAAAGAGTAAAAGCCACTTGGCATATGAAAAAAAAAAAGCAGCCAAAAATAGCTTATAAAGCTTATTTACTATTTGTGGATTTCTTTTAGTTTGTCTTTGGCTCACAAAGTTAAAAGGAGAAATATCGCAGTGCATGCCAAGAAGAACTTATTAATTCTCATTAGCACAAAGAAGAAGTGGTTTTTTCAAGTGGTTGTAATGCAAATGTCAATATAAAAGTTTTTTCCTCTCAGCTCCAGAGTCTGAGAAGCCATTGTCTGACTATGCTTTGAAATTAGTAGATGTTCTGTATATTTGATAGATGTATGTCTGATTGGCCAAGAAAGAGAAGTTGAGTGTTTTCAAGCATTGTTTTAATCTCCTGAAACAGAGAACTTTGACTTTTATTTGCATTTAGTCCAAGCCAGATTTTCTCTAAATTCAGTTTCATCTCTGAAGTATAGAGGTAATTTTCTAATAATAGCTGAAATAAATGTAATGCTTCCAGTGGAGCTTTTATTTTTAAAACCCATTTAAAAAGATGAGAACCATGTGAAATACAGTTTTTGCACATGAATGTGAAAGACAGGGCTTTTAAATTGGTACTAAGTATTAGGATTTTAACCATCACATTTCCAAGAAAGAACGCCATTCTTTTTGTGCAAAGAGTAGATGCCTCCCCAAGTAATATATAGCCAATAAATGTCTATATATAAAAATTATCCTCAAGCATTTCTCATTTCCAATGCTGTAATTCCTTTCAAATAACTTCAGGTAAAATGAATCAATCAACATCTCTAACAGAGGATGTGTAGAAATCTGACTGTCTTTGGGATAACATTTGCATTTATTTCTCATGCTCAGGTGCAACATTTTAACTCAGAGGTGATGGCATTATATGTGTAGATCACTTGAAGCAGCTAGATAGCAAAGCTTGTCCATTGATATTTCTCCTCAGAAATTTTCCTTTTCATCTACTTTATCACAGTAAAAGTTGTTTTGTGATTTAATCAGATATTTTTTGTTCCTCCTAGTTTTACTTTTTTTATACTGCTAAAAAAAATCATATTTCCTTTCCTCCCAAAAAACGTTCTTTTCTATCCTCCAAAAGCTTTATATGCCTTTAGTGTTACACTTTGCTTTTCCTTCTTTTCTATCCCTTTTGGCCTCCGTTTGCTTTTTTTTCCTCCCTATTCTGTTTACTTGCTCTTTCCCTTCACTGTACTGCAGATTGACTACCAGAATTGTTATTTTGTAAGAGTTCAAAAAACCAATGGAATTCAGCAGCACAGTTTGGTGGTGTTTGTCATCCCTTGCCTCCTCCAAATACTCCATACATTAGATCTTAATTTTCACTGATAGTGTTGAACAAAAACGAAGGCATGTCTAAATCAGTCAGGGCCTTTCCTCATCATTACTGTGGAGACAAATCAGATTTCTGATCCCCTGAGTACACACAAGCAGGGGGAAATGGCCATAAAAGCCATTGCTGATGAGAAACTATTTTTTTCTGAAGTCTCAAATTAAATCTTGATTTCTTCATAATGAAATGAATTTTTACCATTAGTGACATCAGGATGTTTCTTGCAACACTGGACCTGGGTATGTTTTCTAGTTTTGTGCCTGATACTCTTCATAAGCTATCTCAAAGAAAATACTTCTCTTGCATCTTCTTTCTCATTTCTGCAGGTACATTGCATCAATTGATTGAAGAGACATGAGTATAGTTGACCATATCCATTCCTCAAAGTTAGCATAGGGTATTATATTGAATAGGCACAAAAGACATGTTAGAAATGGTTCTTGGGTAAATTACTACTGCTTCCTATAATTTCTTAGAAATGTTAAATCCAGGTTACAATTGCTCTCCTTCAGTTTAGAGTTCATTTTCCCTCTAAATGACATGGGAGGAATATTTGTTTTTCAGTTCATTGTCTGTTTGAAGGAGGAGCTAAATGGTTTGTATACTGATCCTTTATCATGCAAATATTAATAACACCATCAATACCAATACTTACCATTTATAGAGTGCTTTTTCATCCACAAATTTTAGGTTTATACAGTTAGAAGTAAAAGGCTTCTTTTTTTCAGTGGTGTTGAAGAGCAGGATTTCCATGGCAGCTGGGATTTCAAGGAAGGAGGGAAGAGAAAGGCTGGGCTTCAGGACAGAAAAGAATGTTTGAAAATGGTAGAGAGAAGAAAATGAAGCCAGGAGAACTGGAGCACATACATATGCAGGAGAGAGGAGAACAGATAAAATAATTATGGGAGAATTGTAGAACTTGCCTTATGCAATGGGAAAATATGCAATCGAGTCGTTTAAGAAGGATAATAGGAGATGGTAACGTTTCTCATTTGGAGAGAAAAAGTGCTGCTTTAATTAGGAGAAACTGTGATTTTGTTACAATCTTAGCAATACACACACTGTCCAGGTTCATCCCTGCGTGTGTGTGCTCCATGTCTTCTGCTATCATTTCCCTGATGACTCTGAGTGGAGCAATTTGCAGACTTCTGGTCCAGACACAATCTTTTAATATATGTTGGTACAGCTGCATCACAGTGGGGGACTAATTTTGAATGGGTCTCTGTTTTCTATCATAATTTAAATAGTCACTCAATAATGTTGTCACTGCCACTTCTTGGACATAAAAATCCAATGAGATCATAAGGAAATGTAAATTATGTTAATATTATCTATTACAGAAAAAATTACAGTCCATAGTCTGAATCAAACTCACCATGTCTATGTAAAGTGTAATTGTAGTAGTCTTTTGTTTCGTTGCTACAACAAGCAGTTGTAGGAAAGGATTTGCTAAAAATTTGGAGGATTCTCCTACCCCAGGCTGTGTTTCTCTGCAGGCAAGGCTCCTTTCCTTGATGTGAGTTTGGAGCCCACAGCACAGACAGGGCAGGCCCTTTTAAATCTCTGTTTTATCTGGTTGCCTAGACAACCCCTGTAAACATCAGTGGAACAACATGTGGTCTTCAAAAAGCTGGGGACCTTGAGGAAAAGCGAGGTCATCTGGGGACAGGCAGATCCAGTGTAGCCTTACCTATATGAGCAGACAGAGATTTTTTCACAGACTTGTTTTGCACATTTCTTTTTGAACACTTCATGCTCTTATAGTCTGTTTTCATTTGTGATATATGGAAAAAATAAACATGTTTCCTGGCAGCAGTTTTTCTTCTTGTTTTCTATATTGCTTTCTGTTGTGACATAAATATATACTGATTAAATATTTATATGTAATGAAAGAAGAATATGAGAAAGAACACTTTGACTATACAAAAGTGACAACTCCACTTTTTTTGATAATATGATTTTTCTTTATAATATGATTTTTTTCATTTTGAGGTGATAGCTTTAGAAAGGTGAAAAACCTAATAGAAAGTGATTAAACGTATTAGTGAAATTCAAATAATGGTGAAAAAGTTACCATTTGCAATATGTGTTGCCATTAAACATGATAAATAGAGGGGTTAAATATTTGTTAGCTGATACATATTTCAAAGCTTTTTTGTTACTGATACGAAACAGCAGGATCTATCTTACACAGATTTCTGAAGAAATAATGAAAAAAAAAAATCAAACCCGCCTCCCACAAAATAAGAAAACAATCTAGCACCACTGTGTCCTGGATAATTCAGAACTCTTTATTTTTCTTTTCTCCCTAGCTAATGTTTTAAAAGGTCTTCTTTCCTGCCAGTGTTTCAATACAACAAGTTGTTTCAGAAAATTATTATTACTGCTGTATTTATTGTTAAAAGTAGTAATATAAAGTTATTACATTACTACTTTTCCAGATTTAAAATAATGTATTATTGCTATATATCTCTCCTGCTATCTATAAAAGAATTGCTGTCCATGGGAGATATATAGACAGATGAACTCGGTCATAGATGAACAACCAATTAACTTTGAACTCTTTTTTACATCTCTAATGTTTAAGACGAAAACCTCCATTTAGTCTGTGTTAACATGATAGCTCTATAACTTATACTCAATATAAAAATACTCCTCTTAAACTTTAGCTATGAAAAACTTATATAATTTCATATGTAAAATCTTTGAGTTTGCAGTTAAAAGATGAAATAAGTCTGAAGTAGTAGCTTTATTGGGCTAACAGGATCTCAAAAATAAATATTAAGTTATTTAGAACTTGTGGTTGAATCCTGCAAAAGTCATCCTTGCCATCATTATTCTGAGAGGAAAAGGAATATAAAGCAATTCTTTTTTATGTAATCCAAATTCACACAATCTTAAGTCCTACATAGTCTTTAAAATGAGAATGAAGTAATCAGAAAATCTGTCTGAGGAAAAACAGGGTAAAATGCAGAATAATTAAATTGAATGACAATTTTAATCCTCTGTTACTGTGGCTGGACCTTTGAATGGTAGCATGACATTTTCATGGAGCTGCTGAGTCAACTGCACTTTTTATAAAATGTGACATGTTCTTTCTCTTCTACTTACTGTATTGCAGTAGACTTTTAGTCTGATCTAGGAGTAAGATGGGACTTGGATTTTAGCAAACCCATAATCTGCCACTGTCTTCTCTGGATCATTGGTGGCAAAACTCTTTTTTTTTAACAGAAGCACTGGCTTTAAAGACATGAAAGTTAATATCAGGCTATCTGTTCTAAATTTGCATTCTACTCATTACCTCAAAGAGAGATAAAACAGGTTTCAAGATGAGAGTTATTTTGTGCATGGAGATTTGCATTCTCTCAGTGAGATCAGTTCATAGCATGCTTCCACAAGTCCTCACTCCACACATCTCAGTTTATTTTATAATCTTTGTTAATAGTTCCTGTTGGTGAGTGCTACACAATAAAGGCAAATTTTAAGTCTCTAAATGTCACAGAGTAAGAGCCAAGAGATATTATTCAGTTTATACAAAATGTTACCTATGTCAGGGTATTCTTAGCTGTCCTGCAAGTTAACCCTTATGTTGTTTACCTTTTTCAGAACCAGAAATTCTTGTTGTAAATAACAAGCAGTATTTGATTGAAACGGCAAACAAAACTATATTGCTGAACAGGGAAGTTCCTTCTACACTCTGCATTAAATTTCATATGCCTATCCAGATAAATATTGGTTAATTTAATATGAGATGCACTGTACAAAAGTTCCTTGTGAAAGATAACACTGAAGCAAAAGTCCTACAATCTCTACTACAGAATTTCAAATAAAATAAAATAAATAAATTAAATTCCAGGTTCCTCTAAAACTTGTTGTGTCAGGGCACTGAGAGCACTAATATGTTAAAGGTGCTGAGAAGCCTCAGCTGGGACCTCCCCACAGCCATGGGCTCAGGAGCTCTGTTGAAGGTCAGCCCTGAGTTCACAGCTCTTGCTGTAGTTAGACTGGAGGAGTGCTGATCACCTGTACAGCCACAACATGGCTGTGGCTCAGGCAGCTCCTCAGCTTGGATTCACTCCAGGTTTTGTTATGGTTCTGCCTGGTAACTGCTGGACCTTATCCTTGCCTATTGACTGACTTCCTGGCCTGACCTTGGATCTGTCTTGTCACTGTGAGAGTGCCTTAGGGTATGATTCTTGATTGGCTTTGTCCATTTCAGGTCTACCTTGTTTCAGGCTAGGGCTGCTCTCATGGATTGTGGGAGCTCTTTCAGCTCATGTTCTCTTAGCAAGGAGCCCTGCTCTTGCTGCCTCCTGATATGTTGCATCTTTAAAACATAAATCTGAATCCTTAAAGGTTCATCTAATTTGCAGAAGACTGAGACTGCTGCACATAGCCCAGATTCAGTGAGTACTTTCTTTCATTGTCTTCTTATGTTCTGTGTTTCTTGTGTGCAGAGCTGACCCATCTCAGTAGCTTCTGATCCTGCAATACTTACTGGCATGTGGCACAAACTCAGATCTGGTAGGATTTATTACGTTGCAAAAGAGACTGCTGTAATTCTAGACTTAACTATTTCAGTAACTGCACATGGATAGATAGTCTTTGTCTCCACCACACAGTTTCTACCTTGCCACTACTCTTAATCTGTGACATCCTATCTTGAGTGGGCAAGGTGTGTGCTCCCTTCAAGCCGCTCACCTTGCCTGGCTAAAGGGCACTCCAGGAAACAGAATTGCATTGTAGAGGCACCCAAGCATCTGACATAATGTATAACTACTTAAGCCCTGATGCATCAGAATTCAGTACATGTAGTTAGATATCTTTGTATTTTGCAGCCCGGTGTATCCTGGTGTATCGGTATTAAGAAGATTTTTTTGCTGTTTAATGAGATTTCTTTGTCTCACTGCCCTAGAGAAATCAGTATGGATTCTAATGTCACCCTACTATGTTGGGGTGTCTCAAACACCTACCTAGTAATAAAATGTTTATGAATGTGAAAATACTTCATCCCTTCTTCAGTGTATTACATGACACAGAAACCTCTATCATCTCCTTGTAAAGAAAGCTAAGCATTCTACTTAAAAAAAAAATCTAAAAGGATTCTATAGTCCTGTTGTTGTTATTAAAAGGTGTTTATCACCACTGCAAAATTAATTTACAGTTGTATAAAAGAAATATTCTTTCTCCCAGTAAGTTAAAAATTGTTACCCACACATTTGGAAACTGTCTTGAGATACAATGGTAATCCAAACAAGGAGGTTCTCATCTAACCTAGGGGTATTTTTGAGAAATTTGTGTGTAGAAATATTAAGGAACTGAAATATTTCCGTGTTTCAATAGTGTGTACTAATGTAATCCAAGTTTCATACTAATAGTCTGCATACAGTTTTATTCTCTTGAAGCAAAAATCAACTCTTCAATAGTCCTTTTCATATGAAAATATTGTGTTTCAGTGAGATGAAGTTTTCTGTATTTTAGCCACTGTAATGAACTTGTGTCTAGAACAAGTAGTTTGGAAATGGTTTTACTTGGTATCTCTACTATAGGAATACTCTGCAGAACACAGATTCTGAAGGTGCTGTATGAAAATCCTACAACATGTTAAGACATATTGAAAGGCATACATTAATAAATATTATCATTCTGATATCAAATCTATTGAGCATGTCAATGGGACCTGGGTGGACTTGGGCACTTCCTTCAGCCAGGGGCTCCAGAGGTCGTATCTCAAGCAGTTTACAAAGTGTGAAGTAAATTAGGTAAACGTTGATAATAGATTTTTCTCAACCTTGTGCGTATTTCAGATCACTGTCTCATGTATGGCTTTTGACAATATACTCATCTGATAGGCACAAATTCATGACCTGATGTGACATTGAACCTGTGGCCTTGGAATGCATTTGAATCTGTATCCATGGCTTTAACAGAAATGCATCAATTTTACCTGATAGGAATGTTGGGAGAGTCACTCTTTTTATGGTATTGCCAAGTGAATAAAAGTTTTGTTTAGGAGGTGTATCACCCTATCCAAACAAATTCTGGCATCTTATGTAAAATGACTTCTTTTCCTCCCAGCATAAGGAGGCCATAATAATGAAAATAAATGCAGACTTTTCTGTCAATTGAATCAACACCTTCAAAAGATGTAGAGCTTCTTTAAGCCGTAAAATTTAGATACCAATTATCTATCCTAAAAATCGTTATGGTAATAGTAATATAACACCCAGTAGTTGTCACATTAAATATATTAATGACCCAAGCACTTCAGATTTATTTCAACAAACCTGCATGGATGAATTTCCACTTACATCCGGTAAAGTATGGATTGAACAGATACTGAGAACTTTTACACAAAGGACAGGCAAGGGAAAAAGCACAATTTTGCTGGGGTCTCATGCCCACTTTTCTCATATTTGACCACATGGCTTAAAATAATGATTTCATTACTATGTCCAACTGCAAAGGAGGAGCAGCCCACACCCCTCCTTCTACTTGGCCTTGCATGACAGCAATAGTGTAAGTAGTAGCATTGTATGAACTTGCCCCAGTTTAGGAATATTTACAAAAACTGGTTTTATTTCCTGGATGACCATAGTAACTCAGTTGACCCACAGATATAAGTTTCCACTTTCCTTCAACTTATGCCTCATTTGATCTTACAGACTTCATACAGTAGAATAATTTTGTTCTTCATGGCTGCTCAACAAAAGGAAATGTTTCTTCAAACTGCTGAAATTCTGGAACTTCCTTTCCTAAAGGCAGACAGCAGATGGAAACTTGAAGATACTTGAAGAAGAACTTCCCAGCTTTGATTATTAAACCAATACAGATGCTCCAAAATGATATTTTGTGTGGTTAAAAATAGAAATGTTCTTATCTTAAAGCTGTTCAAAATAATGCCTGAACCAAAGGAACCTCATTAAGCTTGAGGATAGTTGACTGTAGTCTGTGGATAGCCTTGGTGTTCTGGTATCTGCTTACATCAGTACTGAGTTCACCCAGAGTGTGTTTGGAGTGATGAAGACTATAAAAAGTTATTGTACATTAAATGCTACGTTATGTCAATATCATACTGCTACAGCTTGTAAATTCACATTGATCTGTATAATAAAAGATGTTTACAGCACTAATGAACTCAATCAAGTACATGTTTGCTGATACATAAAAAAGTAACAAGCCATCTTGCTGGGCATTTGATTTCCAGGAGATAATCCCAGACAGTACTCTGAAGATTAGAGAGAGGAGATAAGAAGCTGTGGCAGGCTGGCAATATCTGCCTGAAACACCATCTCCTGTTAGCAGGTGTTGGTGCTGATGGGAAGCTGTTGCACGTTTTTGCTAATACACTGAGCAGATGGCTTATAAAAGAAATGGGTGGTGCTTTTTGAAGCAAAAATTATGTATGGACTGAGTATTCTAGCAAGAATCCTAAGGGAATAGAAAGTATAGGGATGGAAGTTGACCTGAACCGTGTTTCTTCATTGGAAATGTTTTCTAGGCTGACACTAGGAAATGGAGAGTTTATGACAGCACAGATTATGTTTGGACATGGCTTTTTTATAGCAAGTGGGAAAAGGCACCTGTTTAGAAATACATAATTATTTACTTAGTAAATATATCCTGAGTGTTGTGCAAACAGAAGAAAACACACTATTTTGTAGCTATTAGCTAATAGCAATAGCTATTATTCCTATTATAAATCTATATGCTGATTCTGTCTCAAAGTTTTTGAACTTCATGATCGTCACGTTTAACTTTTTGGCATTTGCCTGTACAACAGCAGCACAATGATAGAGCCTGTTTCAACAGCAGAGGTAAAATGCAACTTCAAGTTTTCTGGACCACATCAGACTGTGCATCCTACTGTGGCTCTGTAAGCTGACGGTTGAATGAGCAGGAGAAATAGGTCTGCATTTCCAGGTCTATTTTGTGACTTTGTTCAAATACCAGTGTTCTTTAGAGAATTTAATTATACTCTTTGTAATTTGAGGACATTGTATTTACTGACTTGGAGATGGATTACATATACAGAATTACAGTGCTCATAATTATTCAGGGAATATGTTTGTAGTAACAGGAAGGGTGAAATAGTAACTGTCTTCAAATAAATCATCAATCTTTCTCTTGAAAATAGAACTGATCTGATTGCCCTCATCATTATTCAACTGTAACAACTAAAATTCATAAATGAATCCAGAACTTCTGTATGGAAAAATTGGAAAAACCTAAGAAAATTCATAGAAATATGTAGATTTCTGAGAAAGCACTTTCTTCCTGATCTCTGGTTTTCTCTTTCCTGTTTGTTCATTTGTGAAATTCACAAGATAATCTTCATGCCATATAAAAGTTATTTTTATTACTAGTTCTATTTACAATAATTATCTAGGCACATCTGCTCTTGAGTGCACCAATATTCAATATTTAAACTAGCTCCATATTAAAAATATAACTCTATTTAATGCTCCTAATTAAGCATCTGTGTATTTAATACCCTGCTTTGGTTCCTTACTACATTTTGCTAGCTCTAATGTTTCAACATGGAGGTAGCAAGTGCCATTTACTCTCAGAGTGATTCAGAATGCAGATCGCATTAAAAAAAGTAAATCTGATCTGCTTCTGGGAAACAACAACTAAAAGCACATTCAGGAAGAGATTAATGCCTTCTGCCTCCCAGGAATGGAGAGGAGAAAAAGCGTTTCTGCTGTGAGGCTCTGGCCTTTGCTGGGAGGATGTGTCATGGGTTGTGCTCTCCCAGCTGAGAACAGCACCCATTGCTACCAGCCCTCTGAAAGGGGAAGCATTGGCTGCATCTGGGAGGGGAGGCTTCCCTAAAATCCTCCCAGGAGACGAGCAGGTCAAAAGTCTATTCCCAAACTTCAGGTTTGCCTGTGAATTATAAAGCAACATCTGGGTGGAATCTCGCATTGCAAACTCCTGCTTGTGGTTTGCTGTTCTTCCCATATAAAATGTCCTTAGGTCAGCAGAGGTGTGCCCATGGCTCAGGGTGGAGAGGCCTGGTTTGGGCTATGGAATGTGGACACACCGCTACAACAAAGCAGGCAGGGTCTGCTACAGGCCCAACCAAGCTTTGACCCAGAGATAGCATGCAGTGCATGTCAGCCTTGTAAACGGCTTCATCTTCAGCCAGTGGCAGCATTCCAAATTCCAACGGAAAGAGAATCAAACCTTTCTGCAGGAGCATCCCGGAACACAGCTTTGGCACAGATGGGAGAAAAATGACTGTTTACACAGGGACGAGCTCAGATCCCATTGCTTTAGCACGGGCTTTCTACCACTAAACTTTAGACTTGCCACTATGAACAAGCATGGGAGCTTCTATCACATTACATGTTTGTGGCCAGAAATTATATCTCTGCTTATTTTTTTTTATAAGCTCAACAAAGGTTTTAGTGCCAAATAGTGCCAACAATTTCTGCATATCAGTGAAAACCACAATATAATCAGTCATCCAACCCAGTGTAAAAATACCATATCTGCAAAAAGTAAATTCTTCAACTTTACAAGCTACAAATTGATACCACACATGAGAAAAGCCTGGTATCTCTCTAGGATTTCCTAAAGGATTTCTCATGTGGTTTTCTGTCCTTAACAATCATTTTAGTGTTTGTAAGAAGCCCACAATTTGTTCCAATAAAGTATCAGCTTACCTCCAAAGATGTTAAAATAGAGTAAAAAAAATTAATGATGATCAAGTTGCAATTAAATTTGCATTTTCATTTACATTGTCGACTTTGTTTCAGTTCTTTCTGACCAAGAAATAGTAAACTTGAAACTAAGCCTACTGAACATATTTATTTCTGACTGCCTTAAAAAGGTAGTTGCAGACATTCTCACGGACGGCCTTATTTTAGCCAAAGAGATTGTACAGAAAATACTAGACTGGAATTGATTTTAAAGGTATGTAGTACTGAGGAATGTGTAATGTAAGCATGTAATAGTATGAACAAAGCAAGATAATTAATTAATATACCAGAAGAAGTCAATAAACGATTACAGCTAGTTCCAAGGCAAACATAATGAAGACAAAATCAAACGCCATGGTGACTTCCAGTTGTGAACTGGGCTCCTAACCTTGATGAACACAGAGGATACTACATGATCTGCTGAGATATTTGACTAAATTTCAGTTGAGCTTCTATTATGTATTCTTTCACTATTCTTTTTTGTGAAACTTTTTATTCTTTGATAAATTCCTAAAAAAAAAAAAAAAATATTTGACAGGCGTTTCTCTATTGCATTATCTGATTAGGTCACGTGCCTTCATGTGAGGATGCGAAGTATTTCAGGAAAAGCCCGAAATGGCTCCTTCAGAGTGGCAAACAGCGTTTGTGCACACGGCAGGAAAATATTTGCCTACGGGTCCAAAGGGGAAGAGGAAAAAAACTGTCTGGAGCAGCGGGCAGGGATTCGTGGATGGGGCAGGTGCCGGGCTGTGCGCAGGGAACCGCCGGCAGCTCCGGGCCCGCGGGCGCCTCCACCCGCCCGGCCCGCGGGCGCTCGGGGACGCTCCCCGCGCCTCACGGCGGGGCGCGCTCGGGGCGCCCGCGGGGCTCCTCGGCCCGGGAGCGCTCCGCAGGGCTCCTAAGGCGCTTCCCGGCATCCGGAGCCGGCCCTGGGTCCCGCGGCTCGGAGGGGCTGGAGGGAGACGGCCGCAGCTGGCCTTGAGGGCGGCGCGGCCCGACTCGGCCCGACTCGGCCCGGCTCGGCCCGGCCCGCTCCTCCCGCCCGCCGCGGGCCACCCCGAGCGCTGCCCGCGTGGCCGCCGGGTCCGCTCGCGTCCTCGGGCAGCGAGACAGCGCGGGCCGCTCCACCGCGAGCGCGGGGGGGCACCGGCGGACCGGCAGCGCTGCCGCCTCCCGCGGCACCGCCCGTCCCGCTCCGCGGACGCCGCCCGCCGCCCCTCGGGCGCAATCCCCGCACGTACCTGTGTGGGAGGGCCCGCGCTGCCCGCCCCGCCCGGCCGCCCGGCCGCCGCCGGTGTCCCCTCGCAGGGAATGGTTTGTCCCGGCTCCCCGCCGTAACCTCCCGCTCCTCCTCCCGCCCGTGCCCGGCGCGGATGCTGCCGCCCGGGATCGCCCCGCCCGGGATCGCGCCGCCCGTGAGGCGCAGCACGCGCCGCCCGCGAGCACCGGAGCGCTCCAGGACCGCCCGCCCGCGCCCCGGCAGGTGAGGTCGGGGTGAGGGGCCGGCGGGGCGCGACACCTCCTCCTCCTCCTGCGGCGGCGGGGGACAGGCTGCCACCCCTGGGGACAGGCGGCGGAGCGGCGGCCCGCCGTGATTCAGCATCACCGGCGGGGAAGGGAAGCCGTGTCCGGCCGGGGGCTGCCGGAGCGGGATGTGTCGCGGGCTCGGGGCGATGCTGCGGGGCGGGAGCGCGGGGAAGTGCCGGCAGCCCCGCTGCTCGTCCCGTGGCCCGGGGCGCAGGGAGCAGCGCTGTCCGGCCGGGCCCGGGCAGGTGCGGCGGGGCGCGGGCAGCGGCCCCTCGGGAAGTTCCCTCAATGCAGCGGGCAGCCCTCGCGCGGGGAGGGAGGATGACTGCGCGTGTCGCAGTGTGAGCAGTAGGGAACCGGGAGGCATTTCAGGATTAAAGGTATTAATTTTCTGTTCTCGCCCCCCTCCCCCAGTTTTTGCATGCGAAGCCCATCGTCCCTGCGGGTCGTATCGCATGTACGGCCAGGTCTCTTCAGAGCCAGTTAAGGTTAAAATGGGATCGTCTTTTGGCAGTGGTACCCAGCGGAGGCTGAAATGTAGAACAAGTTAAATCTCTGGAGATGCAAGTCAAATATCTTCCTGTGCTTTCTGTGCTTAGCTGGAAGCCCATAATCTGTGGGATCTTTTTGAATTTCTACTGCTGAAACCAAACATAATTGTAAGCAAAAGGGAAAAGCGATTGATCCTGGAATTTGAACATACTGCTGAACTCTGTGAAACTGTCTTAAGGTCTCAGTGTTGATCGCTTTTGTGCCTTTCTTATGTATTTGCAGTTTGAGTACCAAAATTAGATGTTATTCCTTCTTAAATCCCCTCTAAACCAACCAAACGCACATATCCCACCCACCCCTTGTTCAGTATACTTTTCTGTCTAAATCCCTCATTAATTAACCAGAGTGTTAGTACCTATCTAAATAATATTCAGAGAAATCCTGCTGATTCTTTCCACACATGAATGATTAGAAGTAATTTTCTCTGTGGGAATTGGTTGTCCCCCAAATACTGCAGAGTATCTCAAAATATACAGTGATTTGGCATCCGTAGAAGCTTTTACCCCTGTTTTAAGTGCTGCAATGGGGGTTTTAGTAGAAATAAGACAAGTGACCATGATAGTTCAAACAAAAAAAAAAATTGGAGAAGCAAGTATTATGCCAGGGATTTTCCTCTGTGGTGAGTAAATATAATATCTGTGATGACATGGTGCTATGACTTCTGAAGCAAGATTCTTTGGAGAAAAATGTTACAAAGCTTCAGAAAACTACATGAGCTATTTAATACAGAATATGTGACTTCTTCTGTAATGACAAAATATATTTTTACCTGCAGGTATTGGCTATATTATGCAAGAAAGTCTAGAAAAATAGTTGTCAATTTTTATTTATTTATTTATTTTTAGAAAAATGCCCCTATTCTAGATTTCTGATGGTTTGGATACAATCCACATATTTCCAAAGGGATTTGCCCAGCACTTTGGGAGTGTTAGAAGAGGCCAAGAGATCAAGCCTGTCAGCAGTTATTAGGTAATTATTCCAGTAATCTAACAGTCAGTTTAGTAATATGAGGCTCAAGTCTGCAATCAAAATAAAATTTGTTCCCATATTCTCCCAAAGCTGATAGTGGTAAATTGGCAGCATAGATTTAGTTGTGGACAAGTCTGAAGAGATTAAATGATCAAGAAGCAGTGAGACACAAAGCCATCTTGCAGTTTTTTGTATAGTTAGGATTTTTCTCTAAGATGTTTCTAATACTGTATATTGGTTATGAAAACCATAAATAGAATTTTGAAGGTGAAATGTGGCACACTGATGCTGACTGCTGAATGTGCTTTCTCTGAATTGTCAACATCAAGAATGAC
Source organism: Catharus ustulatus (assembly GCF_009819885.2). NCBI lineage: Eukaryota > Metazoa > Chordata > Aves > Passeriformes > Turdidae > Catharus > Catharus ustulatus. The sequence goes on along the minus strand of NC_046229.1, from coordinate 15,146,711 downwards.
TGAAGTATGATTTCTTAATTTTGAATTTTCATCTGTGGATATTTTTTATAAATTTTGAAAGTCTCTGTAGGATACATATGGCAAATTTCTTGAACATCCACATTTTCTAATATTCTGTGCTTTTTTTTCCATTTTTTTCTTGGCTATATTTTAATGTTGTGTTAAGGAGTATTTTTGCATTGCTAGATACTTGCAGATGTCTCATACTAATTGAGAACACATTAATCTAAGTATGTAAATCCTTAGGAAACAAGAAATTGAAATGAAATGTTCATGTCTGAAATAGACAAATGGATGGCATCTTCCATGCTACCCTGCATCTACTTTTGCAAAGCTTCTGTCTTAAAAAATGCACAGGGCAGCATGTTGCAAGATAATTTTTTGATATGAGTTACTAATGTTTTTTTTAATTTTGTGCTACAATTTTATCAGTGTAAAGATATCTTGTAGAAATCAACAATGCTAATTTCTCACTCCTATATGTTTTCACAAATCTTCAGAAAATTCCAAGTGTTATTAGTGCCTTGAAATGTTGTGGTTTTTGGGGCAATCCTAAGTAACGAAGACACTGAATTGTTTTGATAGGCCTTGTATCAGTCCCTGACAAAAGAGATGAATTCTTGCCAGTCTTTTTTATGAGGTATTTCCATCATCCATAGTTGACACAGTGACTCTACAATGATGTGAGTGGAAAAGGAATAGTTTGGATTTGCCTAAAAAAGGGAGTTCATTTTATTTGGAAAGGTGCATACAAGCTGTCAAAATGAAGAAATTTCACTGCAAGTACCACTGCATTCATATTGGAACATACTAGCTGGATTTTGTTTCTCCCTCATGAACTTCAGAATACTTAGCCCTCGATTAATTTTTATTTTCTACATACCTAGAAGTTAATTGGGGCCATTTGAATCCTGCTGATGGAAGTCAAATAGCCCTTATTAAGCACAAGGAGCTCTTTAGAGCTCCATTAATGCTTACCTAAAGTCCTGCCAGAATGCTACTTTGCAACTACTCCTTTTGCAGACATGAGCTTCCTGGAAGGTTTACCAGTGAACCAGTGAACCTTTTTAACATTAATATTTAAAATACTAATGTATTTTTAAATTTAAAATGGAATTTGTTGATGTCTGCTACACTGATGGGTAAAAGAATCATTTGCAATTGAATGGTTATGTGAGAAAAAAGGTGGTATTCTGAAGGATTCAGCCTTTGAACCTGGTGGGCATTAGGGCAAATGTTCCTTTTCAGGGCTGCAACCCCTTGGGACCAGAATCTTTCACGGCAGGAGATTCCATAGTGCCCCAGTCTACTGAATCCTCTTGTTCATGGCAGTGAAGGCAGGAACGTACAGGTTCTGTAGGGTTAAAGTGATAACTTCGTGCCAAGAGTGTTTCCCAGTTTTCCTCTTTGCCTTCTCTCTGAAGTGTTCATACAGCTATACAATATATTTTCACAATTCTACCACATTAATTTAAACTCATTTACCATCATTTTTGCTCTGCCTTGAATTCCATATGCCAGGAAACAAGCTCTAACATATTAGAATAAATTTTTGGCTTTGTGCTTTGAAAGGTTAACTAAAGCAGACATAATGATTCTTGCTTTCAGTATCAGCTTTAATCAGAATACAGGATCTCCAAAATGAAGACCTCTGTATACAATTTTACTATTTGTTTTCCCAATGTTAAAAATCAAAGTTCAGATAATTGAAAATGTTAGAATATAGATCCACATTGTTTCAAAGGCAATATTAAAAAATACAATCACATGGGGTTTTTTATGAGCATTCATTTCTGGGGACAGAGGAGCAGTACTGCTGTTACAGAGAGCCCAATTAACAGTAATAATGAAAGAAAGACAAAAGGAAACGTTTTGATTTAGCGATCACTTTTTCACTTCCTGGAGTGGAGTGAGTGTCATGCCACTTCCCACTTACGCTTGTATTTGATTTTGGAAGGATTCCAAATTGATGTTTAGTATGCACCACTGTCCAAATGAACCTTAGATGGCTACATTACTGGTTGATAGAAAAGCTGACTGCCTGAAAGGATGGAAGTGCTTTACACTGCAGTTCAGGAGCCCTTTGTGGCCAGCAGTAGTAAGAGTACTGACAGTCACTCTTCAGAAGAAAGAAATGAAGACTAAATCCACTTTTCATATATAATAAATGCTGCAGAAAGATTTGAGTAGGGTGTGGGTTTTGCAGTTAGACACAGTGATGTGTTGACATGTTTATTTTCATCCTTGCTTAGTAGCAAAATGCTAAATATATTCTTCTTTGGTTACATTAAAGTATGTTTCCTTTCAACTTTGTCCTTGGGTTGACATGTGTTTGTTTTATTTTTAGCACTTGAAAACCAACACAGTTATATCCCTATAGGGTGCAGTGGAAGCACTGGAGTATAGCATGAGAAAATGAAATCAGATGCTTAATACTGAATTGTTGCAGGTGAAGAGGCAAAGATCTTGATACTGAATATGGCCACAAAAAATAAGTGCATCGACAGGACAGAATATTGTGAGATTCGATGGGGAAATCACTCTTATCTCATTGCTCAGAATGAAGTTTTTTTGAAGAATATAGAATAGAGCTATGTGATGGAAGACTGTGCTTTTGTGGGTGATTGTCAAGTGTTTAGTGTTCATTGAACATGAAATTTCTCTGAATTTGTAATAGTGTTTTATCCTTCCAAGCTTATATTGGTGGTGTGGAAGGTGGGAGAAACATGCAAAAACATTTCATGTGAATTTTTGGTGAAAGAAATCTCAAAGATGTGCAATTTGCTCACCCAGGAAAAACTACCCTTTGAATTGCGTTTTAATTCATGGGGCTTTTTAGAGGCATATAATATTATCGTAACTTTTTATGTCAACTTGAAGCCTTTGAAAGACTATAAATTACTAGTGAGCATTAACAATTAGGCATTAATTTGAATTAAAAGGTTTTTTTTTCTAAAAATGAGCAAGAGTGATCTGAGAACATGAATTTGGTACATTTTGTACCACTTAAAAAATGGAAGCATTTACTGAAACTTATGTTTGTAAGGATGAAAAGGAGATATCCAGTGAATAAAATAAAGCATGGTGATACAGGAATCAGTGCTGTTACAAGCCAAATCTGTTTCAAATTTATAGAGCTGGGAATGTTCTAGGATATTGTGCCGGTTTTGCCTGGGGAAATGTTAATTTTCTTCACAGTACATAGTTTGGTGCTACATTTTGCGTTTATGCTGAAAACTGTGCTGATAAGAGATGTTTTTGTCATTGTTGATCAGGGCTTACATAGAGCCAAGGCCTTTCCTGCTTCTCCTACTGCCATGCTGGCAAGGAGACTGGAGATGCATGGGAAATTGAGAGGGGGCACAGCTGGGACAGCAGATCCCAACCCACCAAGGGGGTATCCCATAGCATATGACATCATGCTTGGCAAATAAAGAGGGGTGAACAAGGAGGAAGGGGGGGATGTTGGGAGTGATGTCTTTTGTCTTCCCAAAGAGCTGCTGCTCATGATGGTGGTTTCCTGGGGATGGTTGAATGCCTGCCTGCCCATGGGAAGTGTTTCATTAATTCCTTGTTTACTTTTCCTGTACATGCAGCTCTTGCTTTCCCTATAAAACTGTCTTTTTCTCAACCCTTGACTTTTCTTACTTTAATCCTAATTCTCTCACTGATGCTGGGAGATTGGAGTGGTGGTGAAGGGAGCGAGTGGCAGCATGCTGCTTAGTTGGCAACTCAGCTTACACAGTGACAGATACTGACCCAGAGCAGCATCCACAAGTGCAAATGTAGAAGACACGTAAGGGAACAATACAGTTATATTTGAAAGTCTGGGCACCAGTTGAGAAATCAGGCAGTTAATGACCCTGAGCAGTCAATTAAAAAAGCCTATATATTACTTAGCTGTGTTGCCTCTAGGTATGAAGACAAAATGAAAGCACATTGTGGCCTTTTTGCCAAAAGCAACATTCAGGAATACAAACATGTACAGGAAGCAAGTCTTTGATATTTTAGGAGAAAATGAGATAAAATTGACTAGAAATGAAAAGAAAAAAGAAGATATATTCTTGTGGACATGTGTTTGGGAAGGTCTGATGGGCAACACATCATTTAGTTTCATTGATAAATAAAAAGTCTCAGCCATGGGATACACATACATAATATGGTTCCAGTTGTTTGAGGATAATAGATAAGGGTACAGTTGAAGCTGAGTCTCTGCAACAGCTGCATGTAAGACACCTGGAACCAAGACAGTATGAGGAGCCATGGGGAAAAGTTATCTGGGGCAAGAGGCTTCAGGAGAGATGTCCAGATTTCACTCCCTGTTCTATTCTTCCACATGAAATTTGGTCCCAGTTGGTTGCACTAAGTTTTCTCCTATAATTTCCGACTGTTTTGAACTCCTTGAAGTCAATTCTTCAGTTTTGGAAGATATACCTGGCCAATCATGACTCAAGTAGCAGCCTTAATCCTTCTCTTGAATGGGCAAGCAAGAGACACATTCTCTGTTGTTCAGAGAGAGCTTCTGCTCCTATCGTTTGCAAACTAAGAGGGTAGGAAGTAAGGGGAAATGTCTTTTACATACATTGTAGCCTTTGCACCTTCTGCTCCCCGGCTGCATTCTACCTGCATTTAATTTCCAAGGGCTGGCATTTGGGCTAGTAGGACTACCAACAATTTATGTGAGTATATCTTTTCCCATCTCACAAGAATCTATCCATAGTACTTCATCTGATGCCTTGAGAGAACAGGGCTAGACAGTGTTAGAGAAATAAAGTAGATATTTTTTAAAAGACCTTCAAAGAATACACCCTGGGCAGTACAAGAACCTGGCCGTGGCTCCACCCAAGATGGATGATGGGTCACACTTTTTCACACTTTTATAAGTTTTGGTCCATTTACATATTGGGGTTAATTGTCCAAATACAGCTCCATCCTCCCAGACTGCTCTCCTCAGTTCACTGTTGTTTATACTTTTTGGGCTGGGAAAGGATTGTTTTGTCTAACTAAACTGTGAGAAGAAGTTGCTAACACTTTATATGAAGTTCAGAGTTATATACTAATGCAGTACAGAATCTGGATAATATGACAGCTAAGAATTAAGGCATCTCATCCTTGTAGGATAGGTGTGGCAGTAGTGGTGCAGTCAAGTCTTGTCTGGCACATCTGATGGGCCTGACTCCTATAAAACTAATGCAAAAGAATGGAGTGCACTTGGTATCTCTAGTTTTCTTCCATGGTTGTTCATTTTTGGTGGCTTTTGTTTCTTTCTTTATTTATTTCTTCTGTGAGGGTAGAGTAATCCATTTGAACAAAGGAACTTTCCAAACCTTTTATTGTCAGATATACTTTGTGGTCCACAAAGTCCATTAAAATGTACTGAGCTGTCAAATCAGAGCAATCTTTTCTTAATGTAAAAGAATAACAACAAAGAAAAGCCATCTTTTGAAGTGATATCAGCAAACAATTTCTTATTGGTATAAATTGACATTGTAAAAGAAAACAGCCTCATTTGAGGAATATGAATGGTTTCAGAATACTGTAGAAACAGCTATTCCAGTAAAGGATGTATCTTTTCTCTTTCCATTAAATACTTAGTATTTAATTTGGTTTAAAAATTGATCTATAAGGTTGTAATCCTGGCTTCACTGAAACCAGATAGGTTTGATTTTAAAACTCAGGTCTCATTGGTCCAAGCCTGGAAGAGAATGCGAATCTTTTTTCTTATTGCAAATTATTACCTTATTTAGCCTTCTTCTATACTAGTGTCTTGTTATTGTGATCTTGACCTCTTAATTGTACGTTTGGAGAAACCATTGTCCTGGTTACAGTAGCTCATACCCCTGTTATATCTCTTCCCAGTCACTGAGTCATTTTCTGTTTTTAGATTTTGCTTCTTGTTAGCTTATTATTATGTCTAAATTCTACTGACTTTCTTCCCACGACTCATATCACTAAGTGAAGTGGGAAATAATGCATTCTTTTCTTATAGCATGCCTTTGTCTTGCCATCCAAAACACAGGGAGAAAATACCTAGAAAGGGTTAAGAAAGAGATCTAAAAAGTGCTGGAGATAGGCTAAGTGGGAAGGAGCTGCTGCTGCAGCCGGTCTTTCCCTGGTGTATTACTGTCTGAAACTGTATCAGCTGTCAATTATTGATAGAAAAACCTGTTTCCGGAGGGCTGACTCTTCAGATAGTTTCAGCAATGCAACACTAACGGTAAGTGATTTCATTTTGCTACTTGTACTGCAGAATTATATTAAATCTGTTTCTATATCAGTAGGAGGTCCTGGTATGACTCCGTAATCTGCAGTAGGTAATCTTGTCAGCTAAATGCATGATAAATAAATGTTTTGCACTCTTGGTAATTGTATGCAGAAGAATTTGGTATGTCACCCTGCCACATGCTGCTGCAAAGGTTTTATTGGTTTGTTTGTTTGTTATTTTTGGTTTGTGTATTTTTTCACTATGACTCTCTACTGCAGACTATGTTAATTGAAATCCATTGCCCTCAGTTCGAATGCTCATGCATTCTGTCCACCACATATATTTTGCAATGAGTTCTTTTTCCAGCATTATTGTTTCTTTTCTTTATTTTTTATGCTTTTTCTGATCCATTCTTGAGCTTGCAGTCTATCTTTCCTTATAGTAGAGAACTAGATTCAGGAGCATCTACTGAATGCAGTGGTCTGTTAGTTAGTCTGTGAAGAGCAGCATGAAGCATTTTCTATGGCAGTGTATCTATGTATCACCTGCACAGTAATCCCTGTTTCTAAACATGTGAATCCTGCATGAGCTGTGGGATATCAAGTCCTGCCTCTAGAGAGCCAAGCAATTCTGAAAGTGATACTTGAAGCTTGTAGTCTTTGTCAAGAAAGAGAATTGTGGAGGCAACTCGGTAAGTTTGAGCTGTAATTTCTACTCTGATGAAGGTTTAAGTGGACTCTAGTTTTGACATGGATACCAGTCTTAATTATAATCAAAACTAAATTGTGTCATCCACAGGTCTGTCCTGGAACTGAAATATCATGATATAAAGTCCACAGAAGTCAATAAAAATGTCTTTATTTACTTCATTAGGTTACAGAGAAAATCCTGTATGGTTATAGACTTGAGAAAAAAAATTATAATTTTTGTATGTATCTTCAGAATGATAGAACTGGGAGATTTCCTGAAGAAAGTTTTTTTCTTCCTTTGAGCAATCAAAGGAGCTAAAAAAATTGAGAAGAAGTTTCATATTTGTGAAGTAATATTCAGAGTCCTGCTTCAATAGCCAACAATGAATGCCAGTTTATTTTTTTTTTTCTATTTGGTATGTCAATTGTGATCTCCTCCATTCTCATTTGTATTGATTTTGTATGAAACTTTTTCTGGAAGTTTTATTGTTCTGGTTATTAGGTGTGTTATAACTTTTCCATACCTTTTGGATTTAAAAATGCCTTTGACTCAGTTTGGTTTTTCCTTTTTTCCTTATCTGTGGTTAAAAGGCAAATATGCTACTCTCTTTTCTACAAATATTCAGATATAGTGTGAAGGGTTCTAATATGTCTGAGAGAGTCAGAAGCACAAAAGAATCAACTTCAAAATTTTCTGCCTAGGATAATATGATTAAAAAAAAAACGTGGCTCAGTTCCCAGTCATGTTTTATTTTGGCTGGCAGTGATGTATGTTGCTATAACATAATAAGAAATTAATGTATTTGTTTATCTTGAATATTTGAAAAGCAGTTAGCTTTGCAGCCAGCATGCATTTGACTATGTAAGTTTATGCATTTCTATTTCATTATAAATTCGTCTTTAAGAAAGATAAGATGAAAGCAATGGAAAATGAAATTGAGCCTTGCTAAATGAATGGAATATCCCACTACTCCAGTGTTTGGTTGGGGACTTTTATTTCAGAATACTTTTCAAATGTAGCTCTTAGCTCTTAATCTTAACCAACACTTTTTATTTTTCTTTTAATTAAAAAAAAATAGAAAAAAGGTAATACACACATGCCAGAACCACTTACTTTTAAGTTTAACTTTTTGGGACTTGACCAAGCAGGATGAGGGCAGGACTAACTGTGATATTGTTCCAAACTTGGAACACCACTTCTGCTGTGATTAAAGCAATGGAGGAGATAGTCAAGCTTAGGGCAGTTATCCCCTAAGAATTATTTTAAACTACATTAAAAAGCTCTGGTGCTATTGTCAGTATGGGCTCTGCAGCTCAGAGATGGTGCGTGATTACTCAATAAAATAAACTACGAATATTACAGGGTTACCTCAGTAATGCTGTACTTATCATTTAGAAAGTACATTATCCTGATCCTATGAGTTCAAGCAAATCCCAGGAAATTACTTTTTGTAGGCTATTCTCGTGTTTTAAGTAAAAATTCAAGCTAGTGTGTATAAAGTCTGGTGTGCTTCACTTTTCTCTCTTAGTTTGGGTATTCAAAGCATTCAATTTAGGATCAATATTTAAGACATTCTTTTTCTAGGCTTTGTGACTACATGCAGTATTTCTCTACAGGTGAGCAGTATTTGCACAAAATATTCCTGTAGTAGGATAATGGAGTCTCATCTCACTACTGATGAGGATAGTCACTCTATTTAGATCCCCTACAATGGATAAAATAGTGTGACACAGAGGGTTTGGAGCCAATCCAGCCTTTTAAGGGAATTCCTATAAATCAGGTCAATTCACTTAAAGAAGCTTCTGAGGGCTCACATCCTTTTGAAACTGTTTGATGTTCTCTTGTTTTCATGTGCAAAAATGTTTTCAAATCAGTTGTACCCCACTGAGCCCCAAGTACTAAGCTGTGGGGAGGAAAGCATATTTTTGTGAAATGTTTTATGCTGGGGTTTCTGGTTCATTTATCAGCTGTTTGCAAACTCTGTCACTGAGTGTTGGCTGCAGTAGCTTCAGTGATATTGTAGGCCAAGTGTGAATATTTCTGACTGTCACTTGTTCTTTACGGAGTAGAAGTATATGTCATTAAAATGTTAGAGGTCTACCAACACTCATACAAGCATACAAACATTGCCAGTGGAGCTGAGCAAATGATTTCATAGTTGGAAATGTCAGGATAATGTGATAAAGAATTTGGTGATCATGTATGAACTTTTCTTGTACTTCCATGATCAAGAAGTCTTTGAATAAATGTTTCTTGTGATTGCAAGAAACTTCTTTTTTGGTGATTTATTCAAGAACTGATTATTGTCTTAACATTTGCACATTGGGTGCTGGAACTACAAGCTAATGTCTCCTAATTTAAATTTCAGACTGCTGTGGAAGTGTCACGCTTGTTGCTAAACTAGAAAACAATTGTTATGTGGCAGCATGTGAATTAGGATGATGTAATCTTCAATCAGAGTTGTCGTGGGCTGTGTGTGAGGATTGCAGCCCATGTCTAGTGATGCTGAAATGAATCTGTGAATTGCAGACTTATAAAATATGAAATGAAATGAGGCAGACCAACACAGGGCTGAGGTGTGGCTCTTGGGATACGCAGAACTGTGTAGAAATTAATTTAACCATATTTGTATTCTTATGTTCCTGAGCTTGAGGTTGTTTTCACACTAAGCCAATGCTGCCAGCTTGAAGCAAGGGAGTGAGAATTTGATGTGTGAGGGGGAATGGTCTAAAGATATCTTTTTCTCATTTTTTTTCTTCCCCGAGATCCTTAGCAAATCTCTCCCCAGGGTCTATTTATAATATAATGAATCACTGCAAACATATCAGCTTCATTAAAGGATTAGTGCTTTTTATGCTGACAGCTCTCCTGATATATGTAAAAGGTTAAATTGTCCTATCTTGTAGATCCCTAAGGCCTCTAGCACTTACTAGAGAAAGAAATCTTTTGAGAAGTGAATGATAGAGAAAGAAAGGAGTAGTATAATTCCAGCAGTGATTAGTGTGTGGTGTACACAATTTAAAGCACCCTATGATAGCTGTTGGAGTCTGTTGACATGCTGTAATGAAGAGCATGGATGGCACACTACAATATCAAAAGCAGAGTAGAGATGCTCCCACAGGTGCCACAATTCAAATTCCTCTTCTAACTCTCTTGTTTACCTTTCTTCCTACCAAACCCACAAAGTTAATGTCACACCTCCACATTACTATAACACAGACTCATTATGGAAGATTATCATGTCTGTTTCATTTATTAGAGGCCATTGCTGTCTCACCACAGAGTGTCAGCCCTTAGCATGTGTCAGTCCATCAGTGAGTGTGGCTTCCTGCACTCAGTCCTCAACACAAAGCAAACAAATGTCCTTGTGCTGTTTGGTTCAAGGGAATGCTTCATTTATAGGCCAGTTAGCCTGACCTCAGTTCCTGGTAGGGTGATGGGGCAGTTTATACCGAGTGTCATCACACAGCCCTTACAGGGTGGCCAGGGTATCAGACCCAGCATGGGTTTAGGAGGGGTAGGTCGTGTTTGACCAACCTGATCTCCTTTAATGACCAGGTGACCCTCCTGGTGGATACAGGGAAGACTGTGGATGTTGTGTACCTGGAGTTCAGCAAGGCCTTTGACACTGTCTCCCACAGCACACTCCTGGAGAAGCTGCAGCCCATGGCTTGGACTGGAGCACTCTGTGCTGGGTTAAGAACTGGCTGGATGGCCAGGCCCAGAGAGTGCTGGTGAACAGTGCTGCATCCAACTGGGGACCAGTCACCAGTGATGTCCCTCAGAGATCTGTGCTGGAGCCTGTTCTGTTTGATATTTTTGTCGACAACATGGATGATGGTATTGAGTCTTTCGTTAGTAAATTTGCAGATGACATTAAGGTGGGAGCGTGTGTCGATCCGTTGGAAGGTAGGAAGGCTCTGCAGAGAGAGCTGGAATGGTTGGACAGATGGGCAGAGTCCAGTAGGATGAAGTTTAATAAGTCCAAGTGCTGAGTTCTACATTTTGGCCACAACAACCCCCTGCAACATTATGGGATGGGGAATTGTTTGCCTGGGCTGGTGGTGGAGTCACCATCCCTGGATGTGTTCAAAAAAAGACTGGATATAGCACTCGGTGCTATGGTCTAGTTGAGTTGTTAGGGCATGGGATGGACCCAATGATCTTGAAGGTCTCTTCCAACCCAGTGATTCTGTGATTCTGTGAGGTGACAAAGGTCCAGCTCTCCTGTGGCCGTGGGTATCCAGCCACGCAGCTGTGACTTGCAGAGCTGGAGTGGCTGAGGCTCTATTGGTGTGTGCTTCTAGGCTGGAAATACCTACAGCACACCAATGCTGTTTGAAATGAAGGTGGAATGGTTGTATATAACATAATATATTATATAAAACCCTTTCAAATATATATAATATTTAAAATTATTATATATAATGGTTCTATAATAAATAGAGGTTGGCTTCAATTCAGCAGTGTTCAGTGGAAATTTCTGTGATCAGGAATAGGAATACTTTATGTTCCAGAGTTAGTGAAATGTCCTGCTGTAGATTTATGGTGTTATTGACACTTAGAGAAGTGGTGAACAGTAGTGCAAGATCTATACATTGTCTCTGCTTTTTGCTGGCAGAGAGTAGAACATGAAAGCTGATATTTTTTTGGCAGCAAGCGACAGGGTTATATATTTTCTGAAATTTAGATTTTAGTGTATAAAAGCATTGTTACACTTGCTAGTTTGAGCTATTTCATCAATATTTTTCCTTGCCATTTTGAATGCTAATTAATGTTTATTTAAAGTTCACATCATTTTATTTTTGAATGATTGATTTGTAAGTCATGCAGATTCTTTTCTCTTGCCATGTCAATTAATATATTTTCTTTGTTTTACTGAAAAATTAAAAGATTCAAGCTTTGACCTTTTACTGTAGTTTTCTAATTTGGTCTCTCTTTCTTTGATGGCCCTCATTCGATATTCAAACCATAACTACGAAACTCTATAGTACTCAATTTGCTAACAGTCTGAAATATGTCATCACATTAGAAAGGGCTTTTGAAGGGTGAGAATGAGCTAACAGATAGTCACATTGTGTGCTCTGCTATGAAAGACACTTTGGAGGTCATTTTTTAAACAGAGAATCAATCTTCAGATTTGAAAGATTTGACATTGATTTAAATTTTTTCCAATGACTTGAAGTTTCATTTCGGAAAATGGATGGATACGAAAAGAAGCAATATTATTTCAAGACAACACTGAAAATAAAAAAAATTGCTTCTATGCTCAGTTGTGATCTCTGTATTTTGTGAGTAGGAAGTGATTAATGCCTGTGAAACTACGATGTGAAACTTCCACCATTTTAATAGCTTCTAATCCATTTCCTGTTTTCTGAATCAGGCACTCTATACTTGTCATTTCATAGACGTTTTGTGGTACTAAACAATGAAAAGTTTAAATCCAAAGCTGTGAAGTGCAAGGTCAGGAGAAGACCAAAGTAAAATCTCCCATGAACTAGCACTGCAAAGCTCCTGGGGCTCTGTGCCACTGGTGTTGCTGAGCCTTGGAGCTTGCACTGCAGGGTTGTGTCCTGACCAGCGTCCAACTGTGAAGATAACACACTATAGCTTGTCTTCGTTGGTTGGTTTGGTGGCCTAGGGAAGTGTTAGAAGCTTTGGAAATGCTGTCCATTCAGATAAATTCAGAGAATTGTATTGCGGAATGGCACAATTTGAAAAAAGGCGTGTAAATCATGCAGTTTGTATTCCTTTGTAGCTTGTATCTGTCCATTTAGCAAACCAAACACCTGAGAACTCTGTACATTCTCTTTATCTGAAAGAACTGCTGTATAAATATCTCATCTCTTTGATGGTGGGAATGAAGGATGTTTAAATTAATAGACTTCATTTGACTTCACAATATTTTGAAACAAACCCTAATTATATGCAATTTTAAGACAGCTGACAGATAGCCTTTTAAAAACAATCATTTTGACATATCAAGCCTCAAAATGAAGTTTACTTTTTGTATATAGAATTTCTCTGTAAGACTGAGAACTTGCCACCAAATTGTTCTTTGGACATGTAGCAATAAAACTGGTTGCTATGCTTGTTTGTAGCAGGAGCACTTCAACATACATTTTATAAGGCCATATATTAAAAAAATTGTGAGAGGGTGGGAGGCTTTTAGTTCTGCAGTTTCATTACTGAAAATTATTATCTTGTTGAGCATGATACTGAAAAAGGAATTTTTCTCTATTATAATTTTTGTTGATTTCTTAATCTCATTTTGAATCTGCATTTTATGTCTTAATTCCAGATCAATAGTACATTATAGGTTTGCATAACTGTAATAAACAGCACACCCCTCACTACAGTGTGTCCAGACTTCCACACTCTAAGATCTAAGGGTAATTGACTTAAATGATAGGTTGAAAAAACTCCAGAACTCAGATGTTTGCTAGGTCAATGCTCTGAAGATTATTTTCCCATCTTTTTTTTTCCTGTTTCTGTGAAGTTTTTGTTAATCTAATTTTCCAGCCAAGGGAAGAGTGGAGATTGCAGCAGTGATATTGTCCTTCCGTCCCCGTGGTTCCCTGCCCAGTTCTGTAACTGTATTTCCAGTGCGTCTCCATTTCACTGTGAAATGGAGAAAAGGAGCTGTGTAAAGGAACTGGGTTTCCTTCCAGCTCCTCTGCATTTCCAAACTCTTGTGACAGCACTGAGTAAATTGTACTAATGGGCTGAGAGGAAAGCAGTCTGCTAGTTTGAAAATCTGTTCTAAAATGTTCAACTGTTGATGAGTGAGTACTTATCTGTACTCAAAGAATTCAGGAAATTACCCTGACAATCCATTTTTGTACCTAGGTATGTAGGATGTTAGCTGTCTTTGAGAGGTCTTGTCATATGTGCTGTGGCTTATGATCTGAAGTCTTGTTTTCTGTTCATGTATGTAATGGTGAGTGCATGTATAACCCACAGAGCTTTTCAAACTGGGCACCAGTAGTGTCACAATTGCTGAGAAGGAAGGAGGTTCTCATTATAAACAGTACACTTAGTGAGGTGTGGAACATGGAGTATTTTGTAGCAGGTGATTCTACCATTTTGAACAATTAAATATATCAAATTAAATAATCTCAAATGTGCATATGCAATCTAGTCTCTTTTTCTTAGGGTGCACAGTTGGGGTTTCGTAGTTACTGGTATGATCCAAACTAGGTTGAAGGATCTCACTGACTTGTTTGGATGAGATTCTCAAATTGCACTACCTTATTTTCAGTTTGAGTTTGACTTTCCTTGCTCTTTTTTGATCTGATTAATTAAGCCTTTTTCTGGGACGCTTACTGTTTGGGGGAAGAAAAAGTGGGTGGGGTCTAATGACATACAATTACTCTTTAGAGGTTAAAAACTTTCCAGACTGCATCAAGACATGAAGGTTCATGAGAGGCAGAAGTCACTTGTGAGTAGTCTAGAGAAAATTACCCAAGGAAGTTAGAGAGGCATTTGTTAAAAAATACCTGCATATAATCTAGACCAGAAGAATATTTTTCAGGGCAATTTACTAACTTATTATGATACACTTAATTTGTGTAACAGCATAAAATACTATGAATTTTTGCATTTCTAGGAAACATTGCAACTTGTCAAAGAATCATTCTTTTAACTATGAAACCACTTCTTTCCATTGTCTCCTGCTCTTTACCGAGGCACTCTCATATCTTGCTCAGACTGTTCCTTTAAATGGACTTGAGCATCTGCCGTGTTCTCTGTTCTTGTGCAACACTTCCTTCTCCAGCAAGAGCATCCTGCCTCTTCTGTCCCTGGAGGAAAAAAGATCCTTCTTTCTTTTTTTTTTTTGTCTTCTGTGCCTTTCTAGGACAGGACTGTGTGCAATGTGTCTCTCCTACTGTCGCTCTTGCACCTTTGCCAGGCAGCTGTAAAGATAACATCTCAGTTTTTTTCCTTTTAGTCAAAGTGCTTGTTTATATAAGAATGTGCTAACCTGATGAATATGAATTCATTTCTTCTTCACAAATATTTCTTCATTTATATGTTAGCCATTTTTGTTCAGCTGTCCTTGAATCTGTATGGTTGAGCAACATACCTTCACCAATTTATGTGTATGAGGATTTCAGGAGGGAAATGGTGTATGCAGCAAGAACTGCAATCCTTTTCTGCCTGAATGTGAATTCAGAGATTTCTGACAGCTGACTTGCTCCAAAAGTCCCAGTTTGAAAATAGAATGCTTTCTTCTATGTTATTGAAAGCAGTCTCTTAGAAACAGGTCTCTCAGGTAGATTATGAGCAAAATATGCCTCTGCATTGTTGTAGCTGAATGTGGGTTATAGGTTATGCTTATTTTATAAGCAAAAACTTGTCACAGGTATGAGAACTGACTCAGAATTAGGTGTAATCGTAAACTGACAATGCTGCTGCTGTTACTTGGCATGATCTGGGTGGGTCCTGTGATCAGCTTTGGCCTGTGACTGGCAGGAGCTGTCTGCAGAGCAGTCTGTGCTGCTCAGCTGTGCTCTGACCTGAGAGTAGGGCTTGGCCGTAATAACAAATCAGATGTGAGCTAGAAGAAGGTGCCTGGGGAAAACTTGGATCAGAGAATGAAGGAACTTTGGGATGATTTCTGCTGTATAGAATAAAAAAAGATGTGTAGGAGCTTGTGGCTGCCAGGGCCTGTGCACTGCCACGTTGCCTGTCAGTGCTGTCTGAGTGTGCTCTCCTCCTTCCAGCCCCCTCCCGTCAGCAGCAGCCCTTTGTGTATTGCTCTGGGAGATGTATTCCTGCCTCTGCCAAGAGATCCATTCCTATGGTTAGAGAGTTGGTCATCAAAGGGCAGTTAGGGGAGCTGTTGCAGTTTACCTGGGAAGATTGCAGCTCCCTCAGCAGAGTGCTGTTAGGTTTTCTTGCTTAGGAATTGGAATGTCTCATGCTACTGCTCTGGGGATGCACGAAGCAGGGAGGTCCTAGCAGGGGCAAGTCTACTGCTCCCATGGTTTAGCCTACAATTCACAGCAGCAACTCAGTGCTCTGGGTAATGTACCCCCCTAGATGAGATGCCGTGTCTCTGTTATTTGACATGGTGGGAAGTAAAGCTGAGACTGTCCCATTTCACTGCACTGTATTTGCCCTTTGTAAAGGATCAAAGGGAAGGACTGCATCCTATGTAAAATATTTTGGAAAACTAATGGCTTAGAACTGCTAGTGCTTTGGTATTCAGTGAAATGGTTGGTTGAACATGGGCTAGTAAAGAAAAGTTAAGCAGTTGTAAAACAATTTTGAATTAATGCATACAAGCTTAGGTCAGAATACAAATATCTATTGGTATGAAGCGGTGCTTTTCAAAAGCTGAAATCCTAAAGTAAGTTTGAGTACAGAATACGGTCCCATTACTTTGTTTTCCATATGGCTGAACTACTAATTGTCCTTAGAATACTCTAAAGATGGCCATAAATCTTTATCAACTCATGTAAGTGTGCTTAAAAATTGTCTGGTCACAGACCATGAGTGTTAGTACATGCTATTTAGACCCTGAAGAGTATTCTTTTGAGAATAAAAGAATAGCGTCTACTAAAGAAAGGCATTAATTCAGCAGTGTGGTGCTGTGGAATTTTATGGTCCACCTTCAGAATTACAGTGTGTTATAGTAACTTTGAGCAGATAATTTTCTGTGATTGTAAGATGAATGAAAGTTCTATGAGCTGCTCGCTTTTTATTAGCATATCATAGCTTGTAAATCATGCAGTGTTAGCAAAGGGCTGGCGTTTCTCACAGAGCAGTGGTAGTCCTCTTAACATTCTTCCAAATTTATTTAAACTTTTTAGTCAGTACAGCAAAGAAACAACTGCCAGGCATTTTTGTACATTCATAGAAGTCCTTAATTGGCTAACAGATGTAGTTCAGTATTATTCCCAGGAACTAAACATGTCTTGTACTCTGGTGGTATTCTTAGCCTGAGAAACTGATAACACGCAGTAGCCAGTGAGTCACTGTGCCCAGCACTGCTTTTCCTTCACAGCAGTTTTAAGGAGGACAAATGCTTTGCTTTCCCAACTCTGTGGCTAATTTTAGTATGCCAGTGGGCCCGAGGACTTTCAGGCCACCTTTTCAGATAATATCATGCAAAACATTGAAACTTCAAAATGGCTGGGTGTCACTGCTTGTGCTGTCTGACATTGTATCTGTGTATAAAACATCTCTGGTTCTTTGTGGATAAATACACAGGGGCACTAAGTGGAAATGAGGGAGATTTGTCTTGTTACAAAGCAGAATTTGACTCCTGGTACATTCATGATAGCCATAAAAGAATCATAATGTGTTCTTTTTATCCTTTTGCATTACTGAGCTGTTAAGGATAAACTTCTGTCTTGAAAGGAAGCTAGATCTTGCAGCACAAAATATCTATTTTTTAAATGTATTTTCTTAAAAGGCAGGTGACTTGTCCAGAACATACTTACATCTCTCTCTCCTCTACTGTGTGTACACACACAGAAAAAGAAAAAATGTGGATTTATAAATAATGTTTAAGTAATTTTGTTAATGCATATCTTGTCCAGTCTTATGATCACATATATTTTGCATCGTAAGTCATGGCTGAATTTGACTTTGCTGTAATTTTCTGCTATTTATAGTAGAAGAAATCTTGTGCTCTCTATAAAGCTATTTTAAATAAGTCTTGCAGCATTATAAACTGATCTAAAGTGGGAGGAACTTTAGCTACACATATAACTGCAGAAAAGAAATGAAAGCTTTTAAAGATCAGTAACATTATATATGTTTTGAAATCTTCTGGATTTGTTTGTGGCAGCCAGCCAAAGACATAATTTATTTCCTTGCAGACTTTGGTATAACAGTGCTGCATGCCCAAAGTCATGTAGCAGTGTGTTTAGGAGTCATGTATTCCCAAGGAATTTTTCCTTATATTTTAACCCATTGTTCTTATGTGCTTAAGCTGGACCTAAAAAACTTTTTAATATGTGGGATTTTTCATGTAGTGCTGTATTCATGAGGGAAAAAAAGAAAAAGGAATTTTGTGTGACCATAGATATAAAAGATATCATTTTATGTAAATAAATGCTCACTTTAAAAACAGAAAATTGATATGTTCGCCAACCCAAAATGTCTTCAAATTGCATCTGTTGTGCCATGAAGTGGTCATGAAACTGCAGCCGCATAACCTCATGATTATTGAACAATTGCTTTAGAAAACACTGAAAAGTGAAAAAGAGGAAACAGATTATTAGTGTGATTTCAGTAATTTCTCATTTGGTACTGAAAACCTATCACACAATATTTCTG
This sequence comes from Catharus ustulatus, assembly GCF_009819885.2. NCBI lineage: Eukaryota > Metazoa > Chordata > Aves > Passeriformes > Turdidae > Catharus > Catharus ustulatus. The sequence goes on along the minus strand of NC_046229.1, from coordinate 15,128,524 downwards.
ATTGTAATTTTCTACTCAAAATGTAGTTTAAAATGGCTCTATATTCATTGAGCTTTGTGGAGATAGAAGGCTGCAGTACTGATTGAATTCAGTGTTACCTTTTTTCATGTCCAAAATGTCCCTTACCCAAATGAAAATTAGAAAAAGAGGTAATATAATTTCATTTTGAAACTAACACTGCAAAATGGTTTTTCCAGAAAGAAAATAATTGAACTACAATTAACAAAGTTTTCTATTTACAATAGCTTGATCAATCTTCTAAAAGAAGCAATTCTTTATACATGCAATTAAAAGTGTTTTCGTATTTAGTTTCCTACTATTTACTTTTTTTCAGGATTTTTCTATGACAAAGTCTCTCTTACATTTTTTTCAACACAGGTGTCTATCCATTCCAGAACTAATATTTTCTACAACCAGAGACTGAAATGGCATGACTGGAATTTTAAGTAATTTGGCTTTGACAGTTTCACCATTTACTGAGAACCTGGAACAGAATTTGAACTCTATTTCTGCACTATCCTAGATTATAATGCCATCCTTTCCTAATGAAGGAGGTATGCTAGTCTTGGATTTTTAATATACTGTATGAATTATTCAGTATACTTGTACCTATAAATTGTGATGGAGTACTGTTTGTACTGTTTAGTTAATTTGTATATGTTATTTGAGATATAAAAATATTGATCATTATAACATTGTTTTTCAAAGATAACCATGGAACTGCTCCTCTGACTTTGAGTTCGGAACTACCCTATCAGGGCACAATTAAAAGAAAAGTCAGAAAGAAGAAGAAGAAGAATGGAGTCATCACTGCCAATATTGCTGGCACAAAGTATGAAATTGGTAAAAAGCTGCATATTTTGTTTTCATCCTAATAGCCTTTGATGTGAGAGAGTTACTGATTAATGGGATGAATTAAAGGACTTTGCATTAAGCTGACAGTGAGACATTTCTGAAGGAGTTTCTTTTGTAAGAAACCTGGGATTTTCTTGTAGCGTTTAATTCATAGTTTTTTATACTCTGCATCTATTAATTCCCATTTGTTACTCATATTAATTCCCACTTGTTACCTTGAAATGTAAAAACTTAGGTAATCAAGAAGACTGTGGAAGAACATTCTAAATACATGTTATGTGTGTGTTTGGAAGTTTATTTAAAGCCTTGAAAGCTGAGCAGTGTAAATTCAATGTTAAACACTCTAATACAGAGGCTTCTCAATAAAATCCGTTAATGTTTTGCATTTTCATGTTTGGTACTAAAATCTTTTTCCCTAGAATTAGAGGTATACATGGCACATAATCAGTTTTATTTTTTTTAAATTAAAATAATGCATGCATTTTCTCTTGCAACACTGTATCTTGTCTAAGAAGGCATTTTTGCCCCTATCTGCAGTGACACTTATATTCATCACTGCTTTAAAATCAGCTTACGGCATAACCAAGATTAAATCTAACTGCTGAACAAGAGGATTTTTGCTGGGTGATTGGGGAATACCTTGAAGCTCTTGGCAGTTCCCATTGGTGATTGCGCTGATTCCTGCCTAACTGTAAGGTGCTCTAACATTGTAATGTCAGTTTTGCCACAGGCTGATGGAAATATTCCAAGATAAACAGCTTGCCATGCTAACATTGTTCTCAGACAAAGGGTTCTATATTGGAAGTGTTTAAAATCTTAATTGATTTTTTTAAATGTTGAAAATGAATCTGTTTTAGATATTCCGAGTAGTCCCTAAGTGTGTGATTTCTCCATAGTACGTGTAGTAATACAAGAAATGGGCTTTGTGAAAACACGTGATGAGGATGAAACAGCAAATCTTATCTGGAGTGATTGTGCTGTGCAGCAAGAGAAGATTGCTGAGCTGCGGAACTATCAGGTACAGTGAGTTAAGATTTTTGACATGTTTCGATAAACTGCTTCATTTTGAAATGTTCTGTAATTGTCAGTAACTGCTCAGTTCCATTTGTGTGGAAGGGAAAAAAAACCCACACAGACCACAACCAACCAGGCTGCATTAAGGCTGTACCACTGCCTAGCTTAAAATTCTGTTATCTTTTCCAGACTTATTTGTTCTTACCACTTGGAATCTGGTGTGTAAATATTCGGGGCTGTTCTTTCATGCTTTTTTCTGCCAGTTGGGTGTTGTGAATGATCAATTTAAAGAAGATACAAAACATTATTTATAAATTTCTCATAAACTTTGAAGCAGTAAATTAACAACCAGAGCTCTCTCCACAGTTCTGTGAATAAATATTTTGGTTTTTTACCATTACCTTGTGTTTGCATTCTTTGTTTCTAGATAGGTTTGCAAATAAAAGTATGATGGTCTCATTATGAAATTAAATCAATGGTGCTTATACTGATGGAAGAGAATACAACTTGCAGCATCTTTAGCATTGCTAAGAATACATAGTATAGTGTAAGATACTATCTTAAATACAGTAAATTCACGAATACAAACTGCACTCAGTATAAGCCGCATCTCTGGGTGTTGGCAAATATTTCGTTTTTTGTCCGTAAATAAGCCGCACCTGAATATAAGCTGCTCTGTTGTTCGCAGCGAGGACCCGCGTGCAACAAAGTTGCCAAACCGTGGCATGGTGGGGGATTTACTGGCTCAACTAAGGCTGTGCAGGCTCAGCCCACTAGGGGCTGCTGACGGGGCCAGGTGGCCAAGCTCGGCGCTGCCGCTCGGGGCTGGCCGCCGCCTCTGGGCTTGCTCGCCCCGGCCCCGCTCCCGCCGCGGCGCCGGCCGGGCACGGAGCACACCCTGCTCCCGCCACGGCGGCGGAGGGCGGGGGCAGAGCGCCCCCCCCCCTCCTCGAGCCACGGCAATGGCGGCGCGGGCTCCCCCGCCAGCTCCCTGGGCCACAGCAATGGCGGCGCAGGGTCCCCCCATCTCTCCCCTGGGCTGCGGCAGAGGAGGGAAGAAGAGAGCTCTCCCGCCTCTCTCCCTGCCCCCCGGTGCTGCCTGCAGGGAGCCAGGGCAACAGAGTAACACTTTGTAACAACCGCGAAATGCCGGCTTTTACTGGCAGGTGCTTGGCTCGGCGCCCTGGCTGGCACATCTGGGGTTGTAAATGTCAGAAAATTATTCACATATTAGCCGCCCCCGAGTATTAGCTGCACTTCCGGGTTTCCACCAAAATTTTTGTCAAATTGCTGTGGCTTGTATTCGTGAAATTACTGTAATTTAGATGTAACACTAATTTTGTTTGCCTGAGCATGCAGTTGAATGTTTTAAATTATTCTAATTAGGTAGGCCAGAAAAACAGAAAAGCTTCAATTAATTTTCCTTTTTTTCCTACTTCCTCAGAGAATCAACCATTTTCCAGGAATGGGAGAGATATGCAGAAAGGATTTTCTGGCAAGAAACATGACTAAGTAATATTTCTTTTAATATTAACAAGTTTTCCAGCTTTAGTATTTAATGAAATAATATACAGAACTATTGCTTTTCAGGCTTGTTTGTTTTTGCTAAGAAACTAATCGAGGACCAAGAATAGTTTTCAAAGTTCTTTAATAGCTTTAACCTTGGTCCTGGATCTGTAGTATTGGTTTGGGCTACTTTATTTCTTCAATTCACTTCATTGGAACATTACGTATGTTCACTTCTCTGTCTAAGCACTGCAGAATGTAGGTGAGACTTGAATTATTGTACAATAAACCTAATACATAATACACCCATGTATGTATCCCATAATAGTAGAACAGAAAAAAATAACTGTATGTGGCTGGAAAGTGCATCTGGCCTATTCTGTGCAATGTGCTCTAGGATAACCCTTCTTTATCTGGAAGGCTGGACCAGAGGACCCACTGAGGTCCCTTCCAACCTGACCAATTCTGTGATAGTACTTGTTTAAAATAACTAATGGCTATATTTTTATGTATATCAAATTTAAAATCTGTGGAGCATCTTACTGTTTATATAAGAAATTAGTTAGTGAGGCTCATTTGTCTAATTGGAAATTCTCCTCACTCTAGTGGAATAACTGAGTTCTGAGGAATTATCCTAGCTGAGAATCTGTGAATAAGACTTATGAGAAAACAGTGCTAAATAATTATCTGATAGCCTGGTAGTAAGGAAAGGTTTGAAGGTAAATATATGTCAATATTTTATTCTAATCTAAATTAGTTTGTAGAGCAATTGTTAGTAGAGTTAATCTTTTGGCCCTTAACCTGACTTAGATAACTTAACTGTTAACAGGACAGAATTTGTTTTCATACGAATGTAATTAATGTGGTAGCTCCTCTTTCTCTCTCTCTCTTTCAATTTCTTTTTCCTTTTCTGTTTTGGTACCCCTGGTTCTGTGATCTTTTTTAAAAAATATGGAAAATGGATAAAAGGCTCTTGTTATCATGCAAAATTCTTTCAAATACAGTCTGATGATACCTCTCTCCACCTACTGAGTTCTGAGTTCCAAACACAGTCTGAAGTTACTCAGTGCTGAGATTTCACATGTAGTTAAGATGGGAATTATTCCTCTTACACTGTAACTCTGGGTCGAACATCTATGTTATGACTTCACTTAGTATCAGTAGATAGAGCAGGGCTTAATCAGTTGTTTTTTGTCTCAGTACTGGCCTTACAACTCAGCATTCATACTTGATAAATATCAAAATGATATGCCTTGAGACTGCTGTTAAAATCATAAGACAGTTTAGATATGTGGTTGAGCAGACTCTTGTCTGTAGAATGCTGGATTTTGTTTCCTACAGTTCTTGTTCTGCCTTAAAATTTGAATATGCAGAAACACTAATTCTCTTGTCTTGTTTACTGCTGCATGCCATCGTTTCTATTTCCATTACTGACTCTACTGATTATTGTCATTGAGAGATAATGAAAATATATTGAGAATTGGTAGAGAGTAGACTTTTGAGAGGAAAATACTATTCAGGAGGTAATGCACTTCAGGAGTTATTTTTGCAGCCAATATCCAGGCACTCTGGATCACAGGACAATGTGGTTTTCACATGCAGGATGGTGGAAGGGAGGAGTGTAATACGTAACATGTAATATGAAAAAACACAACTCAGCAAAGAAAGTGTAGGAACAGAGAATAGTGGAACAGATGGAAAGAGGAATGTGATTGAGAAAAAAAGGCCAGCATGAACAGCATTTTCAATGCTCATTAATCAGAACACAGAAAAGAAAAAAGTAACAATAGAAGTGCCATTGTAGGACCAACTAGACCTTAAGAGACAATTGTGAAGGGTCTCTTAGATGAGAGCTCCTCTTGTGAAGGATAAGTGTGGTTACAAAATGAATTCAGTAAATGGGGGAGAAGGTGCACAGATTGAGTGGGAAGGGGCACAGATCCATCTATGTGATACTGTTCTTTCCAGCACCTTTTGGTTATATTTAAAAGGTTCATGATTTGATCATGGACCAAGAATCATTCTCATCCATACATACCCACTAACTTTTCATACGTGAAAAGTCAGAGGATTTTGAAATTTAGGCAGTGGAATCTGCATTATTAGACTGAAGGTTGTTCCTTTGGTAAACTATGTTTTCTTCAACACCACTGATACTTTTGTACAGAAAGCACTCCGAGATCAAGAGCACAGCCTGACCATATTTATTGAGCTAAAATAGTACTCAGAAGAACAATAACTTGCTGTTTATTTCTCAGACCTCCTGATAAGGACAGAAAGGCTAAAGGATAGAGCAGCACAGTGAGAAAGTGGTTACTCATAGTAGTGGTGAAAAATAGGGCTATTGTAATGGAATAGGCCTTGATTCCACAGGCTACTTAATGATGTTCCTAGGCCCTTTCTGAATAGGGCCTTGCAGGGAAAGAAGAGGGCTGAATTCTTTTTTTGAAGGTTTTAGTGAGCCCCAGAACCTATAAACAATGCTGAAGCATTCCACTTCATAATATTAAGTGTTTGTAATCCACCCAGTTATGCATTGAAAGGGCATATAGAACTGATACACCTTCAGTCACAAAATAATATCAATATATCAGGAATATCTTGAAGCTATGTTCAATGAGTAGGGAGTGTGTGTGTTGAAACCCTTGAGTAAGTTAAATGGCAGGTCTCTAGCATGTAACAGGATGCACATAATAAATAATCTGGAGAGGGATTTAAGCTAACACAGAAATTGCGTTTTGCCTAAAGGAAAATTTCTGCCCAGATAAGGTACTCAGTTGGCAAAGTAGTAACATCTGTAAAGACAGAGCAGATGAAGAGTAGTTTAACAATATAAATGAATCAGGAATTATAATATCTACTTCTGTTTTCAAAAAGTTTTTCTGAATATTTAGTGGCTCTCATTGAACTGAATTTGTAAGAATAATAGTTACAATGCAGAAGCACAGAACCTCATGCAGTACTGCTGTAGCTATTGTGGTTTCTGCAGTGTTTGTTGTGGAGTTGGCTACACAGTTTGGTGACAGCATATCCATTATACCAGTAGGGTTTGGCTACAGTCCTAACCCTACACATGTGTTTGACAGCTCTGTTTTTTCCATTATTATTTTAGCCACTTAAAGAAAAAGTATCTGCCCAAGAGTATTATGTAAGCTCATAATAGAAATGAAAAATGGAAATTATATTGCCTCTTTTACACATTAGTTATGCTGATGCAATTAGTTTTCAAAGAAAAGGAGAAATATACCTTAATCTGTATTTAATTAAAAAGTATTAAACTTCACCATGGTGGCATTAAAGAAAAAAAACCCCAAAGTTGGGGAACTTCCTGTATCAGTTAATTTCTTTTTAAAATTTTAATTCCTTTCTGTTGGTGTGTAGATATTTGTATTTTAGATGTGTTCACTCTATGCTACAGAGTAATTGTGAGTTTCCTGAAATAATTTCGTGTGAAGTTCTTGTGGAGGAAGTTTCAGGTACTCTGAGTGCCTGAAACAAGTTAGCTGCACCAGTATGTAACTTAGCAAAGACTAAATTTGTCCTGTTGGGAACTATGATACCAGTTTGCATAGTGCCATGTCCCCATTGCTCCTACACCTCGGCTGCTAGCCAGCATTAAAGCAACCTGTGTGAACCTCAGCCATACTGACAGCGTGCTGTGGGTGCATCTTCCTGTCTGCCACACACACAGCTCTGGGTGATGGAAACTTCTACCATCTGAATTCCTTACCATTCTTTCTCTTCCATTTTTCTCCACAGACTGAGGTATAGAATGAGATATACTCACTACCTCAGCTGCCACAGCTGTTAAAGCAGGGAGACCAGGACCTTGCTACATTCTTTCCCTGATTCAGAGTTTGATTCCCTATTTTTATTTTAGTTCTTCTCTTCCATCCCTTCACCTCTATTCCTTCCCTGCTTGGTCTTGCTTTGAATGTCTTTGCTTTCTTTTGATTAAATTAGGTGCTCTTAGAATCTTAATCCCAATATACTAGGACCAAACACTAATCAAAGCTTGTGTGATTTGTCCTACATAAGAAATGAATTAGTTGCTTGGTCTGTTTCCAAGTCTATTTACTACAGCTCCTTACTTTTAAAATTCTTTCAAAAGGAACCAAAATCTTCTCCTTAACTGCTTCCATTTTAATTTTAAATTCAGTCTTTTTTGCACCCAAGAAGAAACTCCAAATATCCCAACTCCTCTTTTTTGTGTCTGTTGATCCTCATACCTCCCCAGACAGCTACCAATTAGAAAATTAAAATACTTTCCAAATACCACCACCAGCCCCGAAAAAAAAAAATCCATGGTTTATTATAAGTTCAATATTTCTAAGAATAGAAATAGCATTAAATCATCTGAGTAACTGGCCAAATATTGTAACAGGAGTGAGATGGAGGCCAAGAAATGAGATGGATGCCAGTAACATAATAAGCATGTAAACAAAAATGCTCAAGGTGTCTGCTTTTGAATATAACATATTCACACTCATTTGAATATGTAATAGACCTCTAATTATTCTTAAAGAAATGTGGAAGTTTACTTTCATATTACAGAATTTGGCTAAGAAGTTCCTTGTCAAATTGTCATAAGTGCTATTTAATCTTGAGGATTGAAACTTCAAAGTAGTCAAAAGTTTTTAACTCAATTACCCTTTTCTTGCAGAATGATCAAGAGTCAACCTCAGGAGTACAGTTTCATTCCTCGAACGTGGATCTTTCCTTCAGAATACACACAGTTTCAGAACTATGTAAAAGAATTGAAGAAGAAACGAAGACAGAAAACTTTCATAGTCAAACCAGCTAATGGTGCAATGGGACATGGGTGAGTTGTGAGTTAACTCCAGTCTTCTTACCTGTTAGAGGTGAAATCCAGGGTTACCTACAACATTAACAGAATCTGTGTATTGTAAGAATATTGTATTTCAAGTTGTGTGAAAGTCAGTGTGTTGGGTGAAGGCTTCACAAGCCTTAAATAAACTCAAATAATTGTTAAGAACACAGTTATTTTATTGTGAATTTTCTGCTGTGTTTAGATTTATAGGGTAAGATTGTATTGGGCATAAATTGCAGCGTTTTGGTGGCTGGAGGCTGCAGGGATGTAGTGTGGGAGGTCGGGATCTTTAACAGCTTTAAAACCAGCCTAAACACCCCATTGTGTTCCCAAACTGAAGTCAGAGAAGCAGAAACTTGTTTGGGAGCAGCAGCCACAAGGTGTAGGAGAGAGAGGAGGTGCTGTTGGGGTGTGGCTGGATTTGCATGCTTGGAAGCAGGGCACACCCCTGAAGAGACTGTAATCTGCAGTCAAGTTGAAGAAGTTATGTTTGCGAAGGGCTGCATAGTAAAAATCCAATGAGATAAATACTGCAATTGCATTTTTAGTTATTTTCTTTTTTCTGATATTTTGGTTTTAGCTTTAATTGTTTTTAATATCAATTTGAATTATACAATATAGTAAAGCTTTTACTTTTTCAGCATATGTCAGAATTACTATAAAAGTAAGGCCCCCAAACTTTTCCATTCCCTCATTTTTCAGTTCTCTTGGTAAGGGCAAAGATAAGCTAAAGGGAAAGGTACCAGCATAGTTCAGACAAATGTCTGCAAAATAATTCACTCTATTAGGAGTATTCAGCACCAAACCTCTGAAATATATAATAAATAATACAGAACAAGATTAGGTAGCCTTAAGGTTCTGGGAGTTTTAGGTTACTAATTGCATATTGAAAATGCTAGCTTTTACAGTCATTTAAAAGTCTGTGTAGTTAGACACTGGAAGTTCATAGTTCATATATAAACCTTTTTTCATTCTGGTGTGAGGGGACTGGAAATACAGAAATCCTGAGCTTGGTTTATGCCATCCTCAGCCATACAGATGAGTGTCCTGCTTTGCAAACACCTAAGGTTAGCACTGAAAGTTCTTTGCAGCCTGTACCTCAGGCAGAAGTTGCGACAAAGACTGGAAGTCTATTTTTAGAACTGCATGGGGAATAATCACAGAAGCTGGAGACTGGTCGTTCTGCCAAACAATTTCTAAGTGTAGAGCAAACCCATTATTACAAATTGTTGAATCAAAGCAAGCAGAAAGTTACTTTGAAATGGCTCATTGCCTTTTTTTTCTTCTAGTAAAGCACAATAAAGGAAACCAAAAGCCTTGTAAGGGAATGGAACTTTTTCTCTGCCCTAAAATCAGATATCTAAGTCTCTTTAGGTAGATTTTGGCCTCACTACTTGACTGGGTGACCAGGACAATCTTTTTAAAAGAGGAATATCCAAGTTTTAAAATAACTTTTATTTTTGTTATTTTTTGTTTCTACCAGGATCTCTTTAATAAGAAATGGAGAAAAGTTACAAGCTCAGGATCACTTAATTGTTCAGGAATATCTTGACAAACCATTTCTTATGGAAGGCTACAAGTTTGATTTACGTGTGTATATTCTTGTAACTTCCTGTGATCCATTGAAAGTATTTTTATATCATGATGGACTGGTGAGAATGGGCACGGAAAAGTATCACCCCCCCAGTGACTCAAATTTGGTAAGTTGGAATTCCAATTTATTGCTTATGATGTAGTCTTTAACCTGTGTAGTGTTTGCAGGTGGTAAAATTAAATAAACTGGAACTTGAGTTCATCTGGATAAACTTCTGCATTGTCATTGAAGAAAGAAAAATTATGTCAAAGGTACTCAATACATGCTTTTCTATTAAAATTGCAAGTATAGCCACATTATTGCTTATATGTATTTTATTTGACCTTGCATGTATGTATGCTAAATAGTGTAAATATATGCAAAAAGGAAAAGAGGAAAAAAGAGGAAAGCAAAAGATTTCAACCCAAAAAAATAAAGAAAATAAAATCACTTCAAGAACAGGCACATTGCTTTTATGTTCATCTGAGACGGAGGCTGGGGTGGCAGGTGGTAATAATTTTTATCTCCTGCTGGATCATTGCTTAGCATCCATGAAGTTTGGAGCCTTTGCTGAGGGTCCTGCCAGGTTTCAGTCATTGTGTTGGCGGAAAGGAGAGAACCAGCACTGCAAGGGACCAGTGCTCACTGCAGTCCCTGAACACAAGGGATGCTCCTGCTGCTGCTACTGTTTGCCAGTGACTACTTCAGCAGGGACAGGAGTATGTACTTGGCAGTTTTAGGGTGATTCAGTAGCACTGCCTATAAACATAGGAGAAAACCAAGAAATGGTAAAGGTCATGCTAAAGATTTTGTACAATTTCCTCCTCTTGTTCCACTGTATAGCATGTTGCCCTGTTGGGGAGTGTAAACCCTTCTGTTTTGGCTCAGACCAAAATGCAGATGTCTAAGAAAGAAGTAGATTTGCAGCATTGGAAGGTATTAGTAGATTAGGTTTGTTATGCCTCCCTCAGTATTCTGTTGCTTTTAGTGCAGCTTCCGTGGAATTATGTAACAGAGAACACCATAGAGCCTTTTTGCCTGCGTGAGGCTTAAAATTGTGACTGTCTCTTGGTGTGCCTTTGAAAAACGCAGGTACAGTTTGAAGCCCAGTACAAATGCTATATTTGGAAGTGTTCCAGTACTATATTTGGAATTGTTTGCTTTTAATATTTGTGTATTGCTGGTAATCTCGGCATTAGCAGCACTGAAATATGCTCTGAGCGGATAAACAGAGCAGGCAGTTGTTTCTATGTTCTCAGAACTGCTCATGTTGGAGGTTGTCTATTGTGTGAAATAACCTGCTTGTCACTAATGACATTGTTCTTTGGATGACATTTTTCCACAGTGACATTATTCCAAATAACTTTGGACTCCCAGTTCAGATGCACAAATACTTTTTCTTTATGGTCTGATAAATAATTGCTTTTGTCTGAAATAATTTGAATTTCATGGAAAGATGACTCAAAACAAATAGATTTTAGAATGATTCTTAAAGGAGTAATGAAGCCATGGGAGAAATTCATTGCTTCTAGCGCAACTACAATATACTGTTAACTAGCTTGCAATTAAATTGATTGGTTTTGGTCATTTCATTGCATTTTTTAAAGATAAGGAAGTGTAGTGAGATAAATGATAGCAGAAGGCTTGTGTTGTCTGTTAAAGATGAATTGGAACAGAAGGCTTGTGGTGACCTTAGAATATCATCTACTCTCATGTATGTAATCAAACATGACAGAGAACTGTCGCTGTGATGAGGACAGGCGTCACCATAGTGTACCTGAAAAGCTGAGTGGGTTTCTGAGAGATAATGTAAATGTACAGATCATGGTTTATAAATTGGCCTTGGAAAGGGAATGCTTTCTTTGAATCCAACTGATAACTTGAGTCTATTGCTGGTGACATTTTGCACCATGAAGGAACTGTAGCACTCAGTCATTTATGTAACGTATGTTTTGAAATTTACCTCCTCTGATGTATGGCTACCAGCCAGTTAAAAATGAGCAATTTTGGCAGATATCAGCATGGCAGATGAGTTTATATGTAAAAGATATTTTAAAGTATCACTATCATGAGAACACTTTTCATAAATAAGCTACAGTGAAAACTGAAATGTGGGATTGTCTATGAAGCAGATGCCAGAGTGATTTTTAGCACTTCAAAAGTAGCACTTCCAAATACCATCTTTATTGTTTGCTTCTTGTGGAATGTAAGTTATGGTAATCGCTCTTTACTGTTTTAGGTAGTTGTTTACATACAGACCTGTAAAAATGGCAGATATATTATCTAACCAGATGTGGAGTGGGAGATCGGTTCACTACGTCTGGCTTAAGTAGAAGCCCAGGTTTTGTTGTAAGAAGGCTACAGAGCATTCAGTCATGAAATTTCCCAGAATTACTAAAGTTTAGAAACACTAAATCTGCACATAATGTTATTTCCAAATATGAGCTCTTTGATTATGTCATTATTGATTTAATGTCAATTTTTCTTTGCATGATTTTGAATTGATTATTTTAGAATTGTTTTTAAAGTTTTTAAAATGTCTTTTCTTCCTTTTTTTTAGAGTCAATTGTATATGCATCTGACTAACTACTCTGTCAATAAACATAATGAGCACTTTGAACGGGATGAAACAGAAGACAAAGGAAGCAAACGCTCCATAAAATGGTTTACTGAGTTTCTAGAAACAAATAACCTTGATGTCTCCAAATTCTGGAGTGATATTTCAGTAAGATAGACTAAAGCACTTTTCTTTATTTTGTGTATTTTTAGATAATGACTTGCTTTTACCATCTGCTTTACTGCAATTCAGAATTATTTTTGAAACTTCAATAATCCAAATTCTCAGCAATGGATATCACAAAGGACGTATTATAAATTATTATTATGCTTTATGAAAGATTAAATTCATAGTTTGATTACAAATTTAATGTTAGCATTTTTCTGAGGATAAAAAGTCCTTTCAAACAGTTATTCACGTCAGTAATATGGCACAAAGGAACCATGCCATTTAAATTCTTGGAGACTATTCTAGAGTATAAAGTGAATTTTATGTGTGAATATTTACAACATTGTAGTCAGTGTTGCCTATATCTATGGACTTAATCAAGCACTATTGAAGTGGTTGTGTTACAGGTGTCTTTAGATGAGGAACAGGCTTAAGATTGTTAGAGCTTAAAACTGTTTGTATGATTCTGAGAACACTTACCAAAAATTATATTGCTAAATGAAATGGATGAAGATTGGCTATACTATACTTTGTTGCCAATTTGCTTTTATTATTTCACTTATTGCAAGTCTCAAAGTTTGTATATATAATGGAAATTATAACAATATAGTCTAAAACTATATAAAGTTATACATGGTGCTACATAGGAATAGTTTGTTTGTTTATAGACTATTTGAAATTTAAAATTTTTTTTTTTCCTAGTAGATATGCAAATGAAATTTAAAATATTAAAGCATGAAATACTGTAGTTCAGTATATACTTTCTCTCCTGATGAATTTTTCTGAAACAAATCCCTGCAGGAGCTGGTGGTGAAGACTCTGATAGTTGCAGAGCCACATGTTCTTCATGCTTATCGCATGTGCAGGCCGGGGCAAGCACCAGGAAGTGACAGTGTCTGCTTTGAAGTCCTGGGATTTGATATTCTGCTGGACAGAAAACTAAAACCATGGCTGCTAGAGGTAGACCTCTTTATACAGGTGTAAAGTAAATTTTTAGGGGTAAAGTTAACTAAGCCCCAGCTGAGTCCAAATCTGTGTAAGAAAACTTGCAAAGAAAATCTGTGCGCTGTTGTTGAGTACATAAATGGTGCTTTTCTACGAAGTCCAGTGATCACCTTGAAGTGATTTTTGATACTGAAAGAAAGGTAATTGTTTTCTTAGACCAGTGTTGCATTTCAGATGTTTTTGAAGTTTAATGGAAAAGTTTCAATGGGAATTGATTGTAGCAAGTGGGTGATACATAGATTTCCTTCATTAGTATGGCTATGTAATATGGCCCTGATAACTTTTGTGAATGTGTACACTTAATCTTCTCCTTTTTGGGGATATCTGTTCTTTCCTCTCCTGTGCTTTTTAAAAGCACTGCCATGAAAAGAGAAAAGTAATTTGATATACAGGAAATTATGGAAACTATTGGTATGATGGGACTAGAAATATATGTTTGTTAGTGGTACAATTAAATTGAGTGATGCTCTCACACATTTTCGATCAGGAATGTTTGAGGTTTGTCTGTTGTGTCTTTTATATTATCCTATTAATAACATAGATGAAATTCACTTGTCCTTTTTCAGGTGGTCTTACTTCATTCTGTTAAGTGGTTGGGGGGGCTGCAGCTTGGGGAAAAAAGCAAAATGTATTCAAAATCTCTCTGTTGACAGCAAGTCACGAATATGATTTTGCAACTGATGAAGAAAATGTACACAATTAATTTACTGAATTATAACCTCATTTGCAGGCCATTAATACTGTCAACAGTTGTTTTGTCATGCTTTTTTCTCTCAGGGGTTCATTATAATTTTAATTAGGAAAATAAAATTCCTTCACTGTCGCCATGCAGGCATGACATATTTGGTGGCTTTGATGTTCTCGCCAAAAGCAGCGCATGACATGAACTTATTTTGTACTACATCAATATCCTCTGTTTTTGTCCAGTGAAGCTTGCTGTCCCTTTGACTTAGCACTGCACTTCCAGATTATCATCTGTAGGTTGCCTGTAGCTTGCATATAACTGTGTGTAGTTATTTAAGTGCAGACAGAAGGGTCTGTGTAACATTTCATTCAGCCTTGTAGCAAATGCTGACAGACCAATTCTGTGAGAGGTGCTGAGTCAGCCAGCACAGGGAGTCCATTCTGAAGGACACCTCTCTGTCTGCTCTGATGTTTTCATGAGCTGTGGAGATGTTGGGAGCATTGAGTCATACAATCCCAGACTCTTTGTTTATGAGGGAGTAAAGTAATAAATGCTCCTCCGGTATTTTGACTTGCTGGAGAATACTTCAGGACTTGGAATTGTGTACCTAGTTACTATTTTTGTTTTTAAAGTAAAAGTCCAAGTATTTCCTTTTGTGGTTTTGGTAATACGTATATCCTTCAACTTGTTTGCTACGCATTTACCAAAACTAACAGAAATTTCAAACGTTGAAACTTATTAATTTTGCATACTCATTTACTACTTTTTACCTTGCTTGTTCATGCCTTTTTGCAGCACTTCCAACACTGTGTAGATGTATGCACACTGTGTGCATGCTGTGTGTACTGCAGTAAAGGTCAAACCTGTAGTGTATATACATAGACTACACACAATATATACAGTCTGTGCATATATATATATATATGTACATATATAGATATATTTTTTTCTAGAACACTTCTGCTTCTTGCACAGATTTCTGCTCTTATTTCTTTCCACCATTTCCCTCTTGCCAAAACCCCCTTAGGGGAGTGAATCATTCTTTCTAACAGTGGTAACAAGTCCTAATCACAAGTCCCTGAATGTTCCCAGTATTATGGGAAAATTGCCAAAATAGGATTAGGATGATTAGTTTCATGTTTCCATGCCTCATGTAGCTTTTCTGTTATAAAGATAGCTTAACAAACTATTAAAAGAAATAAATTGTGCAACATATTATAATGACTCTGCTTTCCGGAGTTGACTTTTGTTTGTATTGCCTTGATGCATTGTAGCTCCCCTGCTCCTTGGTGCTACTGAACTTCCGGAACCTTCTATCGTAGTGAGGGTTGTGGGAAATGCATGATTGCCATCTTGTGGCACCAAATGCTTCTGGCAAGGATCTGTGCAGCCTCCATCCTTTCTGAGTAGCAACAATCTCCCTTCAATTCCCAGGAAATCCGGTTTTACTTTTCATCCAAAATTTCCAAGTTGGTTTATTTTATGTAAAAAAAAATAAATTCATGCAGTTGAAGTTCTTGGATTGTCTCCAGTCTTGTTCACCCTCATTATATTCAGTTAGGATCACAAAGTTGGGATAATTGGAGAAAAAGATAACATGCATTTTAATAACTTTCTCCAGTGCAGGGTACCTAACTTTCATTGTGATTTATGTGGGCTAGGCAAAAGAAACCTTACATACACATTCAGATATATTATTTAGTGTCACTGAGCTAGCAAAATCCGTTCAAAACTTTGCTAACAATCCAGGTGAAATGAATGTGAACATCTTAAACCAAGCAGTTATTGCTAATTCCTATTAATGAAGTAGTTAAAATTCACATATACAAATTTTCTGGCATCTACTTGTTTCTCTTGTGTTATGCTTGTCCTGTCTGTACCCCTGGGTGTCCAAAGACCACAGTGGGGTAGGAGAAGTCTACTTCTCCAAAAAGAGATGGCTAGGTGGTTATACCAAGTTTTCAGTGTCTTACATTTTTCACCAGAAGAACACACTGTTGATGGTAAAGTTTTGCTTCCTCTTTGCTCTTAATTTCACCTTGGGTTATTTTTTTTTTTTTTGTTTGCTGACATGATCTGCTCACTGACTGTTCATTTACTGGCCAGCAATTCCACATTGTCTCCAAGTTTTACCACAAGTCTTTTATATCTGCTGGAGTCATGCCATGTGCTTTCTTTGTTACCTGTAGAACCAATATTGTCTTGTTTACGAGGTTGCATTCCTGTAGTGAACACAGTTTGGCCAAGGGCATCATTTGCAACCATAATTTTCTTGTACTTTTGGGGTGCCTCATACAATCCTGTTTTTGACAACAATCTTCAAGATGTGCCTTGTTGATAAAATTACTGTGTTATATTAACACAACCTAGTTGTGCATGTCCTGGTTCTCAGGTCACTGAACTCTAAATAACCATCTCCTGGCTGACAGATGCACAGACAATGGTTTGGTAACCAGTAATTATGAATACCTTTTGTGGCATATCACTAGTACCTTACCAAGATTACAATGCCACAGTCTTACAGATTAGTCAGCAGCTGTATTTACCATCTCCGTTGTGATATGATTGTAGTGAACAGGTCAGTCTAAAGAGGTTGGTCAATTAACTATTTGGATGAAAGTTTTCCAAAAAAGAATATGTATAAATCTTTTCACTCTTTCTGCTGAATTTTCGAGATTTTTCTTTCAACATCAGATCTCACTGCTCACTTTTACAGTTTATCTGCAAAAGCAGCGAAGGATCTGATTCCCAAAGCCAAAAGGTACCCATCAATAATGAGCACAGGTGATGGGGCACCTGGAACACAGCAACAGGACAGTGGGTGGCACAGCAGCCACAATAGTTCTGTCCCACAACATTAAAGGCTCTAAGATGCTGTAATATATTTAGAGTGCTAAAACAAAATAAACTGCTTTTGCCCTCTGCTTTGGACATGTAAACTGTATCCCACTGCTGATTTGTGTGGGACACAAGGTATTAGTTTCCACTTCTGAAGCTCTTTTCTATCTGTCCCTTTTGTAACCAGCACTGCTCATTCACTATCAAGGTGAGATTCCTACTTGTCATTAGCATCCATTACTCAAGTATAAATTTTTCTACTGGCCTGGAACGAGTTCATAGAATAACATTATTCCTCCTCAAAACTTCCTGAAAACAGGTTCTGCAGGGAGTCCAAAACTTGTCAGGGTTATAAGATGGCTGGTTGAGGCTCCTGACTGTTAAGTGTATGATCTGGTCTCACTATGAGACTCCAAGTTGCATTTTCCTTGTTTCTCTCATATTTATGGTACCATTTTTAATCTCTTGTGCTTAGTTTATAAGCTTTCTGTTGCTGAGACTGTTAATTATCTTACGTTTTTAGACTATATACTGATTTTATAAATTAGATTTCTGTGTGTTACTGTCAAATGTATGTAAAAAGTTATTTAAATATACTTAAGAAGACCTTGGATTAGAGCCTCTTTCTGTCCTTGTATAGTTGTTACTTTTTAGAGTAGTGTTTAGAGTTTCTTTCAGACTGGGAACTAGGAAAGAGTTTGACTCTTTCTGTGCTGGACCGCCATAGCAGGGCACATCATCTGTTACAATGTGTTTAACAGCACTCTGTGTGGTAAATTTTCTGGTGGCAGCAACCAAGAGTAGATTAGTCTGGATTCACAGTGGCAGGACTTGAATGGTGTTCACTGTAATTGTCTGGATAACCTGGTGACTTTAAGGGTGCATTTCCCAGCTCCCAGTATCTCTCATACTCAGTACTCTATTTAAAAAGAAAATATACAAATGGAAAAGAATTTCTCAACATGTATTCTCTTAACCTCTGCTGTGTTTGAAAGAGCCATTTCTACAAAGCCTGTTCCCGAACATTACTGAGTCTTCTGTGTGTCATTTTTTTTTTCAGATTAATCGTGCCCCAAGCTTTGGAACGGATCAAAAAATAGACTATGATGTGAAAAAAGGTGTTCTGCTAAATGCATTAAAGCTTCTCAACATACGGTACTTTGTCAATTTTTCTTCAGTCCACCTCTATTTCTGTTGCTTTGATTTTTTTTTTTTTTTGAATTTGATTTGGACTCAGAAAAAAATCTTTTTTCCACCTTCATATTTTCAAAATGTAAATGTTTCCCTTGCTGTCAGTTTTTCTGTAGAAATTAACCTGAATTTAATTTTTCTTCATGCATTTTCTTTTGCCTTTATTGCAAAAATTAATGGTAATAGTAATTTTTGTACTTATTTTTAAAACATTTTCAAACACTTCTTGAAGTTGGCCTATGTGTGCAGTCATGGGTATGCAGCCATAAAATAAATTTGCTTGAGTAATAGCGTCACATTCAGTCAAAAGCCCATCCCTCTAGAGGTAAACTTTGTAGCTAAGATATGTTGAAAAAAATCTACTCCTCAGGAAAATAGATACAGCCACTTTTGTACATTAAATTGTAACACAGAGTCAATACAGTATCCCTTAAAGTGTGAAAATACTGTAGCCATGAAAGTTAATATGAAAAAAATCTTAATGAATATTTAAATTCTAGTATATGATAAACACACAGCTGACTGGAAAATACAGATTGTGTACTTGATATGAAAGTGCATTGAATTGACATTTCTTAATAATCTGTGTTTCAGGACAAGTGATAAAAGGAGAAATTTAGCCCAACAGAAGGCTGAGGCTCAAAAAAGGCTGTATGGCCAAGGTTCAGTGAAAAAACTCTTGCCAGGTTCCTCAGACTGGGAGAGGCAGCGCCACACACTGGAAAGGAGAAAGCAAGAACTGGTAGGAAGGGAAAAAATGTGCTGTTTCTTGTTCATGCTATATACTCTCTTTTGTTTTAATTGTCTTACTTTCTTGATTTGTAGAAGGAAAGACTTGCACAAGTACGTAAACAGATTTCCAAAGAGGAGCATGAAAATAGACACATGGGGAACTACAGGTGAATGTTTTTGACTGTATTAGTAGGAAGTATTCAGTATATTCTTTAGGAACAGTGGAAACAAATATTTGTGGTAGATGATAATTTTCTGCCAAAAATCTGTAGGCATTTATAGAAGACATATATATGTACATCAGGTGTCTTTTTTCTGATGGTTCTTTTCTTGATTCCAATTTTTTCCATGCACTTAGGAATTAGGAAACATCAGTCACCCTGTTGCTTGTGCAAGACATTTGCTTGAAAGATGTGATGGTTCACATTCAGTGTACCAAGAATCATGACTGTTGTGGGCATGTTCTCTAATTGCATATGATCATTCTTGTCTTGGTGGCAGGGGTGCAGAATGATTATTCCCCTGTAAAAATATAATCTTTGAATTGTATCTCTGAGGCTTGCCAACAATTCAGAAACATTATGGGTGCTGCTATCATTTTGAATAGAGTGACATTTGAAATACTTTATTTGTATTTTTGCACTTTGATTCTGGATCCCACTAGGCTGAACTGTATGTACCTTCAGATTCCTTGGTAAAATATGTTCAAAAGAGAGCTTTGCATTGTCAGTTACAACAGGCATTGGCCAGAAACAAAATTGTTTTTGGGTGATGTTTTTGTTATTATTTCTTGATATTTGCTTCATTGGGAAGTGAAAGCATGGCCTAGGAATAGTTGGTGAAAGGGAACAGAGTATGGCTAGGAAGAGATAATGGGAATATTTACAACATTCTTCCAGTGTGTGAGAGGTCTGAGTTCACATATTTTATTGTGAACTAGTCGGAATGCCTTTATTGCTGTTCTTCATTACTGCCTTTTTTTGAGCAGATGTTCTACAATTCCCAGTAAAATTCTCATTTAAATAGATAGATGGTTCTGTGAAATTCACATTTTTGATGATTTCACAATTTGCTTACAAAGAGTCTGTGTAACTTTTAATTACATAATTTTTTGATATGTAGAGCTAAACTAGTAAATAAAAGAAACCTCTAGATGTACAATGAAGTAATAAAAGTGGTTATTTTCATGCTACTAAAAGAGAGGCACTATGATGCTTTAATGCATTTTTCTTTTTCATAACTTAAATGTCTAGCTTATTAACTGATCATATTTTAAGTTGCTTATTCAGTTCTTATCTGAAAATCAGACACATGTTCTCTTTATTTATTTTTTTGGTTACTGTAAATCAATAAAAACACGTATTTTTTTTCCTCAGGAAAAAGTAAAGTGTCACTTAATGAGGAATCTGCACTTTTAAAAAGGCAGAACAGCTTTGTGTTTTCTTATTACCATGTCTTTGAGAAAAGGCTGAAGGATCAGCAGAACATGAGAAGGAAAGTAATTTTGGCTAGAGAAGAAAAGGAATTTTATCTGAGCATTATGCATTATTTTCTCTATGTGATATTCCTCTCTAGAGCAGGAGTAGCTTGTGTCAGGCATTGACATAGAATCATGGAAATTTTGGAAGCTAGTATTGCTGAATGGATTAATATTAAACTCTGAATAAAAATCCAGAGTAACCTCAGTCAAACTCAGGAGTTTTGGATTTAATTTATGAATATTAGCTCAGCAATTCGCTTAGTCTATGTCTGTCTGCAAGCACAGCAGGCTCCAGTAGGAGTCTTGGGGCAGCTAAAGTTGGAGCCACAGTTTTGAGCTCTTGTGAAATTATGAGGAATTGGAAAGGATGTACGTGGCTTTGAATTGGCCGTTAGTTGCAGTCTGTATCTAAATACATTGAGAATATTACCCTTTCTTTAAAGCATTCTTCTATGGTACTTTTTCTGCAGTAGAATCAGCACCATTAAAAGGTGTTCACTGAAACTGAATTAGAACCTGAATCTCCTTTAGGTGTTTAATGCAAACTGGAAGCATCTTCATTTTGTTTTACAACTGTCCTGAGACTAATGGTATCAAAACATCTTTTTTTTTTTATTGTAACAATATCCACATGATAGTTACCTTTTCAAGGAGAAAACGTCTAAAAAGGAAGAAAAAGAAAAAAAGAAACTTGTAAAAAGTTCAGAAAAGACTCACAAATACATAAAAGTCACATAATGTCATGCACTGTACAAATGGTGTCCATGCCTTGCACAGTGCAGGCAAAATTAACTTATGGGTTACTCCTCACAATATATTAAAAATTAGTCTTCCATCTTAGCCATATTTCTGGCTGTGTTTCAGGTATTCATGACAGATGGGTTGAAGTGGTTTTCTTCAAAGCCCATTGTTTCTTGATGAACATGAATAAATCACCAAGTCCTGCTTCTGATACTGTCATAATCTCCTTACCTGTGATTTTAGAAAATAATGGCATAGCTACTGTAATGGAAAATCAGTCACCATATATATCTGTGTACCATTTTTTAAAATTCTTATAGCACCTATTTCTTCTTGTTTATTTTTTGGAGGATTTAGCATTCAAGTGTAGTACATACTCAGTCTTTAATTCATATCATGCTTATGTTTTGTGTCCTTTGATTGCTAATATAAATTGTTTTGTGTCCTTTTATTGCTAATACCAATCTTGTGGCTCTGAATTTGGCATAAAATATTTTGCTAATATTTCATGAATCATTCACACCTGTATGCATCACTCACCCCCACTAAAATTTCTGAGCACTGCAAAACTGGGTTTTGGTATACCTCTGGAATGACCTATATGGTACTTCTTTTGACTGGCTAATTGCTAGTTAAAACATGAATGTGTTGTCTGAATTAAAAGTACATTCAGAGAGCAGTGTTCAGAGTATATGTTTTATGATTTGATATTATATAATTATTATAGATGGGATGCATACATGTTAAAAAAGAGATGGCATATTAGTGACATTTTGTGTGATGAATACCTCAGCTTTTATCTTACACTCTTCTTTTTTTCCCTTTTCAGGCGAATTTACCCTCCTGATGATAAGACATTGCTTGAAAAGTATGAGAGTTTGTTAGCCACTGCTTTCCAGACATTTCTTGCTGGAAGAGCTGCTTCACTTCAGCGGGAAATGAATAACCCCTTAAAAAGAATGAAGGTACTGAAGTACACCGAGTACGGGCTTTAGGAGTTACTTATCTTTGAATTCATGACCTCGTGGATTAGTTTCACTATAATAGTGTAGAATGGCTAATAAATATCTTTTGATAATGTTCCATGATCTTATTGTTCTTTGTGCAGCCTGTGGACCAGATCCTTGAATCTGGATGAACTGCAGTGGACCCAGGGTGGAGACAGGCTAGATGGCTTTAAGCTACTTTACCATATTCCTGATCCTCAGCCTTACCCTAGCCAAACCAGAGGCTGGCAGAAACTGCTTTTGAGCTGGTGATTCCCTCCTTCTTCCTCTAGTAATATTCCCAGCCTATTCATTCACTTGTATACCAGCTCCACTAGTTTAAGGATTTAAGGCATCCAAAAATTTGGCCTGATTTACCTACTTATTTAGTCAGAGGAAGTAGGAAAACAGCTGTATTAATAACAAGCTAACATGATGTAGTTTGGAATCTGAGAAATAATTTTACATCTTTGTAGTTGGCATCATCCAGCAGTTTTACAGGAATCTTTGTTCAATCCTTTCTTCAGACTTTTTTTTTTTTAAATGTTAGGACTTGATTTTAAACCTCATTTTCATGTTGCTTGCAAGGAGAGATGCATACATGAAAGGAAATATTTCTATTTCCTCCTGTGGAGGAATTCATAGTCCTATTTCAGGATTAAAAATCAGAGCAGTTTCAAATTTCTACCAGTTTCTGCTTGATTTTTTGAAGGACAGGGTATGTCCTCCTTTGAATTAATAGTAATGAAATTCCCATTTCCAGGAGGAGGACATTTTGGATCTTCTGGAGCAGTGTGAAATAGATGATGAAAAGCTAATGGGAAAATGCACCAGGCAACGAGGACCTAAGGTATTTGGCTTCGAGATACCAATTTTTTATTTCACTCTATAGACAGGTTTTCTGAGAATTTTAAGTGGGGAATTTAGTCAGTTGATCCTGCTGGAAGTTTTCTTCCTCAGACTGCCATTAATCTTTTTTTTTTTTTTTAAAGTGTGAATAGAGGTATCACTACCATTTGTCCAACTAAATCCCATTAAATTTTTAAGGGGATATGTGATCCTTCTTTCCCTCCCTAAATCATTTGGAGGGATTGCCATGCATGGCAACAACTGTTGTATGAGAGATTGATTTCAGTGTGTGAAAAGATTTTTATATCAATAGTGGATCTCATAAAAATGCTTTCTTCTCTAATTTATTAGTGCCAAAATTAGGATTTTTGAGATCATGGGATAAAAGGCACTGTGGAAAGTCAAATAATGAATTATAATTTTTATATATATCTATAGCTCATTCCCTTGCTAAGAGGGTTTTACAGTATATCTTGGAACCCATTTTGTATCCAAAATCTGCTTTTAATGTGAATGTATATTATTTTTAGCTTAATGCTTTCTGCTTGTGTGCATAGTTCATGTGAGTCTTTGCCTTAAATAAACTTATCTCTAAGCCAGTAAAGATAAATAGTTTGGGCTTGGCTGAAATAAGTGTGTTTTTCATATCCTGTAAACATTTTAGGTCAAGTCTGCTTAGAAGAGCCTACATCTCTGTTCTGAGCTTTGATGGATTTGTTTATGGATGCATGTAAATTTTTTTACAGCATTTTATATTTCTGATGACATGGTGTACAAATCTGTGGATATATCTGCACAAAATAAATGCTGAAAATGGTTCTGAGCTCGAAGAAATACTTTAAATATGTGCAAGAATCCAAAGAACTACATCTTATTACAGGCATGCATTCTGGAAAGAGGATCTACATGCCCAATCTGGTATTAAGATAGATTTGCAGGGACCTCATTAAAATGTGGGGATTTTGTGAGCTCGTGCTTTAACCGCAGTGGATTCATTTAAACAAGAGAAAAAAATCCCAGTCTGTGCTAGCAGTACACTCAGTCCATGTTCTTACAGAGATCCTTTTCCTTGAAATTTTGTTTTCAGTTCTTTAACATGGGGTCAGTAATTCAAGTTTACCATCTCAGTCACAGTTTTCCCTTTTTCCAGAAGCCTGTCTTTTCTCAGCAACCCTTGGAGAGCATCTGTCTGGTTGCCTGTATGCAGCCTGACTTGTTCTACCTCTACACTCCGTGCTCACAAAGCATCCCCAAGCTGGAGGCTGTAACATTTAATTAAACACTAATAGGGTACTAAGCCCAAACTGAGAAACCTCTCTCAATTAGTTTTAAGATGAATTTTGATTAATTTATGGGTAAGATTATATGCCATGGTCTTCTTTTATAGCAGACAAATGGATTGTGTAGCTTACAGCTGCCTTACTGGTACAATATTGTTTCCACTTACAGGAGAAAGAAAAAATTGCTTATGACCAAAATTTCCTTTCCCCCCCCCACTAAAACTGATGAAATCAAAACAGAAAACAATGAAAATACCTTATTCAGGGAGACTGTTTCTTTTCCTTGCGCTATGCACACTTCATGCTATGCAGGATTCTTATTCCTGCATCTTTTTTATGATACATTTCTCAATCATTTAAGCCTTGCCTACAGTGAAGCCATGTAAGCAGAGATTTCCATCGTTGCATAATGTCCTGTGTGTTCCCTTTGAAACACAGATGCCCATGCAGATGGTCCTGGTATCTTTTTCGAAAAGAACATTGCCTCCTCCCTGTAAGGGTTAAGGTTAATATGGACAATCACATGCATTTGATTGGCAACCTCTTTGTAAAGAGGCTGCTATGGGATATGTAACATCGAGATATATATCTATACAGAAATTTGGTGAGGGAGGCAGGCAGTAGAAAGTACTATTGCCTGTCAGTCTGTTAGGTAAGAGAATAATCTCATCTTGTAACCATAAAATCCTACAAATAAAGAACTATTTGCATATGCAGGATCTAAAAGAAAAAAGAAACCAAACAAAGCAACCACAGGACCGGTACTTTTCACTTTCAGGTAACCCAACATGAAAGGTTCTTTGAGAAGGTCATGGAGTCTGTCCTCCCTCAAATTCAGTGGCTGCCCTGCTGACAGAAGGTCCTCTTAGGTCAGATGCACTGCCTTTGGTTGCACTCTTCCTTGGAGAAAAACCCATCAGTCAGGACTCAGAAAACTAACAAAACAACTGGACTGGTTAGGAGGGAGAGGTGTGTTCCTCCTCATGCTCCTCCATACATAGAAACTTATATAAACATCTATATTTCCCCATACATATCCATACATAGGAGAGGTTGAGGGCTGTGTACATATAAATAAATACAAGCTTTGAGTGTAACAATTATTCCATGTTAGCTCGGAATTTCAGCTTTATTTTTATTTGAACATGATTAGGAACTCAGTGCAGGAAAAAAGAAATAATGATTTTCACAGAGTGAAGGCATTTTTTCCTGCACTCGAATTATCACTGGGTTTTGCATAAATGGAGAAGTGCATTCTGGAAATGTCTGGTTTATTTATAGCCTCTAGAGGGCTCCTGACACCTACACACTGCCAGGGTTACCCATGTGTGCAGGACAATGGAAAGGAACTAAAATATCAGATATTGTAGAGGAAATGAGAAATTAATTGTAATTCTTTTGGTATAAGACCAGATGAGTTTAATCACAGAAAAATTGGGTTAGCATAAGGGTAAAATCAAGGTGATCAGATGTGCTAGGTAATCAGATATCTCTTTAAGAGATCAGTTTATACCCAGATTTAGCTATTGTTTGTCATTATTGCTTTTCATAATTTCTTTGATCTTTCTTTTTATTCTTCATTGTTAATTGGTATTGTTTACTGTAGAATGTGTGAGGAACATGTATGTGATAAGTGGAATAAGATTTATCCTAAAGCCCCTGTGAACTGAGATGGAAAATGTTTGTAATACCTTGTGTAACTCCTCAGGAATGTCTGATCAATATGTCTCCATCATACACAGCATTTCATGATAAGAAGACCTATTTTTAATAAAGTAGTATGTGTTGAGGCACCTTACTTTTATCCCTTTGGCAGACAGATACATATCAACATATTCTTTGTGTAACAACAATTGTCAGGGCTCTCCTCAATGCAGTATTCTTCTCTAACTTCTCCTTATCTGGTCTAACAGCTTGGATGGTATAAGCAGACTATTAGTTAGTGGCAGAAATCCCTTCCCTTCCTTGTCTGGAATAGAAGTTTAAGTAGCATCTATTAAGTGTATCTTGCAGCAACAGGGGGTTTTGGGGTTTTTTTTCTGTTAGCCTCATAATAAATCTAGGTGCATTGCATGACGTCTTATGCTAAGACGTTAGAAAAATTTAAATTCTTCCTGAGAGTTCTTTTTCACTTTGACTCAAAATATATCCAGAAATTATGATTTTAATTTTTTTTTAAATCGGAGCTTTAACTGCAATCCATTTGGTAGATGAGGCCATCAGCATAGCTTCTTATAGCTGAGAGTTACTGGAAAGAAAGTGTGTAGGAAGAAAAGGTGACCACACAAGCCTACTTAGGAGAACAGATATAATGGGAGATACTGCATTTTCTGTGTCTGACTGATGGCAGATGTAAGACGAAAAATTTTCAATTGTAGTTTCTGTTCTTGGATCAGTTTCTCTGTCTTCACTTTTTGATTTTTTGTCTTGCAGTATCCTTGGTAATAGCGCAGGATTAATTAGCTAATGACACTGAATCCCATGTGCGTGTGAGGCACCAAGATCCCCCAGCACAGCTTGCTATATATTCTTTGGTTTCTGCTCTCTGCAGGATGTGGTTTAATCACTTTCTTTTGAAAAGGAAAACACCCAAAGTTCCCTGATGTATTTCTCTACTTCATGTTGATCATTGTTAAGCTGTAGCTTCAGTTATTGCGAATAAAGAAACCTGAACTGATTGTAGATGGTATTCTGTATCAATTGATTTATGATTTCAAACCATAATTCGGTATGTTTGGTAGTGCAATTCATACTTAAAACAATTCCCCCCACTCTTACTATATTGTGCTGCTCTTCATGTGACAAAGATTAGAATTACAGTGGAATGAATTTAATTACATATTTAAGCAATTGATTTAAAATTTAGGACAAAATTCCAATCTAATTTGGGAGGGTTTACAGCTGTTTGCAAATCCTGCCTGAACCTGCCTGAATCAGGGATCTAGTGTGATAGCTGGCTGTTTATTTTTATTTTTTTTTTAAAGCCCTTGTCTTCAATGCCAGAAAGTGCACACCCCTTAAGGAAACCTAAGAACCACAGTAGTGACAGTAGCTGTGACAGTGATAGCAGTTTGTCAGAATCGGGAGAAGAAACTGAAAAGGAAGATCACAATGAAAAAAAAGAGAAAAAAGTTTCATATGATCTTGAAGAAAATAAATACAAGTCTTTGGAACGATCAGGTAAGTTAAATGATCACTTTTCTAAATGAGTGTGGCATTGATAATGAATTATATTAAATTCTTCAGTCTTTTAGAATGTGTCAACTGGTTTGCTTGTTTCAGTTTCTTTAAAATTTAAAATTTTCTAAATTAATAGATATACCATGTTATTTTTTGTTTTAGAGGTGTATTGTCTCAAAGAATTTTATAATGTAGTTGCATATATATAATGCTGCTTCTAAAATTTTACTTTCCATAGCAGCATTTATTTAGCTGAAAACTAAATTAAAAAATAGTGTAACTAGCTGCAGCAAATGAGAGATACTAAATCTGCAAATGTGGGATCCAGTGAGCATTTTCTCTCCTGTTTCTGTATCCTTATAGTCAGGAAACCACACACAGAAGTCACATACATTTTGACCTAAAGAACTCATGCCCTCCCTCATAAATCTCATGTGTGTTATAGTGAATTGGAACCTGCCTGATTAAAGCTGAATATAAGGAAGAAATAAATGTTCCTATAAGTATGTGAATTCTGTATTATTAGGGGATCTGACACGACTGACTTCTACATGCATAGTTGTTAGTCAACACACATGGTAGTACAACATTGTGCAAACATTGATCATATGTGTTGTTAGTTACAGAGACTGAAAAATGGGTGTTTAGAAAATAAAAACATCATTCATTTGATCTGTCTGCAGGTAGAATGAACTGCAAACCATCAAATAAAAACGTAAAGTCTCCATCATATTCGTCCCCCACATCATCTGCAGGCCCAATAAGGCGTTCTGTGAGCTGCCCTCGTTCCATTTCCATCCTCACTATGCAGTCCCAGGCAGCTGAGCAGCGCCCCTTTTCAGCCAAAGCATCTCTCCAAATGCAGCGAACATCCCCAGTGAACAGGTCTCACTCTCTGAGTCGTAGCCCATCTTCAGCCAGATTCTCTCAGACAGCCACCTCGGGAACTGTGAACTCTTCAGGGGTGAGTTAACACGGCAGGCACATTCAAAATGTGTTCAATTTTTTTCTAAAATTCAAAAATACATTAGTAATCTTTGCAACATCAGAAAACTTGAGGTACTGTAGTCAAGATTATTTTGACAGACACTCAAGCATATGAGATCTCCAGACCTGTATGTGATATGGGATGAGTGCTAGCTGTGATGTCTCAGTGTTCTTGGTGCAGCAATACAGATGTTATATTTTGTGGAAATGGAAATCTTAAGAGAATGGGAAACCTTCACTCCTAAATAGGTTTTTGAAGATAGAAAGGACCATTACCTCTCTTAAAAATTTTCTGTGATTCTGGGGGCTGCTGGTTCTGAAGTAAGGCTGTATCTATCTTCAAAATCTTCATAGTAACAAAAATACATCCAGATTTCAAAGCTTTTGTATAGTCCAAGGGTAAACAGATTGTGCCAGAATAAAACATAAGTAAGTATTTGTATGGCTGTCCATTGTAGAAGAAAGTGAGATTAATCTTCAACTTACTGGGCCCCTTTTGCATATGCAATACCACTGCAGTAGAGCTCTACTTCCAAAATGAACTACTGAAAATTTATACAGAGCTTTTGGTCTTCAGGATTTGCCATTGCAGTAACTGACTCAGAAGCCATCCTCTTTTTTAAAAAAGAAGATAAAGTATCTTTAATTTGAACCCTCTCCTTGAGACAGACCAGCAACTGGCCCAAATAATTAATAGATCAGATTAAAGACCTTTAATTGTTTAGAATTTGTATGATTAGTTGGACTTTCAGAATGTACTTCTGGACCATGTGTATTTTTTCATTTTGTTAGCAGATTGTCATCCTCTTTGCTATCTCCTTCATGGTCCAGGCATTTCTTCTTTTGTGTTGGTATGTTGGAGCCCATATTCACTTATCCCCAGTCAGTGTTTGCAGGGCTCAATCCCCAGCCTCATTCAGGATTGCATTGCCTGCTGGTGCCAGAGCATTTCCATTCGTGCTTTGATGCCTGACATATGTATTTCATCACCCAAATAATTTGTGTGTAGATGGGGCAAAACAAATTGGCACTTTTAACCCTATTTGCTACCTTTCTGTATTGTGGTGAGCTTTGATTGTGAGAAATCCTTTTGTAATGCTAAATGACTTACTTCATAGTATTTACTATCTCTAATCACAATTTTTATCCAGTAGAACGCTTATTGTCTGTTTTGCCTATGAGGCTTTCTCTAAATAATGAAAAAGGATCCTTTTAAAATTGTGTGCTGACATCTTGTGAAATACTCCTTAACATGGTTTTCCATCTTGAAAGTCAGCTAATAGAATTGAAAGACATTAAGATTGTGTCTTCACAACAATGTGTTAAAGGTATTTTTTATCGAATTAGCTATCTTAAGTTTAAAAAGTACCCTTTTATCATCACAATGTACTCTGAGAGTTTAATGAGACAGTGCTAATATGGATTTTTCTATTCACATTAACTTTATATCAAATACAAATTACTGAAAGATTAAAAGCAGTCTCTTACCGTCTGATGTTAAAAATGGGCTACTCGCTTAAATTAACATTAGTAAGAAATCATACTCTCTTTTTCATTGAGAACGCTCCACCACAAAAATGATCTTGATGTGCAGAACAATTACTTTGGGTGATAGAGCTTAGGTCATGCTTCCTAAAAATGATGTGAATAAAATTACTTACAGAATGGGTAAGAACCACTTGTAATTTAGCACTGTATTCTGAATGGAACTCTGTTCATAATTATTTTTGCAACTAAGAATAATATAATATATATTACTGCTAGAATAATTGATAAATTGATAAACTATGACTTACTAAGAAGAAATAATTTATGCATGATAAAGTGTTAGTTTAGCTATCCTTTGGACAAGAAAAGAGCAGAACACTGCCATTTTTGGTGTCTGCTGAGATCTGAATGTTTTAAACGTAGGGAAACAAAATTTAAAATAAATCATTTACAGTTGGGAATTGCAGACATATAGGATTTATAAACAAAAGTGGATTTGAAAATATTTGCTATCTTATCATTTCAGCCACATTAACATTTATCAAATACCAAAGTATTTTTTGTGCTTGAAAATATCACTCACTTAAATAAAAGTATCCTTAAGTATTGTAATTGTTGCAGGACACAAGATTAGAAGTGCCTAAATATTTTGAATTTCAGTCTTGAAAAACATTAAAATTAAACTGACTTGGTCTTAAAAATGTGAAAATGCAAAAGTATGTGAAAAAGAAAGAGGATCAGAAACACTTCTAACTAGTGTGTCTTGTTTCAAAGAACACCCCCAAATTCTCCAGAGATGGTCTTCTGCAGACACTGCAGGGTTTCAGATCAGTGTTGGTGGAAAAAACACCAATACTTTAAACAAAACTTGGGATGGCTGAGGACACTGTCAGACCCATTACTGAATAAGTAGGAGGAAAGTGTCCTTTTTAATGCTTCCTGAAATCTTGGCCCTGTGATATATTGCTAGTTTATGGCAATAAAAATTGGTGAAGTGAGGAACTGAAAGGATGCTTTTTATGACTAATAATATTTTTCATTATGCTGAATTTGAATTCAAAGTCTGTTATCTCAGTTTCAAATTTATACTTTAAATTCTGGGCATCATAAATATGGAATATATGTTTGTTTATTCTATTTCAAACAAACTTACATTTAAACTGTTTTTCTTGGATTTCTTGACAACTCTAAGTAATGGTGATGCATTAATGTATGTGATATATATTAGTTCTGTATTAAATAATACGTCTATGCACTTTAATAATATATTTTATGTCACTCTAGAATATTTTCTTTGTCAAGGAAACATCTTTGTAATGTGATTTAATGGCACACTTGAAATGTTTTCCTCTGCTTTGTGCTGGCTTTTAGAGCGAGTCTTTACTGCAACAGAAAACAAAAGAGCAAGAAGTTGCTTTGACAAAAGAGACTCTTCTCCTTATGAATGACTTGAGAGTCAAGTTCCCAGGAAAAACAAATGAAGAATCTGAATTAATTATAGAAGATGTAAGTATCTATAAATAAGGAAGAAAAACAGGCTAGATACTGTTTAGACTACTGAAATGAAGGAAAGTAAAAAGCTCAGTCTATGATTCATTAGCTCCTGTGGCCCTAAAAGTTCCAGAACTCAGGATAACTCAAAAGAATTTGAAAGCTTGGAGCTTTACATGCTTTGTGACCTTAAAAGAGCAGCACTGAAAACATTCCTCTGTCCTTATAAAATATATGAGAAATAATCAGGAGGGTAGGAAAATTCAGTTTTTCATTGTAGAGAAAGTTCAAACTTTCAAGTAAGCCAAGAAGAATGTTACAATTCATATTTCATCTGATATTGTTAAAACAGATCCTGACCTGTTTAACTTGCTCTCAACAGGCATACTAGAGAGCTCAGAATGGTGTACTGCAGGCAGAATGGAGGTCTGAGGGTCATAAAGAGCACCAGTCATGTGCTTTTTGGCTCTTGTAGTCTACTAAATTAGCCTTTCTCTATCTAATGTTGTCCTGAGCCTTGTAGTTTGATATAAAGACATGACAAAATGCTGAACTAAAGGTCAATTAAACCCCAATACTTAGTATTAATATATATAAGCAGAAATTGCATGCTGTCTAAATAATGTAAATGTTTAATGCAAAGAAGCTAATAGGATGAAGAAGAAAAAAGTTTAGAGGAAAAATTAAAGGATTCAAATTAACACCTGTGCTCTGATGTAGTGAGCACAGTCCCTGATGTGTTAAAATTAATCTGATTTATTATCTGGCCAGAAATGTCCTGAGCTCTGTGAGCTTCCAGAGTGTTGATTATGTTTCTAGTAATCTCTGCAGCTACCTTGGAGTGAGTGGGAATTCTTCTGTAATGATGGTTGGTTTGGTGATGGTGGAAGGCAGTATTCACCCCCAGCAGACTGGGTTTTCAGAGGCAGAGCTACAGTGGCTCATTAAATGTTGTCCCTGATGCTCTGAGTGTGCAGCTCTGTGTGGGGCTGCGAGCGCTCCATCTGCCGGTGCTTCCTCACACAGCACCAGCCTGGGGAGCCCCGCACCCTCCTGTGGCACAGCTCTGAAAATTCGGCTGGCCACAGCCAGTTCCTGATGGGAAATAGTTCATCATGGACGAAAATGAGTGCTGGTGAGACAGAACTTGTTGAAGGTCTGGAGTAGAGCAGAAAGACTAAATAAAAAAATGAGAATAAAAATGTATGTTGACATCTTGAGCTATTTTGGTATCACTTATTTTGTGAAAGGAGAGGGTTGCAGTTCATATATGACTATTAATAGAAAGGATAATTTCCAGGTATGTCTAATGTCCCATAAGCAGCAAAACACCTCACTATTTAAATAGATCAGCAGTTATATATTATTGAACTTACTACTCTCGAAAAATCTGAGCCGAGTCAGTCAAGACAACTTTCTAACTGCTTTGTAGTGTATGATTGTCAGAATCAGGTGGAAAAGAGGGTAGTATTAAACTGAAGCATCGCACAGATCTTTGAAAATGTTGCCCCACATAAATTTGCAAATATTTTGCTATTTCTCTTAGAAAAACTTTTAGAGGAAACTACTCATGGCAGTCTTTAGGATGCTCTCATTTTTAAGGGTTCGGAGCGCTCGCGATTGAAAGACCATCTTTCAGTTGTTTTCATGTGTATTTTTTATCTTGTTTTTTACAATGACCACAGATTATGGAAAATTGGAAGTATCATAAAACAAAAGTGTCATCCTATTGGTTGGTAAAACTGGATTCAGCAAAGCAACGAAAAGTAAGTGGCATAATTCATTTTCAGAAGGTCATTTAAAGTAGACGCATAGCAGTGTTTCTACAGGTGTTAAGCAGTAGCTGGGAGTGACTTGAGATACCAAAATATTGGCTATTGATACTAGCATAGATATATATTAATTCTATTATAGAACATTTTCTTGCTTCATATTTGGAGAAGCATGATTTTTGTGGATTATAATTTAAAAATCAATTTCTCAAAAAATTAGTCTGCTGAAAAAAAAAGCAAACAAATAAATGCTTAGTACTTAAATACCTAAATTCTAGCTACCATTCTTGGAAGGGCATTCACTCAGCAGATTTGATTGATAAGAGCTTCACCAGTCAGCAGTTTCAGACCAGGCATATTAAAACTCCATTAGAGGCAGTGATACTCTACTTGGCTGTTCAAGTATTTGACCCACAGTATTAGAATACATCATGTTGAATAAAAAATGGACCTACCAAGCAAAGAATTTTCTCCTTTAAGCATTATTTCAGAAAGCCTCCAACAGAGGGTGGCTCTGCCCTTTATTTGACTGTCAGTCATGTTAAACCAAGGGCACATGTACAAAGTCAGGATGACAGAGATTGATGTGCCAGGTTGTTACTTGCAAAAACTGCACAATCAGAAATCTGGACTTTTTGCTCTTCTTGTGAGGACATCTTTTACAACTTTAGGAGACTTATAATTCCTGAAGCACTAGTGAGCCCTTCATCTTTGCTTGCACTGGAAATGATTTGCCTTTTTTTTTAAACTGCTTTTAACCTCAATCCCTTCAAGCAATCAGATAGTTATTCTTAGAAGGGTAGTTTATAAAAACGGATTAACTTTGACAATGACATTGCAGCTGAGAACTGCCAAATGTCTTTTGTTGATTTGAAAGAAGTATGTTTTATATTCCAATGAGGTGGGTGAAGGAGAAATGAGCAAGGTGGAGAATATTTATGCAAGTAAGGAATCTGTCTCAAAGGTACTTTTTGCAACTCTGTGAAATACAAAACAGAATCTCAGTCCCCTTCACTCTTACTTACTGGGAAATTCTAACACACAAGAAGAAAATACCTGGGCAAAGTACTAGATTTCACAATGTTCACCCCTGACAGCTGTACTTGCTTAACACTTACTCAACATGATACAGAAAAATTAAACTTGCTCTTATATTCTTAGTGTGTAATATTCTGGCATAACAGCGTGGGTACAGGAGGCATTCAGAACTAAGTTGAGAGTAAACCAATTAAATCAATTCATGTTAAAAAGAAATTTAACCTCTGAGACTTTCAAGAAAAAGAGATTTTTGTATGGGAGGACTTACGACTGCTTCATGTTGCATCACTACATAATTTCTTTAAAAGTGTTTTGATGGTTACCAGAGAGTTTTGAATGTGCCCTTTCATAACATCTTGTTCTGTTATACCTAGATAATTTGTTTTGTTAAAGTAAATGATGTAAATTAAACAGAAAGATGAAGGCAAGCTAGGGAAATTAACTTAGAAAAATGAAGATGTAGGTTTCATGAAGTTCCAGCAATTGTGCAAGGCCTTGTCTCATTTCTTAAATGGATGATTTTTTTTGCCATGTTTGCAAACTAAGGGCAATTAACTGACACATTTCCTGCTCTGGCATATTGGCAATATCAGCACAGTAAAAACAGCAAGAAAGATTTTTTTTCCAGAGTACCTGGCAGCCTGTGGCTTGCTCTAAGATGTTCAGTTCTTAGTTTTCTTCAACTCCAGGTACTACAGTAAAAGAAAAAGCTCTACATTGGCATCATTGTTCTTAGTTCATGTCTTTTGGACTAGTGAGAGAGTCTATACAGGGTGCAATTGTTCGTTTTCACACAGGGAGATACTATTAGTTGGTGTAACATTGCAAAGAAATGTAGGGCTGATCCTTATGTGCTTTAGGGATTAAGTTGTTTCAGTTGTGTGTTTGACCAGAGATACTGGCCCTGTGTGTGCAAATGCCTTGGACAGGTGAGACCCAAGGAAAAGGGCTTGGGAAGCAGAAGCATGAAGGCTAATGCTGCTAAGGAAGTGTCTGAAAGTCTGGGCCTGTTCTACAGACATGGGACAGTCCAAATCCTGACTTTAGCTCCTGCTGTTACTAAAAAAGATCAGCACCCTCAGATTTTAATATCTTACACTTTCTATCTGACTCTTTGAGGGGACAAGGCCATGGGTGTGGGTTTTAGTGTGTTAGACACCTGCATTCATAAAGATTCTCAACAGAGAGGACAGTGTTGTATTTACTTTGGATTATTATGTGCATGGAATTACTGCAAGACCTGTGCTTGCAGACTAATCCCAAGTCTTCAAAAAGAGTTTAAATAGCATAGAAAAAACCCCATATTTCATCAAGGCTTTCATTATTAGGTATCTATAGATTTTCTGCTCATTAGGCATACTACATAGCTTCCTTGTGCTATTGCAAGCATTTTATTTCAGCTTTGTTTCCTTCAATTGTCAGACAATTTATGAACAACAGTTTTTTATGTAGGACCTAAAAATTTCAATTCCACACCATTCTTCCATACTTTACTGTTCTACTAAATCTCTTTCACCTTTTGAGAACCACAATTCACCATGTGAATCAGTTTGTCCTACACATCTGAAAGATTCCAGGGAAAGCATTGTACCTTCTAATTTATAAAATCTTATACCAAATTAGCAAATACCTCCATCTGTTTACCACCCACTTGAGTCTAATTGGTTTTTTGGAAGGTGCTGTTATGCAAAAGAGGCAGAGGGTGTTTCCTGTAAAGGAAATTTCATGGATTTAACTGGCTTTTTTGTTGATAGTTTATGTGCACCGTAGGCTTTTTTTGTAGTACAGATTTTACACTGTTCAGAGTGTCAATATGGGACTTTGGTCACAAAACTATTCCCAGGCTTATTGATAGTATTGAAATAAACAGAATCCAAGACACTCTGGAGTTTGATTCTCTCCAGGGATTATGAAGGGAACAGAGAGGTCTGAGTTAAGAGAACATCCAGATATTTAAAAGCAGGCACAATGAATCCCACCTTCCTTCCATGCCCCAGTTCAGTGGGATGTGCAAAGGTATCCAGGACTCTGGTAAGTTGGATGTGCAGCTGTCTAGCACTGTCCTGAATGCAGCTCAGCCTTTATGCTCTTGCATTTGAATGTAGTCTGTATGTAAGAAATCCATGGCATGTCTATAAATATTTCTATTTTAAATATCTTGCTGGTTATTTTCTTACTTACTGATTTCACTACACTGTCTCCTGCCAGGTACACTACTATGGTTTGATCCAGGGTAACACTGAGCTTAAACAAACATTAAACCAAAGGCAGTCTGTAGTTTTTCAGGACATTTTAGTTCTTTATAAAATAGATTGTATTTTACAAGGGAGTGGAAAAAGAAGATATACAATACTTGGGTTAATTAAGTTGCTTCTAGTCTTTAATTGTGTCAATTTTTTTTCTTTCTACCCTGTCTGTCATTAAAACGAGCTAGTATCGAACAGACTGAAAAAACCAGAAATGAACCTTTCTGTAATAAAAATAAAATACTTTGATTTGGCTTTGCAAAATGTTACTAGCAGAAAGAACATATAGTAGAAGTTAGCTGATGAATGCTAATGAACAGAAATGAACCCCCAGATCTCTGTAGGAATGCATGCAGTCATATGTATAGGGATGGCTGTCTGGATGGGTGCAGGGCATCAGCTATCCGCGGGGTTTTGGTTTTGCAAAATGTCTTTGATTTACTTGGAATGCTCTTTCCTAGGTTTTGGATATAGTCAGGACAAGTGTCCGAGCAATTCTACACCATGTCTGGAAAGCTCCAGACATTGAAAATTTACATCTCTACCGGCTTTTTAACCGTGTATTTAATCGCTTACTTTGGAGCCATGGTCAGGGCCTATGGAACTGTTTCTGTAATTCAGGGTAAGCCAAATTTTCTTTTCTTCTTCTTCATAACTTCAAATTTAAAATCAATGCTGGCATACTTTTTTGCTCATTTTCATTCACAAGAATCATGTAATACATTGAACTTGTTTTAAAAGCACCTTAAGATACATAGTAGAATTAAATTTAGCAAGCAAGGCCAATCTTTTCAGAAATGGAATCAAATATTTAGTAATGTATTTACAAATGGAATAATCTAAGGAAAAAATCTGATATTCAAAATAATTCAGCCTTAAGTCAACTCTTTTACTGGATGGTGCATGATTTTAAGGCCAGACCACTGAGTCAAACGTGGACTTGCCATCAACAGAAATCATTGTATCTCCAGACTCATAAGGAGAGTTCAGTCACAAGTGCAGCTGACATCTCACACCAGATGCAATGTCACTTCTGTGATTTACTAATAAACAGTTCAAATTTCTGTGCTTGATTACATTCACTGTTTCCCATACTGGTAGAAAGTTAAGTATATGCAGAGTATGAAATGTCCACCTAAGCAGGTATTTTTGGTTTGGGTAGCAAATACAAATTTTCTACAGTGAAGAAAAGATCTGGACATATAAATAAGTTTAATAACCTACACTTCAGAGTCTACATTCCTGAAGTTAAAGGCATTGGAAGAAATAGAAATTTGGGGGATCACATCAAGGGCATTAAACAATTCCTCCCACCCACCAATTTATTAATAAAATAAGAATACATTACAAATAAGAAATATATTGCATACAAAAATGAATTTTTCTCTGTTAGTATGTAAAATGTATAAAAAATGGGAGGGGGTTTTATTAGCTTGCATAAGGTGTTCTAAGAGATGTATTGAAAATTAACTACAACAATTAGTATGCTGCTGGATATTGTACGTACAGAGGAATCAAGTCAAAATGTTGTTCACATGTATGTGGAGTACTTGCACATTACCCTTGTTAATTGTTTCCCAAAAAAATGGATAACAAGAAAAAGAGGGATCTGAGGGGTCCAAAAGATCAACAGATCTTTTACCATCATCTTCTTATTGCTGAAGGCCTGTTGTTGGGCAAGCTGTTTCTTTACTAATTTTTCTTTTATTCATGCTAGCAGAAGTGTGTGAAGTCTTGAGTACAAACTCAATTCTTTTGTTGTCATAAAGTATTATAAGTGGAGCTATTCTTTGACAAGGACCCAGTTCCTTGTAAGAGGAGTTGTTACATGAAAGATTCTAAAAATAATGTAAAAGTAATATATAAATAATATATAAATATCCAGTATGTGTAGCAATCGCTCTATGTAATACACTCGTTACAGATAATACAGAATTCATGGAAGAAAACAAAAAGGCTTTTGCACTTTGCCAGTATGTTGTTTATTCAGTTACAAGCATCCTACTTGCCCCATAACACACAACTGAGAACTCATGACAGCACCTCTGTAGCAGAGGCCAACTTCTCATCACTCTTCCTCAAGAGTTCATTTGTGCCATTTTAAAGAACAGATTGGAATAAGCATAGGGCATTGTAGAATCTGGAGAAACATATTGGGAAAGGGGTATTAATGTGCTGATTCAGAAACAACATTACTATATGAAAATGCGTTAAGGAGTGTAGTATGTTCACTATTTGTAAGATAGATGTCCTGGGAGACGAGTGGAGCTAATGGCATTAAGGTTTCCTCTTGTTGGTTAGATCTCTGCTAGGTATGTGCTATTTTAATGAAAAGAAAGAACAAAGAAAATCTCTGTGAAAAAAAGGTGATGTAGATTGTTTCATAAAGGTTCACTTTTTTTACTGTATAATGAACAATTAAAACTAATAGAAGAAAACTAGAAGAACCAGTGGACTTCAGATGGTTATAAAAAGAATAACACATAATTGACCACACTGCACAATCCAGTATAATGCTCTTTTTTGTATCTGGTCAGGAGTCTGTAATTTCTTACTGATGTACAGAAGCTGAAGTTTCAGCATAACCAGTTAAACTTAGGAAACAGAATTCTGATCCCTGTTGATTGCAGTATAATGGAGAATAAACTGAACCTGTCTAACATATGGAGGAGGTTGCACAGGCACATTTATATAAAAGTTCCTTAAAATTCGTGTTTATGTTTCCAAATCCCAGCTTTTGTTTTTAGGGTAACTACATAGCACTAGTTTATAGTCAGCCATGATTGCAGGAGGCCATATATTATTTGTCACTGAAAAAATGCCTCTTAACTATAGAAAAGTTATCACAAAGTCCAGAACCTAAGGAATTTATCAGGAAAGTTTCTTCTGTAGTATTTCTAGTTTTATGGAGTGAATTATAATATAATTATATGTAGCAATGTGAATCTGTTGAATGAATGTAGTACTTAGACTGTCATCTTGCAGCTTTCTACCAACATGACCTTATGTGGAAACACTGAAGACAATAGATTAATTTCTATATAAAAATACATGTGGACAGTTCCCAAATAGAAAACAACTGAGAAAAAATATATCAAAGAAAAGCAGTAGTGTGACTTAATGATCTTAAGAGATCATTTCCAATCTAAATGATTCTATGATTATTCAGTTTGTGAAATTAAGCAGTTTCGATGTATACAAACAATACTTCTTAAACAATTGTATGAATGATAATTAAGGACAAATGCTTGCATCATTGAAATTTATGTTCACAGTGAAAATTCTGCAGGACTGAATGTTTTCATGCTATCTAGACAGAGGAGCCAGGCTGACAAATAAGTTAGTTATAAATACAGCTCATCTTTAGTTATTAGTCATTAATGGTCTCAATTCCATCCTAATCATAGAATCATTGATGTGTACAATGTTAAGGGGTTGGAATGGACCTTAAAGATTATCTAGTCCCAGCCCCCAGCCATGGGCAAGAACACCTCCCACTAGACCAGGTTGCTCAAGGCCTTATCCAGCCTGGCTTTGAACATTGCCAAGGTTGGGGCATCCACAGCCTCACTGGGCAACCTGTGCCAGTGTCTCATCACCCTCACGTTGAAATGCTGCCCAGCATTTTTGAAAAAATCTTACTAGGCAGGAGTGAGCTTGCTGGTTCTGTGATGTTGTTTTAAGGATGAACTTTCTACATTGGCATTGTGAAATCTACTGCTGCTCTCTGTGGGCAAGGCTAAATTGGCCTGGATGCTATGTTGAAGCCAGATGCAGCAATTTTTCCTCACTCTGTGAAGTGCTTCTTTCATACACAAACAAAAAAGCTCAAGCTTACAAACCATCTGTGCTACTGGATAATAATTTTGTCCAAAGAAGTCTTCACAAGCACCATGTTGCCTTTTAAAACAGATTGAATGATCTATAATTTGGTTAGAATTTTGCACAAACAAGAATGTTGAGGTGTATGCAAAGAACTACTGTTGTCTTCTGTGATGAAACACACCTGGTTTATATTGCTGTGGTAAGCCTTGTTTTGTTTTTTTTTCCCCAAAGAAAAATGGCTTCTTAAGAAAACAAAAAGAATTTTTCTATAGATGTGATTTGCAAGTTACACTTATTTGTAGATAACCAACCCCATGTGACCAGAGGAAATAATAAGCAGTATTTGAATGAGTGAACTGAGAGACTCTCTTCATACAAAGTTTTGGATAAGGAAGCAGAGCACATACTAATCTCCTGTAAATTAATTTCATATTTGTTTCTTAGTATCTTGTACTTAAAATAGAAGTATTATTATGCTGTGTGGACATTTGAAATAATGTATTAATTTTATTAATTCCTTTTATATCATAATTTCATTCAGGTGGTTAAAAAGAATAAGTGTTTTATGTTATTCCTGTTGTAAGACAGGTATACAATTTTGTGACAGTAACTCTGTGCTAAACCTAAGTAATGGCTCTGTAAACACATCGGGGAACAAACCAAATGAAAAATGGCAGTGGACATTTCTCATATAAAGATTAACTTCTTTGTGCTTTGGACTCAGCATCTGCCACTATTTGTGTTAAATAGTATAAACCTTTCCTGTACACATGCAAGGTTGTGCTTTTTCTCTTGTTCCTCTGTTGTTAAATCTGATACAAAGCAGTAAAGATTGCAATTTGTGACAGAGACCATGAATTTGTTTCTTTTTCTGTAATAGGAGCTCTTGGGAAACCATATTCAGTAAAGGCTCAGAGGCAGTGACTCCTGAGCAACTGCAGTGCTGCCAACGAATAGTACAGCTTTGTAAATACTGCCTGCTGGTAGTTTACAAACAGTCATCGGATTCAAGAGGATCCCCAACTGGGATGAGCCACCACTGGGATGATACAAGGTATAAATTTGAATATTCTCCTCCTAAATGATGCGCATAAAGGATAGTGCTGAAACAGATTTTAGTTCATGTTGCTACCACTAAACTTTTCTCTAAGTTTGGTTCCCTCTGTAATTAAGGAAAAAACCCCCAGCAAACTCACCAACATTTCCCTTGATCCTGACTTTCAGTCATTCCAATCTCACTACCTCAGTCATGAAGTGCTACCAAAAGAAAACTTGACATACACATCTTGTGGGAAAGTACACTTATAAAACTCTTGATTGCCTACTGCTTAATTAGCTGCAGCAAAGGCTTTCCATAAAGTGAACTGAAAATCTCCTTTCTTCCCCTTCTCAGATCCCTCAAAGTCACTGTTTCCAGATTTGCATTCCTAGAGGTACCCTAACATGTCAGACACTTCTGGCTTCACATTCGCAGTGGGATGCTTTAGGGGCACAGCTCCAGCCAAGGGTCAGGTAAGTGCCATCTGATTTACTGTATTGCACAGTTTTGCAAAGTTGATTTCCAAAACCTATGGATCAAAAGGTTTTTTATTCCATCTTATGGATATTTTCAAAACTTGCAAAACAGCATCATATAGTAAAAGAATTATTTGGCACTTACCTGATTCTCCATTGGCTGGTTTAGTTCCCCAACTGGATACAATAGGGGTTATAATATTATCAGTATAGGGATTACTGAGAATGCTCCAACTGTGGCAGTCAGCAATTTGCAATTAAACAGTCACAGATAGAGAATTAAATGTCAGTTTTAACTTACTTGGGATGCAAATTCTATCCCATCTTAATTATTGTGTATATAAAATTACAAATGCTTTGTTTATATAAAATATCTTAAATATATTGTTACATAGAAGGGCTTTATGAGTTAAGTATTATGTGAAAATTTTTGATATATTATCTGTTAAATTTATTTTATGACTTAATTGCTTACTTGATATATTTCAGATTAGTTATTTGATATACTGGACCCATGCATTATTGACATGTGGATCTTAAGACACTCTAACATAAAGCCAAACAGAAACTGAATTTGTTTGATCACAGCAAAAATACAAGTATGTTAGCCACAAACCAGTCATATTCAATATTAACATTTACTGACTTATAGCAGGAGTATGGTAAAGTCATTTGGATTAGCTAAGACTAGAAAATCTCAATGTTTTTATTGCCTTTACTGTTAATACTGCAGAAAATTTTACATCAACCAACCACAAACCATTCAAGCTGATCAGATTTCTCTAATGTACTCAGTTAACAGGCTTGCATTTGGAATACAATGAAAGGGATGGTCCAAGAGAACTTTCTCCCATCTCCAGTTTCTGTATTTCTTTGGATGTTGAATGGAAGTTATTAATAAATTTCTTAGGCTTAGAGGAATTTAAGCCCTCTATAATCCTAAATATCAGTAATGGACCGTCAGGACAACTCTGATTGATTAAAGTTACAGTTTTTATATTAGTCTCCATAAATGTTTCATCTAGAAATAATACAGCAATATGCTTTTAACCATGATATTCTGAATTTGTGAAATAAAAGACACATATGGAAATAAATTCTTTTGTCTGTTATGGCCCACAGTTGTAAGGGTAATGAACTACTTTTCTAGAAATGGGAGAGCCACAGTACCAATTCACTTTTCACTTAGGTTTCTGCTTTTAATGAATCTCCACTACCACTACTAATAATAGTTTTCCTGACTCTCCATAAAATTGTGTGGTGCAAGAAAATATTAGAGTATAATGTAAAAAGTGTATGAGAAGTCACTGTTTTCAAGACTTCATAAAATCTAATTTGGAGAATCTAATTTTTCTGAGCACAAACCAATTTTTTATTTTGCTTGTGTTTCAGAAACAAAAGTTTGGGAAACTAAAGCTTTCACACTTCAAAAATAGATAGCTCTTTAGCTGGGAAAATTTATTTTTACAGGGAGAGATAAAAAGATAATGAAAACTGCCACAGAGTTCTTTAATAACTTCACAATTTTTTTTTCAATTCTATCTCTTAACTGTAAATACACTAAGCAAATAAAACAATATGACTGCCAAAGTCTCTTAAAAAATTAGCTAAAATCAAACTGTGTAAAAAGTCATAAATTAACATGTGTTACAAAAAAAATAAAATCTACCACTAGGTCCTTACAGCTTGCTAAATGACCTTATTGGTCATGGCATATTATGTGGGAAGTATGAGAGTTTTTTAATGTATCATCAAGCAAAGGTAGGACTCAGTCTGGTGACATAGTGAACTGTCAAGTTGACCTCCAACCCATTCCAAATGGCACTTTACTTTTTCATAAATTCTTTTAAAAATATATTGGTGATAAAGTTTTTCTCAAGTTTTAACAAAGCACATGTGTACACTTTCTTATACAGGTTGTCTCCCCTTGACACAGTGCCACTGTTTGTATCCGTGAGATCAGTCTGACCAGTCTTTTAACTTGTCATTAATCAGTATGATTCACTAGAATTGCACAACAGTTTTTAAGCAATAATTTATACAATGTGTTGTGTTAATCCATCCTAACATTGATATAATTCATTGTGAAATTCTGATTTAATATGGATGTTATTTTTGCACACTTAATTGACTTCCACAATTAACTTTTATGTAATTACAGCATGAAAATATTTAAGAATTAATATTAGGCATATGATAAAAGACTGTTTGCATTATTAGATGAAATAAAAGCTATAAAAGCTATAGAATTTCCTGTATTTAAGAGGTAAATAGTCACTGATGTGAATTACTAGGTTGTAGGATCATTTCTTCCTTTACTAGAGTAGTGATGATAATGTCTATTCTTAGAGCATTAGAGCTGGAAACCAAAGCTGAAGATCTTTTTTGGTCTTTAATCATTTTTTTTTTATGATCCAACTTTTTAAAAAATGGTTAATGTCATTTGCAATTTTTGCCCAGTTTAAATTAAACAGGATTCTGTTGTTTACACAGGATTCCACTGTTTATTTATTTCATGGCTTGAAACACGAAGGATTGGAAAAATGTTTAATCTTCTTACAGCAGAGTTTAGATTCCTTTTCTG
The DNA here is from genome assembly GCF_009819885.2 of Catharus ustulatus. Classification (NCBI taxonomy): domain Eukaryota; kingdom Metazoa; phylum Chordata; class Aves; order Passeriformes; family Turdidae; genus Catharus; species Catharus ustulatus. The sequence continues at coordinate 15,084,107 of NC_046229.1, read as the reverse complement.
AGTTAGTTTGTGCCTATTGCCCTCTGTGTTTCATAAACAGCATTTACTGTACTGAGTTTCCTGCACTCAGCAATTATAAAGTCTGGCACTTTAACAACTAATTCTTTTGCTCTTGAATGTTGCTTTGTCTGTAAACTTTGCTGTATTTTTCATATCCTTTCTAGGTATTTATTGCCAAGACCTACACTGTTCATCCTGAAATCATCCTCATCCAAACTTAGCTGCAGTTCATCTGGAATGCCTCGCCCTAACATTTTGTTCACACACAGATACAGTCACTTGTGAAGTAAAAGGAAAATTGCTGTTTGTAAATAATAGCACTCAATTTCTTTTTTTTAACTCGTGATGGAGCTAAACATAAGCACTGTTATATATTTCCTACCATCATATTATAATAAAATTTAGCTGAAAACCTACTCTAAAAGCATAGCTTTCTGGGAACATAATAAACCTTGTTAAGTTGTTTACACACACATGTGAATGTGTAGATCTTGCTAGGTTTATAAGTAATTCCTTCCTACTAGAAATGTTATTTTTGCTGCAGAATATATAAAATGGAATTGTTCTTGAAGATTCTATTACAGTATTACATTATTTTGTAAGTACAACACTTTGACTTGAAAATTATTTATTGTAAATGATATTATTTATTGTTTCAAATGTAATTTATCCTTTAACAAAGCAGATAACTAAAAAACTATAGTAGAACAGTAAAACTGTAACAGTTATCAAAAATAATCTGATCAGTTCTTGGAAGTGTTTAAAATAAACCCCAAAACTCTGTAAGCCAAACCTAAAGCAGACATATTTTTATTTCTCCTTTGAAATAACAATATCTATTTAATATTGCTATTTTTCTTAAAGGACATGATATAGTATCTTTTAGCCAAAGCGAAAGCATCTGGTACACAAACAGTAAAATACCAGTTTAGGCATTCACTTCCTAATTGGATTCTCGTAATAAAATGGAAGCCAATGTTTGTTTCCAGGTTTTCATTCACATGACCTATATCCTGTGCCTTTAGGTTTCCTTTGGGAGCAAGCAGTCATCCTCAGCTCCACATGCATGCATAGTGCATAGTTTTTCTGTTACACTGCATAAGTGGTAAAGCAGACATTTTTAGGAAATACTGCAGCTGTAATGTATTATTTCAAACTTAAACTAATTGGTTTGTTGTAGTTTTTAGCATGCAATCCAGTACCCACTGTAGAATGTACCTTTGCAATGGACAGTATTTTCTAGATTGCTGACACTTTTAAATGTTGGAAATCTAATTCATTAGAAAGCTCTCATTCAGATCTAGATTTCTGAGGCTGGCTGAACAGCACAAAACCAAAATAAGCCAGAGCAGGAACCTAGTATTAACAGGATTTGTAGCCTGAAACATCATTTGGGTTTTGATACATACAGCCATTCATGCCACTCAGCATTGTGCCATGTGAGCCTTATTCATTAGAGAAATAATTATTAAACAAATCAGTTAATCTAGATTTAAAAATAATTAAGTTTTTTAACTGAGTAAAGAAGAGAGTAGTTATTATTTACCAAAGACTTGTGTACTTATGAATCATTTAACCCTGAAACGTGTTTGTAAATTATCAATGTATTTCAGGTATACTTTAAAAATAATTTGGGGGCTAATTATGCTCAGGAGCAAATATGTTAGTGTTTTTTGATATCCAGCAATTTAAAACAAATTTAAAAGACTTAAGAGATTTGAGATTGAAGTTGTATGGAAATGATTTTTAAAGAAGTTTTAGTCTTAGGATATATAAAAACTGGGAATTTGGTTGAGATTTTTGATGCCTGTGCTGTAGTGCCTCAGCTCTAGAATTGCAGAATATATAACAAGAATGTTTGTAAACAAATAAAAAACCCTCTTGAGATTACCAGATCAAAGCAGTCTTTTGGTCTGGTAAAATCTTTTTAATTTTTGTGGTAATACTAGTTCCATAATATAGTATGTTCACATTAATTGTATATCTCTTTTGGTCCATACAGTGACTATTAAAGCATACTCTGGTTATCTGTAACACCTAATAAAAGCTGTAAATTTTCTCTTCTTGGACGAGGCTTCCATTGTATTTTCCTTTTTGCTATAAGGATAAGATCAGCTTCCAGCTTAGCTTGCCAGACTTGAACAGAGCTTTAGGATAGGAGCTTCACATGTTTTTTTTTTTTTTTTTTTTTTTTTAACTTTAATATGATTTCTATTTTCGAGTGCCGGTGCTGGGCCAGGTTGGTCTGTACAGAATACTCTGCCAAAAATAGAGGGCTACTAACCATACCTATGGACAAATCTAGAAAAAAAATACATTCAGCATGTACAAAAGCTGACCAGATGGTGGTTTATGTCTGACATGACTTAATGTATTTGTATTTCTGATAACCTTTCCTAAAGTGGTCATGTGTTCCTAATAACGTGTGAATCAATACCTTCAATAAACATCATGCTACAGTTTGCTGCAGCTCCTCAGAACCAGTGTGTGCTCTGCGGGTGAGTTATGGGCTGCACCTGTAGCCTGGTGGTGCCATAGGTGGAAGCAGTTACCCCTTTCCTCTGCAAAACAGCAGCAATTTGCCTTGTGGTCAGACCAGTGCTCCTAGTAAGTGTTAATGAGTGGCCTCGGGCTCCTGGCAGCGCTGCTGTGGCAGCCCCTGCAGCCTTTGAGCAGCGGGTCCGGCCCCCTCATCGCGGCCGTGCCGTGCGGGCTCTGCTCGGGCAGCGCCGGGCGTGGAGCTGAGGGCAGCGCCACGGGCCCGGTCTGTGATGCGGCAGAGCACGGAGGGATGCTGCCAGCGCTGATCCTTACCCGGCTAGGACACGACTGACACGAGGTAATGGATTCTGTGGCGGTGTATCCCAGCGCCTGGATCGCGCCTGGGGCGCAGCCCGGGCCCGCCCGGCGCGGGGACAGAGAGGAGCGGGGCAGGGCCGAGCTCCTCGCTTTTCAGCAGCGGCACCGCCGGAATCCCTGCTGCTGGGCAGTCAAAAACATCGCCCTGTTTAGTTTTTATTCCCTGCGACACGGTTTGCACAGTTAATCAGTCGGGAGCGGGGCCGGGAGCCGCCCCGGGCGGGGATGTGCAGGAGTGGCGCAGAGATGGGCTGGATACACCAATCATTAAAAGTTACGAAGACTTCACGTGTTATTGGGGGTCCAGAGCAAGGAAAATGCCCTTTTGAAACCATTACTTAAATGATGTTGGAGGAAATGTTACTTGAAATGTAGACCTTGCCTTGGGTTATTGTCGTGCCTAGAAAGAATGTCTTATACTCCTTATAGAAGGACTAGTCTCTATGTGCTGGTTCTCTGTACTGAAAAGTAAACAAATTAGTCAGTGTTTAAAATTGTATCTAAAAGGTTCCTTATCTGGTCTAGGCGTTCTAGACCAACAAAGAGAAATGCTGAGTCCTGCCCTTGGGTCACAGCAAACCCCTGCAGTGCCACAGGCTTGGGGCACAGTGGCTGGAAAGAAAGGGACTGGGGCCGCTGGTCAACAGCGGTACGAGCTGGCACAGGCCAAGAAGGCCGATGGCATCCTGGCTTATGTGAGAAGCAGCATAGCCAGCAGGACCAGGACAGTGATTGTCCCCCAGTACATGGCACTGGCAATGGACCTGAAGTGCTGTGTCCAGTTCTGGGCCCCTCTGTGCAGGGAGGACATGGAGATGCTGCAGAGTGTCCAGTGCGGGGCAGCAGAGCTGGTGAAGGGTCAGGAGGGTAAATCCTGTGGGGAGCAGCTGAAGGAGCTGGGGCCGTTTAGCCCGGAGAAAGGGGTGCTCAGGGGTGGCCTTATCTCTCTCTGCAGCTCCCTGAAAGGAGGATGTAGGGTCAGGCTGGTCTCCCAGGAAACTGGTGATAGGACAAGGATATAGTCTCAAGCTGGTTTACTCAGGTTGGACATTTGTGGGAATTTCTTCAGAGAAATGATTAGATATTGCAAAGGACTGCCCAGGGAGGTGGTGGAATCACCATTCCAGGAGGTGTTTAAGAAAAGGCTGGACATGGCACTTGCTTTAGCTGACATGGTGGTTGGTCACAGCTTGGACTTGATCTTGGAGGTCTTTTCCAACCTAATCAATTCTGTGAAAAGACTGAATTGCATTGACAGTTATAGCATCTAATTCAGATGTTAGCAGATATGAGTATTTGCAAGTTACCTTGGCATGCATTGTTAAAACTGTTAACTTGAAGCTGTTTCAATGTCAGGAGGAAATAATTTGCTGTTAAATGGCATTCTTACTTGAAAATCTTTCACTTCAGCATTTGCTAAAAAAAATTCGTAATTTTTTCTGTATGTGGTAAAATTCCCATGTGTTAGTTGTTATTCTGCATCTGTGTTCTTTGTTCTCTGCCAGCCACCTCTGTGCAGTTTCCTACATTATTGAAATCTCTTGTTAACATAGAAGAGTCTTTGTTAGTGTGTAAATACCTGTAGCACTTTAGGACTCTTAAGGAAATGGGGGTAATTTTACCATTTACGTATATGGAACAGAAGACTCTGCTTGTGGGGAATCAAGGCAGATGCATTCTTGATGTTTTTAACATATCCTCATTTCTTCTTTAAAACAAAAAGCAACATTTTTGCAGAAAGGAAAACTGTTAAAATTCAACTGAGTATTGCCCTCCTTTCAACACAGATGCTATAAAATAATGCAGTTAAGGCTACTGCTTATGGCCCCAGTGCGTGGGTCAGCCTGCTTTTAGTCCCACGGGGTGAAGTGCAGCCCTTGCCCGGCTTTCAAGGGTGTCTGACACGGGTGCCCAGAGTCGCCTCAGCATGCCAAGAGGCTCAGGTGGCCGCACAGCAGTCGGTCCCCTCTGCCAGCCCCTGTCAGGACTTATCAGCAGCGTCATGAAGGGCAGGGAAGTGACCCCTGCCCGCCCTTCCTGCTGTGTCCCCACAGCTCTGCTGCTCCCAGCTCCTGTCACACAGCTCTGCTGAGCACCACGGCACGGGTGTTGGTCAGCACTCACTGCACAGCACTGCCTTTCCAGGCTCAGGGTGGCAGTCATGAGGTAGATTGGAGCCCAAAAAAGGATATAAGAAGTAAGGGGCTATGGTGAGGAAAAAAAAATCCCACATTATCCTGGAGAAGGTTTCTTATTAGAAGTTTTCCTTGTGCCCGCCTTTGTGGAAATTATTTGCTGTTATGGAAAATTCTGCCATGGCAGAACAGATGGTTTCTCTTAAAGCTATAACTAATTTTTAACTAACTGGTGCAGTGTCATCTGACTACCTTGTATCATTATACCCTGTCAGTTGTTCCTTACAAAACTCCCCACAATCCACTGTCTCTTTGGGAAGATTATCAGAAGGACATAGAGGACCTTATTTTCTGAATAGAAGCTTTCAATTTCAAGATTAAAAAAAAAAAGTAATTCAATACTTGCATCTCAAACTTCTATGTAGTGCACAGATTTCTTGATCTGATCCAGGTATCAGACTATCACTCTGGTTGTCATTGCACAAGAGGAATGGGATTAATTTACTTTGCAAAGAGAAATACACCTCTGAATGACATGCAAGTGTACTCAGCAGAGGTGCATCTGGCACAAGAATAGACAGATATGAGAATTCAACATATGTTTCCAGGAGAATGCACCTGCACCCTGAGCAGCCCTTGTGTGCAAGCGCCTCTCTGCTGAGCACTGAATGGTCTCACTCAAAACTGAAGTTGCTTTCTTTCAGCTCTGACATTGCTTCCTCGTCCAGGGACTTGTGGGTCACATACAGCTACACGTTTCATTAATTCTAGTGTTTGTTTGGTAAAACAACTGATTTGCAATGTCCCTTTCAAAGGCATTAAATTTGTCAAAAAACTAAACATAGACAATAAGAAGTAGTACAAATTGTCCTGTGCAGAAGTCTGGGCTCTTTCTGGTAACTAATGACTGGGGGGCACTGTGCAGTCCTGATGTGGATTTTTTTTTTTTTTTTTTTAAACTGACCATGTTGGTAAATAATTGGCAATCTCGTATGTAAGTGTTGGAAGAGTTGGCCTTTCTTCCATCCTCCCTTTCCTTTCCCATTCAGCCCTATTAGGTGCTTGCAGGTGTTCTGCTGTCAGGCCTCTTCCCTGCCCATGCAGGGTTTGTACTCTTCATGGGTGTGATATGCTTTTTCACAATTGCTTGGGATTCAAGCCATCTGGTTTCTTTCATTCTGGTTCAGAGACTGAACAAAGTAGCTGTATCAAAATGACTCAGTAGTAGACAAGTGTGCTGTGGGCAGTTTAACTTCAGTCACACTGTTGGTTGCTTTGGTGTTCGGTACATTATGCAGCCAGAAGCAACTTGGTCTTACTGCCATGGTGAAAAATATGTTCCTCTGGCACTCAAAATAACTTCTACAAGTATTGGTAAAATGGACCTGACAGCATGTTTCCAAACTTTAATTCAGTTAATTTGTGAGGTGGTTTGCCAGATTAACCAGTCACTAAACTGACTCACACCAGACAGAGAGTTGGTGCTTTCCTCTATTTCTAGCTGCAGTGGATTCAGTGTGTTCCTCTCCTATCACCATGGCCTCTGCTTTTGTTTTGAAACACAGGAACCCCTAACTTCTTTCAGCCGTGATGTGCATTTTGACCGAGAAGCCAAATGCTTGGCTCCACAGGTGTGCCACTGAGTATGACAGTACTGGTCATAAGTGGTGAATAATGGGAACATAGGTAGCAAGGGAATTTTTTGAAAAGCAGGGTAAGTGCAGGAGTTCTGGCCATCTGCCAAGCTGTTGGTGCCTTCTTGCATGTGTTGTAGCTGTCAGAGCAGGGTGGCTGTTTGCTGTGGTAGAGGAAGTTGTTGCTCAGACCCTTCTTCCTAAGCCTTGACACTTTGTAGTTATTCTCCCCTTCCTTCCATCCACTCCCAGCTCACTCAAACGGAGGAAACAGTAAGTTTTGTACGTCTTATAACTTCCAAATGTTAACAAGTCTAGGTTTGAGGAAAAAGCTTTAATAGGAATATGAATTGTCCTCTGATGTGAAACAGTGTTCAAACTATCCAAGTATATGTTCTCATCTGTGTTTGAATACAACTCTTTTACAGAAAATCTTTCAGTTGCCCAAATGGCATCCGATTATATACTCTGCAGCACCTCTGCAGAGTTGTATATCTTCTTTCAAGTACACCAATCCAGATATTATTAATGATAATAGAAAACCTACTTAGGATTAGAATGCTGAAGTATTTGGATATCTACTCTTGCTTGAGAAACACCTAGGTTGTGAAGAGGCTTGGCTCTCAGTCAAGCTTTCAGAGTGATTAGATCTATTTCACAGTAATTGTTTTTCTCCTGTACAGGCTGAACAACATGATGAGGACAACTTTACTGGTTATTATAGTCAATTCAAGTAAATAAAGTTGGTATACACATTTATGTGAGTTGGCAGCCATATAGCTTGTTTTACCATTCTAGGAGGATAATTGTATATATTTTTTTCTGTATCAACGATGACAACATCCAGTAGTTCTAGTTTGCGTATTGTCATGTCAGCATTTTTGTTATTTAGGAATTTGTACCTTACCTGAGTTGCAGCTCAGCTTGCAGAGCCTCAGCAGGAAGTATAACACTTTAATTATTTAATCAATGATAAATTGTACTTTCCTGAGTAGTGCTATTGCATTTTATTATTTTTAAATAAAATGCCATGTCTTTCAGAAGCAACTTTCCTTTCATTATACACCTACTAGTGAGCCTCTTCCATCCAGCAATGTTCCTTTCTTGTGTCTGTGCACCTGCAACATGCAATATCAAGGTTTGCTATTCTGTGGGGAGAAAGGATTTCACATTTTGATCATGTTGGTCTTAAACTACTGAGTGTTGAGATTATTTCTGGTTCAGGAACTCTGTGTAAATCTGCCAGCAAAGGAACCCATGGCAAAGCACAGAGGCACTGCAGAGTCTGTGCTCTCACACTGCCAGTGCTGAGCTCAGCCTCACCTGCCTCCAGCACTGTCACCTGAGCCACTGCAACCAGCATTTCCAACAGCAGGGCTTGTGTCCACAGAGAAACTTCTTCCTCCCATTCCTCTGACACTGGGCTGTCTTTGTATTTTTGTTTTTTAAGTCTGCATGAGTAAGCTTGTAAAAGCAATGATCCTCTCTGAGCAGGGATGGCTCTCTCAGCCTGCACGTTTTGCTTGTTCAAAACACTGGTGAAATAATCCAGTTCCAACTGCAAGCCCCTCAGCACAAAGGACTGAGGTTTTGTGGTGCAGTGGCAGTGAAGGAATTACTTTAGCACTACTAATGATGGTTTTTAACTATTATTATTATATTTTTCTTCAAAATTGTTGGGAGAGATTTTTTTCCCAACTTAATATTTTCTTGTTGCTAAGGCGAAGTGAGAGAGAAGTCCAGTATTAAGTACCCTGGCCTTTTTGTAGTTATTGTTTCTGGGAAAATATTCTTCTGGAAGATTTAATTCCTGTTAACACTTTTTAATCAAATAATGCATAACCCTATGTAGATGAGAAGCAATTCTTAAGATAGCAGTAGTTTTCTACAAATCAATGACAAGTAAGTGGTTTGGTGTTTGTCTTGGATTTTTGAAATTATAATTGTGTGTGATTTTTTTATCAGGTGGAATATGAGGGGCCAGCAGCCTTTGTGCAATCAGTTGTCAGACACACCTACAAAAATGGAAATCAAAGGTGCTTTACTGAAGTTTTCTCCTTTTTAAAAGCAGTCTGCTTTTCCTATATTTTTTGTGTTGTGTGACATCACATGAAAATTGCATTTTTAGTATCTTACAATGCAGCAAAAAATATTAATGTTATTCAAGAGTCTGAAATGTCATTAATGTGTGACTTGTATGAACTAAGTATGTCAGATATAATCTGGGGATTAACTTGCAAACCTACTTCATGTCCTCTCAGTGATATGGGAAACTTGCAGTTATTTGGAAGAGAAAAAGGTAGATTATCAAAGGTATAGAGAAGCCAAGTATTTTCTAATTACTGCTCTAGTTAAGGAAGAAAAACCCTTCTTGAGCTGCCCCCAAAGGAGTTCTCTAGTTTAAACCAGTAATTGCAATTAAGAACATCAACTAAAAGAATTATATAATGCTGCTCCACTTTGCTATTGAAAGCTTAAATTTTTGCTCCATTAAAATTGAAAGAGAGGGGGAAAATCTAAAAAGGATTTAATTAACTAGCAAACTTGAGTATTTATGAACTGTAAAAATGATTTGATTTTTATAGCAATAGAATACAAAACAACTTGGAGATTTTAAAGATCAAAGTTAGAATAATTGCAAAAACACTGATTGGCCATTTGTTTTTATTTTTCATTGAATTTTTAAAGCTTAGCATTTCAGGATATTTTTTCCCCACTTACTATTTGTTATTGGCATTTGATGTTTAACTTTGCATTTATTCTATGAATTGTAAATTAAAAGCAAAATAATCTGTGTGACCCCTAAAGCCTCAGTGGTAGAAAGTTGCTCTCGGATAGATCAGCAGTGTCAAGGGACTGTAACCAGCAAAATTCTGCCTTCTGTTCATGTTTGGGCTCAGCTGTAACTGAAATAATTCCAGTTAAGGTGTTCAGATCAGCAGCAGGAATTGACTGGTCTGAGCTGTGAAGGGTCATGGATATAGCAACCTGGAAGAGAGTACAGAGCCTTCTCTTCTGCTCCCTACAGCTGGCTTGCGGGACGGTGAAAGACATGCAGGGGGTGAGCTGTATGGGGTGGGGATCAAGAGACAATGGAGTTGTGTAGAAAATTGCCTGACAGTTTGTTGGGACTGGCTTCTAGAAAGATACAGCAGTGGAGCAAGGGATTTGACAAGCTCAGGGCAGGATGAGTGGACATCAGAGACTCTGCCCCTGTTAGCAAGCATTAGACCTAAACTTGTCAAGTGTTTGAAAATGAGTTCGTACACATTGCAGTGTGGTTTTAAAGTGTGCCTCCTTGTGTTGGAATTTATCTTACAAGTCATTTCTGCTGCCCTCAGATTGCACCTTATATAAAAAAAAATTGTTTTGCATTAGATTGTGAGAATTCATACTTTTCCTTTTGAACAGCACTGTCTTCTGACTAGCTTCAAGTGACTGCATGGACTTCCATTGTGGTGCTGGCAGGCTGTGTTCAAGTGAGAAACAAAAGTTATGACTGTGTAACAAATTGCAAGGGCACTCTGAGAAAACAAGTGACCAGGGAGTGTAGATATCCAACACTTATCCACAAGGTTCATCCTTGTGCTGAGCCCAGGTATCTCCTCCTTGGTTTTGCCCTGAGGCACTCTGAAGTGGGCAGCAGTCTGATGCTAGGGTTGAGAAGGAGGAGGGGGCTGAGAAGTGCTGTAGCAGATAATTTCTCAGGGTTCTCCCATGACTCTTCATATCTACTGTTTTGGGAGTGTTTAGCCTGGAGAAAAAGGCTCTCTGATTACCTGAAAGGGCAGGTAATTGGAGAGAGCAGCAGGTCAGTCTCTTCTACCAGGTGACAAAGGAAGACAGCCTCAAATTGTACCGGGCATCTTTATAACAGATACTAGGAAAGATTTCTTCACTGAAAGGGTGGCCCAGGATTATGACAGGCTGCCCAGGGAAATGGCAGAATCATCATCCCAGGAAGTATTCAAAAAAATGTAGATGTGACCCTTAGAAATATGGTTTAGTGGTAGATTTGGCCATGCTTAGACTTGATCATAGAGGTATTTTCCAGTCTTGATGATTCTATGATTTTACACTAATTCTGTTCCTCTTGAGACCAGTTTCCATTATTACCGCTTATCTGGTTGCCTGTACCCTGAATTAAACAATTGTTTTGATTCTTTTGTATGTTGCAAAGATACACGTTTGGGCCATTAGTTAAAACGGCTACTACAACTTCTGCTCCAGAGGTGTGTTACTGTTTATGAATTATTCAGTTTATGTCCTTACTATTCATGACTTTGGCAGAATCATTTGACTGAAGTATGGCTCCATTAATCTCTCTCTTCCCTATTTATATGTAATGATTAGTTTAAAATTTCACTCATCATGATATCTGCATTAGGTATAACTTCTAGTTACTCTTGGGGCAGCAGCTGTAGTGGGAATACTAATCAAATGGTGTGGTCACAACAGTTCTCCTGCTATTACTCTGTTTTGTGTATGGATGCAGCAATTTAACTTCACAAGCTTCCCCACAGATTTTTAGGGAAGTTTTAAAGAGGTTTAGAAACTCTCATTGATTTACCCTCACACTTCTGTGTGTGATTTCTTTGATTTACAGATTAGGTGGGTGCATCTGGATCAAGTGGGATGGATAGTTTTCTGAAATGTTAAAAGATAAGATTTTTCTAAATATCATTAAGTCCTTGAATAGCTATTCTTATTATACTTACACAAAATCTATGTGTTCCTTTGTTAGTCACAGAAGGACAAAGCTTTCAAACTGTGGTGGCTAAAATTATATGTCACCACAATTAATCTCAGTAAGAGAAAGGGGATTTAAAGATGCTGAGAACTTAATTTTCTGCCATTGAAATCCAGGAGAACCAATAAGTTTTCTCTCATGTTAATGAGGAATAATTTTTGCTTATTTTTATGCATATAGGTTTGAAAGCTTCATTTTAGGTGCTTAAATTAAGATGATTGTACTTTGTTGATTAGAATTTTTCACAAAAAACATGGAGCAAAGTATTTGCCCTCTTTTAGTACCTTAAGTCCATGTGTACCCTAAGGATTAATCTCTTTAATTTAGATTATTTGTCCTGAATGAGAAATAGCCTGAAGGTTACTGGGCTCTGTATAACTACCATACAGAATTGGTTATAAACATTATTACTGCAGTTCTGTGCAGCCCAGGTGGAAAGGACAGGGATTACTATTAAATATTTTTATAGCACAACATATGTACAAGTGAACAGGCGAACACAGAGGAGACAAAATAGGACAACGGATGAGGAAAACAAGGATCTAGAGATATCACTGGTGAGGTGTGGGCTAAGGAATTTAAACTGGGAGGACAGGGAGGGAAGGAAGGCCCACTGAGGGTGAGATGCAGGATAGTATAGAAAGTGGGAAGGAACTGTGTTGTGATGCTGTGCAAGGTCTCTGCTCTATGAACTGTGATGAGGGTCTCTCAACAAGCACAAAGTGAACAAATCCATTTGCTTTAATTTTCACATCCTGTTTATTCTGCCACTACACACAAACAACTGTATTTACACGAGTTTTTCAGTGAATGCTTTACTGTTTGCTGGCCTGTGCTTCTCCTTCCTTAACCTCCAGTGCAGTAAAGCACAGCTGCCATGTTAAAAAGCCAAAACATTTTGTCATAATGTTTCTTCCAAAACTATTCTTCCCTTTCAACATACAGATTTTTGATTAATGTTTTTGTGCACGTAGGTAAGGTATTGTAAAGTATTTAAGCCACTTTGTTAAAGTAGCCTGTGACATAAGCCTGGTACAGAGGCAAGGACAAGAGCAGCTGACTTTTTACATTATTAACCTTTTCTCAGATGTAATAATGATGGAAAACGAATCAGCATTTTAATAGGATTAAAATTGGAAGCTAAAGGTTTTCTGTAAGATCAGTTTTGGAATCAGAGTTGAATAAATATCTTTTTAAAGCTGGAGTTGTTGCACAGAGAAATTTGTGTCAATACAGCACATTCACCAAAAGAGAGCAACATAGGCACACTGTATGTGCTTCAGGCAAGGGGCCATTTTACACTGTAAGCAGGAACATATTGTCCTCTGTTTTAGCCTATATTTTACCTGCCTCCAAATGTGATGAATGTGGTGCAATTATTATTTAGGCTTATAGTTATTGATGATGTATTTTTTATGGGTCATATTTTTGTCTTTCAGATGTTTATGTACAATATGTTTCCTCATTCATTATGATTGCATTCAGGATACATGCTTAGACATTTACTGAAACATTGCTGCTTTTCCTTCCTGCTAGAAACTTTTATCAACAGCAGAATTTGTATTCATGAATTTTCTTTGGCTAAAGTCATTAAAATGTACTTAACGTTTTTAGTTTTGTTAAATGCTTTGGCATGAGATCAGCTACATGTTTGATTGACTTTGAAAAAAAACACTTTTAGACCTAGAAATGAGGTTTTTTTTTTTTTTTTTTTGCATCGGTATTTGTCACTATCCTGAGTGTGTAGACTATTTTTATATTCAGATTCATTTTGCTGAATAGTCCTTCTAGCCCCAAAGCTAATAAATGCACTCAGAAATACTTATTTTGGTAAGCATTTGGAAGTTCCTTGAAGTCCCTTTCCTACTATTATGTCCATATTGAGTTAGTAGTTGTGAAATTTTTTGAAGCAAAACTAAAGATAAATGATCTTCGAGATACAAAAGCAAGGGCTTTGTAATGCACAAGGTTGTGTTTGGAAGTGCTCACCTGGAGTGTCCAAAACCTACCTGTGTCATTTCTTAAAACTTGGATTTGGGGGTTGCTCATTAGCAAGTTGGTTGTTTACATTGTCTGTGTGCTCATTTACCCTGTGGGCCTTGGCTGGCATCAAGGTGTTTGGGGCACAGACTTGTGACCTTGTTTAGACCAGGGCTAGACCTGGATCTGTGTCGGCTGAAATGAGGGGAGGTCTTACTGTAGTGGGAAATGGAGACAGGAGCTACAAAGTCTGTCCTGTACCAGGCTGAGAAGGGAAGCTTTTTCCTCCCTCTTTCTTGTACGCAGGAGAGAAAGAATCATTTGACTTTTTTCCTTGTTAGTTCAGAGGTTGAATTAAAAGAGATCCAAGTTAGTTTCAGCTGTATTCCTGCTAAGCCACTAGAAACTAAGGTCTGTAAGCCTTCTGGTCACTTCCAATGTCCCAGTAATAGACATTTCATCAGTACAGTAACACTGGCTGCACACAGTGGACCCATGTTTGGGAGGATGTTCTGTGCCCTGGGGTCCACAGGCAGTGATGGGGCTGGAGATCCAAAATGCAGCTTACACCAGTGGCCACCCACGACTCAACAGCACGGGTGGCCTCCTGAACTCCACAAAGACTCTTGAACAGGTCCTGTAGTCTGAAGCTCTTTACTAGGGATCACTTAGGAGGGTGCAGCAAAAACTCAGCTGAATGACATCTTCAGGCTTGTGCAGGATGGAGAGAGTCAAAGTACAGGAAAAGAGGAAAAGAAAATTCTGAAAAATTGGTGTAACAAACCATCATCCCATCGTGGTTATTAGGAATGTGGATGATGTGTAGTAACAGAAATGAAATGAGATGTATGTGAAATAGGAGTGCATTGAATTTAAATGTGGCCAGAGGCAATGGGAATGATGGCTTTTTTAGTAGAAACCTTGCATGAAAAGCTTGCTGGAGCCAGGAAGTGTCAGGTGTGGGTGTCACTGGAAAGGAAATTGCAGTCTACCATAGCCTGGATATTTGAATGTATGTGTCCCTATTTACTTTTGCTTAAAGATAAATGAACGGTTAATTTCAGACTTCAGTATTCTGTGGAAATTCCCTGTGAAGAGCAAAAAGGAAGCTCTGATAGATGCTTGGTGGGGGGGTGAGAGTGTATTGGGCTCTGGAGAGCTGAGCAAAGATGCAGCAAGATTTGGCTGTGCTGGAGGCTTTGAGCCCGTGTTTGTTTGTTGTGTTGTGTCTGTTGGAATGAGCAGCTCTTCATCTGAGACCTCTGTGCACAGAGAGTGACCCTGTGTGTGCCAGGCAGACTCTGCCCCTGAAGAGCCATGCTCAGTTCTCTTTGCCAGCTGATTATAAACATTGGACTGAACCTGTTTTTCAATCCCATTAGAAGAGATGTCTGCATAAGCTGCCCAAAGTCTAAATGTAAGGACTGCATGTAAATAAGACAAAATATGTATGTCTGTACAAATCTACATGCCTGTACATGTGCATCTTGCTCAAAATAATTAAATCCATATTTCTGGAAGACTAGATTGTTCAAGAAAGACTTTTTCTGACTATGAGCCAAGGTATCATCCTTTTTTCAAATATTTCACATTAAATTTGAAAGAAGTATAGACTAGTAATTCTGAGGCTGCTGAAGCTTTCAAGCCTTAGGACTCTGCATGTTTCCCATCTCCAATTGAAACAGCATTTTTGAAACTCCTGTTGCAAAGCTATGGGGTCTTGCGACAAAATTTTGGCTAGTTTTCTATAGAGTGGGAATACAGTGATTCTGTTCAAATAAGAGGTTTAAAAAGCCAAATTTAGGAATGCTGATTTGCAACCTTATGGATTACTTAGTTTTATAGACTGAACTCCCTTTCCTAATTCTGTTTTACAATATGAGGAAAGAGTATTCCCTCTTTCCAGATTAATGGGATTCATCATGGGTTATAAAGTCAGGCTAGGGAACCCAGCTGAGGGAAGAGCATTTGCACAAGAGACATCTAAATGAGCGACCCTCATGGATTTCTGAATCTACATTTTGGCACATAGTTTCCTAGAAACTCTTGCATTGTGAAAAATGTTGCTAATGAACTGTTTTTTTTTAAAATTCACTCTAGTAGCTGTCTATGTATGTACATAATCAGCCATGAATGGTATTTTAAGTATTTAACTGTGTTTAAATACAGTTAATACAGTATTTAAATTATCAGTGTGAATTAAACTGACTTCAGTATGAAAACCAGTGGTACATACAGAGACAAAATATGACTCAATGTTTCCAGACTAAATTTGTACAATTTCTGTGAACAAAAGGTGCTTATCCTTTACTAACAAGTTATGTATTCATCAGTATAGTCTGTGACATTATGACTGAACCATTCATTTAGAGTGAAGCATGTATTTTTATGGTTCTCGTTGCTCTGCTCTTTGGTCCTTGCAAACCTTCTGCTCAGGATGCTCTGGTTTGCAGAAATGCCAAGAGTGAAACAATGGAACTGCCAGTCTTAGATGATAGATTTGGGGAAATTTTGGTGAAATGAGTTTGTGTGGCCAAGAAGACCCCTCCTTTAGGCTCCCACTCACAGTAGGTATAGGGAAAACAAGAAGAAACAAGGCCCCTCTGTACGTGGGATGATGTTTTTGAAATGTTAAGCAAATGAGTGTGTCAGTGCTGAGAGCTTCCTGTGCTCAGGAAGTGCCCTAATACACCCTGTGCAGTTGCACAGGAGTTGGTTGTTTTGGCCTGCGCCCTTTGAGAGTAACAAGTTAGTGCTTGAGACTGGAACCCTGTAGCTTCAAACTGTGATAAAGGCAGTATGAAAAAACATTTAGGATTGATACTTGAGCAGGGATTCCTTTCCATGGTCATACTGTGCTCCTGTGAAGGTCA
This sequence comes from Catharus ustulatus, assembly GCF_009819885.2. Lineage (NCBI taxonomy): Eukaryota > Metazoa > Chordata > Aves > Passeriformes > Turdidae > Catharus > Catharus ustulatus. The sequence continues at coordinate 15,067,876 of NC_046229.1, read as the reverse complement.
AGTTTGGGAGAAATGTTATATATCTATATATATGCATATGTCTATTTAATAAAACAACTATCTGTTCCCCTGATCATAATCTGCAGTGTTGTTCCAGGTTTTTCATTATTTTTAGTTTGCCTCTCTCTAGCTTTTATCTGTTGACAACTATTTTCTGTTCATCTGTCTAGGCAAAGCAGAATCTAAAATGCTTTGTGCAATTGGTAATGGAATTCCTGGCGAAGGCAGATTTCAGGTGCTAGGACAGAGAAAATTTATTGGAATGGGAGAAACATCCAATTCAGCTCTTGCTGTGTTTGCCTCTGTGACTTGTTTGTGTAGCGCAGTGCTGTAGCTCTTACCACCTAAACAGCCCTGCATCATCTGGTCCCCTGCTGTAAGGGCGAGATGTCTAAAAGAACTCAGCAGGGGCATGGGAATTGCAGAACTTGAAGATCACAATGGACCAATACAGAACTTACAATAATTGTTTAAATCTGTAGTATCCAACTGGTGGTGGATGATGGCTTCAGACTTGTGCTTCTCATAATAATTTTAATGAAGCTGCAGCTTTTCAGCCATGTGTGATGTGAATTTGGTGATTGGTTGTTGCTCTGCAGTGCCCTCAGCAGCAGGATGTGGACACTGCTGCCACACCACTGACAAGATGTAATTGTGTTACCCAAGCAAAGCATGAGAGCAGTAGGTTGATATTGGGTATTTTCCATAAAATGATTTTGGGTTTGTTTTAGGGAGAAAAACTTCCTAAATTTAGCAGTCATTTAAAATGCTTTTAAGCATGTAACTGGAATGTAACATGATTTATCATTTCACATTTCATTGCAGTTCTTTGCATGCTGTCAGTGATTCCTGGCTCTGTAAATTATTGCTAAGTTAGGCCAACCTACAAATCCTGATATCTTTGCATAATCTCTGTTGTGAACAGTAAAAGCATGTGCATTCTGCTAATCCATATTCAGACAGAAGCTGCAGTCAGAGTGCTAAATATAATTTGGTTTTAGGCCAGGAAAAATAAGTTATCTCCTTTTTTTCCCATGAAAAAAATACTATGAAGCAAATGAAATATTGCCTTTTTTGTGTCTTTGTTTGTAATTTTTAAAAAAATATTCCACAGCAGACATTTTCCCCACAGAAAACAGCAGGAGAGTTTTCTTACATAATAATCTGACAGATGTGTCATGGTATCTAATCCCTTAAACCTCCAAAGCCCTCTGATAGTGGATGTTTTAAAAGGCCAGATTGAAAAGCATGCTGCTCTTTTATTGAGTCTTTGCCTTCAGTGCCCATTCCACACTTGATCGCTTCATTTTGCTAAAGCACAGTATCTGGTAACTTGAAGTCAAGAGAAAAAAAATTATATCCTAGAAAACAGAATGAACAATATCATTAAAACAATTAATACCAAATGAAAATACCATTTAAACCCTACATTTACACCTGGATTTTTTTTTTTTTTTTGGTACTTTCTCTGAGATTCTGTCAAGAAGTAAATCAATAATAATTACACACACAAAATGACCAGCGGACTTGCAAGTGAACCATCAAGATTTTCCCATTCCTGAACCGTGCAGCCGTGTAATCACATCCCTGTAACTCCTGTACCTCGGGCCTTGCTGTGCCTCCAGCATCGTGCCCGAGTGCATCAGAGGCCACTCCAGCTGGGGGACTCTGGCTGCTTCTTGCCTAGGCAATCACCTGGCATTCTTCTTAAAATAACAAAGTCATTAGAAAAGTCTTTGCCTCTTAGCTCATTTTAGCCTTTTCTTTCTCAGAGCAGTTATAGTTTTAATAATCCAAATGTCAGAGAGAACATGAATTCAGAGGATCAGGGTTTCAGTTAATCATGTTAAATAAGTTCCCCTGATAGTTAGGTACAGCAGCATACAACCTTATTTCAGCTACCAGGAATTTTAGTTAAGTGGGGTTTGGGTGATGGACATTAGAATACCTATGCCTAATCCATCACTTGCAATAAATCAGTGTTCTACATAATTAAAAAAAAATAGTATTGTGTACTATTACATGGGTGTTGGATTTGAACTCATACTGAAACTTAAAGGAAGCAAATGTTTAAAAAGAAAAACTGACTTGTTTGGGATTTTGAAATCAGGAAAAATGCAATGTGGTCTCGGATAGGCAAAAAAAAAAAAGGGCTTTAGAATATCTAAGAACACCTAGAATTTATTTCAAATATATTTTTCATATTTGTTGCAATAAAATTGCAGTTTTCTGGTTTCTATAACCCTCTTTACCTTTGCTAAGGCAATTATTTAGGGCTTTATCTTTGAAATGTGAACTGATGATTATTATCTCACCTGATGAGGTTATCAAAGATTTGTGAGCTGATACTCTGGGACTGAGCAAGTAATCATCTTGTTTGTTTGACAAACCTCTGTCTTTTTCATGAATTCAGCAACTAACCTTGACTCTACACATGGCCAGTTTCTACATTTTTTGCAGCTTAAAGTTTTTCAACAGATTAATCCTGTAATGCAGTGATTTCTTTTACAGTGAGGATTTCTGAGTGATTTTTAGTTTTTTTTCATGCTAAGGTTCTTTATATACCAGCTGTATACACATAGAATGCAAGATAAAAACAGAAGAGGACAGACAAGAAATGAAAATTATGCACTAAGGCTTCTGTGTTAAAGTGGTTCTGTGAGGTTAGCAAATGAGAAATGCAAAGTTAAAAAAGGTTTTTATTCTTTAAGTGGCATGAGTTGCATTATGGACAAGAGTTTTTTTTTTTTTTTTCGTGTAGAATACAGTCTAAGGATGGCCTCCAAGCATTGCACATTCCTTATTATGGAGTCAGGCTTCCTCTGCTTTTCTTGCAGAAAATTGACAATTGTCAAATTATCTGTCTATGATTTGGTTTGTTTTTAATTCCTGTGTGTACATTGAGGAAATCTCGATTCAAATGAACACTTTAACATTTAGGCTTAATTTGTGGCATGCTACAGCATGTGTATTTCTCCTGTGCTGATGAGATTGGATAGTGGACTTCAGACCCTTGGCTCAATGTTGACAGGCACTCTTTGGGAAAGCAGTGATACAGTATAAATGCCTAGGCAAGTCTGACAGTAACTTTCTTGATTTGACTGTTCAGGTCTGTAAAGAATGGGGAATAAGAAAGAAGAGAACTTGTGTGTTTTTTTCCTTTCTGGCCAACTGAAGAAAGGGAAATTTCTGTTGGTTGGTTTGATGTTAATTTTAGTGTCTGTTGAATAGTGAGGGTTTTCAGGAGCAGGGATTTCTTTTTATTTCCTTCCAGAATTGGTTGTTCTGTAATACCTGTCCTTTTGGTACTGTCCTAATCCCTCTGAAACAAACTGGGTGTTACTGGGGAGTAGCAAGCCAGCCTGGAGAGCTCTTATAAAACCACTGCAGTCTGTTCTTAGCCAATTAGTTTGATCAGTTTGACCTAGCTGATGTGTCTCCAAGGCTAATACTTTTTTCTATTGCTGAGAACACTCTGTCAGTTATCTGGTTAAGGGAACACTGCAGACTTCAGTCCAGCATCAGATAACAAGGTGAGGGGTCTGCTCAATTCTGTTCTCTTGCTGGAGTTACAGATATGCCTTCTGCTTGTGCATTGACTATGCTAAAATAACAGGTTTTGATTAAAGTGCTTTGATTTTTGGAGGCTCAGACTTTCTTTGTGACTTTTGAATGATAATTTGGGCTCAGAATCTCACATGTACTTAACAGCTATGTAAGCTGTTAGGCATTTGATCTTCCTTTTAAGTGGCAAGTGACTGTTTTAAAATCACCCTGCCCTTGCTACCTCAACTTGTTATTGATACCTCATAGCCGATGGTTTGTTTGAAATCAGAGCTCTGCAACAAGATCAGCAATGTTGAATTGCAGAAGCACTTTTTGAGCAGGCAGCAGCTGAATGCTGCTCATGCACAAAGCAGCTGAAACCAAAAGCAGAGGAACTATGGTGTGCTGAGATGTGTCCAGAATACTTGCAAAATGAGAGCTTTTTCTTTATGCTGTTATTTTAAATTTAGTTTTGTTTTTTACCTTGCAATATAAATCAAAATATGGGTCTCTGGTATCTTAAGACATATCATCTACAGTATGTACGATATAATCCTTTCTCATAAATTCTACTTATATCAGGCAGAGGAGTTTCAAGAAAGAAGCACCTCCAACTTCACAATATTTTGATGGATTGAGGTTTTTGTTCATGCTTCACCTTGATGGTTTGAATGCTCACTCCCCTAATTAAGCAGTGGTGGGCTTTTGCAGATGGAACATAGAGTTTAGCTCTCTGTTTCTGGCTGGTGACTATCAGCTGTCTGTGGCTGGATCAGCCAGCTGAGCTCTCAGCCTGGCTCTTTCCCTGTGTCCCATCCCTGGCTGCTGGGAGCCTCCCTCGGGTGCTGCTGCTGCACTGTGAGCCCTGTGCCAGGCCGGGATTAGCTGTGCATTGTTCCCTGTGGATCCAGCCCTTCATTTCTGTGCACCTCTCCTCCCCACCTGTGAATCAGAGGGTGCCACCAGCCTGTGGCACAGCAGGGGAAGGTTCAGACGGTGTTTGGTACTGCCTGGTGCTGGTGGGCTCCATGCAGGCACTGCAGCCAAGGGTGAAATGGCTTGCCAAGGGTGAAATGGCTTTCCAAGGGCAGCCACAGAGGGGCACTAAGGTGACAGATTTCCATGTAGCAGTTCTGATTTAATCTGCTTTTCCTATTTGGATCTTTATTCAAAACCAGCTGGTTTTGCTTAATGACTGCCCAACTTTTGCAACTAGCCCGAATTTCATGAAACATGGCTGTGTACAATGTCAGACTGTTTCTGTCTAAAATACATAGTTGCTAGGGAAAGATTATTAAGTTAATAATTATAATTTTTCCCCCTGTGTAGCTACCACACAACAGCTAATATTCTGTCCTCTTAATTTTATTAAATATTTTGATACAGTTTATGAACCACACAAGGCCTGACTTCTATGAATGAGTTTCATTTTTGCAAAAAAATCACGATATGATTAAAAAAAAATAACTTCTAGCTCCTGATTTTTTGAGTGTGTTAGTGATATTTACACCAAATGTATTCTGCTTGCAAATAGGAGACAGTTACTGCATTCTGCTTGCAAAAATAGGAGAGAGTCACTGCATATGAGTACTGCTCATATTTCTGTGATGTGTTTGCTACATTGTTGGAGCTCTAGTTTAAAAGAAATCCCAAATAATAAGCCTGTTCCCTGATTCTAGAGTCACATTACAGCACTTCCAGATGTCATCACATATGATGCTTTAACAAAGGAGCCTTCAAGAAAGAAGCACAAACCAAGGAATCTACACTAGGTGACTTGAAGATGATTTCTGACGTTATATCATTCTGCTCCTTTAAAAATGGGGCAAGAAACTCACTGGTTCTGCCTAACTATTTAGGGAAATTACACGCAAGAGGTACATAGGGTTCTTCTCTGCCTCCGTCTATATTTCCCTGGATATTTAACCATTTCTATTTTAAAGACCTTTCACAGGTGTATTTATCAGCAAAAAAGGTTACAGTCACTGAGAAACTGTTGAAGTGGGCCATGGTCCATCTGTCACCAATTAGTCACTGTTATCTTTCTACCTCCAAAATTTGGATGCCCAGCAATCATGAAGTCAGCTGTCTGACCATGAAATGTTGCAGGAGCGAACACATAAAATTTCTTACACTGGAACTCTTCACTGTTTTACTAATTAACTACAGTAATTTCACGACCATAAGGCGCACCTCCGGGAGTCGGCAAATTTCACAACTTTGTACATGATATAAGGCGCACCGGACTATAAGGCGCACTTTTTTTTTGCAGTGAGGCTCCGCCCCCAGCTCTCCTTGCGCAGTTGCTGGACGAGGCCCCGCCTCAACCCGGCAGCCATGTGCCCCCGGGCCCGCCTGTACCCAGCGGGGCCAGGCTATGCCCGCCGCCGCTCCGTGCCGCCTCCCCGGGGCCGGGGCATGCCCACCAGGGTGCTGCAGGGCACCAGGCCCACCTATACCCAGCAGCCGCAGCCCTGCCGGCTCCTCCCACAGCTCGTGGTTCACATTTCCGGGTTGGCAAATTTCCGAACTTTTGCCCATATATAAGGCGCACCGGACTATAAGGCGCACTTCCGGGTTCGGGCTAAAATTTTAGTCAAAAGGGTGCGCCTTATAGTCGTGAAATTACTGTAATTGTTCCTATGGCCAAAATGGATTTAAAAGAGGTATGTTGCTCTAACTGGATTAAAAAAAAAAAAAAGTAGTGTTCCTAAACTAGAATTATGGATTCCTTCCGTATTAGAGTTAGTAGGAAGGGTGTGCAGCAGCAAAGGCCTGCCTTCAGGAGAAGGGAGCTGTGACAGCCAGGTATTCCCTTCTGAACTAGCAGCTCTGCACAATTTCTGTGGGATGATCTTTGTGCTATCACAGCAGATCAGGCCAAATTCTGATGTTGCTTGCTTCTATGAAGAGCACATGGGCTTGTGCAGGTGTAATGGGTTGGAAATTAGTGAAATTAGACAATAATTCTGCTGGCACTTCAGAAGGAATAAAGTTCTTTGCAGCTGGCTGAGGTGATTACCTACAAAGGGCTAGCAGGAAAATTATGTGTCTGAATAGACACTTTTCCAAATGAAACTGGTGGTTAAAACTGGTATTATCTCAAGACCCCTTCTAGTGAACTATTAATCAGAAAAACTAGAGATCCTAGGTTCAGTTTTGCTATGTGACTCTTCTTTTTCACCTAATTGCCATGTACTTTGCCTGCTGTTCACTGGAGAGGCATCCAGTGTGACAGCTGTCAGTGGTATCCAGTGTTAAAAAAAGCCAGATAAACTGAAAAATCCATGACATCTTGTGTTGAATGTGGGACTTGTATGTTGATACTTTCAGGGGGTGCTGCTCGAAGTGGTGTTGTGGTTTAAAATCAAAACTATCAGATGAGTAGCAGGGAAACGTCCATACCATGGATGAGTTACAGAGATTTCTGACTTTGTGGAGAGGGAGTTTGTTCTGCTGGGGGACTGAACATCTTCACAGAGACCAGAAGCAGTGGGTACCACCATTATAACAGATGCTGCACAGTCAGAAAGCAATTGGGGTAGACTGGATCCTGAAGTGCAACCCTCCTGCTCAGAACAGGGTTGCTGGAACAGGTTGCTCAAAGCTGTGTCCAGCTGGGTTTTGAACATCCTCTAGGATGGAAACACTGCAGTCTGTCTGAGCAATGTGTTGCAGTGTTCAATTGCCATTACAGGATAAAAATAGGTTGTTCATATACTTAAATGAAATGTCTTGTATTTGTTACGGACAAGTCTTGTTCATTCAGGGTAAATAAACCCTGTGATTGCAACGCTGAAAGTCTGTAACAAGAGTTTTTAAGTCTTCCTCCCTCCCCCACTCTCCCAGCCATTGCTCTATTGCAATGATTGCAATTAGTACAACCAAGGAAAATGTCAAGATAGTATTTTGTTGTAAAGAAGGTATCACTAAAAGAACTGGACTTGATTCTAATACTGAAAGCCAATATTGACAAGTGTGTGCTATTCAAGACTTAGTATTGCTGCAGCCTCTTATGTGGTGAAGGTCAGAAAGAACACAGCTTTGTAACCAGGCAGAGCTGAAGTTTGACTGTTATTAATTTAATTATGTAAGGATAAAATGGCTGTAGTCACCATTAGGAGATGTTTAATGTGATAGATATAAATCACTTCAGCACTATAATGTGGTTGAAATGAATGGAGCAACTATAGCTTGTAACATTTCCTGTCCCATCAATTGCAGTCAGAGTTATTTTCAAATTTCAGATTACGTACATTAAAGTTGCTTCCAGTGTTTAGATGCTTAAATGCCAGTAGTTTTGGAAGGTGGTTAAGGAGATCTCCATGTATGTTTTCCACTATGATCCAGCTGGCATATTCTTGCAACTGCTGCTTTACAGTTTATTCCAAGAGTTTTGTTTTTTTTCTTTTTCCTTCTTTCCTTGTGTTCTGACAGTGCTCCTCTCTCAGTTCACGTGGAGAAAACTTGTCACAAAAGCAGCATCTGAATTGGGACCAGTGGTCTGTGCTTATTAACAAAAATGCTTAGGGGGTGCAGATAGGTTAATTGAAGTTAGTTGTGTGTGACCAGGTTGGTTTGTCTTCAATCTCCTATGTTTAAATTTCATATTCATGAAGACAATTAATCCTCTTAACTGCTGTAGACTTTGAATGCTTAGTAAACAAGTGGCCTTTTTAATTGATGCTGTGGTGTTTGCCTGTTTAAACCAAAATAAAAGTAAAGAGCTACACTGGGCCTTGAGGGAATCTTCCTTAGTGCAGTGAGAGGCTCTATTACGTAAAAGGCTTAAGAGTCTTCCCAGCTCATTATTTTTATAGTACTGTCTGCCTTGCTCTTTTAAGACAATGCTTTTTTTAATTTTTTTTTTTTTAGCATCAACAGTTTTGAGATCAGAGTGCACTTCCTAAGTCAAGGGAAATCGAGCAAGGTATTTCAGCACCTGGCAATCAAAGATGCACTTGTCATGCATACAAGTTAACACTGCTTTTTTTTTTAATTTTTTTTTTTTTCTTAAAAACTGAAACCCAAAAAAGTTCCTCTTGAGTGAAGGGCTTGTTATTTTTGCATTGTGTACTTATTTCTTCCCAGTGAATCTTGAAGTAGTTTACAGAGTGTATATCTAGGGATTAATCGCTGGCCAATCGACCAAATTGCTGATATTCTGTACCAATACATCTGTATAATAGTTTTAATGAGATGTGAAGAATATATTCATCATTTTCAATTGATTTTTGTTCAGGTAGGATGTTAACACTTATTCCACTGAATGCCATGTTACTGACACTTAATAAGCACATCCTTTTGCACAGCACACCAGATTTCAGATCATAGCTGTGTTTCTTTAATCATTGTTCAGATGTTGCTTTACTGGGGCCTGTGTGATGAATAGATTAGGAGTAATAAGATGGAAGGATCTGACATTTAGAGACAATTTTTCATAGATGAGGTATGGTAGAGAAAGGCATTGTTGTCTCATTTGCAATGAAATCTAAATTCAGATGAGTTTCACAATAAATATTTTGCCAGGCTGCAAATGTCCTCAGTATTGTGGCAGGCAGCAGCTGAGCACAGATGAGAATTGTTACTGCCTCAGAGAGGCTTTTTCCATAGACGCCACACTTACTTGCTGCCTCAGCCTGATGCTGCATAGCTGTGCTCTGAAGTTCTCAGAACTGATCACACTTACTTATGCATGTAATTGTGTTCATATGTAATTTTTTATTAAATTCACTCTTATTTAATGCTTTTGGGGAACCAATAATCTATGTTAAGTGTAGTCTGTGTTTTTGAATAGCTTTTCTTTGAGGCTCTTAATTTTTTAACACAACTTTTAAGGTCAGTGGTCCAACTGTATAAATTATTAAACACTTTTGAATTTTTAATAAATTTTCCCAGTGATGCAGACTGGATTTTTCTGCCTCTTCATAATTCCTGGATCTGTGCATATGGAGGGTGATACTGTACATTCTTTGATTTCCTTCAGAACATAGTGGTTAATGTGAAATCTAAGTGCTCATTTTACAAACTGTAGTAACATAGAAAATATTTTACTCCCTCCAAATACAATTGACCTGTGTCTAGTCTTTGAGACTGAACAGCAAGTATCAGGCTCATTCCGTTGTTTGTGTTTTCTCCCTAGTGGACCCCAGGTACCTCTGTGGATCAGTTCTCAGAGCAAAGCCTGGTGCTACCCCAGAACAGAATTGTTGTACCAGAATTTGGCAGTTTGCACTTCTACTGATTCTAAACCTGAAGATTCTGCCCTAGGTCAGACATTGCTCCTCTGAAATTGTGGCGAAATATGATACATCTCATTTCAGTAGGGTAACAGCACAGGGCAACATTTTTCAAGGCAGGAACATGTCAAGCTGAAGTCCATTTGAAGAATTATTCCAAAGAATGATGCAGCCATAAGTAGAGAGACACATTTGTAGGGTACCTCTGTAGAGGCACATTTGTAGGACTGCTGTAGGTTTCTGCAGAGATCACATTTGTTTTTATCTGTTTGAGATTCCTGACTGGAGATCCTTATTTTCTCTACATGACCTTGACTTTTTACATCAACATCTGTGTGACTGTGCTAAAGCAGCCCTTTGAAATGGGTGCCCTCTCTATTATCTTGCTCTCTAAGCAAGAATCAACCTATAACAAATAGTTGACAACTCATGAGAAAATCTCTTGTGGCTGGGCAGGCACATTTACAAAGTATGTATGTAATATGGGAGATGAAAAGCTGACAAATGCCTCTAGACTGTGAATTCTATGGACAAGTCATCCCCCTCACCTAGATCCTTCTCCCCAAGATTCCCACAGACTGTTAAGAAGTCGCACCATGACCGCATCAGTGGTATGGAGTGACACTGAACTGAGCTTCTTGGGCTACCTGCGCAATTTACAGACTACATTAGTTTCCTCTTCATAATTCTGGAGTGGAAGAGATTAACACCTCTGTATGCTGGCAGGTTGGTTTTTTTTTTCAGATTTATTTATTGGAGAATGCAGTGCTGCTTATCCTTCCTGAGCCCCTTCTAGAGGGAGAAAAAGGGCTTACCTGGTAACAGCATATTGAAATGGGCACACAGGATATTAATAACTTGTGGAGTGGATAAACATGCTGCCAGTTGCTTGCTGTAGCAATGAAACCTGTAAGTCACAATGAGCTAAAAATTTCAACTGGACTAGTTTATGCTCAAGGGAATTGAGAACTAGCCCTTCTGGTATTTCAGTGTCCACATCCTTCCATGGATTGGAAATGTTTCTCTGTAAAGCAATAACTCTGCTAGATAAGCAATAGCTTTAGAAACACTTATCTGAATTTTGAAGGTTGTTTCACTTTCCCACGAGCACATATCTGAAACAGCTCAAATAGTTCTCAGTTGGAGACCACCATTAGAGGGTTTGGTGTCTGCAACCCCCTCGGTGGGTGTATGTTATCATTATGCCTACATCACCTTGTAAGCAAAAAAGTAAAAATGTGGTTCAGTAATTGAAAGCATTTGAATTCAAATGTGAATTCAAATCTTTGCCAACATGATGAGTTTTTTTTAGGTCAGCCTTTAGATACTTGTTGCCCTTAATAAAAAACAGTGCAATACCTTTCTGTCAATGACAGTCACATCAGATACATAACCAGCAGCTGTCAAAGAAGCTATAAAGCAAAAATACCTTCATTAGATTTTCCAAACCCAAATATTACTATTGCCAGGAACAAGTTCCCCACTCCCTAAACAAAGAACTTTTCTCTCTGACTTATCTAAATCTAGAAATTTTGGTGATCTAAATATTCTATGTGTTGTATGACACTCTGAGTAGATGAAATGTGACTGTTTTTTTTCTGTAGTCCATTTTAGCTGTCTTTACATCTTGCTTGCTCTTTTCTTCCTCCTCCTCCTCCAAAAAAGAAGAAAACAAGCCCATATATTCTTAGTCCTGGAGGCATAGGAGTTGTTTCCTCTATCCATTTAATTCTAGTATTATTATTGAGGCAATTAGGTAAATGTACCTAAATTTCATTCTTGCTGTAAGGAATAAATGCAAGCAGTTCCTGGATGTACTTCATATTTGCAAATCACAATTCTATACAAAATCTGAGTCAAAGACATAGAAATTAAGAACAACTTAAAATAGAGACTACATACCAAGATAAGTGAGTCTGTATATGAGATGCTGCTTATGCTCAACTTGACAACAGATGTCAGTCTTCAAAACAGTAATTCAAATATGAACCAGAGCTTTTTAATTTTGCTTGTCTGTTAAAAATGAAGCTTAATTTTATGTTGATGGAATCAGGCAACATGTGGTGTTTTCAGTGGCTGCTGGGTGTGTGCTCAGACTGAAGTGACCACCCATCCTGTGTCTTGTAACGTCTGGTCTTGTGAAGCATCTCTGCCCTTCAGGCTGAGCTACCTTGTGCTGTTTCTGATCCAACATGAGCTATGAATGTTCAGCATCTCTGGAAATCAGACACAGATTGTCTCAAGTTGGGTGCCCCAAATCTTCAGAAAATGCTGCTAATTAGGCATTTTGCTGGAGGCTGCTCTCTGAAACCACCATGAGATAGGGTTACTGTGATTGAAGTCCCTTCTACTTTGGCATCTGATTTTAAAATGAGTGACAATAAACACAGTGCCTGATCAAAAGACATGCAAAGCATGGGGTCCCCTCCTGCTGCATATTTATATCTTGCAATGTGTTATAAATACATTTAACTCAGTAGAAACCATTGTAGTCTATATAAATCAGCTGTTATTGAAGAGCTATCCAGTTCATTAGTATATGTGCTTATGCTGCTAAAGGCAGAGGGTTTCTAGACTATCAGACCTCTGATGGTCCTCTTGCATCCTTTTCCATTCAAAGCATCAGCAGTTAATTGCTGAAAACTGCAATAGATTTTTGCAAATAAAATATCCAAATCTTTGTCTTCTAAAAAAATACTTTTAAATCAGTTACAGCACAAACGAATATTAGACATGTTTGACTCACGGAAAACATCTGTCTTTGAGAAAAAGATGGTCCCTCCTTTTAATATCTTTTTGGAATATTTTATGTCAAGGTTGAAGAAGGAAGCTTTCTCTTTGTGACTTTATCTAAATTACCACGTGTCAGGCTCAGTGATTCAGATGTGGTTTTACCTCACAGATAAATATTATTGTGTAGTGAAAGGAGGGCCATGAGCTGCACTTGCCCTCCCTGACACTAGGACCACTGTCGTGATGTGGAACGGAAATTAGCCATAGTCTCAGTAAAATATTTATATATGACACAATTTTATTTGAGCTGTGTCAGAAGCAGAATTCTGCTGCTGGAACTAACTAGGCATTTTAATTCTCTTGCATTCTTGGACATCTGCAAGAACAAAACTGATAAAGCCAAGAAATATGTGAACCAATGAGAGATATAAAAGATAATTTCATTTGTTATCTACTGTACGGAAATGTGTTACCATCCATTTGAAGCACTAAACAACTATGTCTCTACGTTTTCAAGCTTCCTGAAAGGATGTTAAAAAAAAGCAAGAATAGATATGTAATTTTTCAAATGTAAAAATGCCCCTTTTGTTTTGAATGTGTTAGTTTCTCCTGGGTATAGCTATTTATTTGCCCAAGACACACCAATGCTTTTTTCTTTTTGTGAAGTTAAATGTTAATCGTGGGAAAATACCTGTCAAAATAGAGAAGTTACTTCTTTGCAGAGATGGTGATAAGGGGAGAGGAGGCTCTTTCTCACCATCTGTTTTCCCTAGGAGGTGGCCCATGTGGAAGATTGCGTGTATAACTGCAAAGTCAATTGCTAATGAGCCACTGGGGGTGGTCTTGGAGTAGCATTACTAAGTCTTCTCAGTCCCCTGCTCATTGTGCTCTATGGATATGAATGTTTGCAATATTCCACAAGTTGGTGAAATGTTATGCAAGTATTATCTGCTGTTCATATATCAGCAATAGAGCCTAGAAGCAAAATAATTTTCTTACAGATCACTGCTGGAACTCGGCGCAACTTTTAGGGAAACGAATCTACCTGTCCTATACTCAAAGATGCACAAAGAGAATCCTTCTGTTTCCTTAGCACATCGGCAGTGTGACACCAGCTCCCTGCGTGTGCTGCCCCTCTGCAGGCCCCCAGGTGCAGCCCCCCTGCACCTCTGCAGGAGCTGCTCTGGCATCCAGAGCACTGTGAGAAGCAGCTGCCACTGAGCAAGGCCTTGAGCGTAGATTTAACTTCAAGGCTCTATGATCTTTGTTTCTGGTGAGACTGTTGTCCTGTTTAAAGCAGCATACAGATCTAAGGACACTACCAAAGCAAGATGTAGTCATAGGCAAGAATCTAAAAATCCAGCTTTAACAAAGCTGTCATCAAGTGGTTGGGATCTCCACAGAAGTACAGAGCCAGAGGGCAGCTGCTACCTTTGTGTCTTGTTATCAGGGGTTGTGTGCTGGCTCTGGAGGTAGCAAAACCCACTACACCAAAGAATCTCTAGACATACATAATCATCAGCTTGCACTGAGTCCTGATTTGGACACCTGGTTTGCTTTCTAACTGGAGAAATCACATGTTGATAATAGCTGCTCATTTCACAGAAGAGAAGCTACGTCTTGAGGAGAAAAAAAATCATTCCTAATGGTAATGTTTACCAAAATCCAGTTAAATGTGGCCAAGGGTTTTGGTGGTCACAGACAATGCAAAGGGGTATTATTTGTGGGAAAATGTGAGCAGCTCACATTTTTTGTTGGTTTACTGGCTCAGATAAATTAGATTAGTGTGATGGAATAGACAGATTAGTGGAGTTCAAAGTATTTATGGAAGTGTTTACTCCCTACTTATTTTGTTACATTCACTAGATGATAACCAGCTTGACCTAAATTATGTATCTCACAATTCTCAACTTGTTTATTTAATGTTACTGCTGCACTGTTCCTAATAATTTCATGTATGTTTTAATCTCAAAAAAAAAAAAGAAAAAAAAGATTAATGGACTCTTTGTTGGATATAGTAAAGAGAATAGCTTTGTTCAGAAGTGTCATAACGCATACTACATGGAGAATATTTTCACGTGTTAGGCAGCTGCCTAGTGAATTAAATTCTGTAGCAGAGCCTTGATCAGATGTTTTTGGTGTCAAGCTGAAAGGCTGGTGGCATCGCTGCTCACTCAATACGTAAATCCTGACGTGTTTAATGCAACCCTGAAATATCAGTTTGGGATGGTGGTAGTTTAAATGTAGGTAGGACTGGGAAGTGGACCCTGGGCAGGAGCAAGTTTTGACAGCAAAGACTGTGCCAGGGAGCAGTGTGCTTTGTTTATATATTCTCTTTTTGTTACGGATTGCTCAGCCTCACCAGATGAAAGGAGGCTTTGTTTTTTTCTGTTTTAAACATAGTGATACTATATGAAGAAACTTCTTACCCACACACTGATTTAATGAATCTGTAATTTTAGGCTTGTCTATTTGGAGAGAAGGGATTTTCTGATGTTTCCTGAGGAGACTTTCTGAAAAGCAATAACTATAATATTAAAAACCTCTAAGTCACCCTTTTTTCCTCAGAGGAAATAACACATCTGTCCTTGCATCTCTAGCAGTATTTAATTATACCCAAATTCTTACAGAATGGTAAATGGCAGGTTGTCTTTGTCATAGAAGATTTGAATTTTTAGATGTGAAATGCACATTTTCTGGGTCCTGGATTATCTGGGCTTTGCCTGTGTACTGGAGCTCTAACAAAATTTTCCACTTACCTTTGTACTGTAGAAGACATTGAAAGAAATGCTGCTTATAAATGTGAACTTGACAGTGTGTCTCTAATGTTTGCTATGCGCTCCTGACCAGGATACCTCAGGATACCTGATTTATTGCCTGACACTGGACAACCCCAGTCCCCCATGGGGTAAGTGTGCTGGCTGCA
Source organism: Catharus ustulatus (assembly GCF_009819885.2). Taxonomy (NCBI): domain Eukaryota; kingdom Metazoa; phylum Chordata; class Aves; order Passeriformes; family Turdidae; genus Catharus; species Catharus ustulatus. The sequence goes on along the minus strand of NC_046229.1, from coordinate 15,052,432 downwards.
AAGTGGTGAAAGATGCAGGTTTATTTACAGAAAGCTTCCTTATTATTTCTGTGTATTTTTTTCTACCTTGGGAACTGCATGCAGAACCTTTTTTTTAAGATGGAAAGATATTCGCACCTTGGTCTGGGGTTCTTTTTGGACGTTTCACGGTTAACAGCTCTTTTGGCAAATAGCCATCAAAGAAAATTTTCTGACCAGAGCATTCTTTGGTAGCAGGGTTAGGGAGCTTATTGCCATAGCAGAAAGGTGTTTGTTAGTCGGGCTCCCATTTCTGACCTTTGTAGGTATTGTCTCAGCATGGCACTGAAAAAATCGCAAGTCACCACCTCTTTGGAGAGTGAACGGTCTGGGTGTGATGTGACAACCTGTTTCATCTCCTCCAGAGCCCCTTTAGAGCGGTGCTGGAGCACCAGCTCCTGCCCCGTGTGCTGCCAAGTCCCGGTGGCTCCGAAGCTGTGCCGGAGCTCACGGTGCCGCTGGGGACACCCATGCTGGGGACAAGGCAGACCGGGCCGTTCTGCAGGAGCAAAGCCACCGGTGTTAGCTCCCTGCTGCCTTGGTTTGCGCTCGGGGATGCGTGTACTGGGCACCCATAAGGGGTTCAGCATCAGCTTTGAGCTTCTGCCCCTCGCTTTGCGCTGAGGACGGGGTGAGAGTGCACAGTGCACCCTGCAGCACTGCTGCCAGCGAGCGGCCCCCTCGTACCTTCCCGCATGGCGACTTCAGCGGGACAAGGCGCGGGTCCCGGCCGGAGCGCGGCTCTTCCCGGGCGCTCCCCGGTGCGGGGGAGCGGCGGCGGGGCCGGGGCCGCCAGGTGGCGCCAGGGGCCGCGCCCGTGCTCCGGTGCGGGCCCGTCCTTCCCGGTGCGCGGGGCCCGCTCCGCCCTGTCCCGTCCCGGTGCGCGGGGCCCGTTCCGCCCTGTCCCGTCCCGTCCCGGCGCGGGGGGCCCGTTCCGCCCTGTCCTGTCCCGTCCCGGTGCGGAGGGCCCGCTCCGCCCTGTCCCGTCCCGGTGCGGAGGGCCCGCTCCGCCCTGTCCCGTCCCGGTGCGGGGGAGGCCCGTTCCGCCCTGTCCCGTCCCGGTGCGGGGGGGGCCCGCTCCGCCCTGTCCCGTCCCGGTGCGGGGGAGGCCCGTTCCGCCCTGTCCCGTCCCGGTGCGGGGGAGGCCCGTTCCGCCCTGTCCCGTCCCGGTGCGGGGGAGGCCCGTTCCGCCCTGTCCCGTCCCGGTGCGGGGGGGGCCCGCTCCGCCCTGTCCCGTCCCCGTGCGCGGGGCCCGTTCCGCCCTGTCCCGTCCCGGTGCGCGGTGTCTCCCAGGCCTGGCCGCGGCGCGTTCCTCCTGCGGGGCCCGCACAGCCCCGGCACGGCGGCGCCCCGGCCACACTCGGCTGGGCCGGCACTGCCTCGCTGCCCGCACACACCGGGGACAGAACTGAGGGGGGAAGAAAAAGGAAAAATTTAAAATAGAATATATATATATATATATATGGAAAAAAAAGAATCACCACCCCATTAAGTACTTCCTTTTTGTTATAACTGCTGAGAAATTTGAATGCCTGCGCAGATTTGGGCTGACTGAAAGTCTAATCATTATACTGCAAGAATATTTTTGATGGATTTTCAACAGCTCCAGAGTTCCTGTCAGCATCACTATGTGACTTTTTAAAGTTCTTTCCTTTAATGGGTCCCAGGACCCATGAAAACATTCAGGTCAGTTTAGTACCTGAGCCTTCCCTAGTAATTAGCAGGTAGAATTACCTGGTAGCACTCAGTGTTTTCTGCTATAATCTGTCCACAGAAGCTGCGGCAGAGTAATTGCTGTCTCTGGCGGCCCTGCAAACATGTCTAATTTAATGTGTCAATAGGGATTTTTCTCTCAGTTTTTTTCATCCCCAATGCCAGGCTGTGAATTTTCCTCTCAGAAAGCCAGACTCAAAGTGAGATGGATATATTGAACACGTGGATGTAAAGGCAAATATTTTTCCCAGCAACTGTAAATGTGTAAAAGCATTCAGAGCTCATTCTCCTCTCTGCATGACTTTTCAACAGGTTAAATAAATGTATGTAGCAGACATACTCAACTATGTGTTCCACAATTACTGAAGCAGATAAATGCTAAGCTGACCGTGGTGTCTCCTTGCCAGCGTGCAGTGTTTCAGTCCTCCAGACTTCTTCAGGGATGTTCTGATATTCTCTGATGCTGAGTCAATGATATCAACTACTGGTGAGACACATGTAGCTTTTTAGTCTTCCCTTGGTGAACATTTGCCAGTAGTGAAGGAACAGATGGGCTCGGATCTGCTCCGAGTTCAGATGTGGAGTGAGGGTAGTTACAGGGTACTCCACAGGTGGGTTTTGCACCAGCAGGTTCTGTGTCAGGGCTGCCTCCCTGGGTATTGGTGCAGCTGTGTGTGGGAGCAGTGCAGAGAGGGCTGCAGTTATCTTAACTGCTCCATTTGCCTAAATACCTCCCTCTTTTGTGTCACATTGCAGGGGCTCTGAGCTTTTGTTCTGTATTGAAAAATCCCAGGGTCTTATCCTGCATGAGGGAAAGCACATACTCTATTGATAAAAAGGCTTATTCCCAAAAGAGAGATGTATGTGTTACATATTCTCTACAGATGTATAAATAGTCCTTTGAGTCCAGTCACATCATGCTGCAAGTCACTGATGTTACCTCTTTAGTTTTCAGTGAGGACCCTAGCATTTCAGTTGTAAAGAAAAAATAAAAATAAACTTATCCTGAGCAAACCCACTGGGTATGTTTCCAAACAGTCCTGGATACACAACATACAAAATTATTAGATATTAAAGGAGCGGACCCCGAGAATTGGAGCCACATTGTGTCAGGGATTCCAAGCATACCGAGTAAAACTATCCTTTCTGAGAACATCAGCAAGACCTGATCCTTGGCACTGCTAAACTGAAGGCAGGAGACCCATATTACATTAGCCACTTGATAGTATGGTCCTCTCTTTATGTTAGAAAAATTCCCTTTGGAAAGAGTAATTAGCGTTGATCTGAAATGCTAGAGGAATGTGGTGTCCTACTCAAGGTCTTGTTGCTTTCCTTTTCTTAATTTGAATTTCCCAACTTTAAAATCGACCCTTTGAAATTTAAAATACTGGTTCCAGTGGCTAGCACTCATGTATATAAATACTGCAATTATGGTGTTATTGGATATCAGGATTAAATAACTGTGGCAGGATCTGTAGTGAACATGAGCAGGACAACTTTATTAATGAATTAAGACTGTAATTTCATACAAAACAAAGTTAGATTCTATGTCAATTGAAGGATTCAACTGCTTAAATAAAACCAAAATTGCTTGTCATAAATTGTGACATTCTTAATATAAAAAAAAAAATAGTATTTTGAGGCAATATTGTAATGCTTGAATGTAGGCCTTTTCAGAAGAAAGACCTAGAAGGTTTGCAGGGAACTCACTTGAAACTGCCTTTCTGTTCAGCAGAATAAAAACTTAAGTCCCTCTCTGGTTTAAATGGCAGTCAGAAAATCCAAGGTAATCCCTGTAACTTTTCATATAAATTTGATAACAAAAGAAAGGTGTACTTCTGGTATCTCTATAACATAAGTAAGCTTCATTGCATAACTCAAACCATGATGGAGATTTTGACATGCTTACTGGCAACCTGACAGATGTGTCATAGTGTCTAATCCCCAAAAGCCCCAAAGCTCTTTGAAAATGGGTGTTTCTCAAAGACCGAATTGGAAAACATACTGCTTTTTTATTAAGCTTTTTTTTTTCTCAGTGCCTGCATTACTTCCAGTGTCATCTTGTTGCCAGGCTGATTTTAAAGATCTTCAGTAACCAGGCTGGTAACTCTACTTTGTTAGCAAAGAGGTAAAATATATATAATTACATCCACTTAAACTATATTTTTTATATGAATTATGTAAAAACATTATCTCTTTTTCTTGCAGTATGAAAATACTGAGTTTGGGGTCTGACTTTTTTAATGCCACATTTTCCTGTTCTGTGGAGATGTACCTCTGGTGTGTCCCAGCCTCAGTATTTCTGGCAAATAAACCAAAAAAAAAAAAAAAATCAACATTAATATGGATTTGTGATAAGTTCAGAAAGTATTCTGGAGCAATATTTGAAGTGCCAGTTGTAGGGAGTAAAATAAACTATGTGCTTAAAAGTGTGCTTGACAAATGCAACCCCTCAATCTAAATGCAGACAGCATCTCTAGTGGGGGATTTGCCAGCATATCTTTAGGCCAGGCTCTTAGGAGACTGAAAGGAGGTTTCTTGCAGCACCATTGTGTCCTTATAGATTGTGCTTAGTGGCGTCTCCATTATCTGGATGACATCTCCTGTTGGTAAAAAGAGGAAATTGGGCCAGTTTGCATTCTGTTACAGAGCAGCTTCCTGAATGACAGAATAATTTCCAATAAAAGTACTCTGGATTACTCCCTGCTGTGAACTAATAGGGTGCTAATTAGCATATTTCATTTATTTACTTAACTGGGATAAAAACAGTTGGGCACAGGTCCCATTTCCAATGGTTTCCCGGGGAAGCTGCAAACTGCTGTAAGTGTAACCGTGCTGCATTAAAAAGATGTAAGCTCGCATAAACATAATGTGCAAATTGAACACAAACTGCCATGGCTGTCCAATCTCCTCATACACAGAGAGCAGTTTGGAACATTAAATAAAGCTGTATTTCTCTTTCCTTCAAATCTTTGAGTGGGCCAAATGAAATTAGAGCAGTATTTTCACAGTCTTCGCAGGTCTGCTGGTGGCAGTGCTGAACAAGTGCTATGCTGTGGATAGCATCATGCTTTGCCTTCTGCTCTCCCTTGTGCTCACTCTTGCCTTAATATCTCTTGACTACTAATGGTTTCTGATGCCTTCTGCAAGTGCAGGGCTACCCATGAAATGTGGATTGGAAATTGTCCTGAAACTCTTTTCCCACTTCCTCCTGTGTGTTTCCATGTTAGGGCTCACCTGCCCAGCCCACTGTGCCATTCTTGAAGGTGTTTCCAGCTGCACAAATGTTGAAAATGCCCATTTATTTATGCTTTGCCCTCTCCCAGCTTTCCCATGCTCCCCATTTCCTGCGTCTTCCATAATTTATAAAATTTCAAGTACCCAAATTAATATCTTATCTTGCATGTATACACTGAGTTTGTAGAGGGGTAAGGCAGGAAGGAAAACCCCTCTCCTTTGTTGAACAAAGGTCTTTTTCCAAACTGTTTGACGTTTAAAAGAACATTTTTGCATTTTTATATCTTAAGTAAGAGTTTTACTTAGGATGCCATTCCTTATCCATTTTGATTCACATTCTGCTTAGTTATGAAAATCTGGATTTGCCCTGAGGCACTATAATATCTCTCTGCATCTGGGAGGCAAGTTCATTAAATGAAATGGAGAGATTTTGTGATCAAGAGACCTGGTGTCTGCTTCTTCCCTTTTTACATCTTATTGTGTGACATTGAGTAAGCTGCCTTACCATTCTTCGGTTTCCTTATTCATAAACTGGAGAAAATAATGCTTTATTGCTCTTCTTAAAATGCTTTAAAATTCTCAATTAGAAGAGGCTGTTATTGGCAAAGATGTGTTCACCCCCAGGCTGCAGCCTCGCCCCACTACTGGCTTGCCATTTCAGCCCATGTTGACCTGCTATTTGTGTCAAGATCTGCTTTTTATAATATGCCATTTCCAAATTCAGCTGGTGCTAGGGTTATCAGTCGTGTTCAGTTGTTGTTCTGTTTTGTATGATGTGCCTTCCCTCCTCTCTAACTGGCTGAGAGCTTCTCATACTCTTTTCTGTGGGAGAATTTTGCTCTTATTTTTCTGTGACTCAAAAAGCCCCTGAGCTTGTAAAACATATTTCAAGTATCCAAGAGTAACTATATACAAACCAGTTAGAATAGAGATTGGAGCATCATAGGAGCCAATGCCTTATTTCAGCCTAGTAAGACCTGTTCCTCAAGAGGTGTATTTTGTGTGTTATTCTTGTTAAAGTTTTCATATATTCCATTAAAACATTCTTTCAGCCTTTCATTATCTGTCCACTCCTTGGAGGAGATACTATTCATCTCTTTTGATGCAGTGATACAACCTTCAGAAACAAATATGGTTCCATTATGGGGTTCTATGAATAGACCTAATTGCCATGAGTTAGAGTCTGAAATGAATTTAAGCATGAAACGAGACATTCTTTGTTTTGTTTCTCCCTGACCCACCTGAACATTGTGAAAAAGCTAGTGGAGACACCCATTGAGGGCCAGTCCCACAGTTTGAGCACATTAACTAGCATTTTGTTGCTACAGTATACTGTTAAAAAACCAGGAAGAAAATAAAACTAAAAGAAAGAAAAAATTCTGGAAGGCTTTTGAATTCATGACCACAGGGCCGGAAATGTGGATGTTGATCTGTGTGCAGAAGAAACTACTGGTCATGTTTCTAGTGCCATTTAAATTCCATCAGGGCCAAAAATCTGGATGGTGGTTCTGTGTAATTTTAGTGTGCACAATGTTGGACAGCTCATCATTGGTGAGTGAACCAATTTTTCAGTAATCTTTGTCACAGCAGGCAAGATAGAAATTGGTCTGTAATTTGTAATCATTACTACTTTGCTTGAGATTAATCCTGGATCACCCACAGTGAAAAAAGATGCCTTCCAACCTCGGGAAGGACCATTCCCGATTCAGAGGGTCACTGAGGCTTGCTGTTCACAAAGCACACTTTTTCTTGACCATCCTTCTTTTTTATGTCAGATGAACTTTTATCTATGCTCTGTTTTTCTCAACAAGACCAAATACTCCACACTTTTTACATAAAGCAATTTTCTCAGTGAAAGAGATTGGAGGGTGGGGGTGAGCTTTGGAGTTTCCTATTTGGTATATTTTTCAGAAGGGACAAAAACCTCTGCTATAATGCATGCAAGTAGGTGTGGGCAGTGAATAGAAATATCCTTTATTAACACAGAAAGGCTCTATTTACTAGCAAGTAGTTAATATGAGGAATTTGGGCTGAAGGATACTGTGATTCTGAATATATGAGCTGGCTTCTGAAAGAAAAGCATTGACAAAGCAACCCAGTCATTCTAGGGCTGCATTATATATAGTGAAACCTGTGCATTGGAAACCACTGATATTAACAATAATTTCTTAGCTAACCTCTTAATGGTAATGCCAAGGTTTCTAATACAATATTGTGAGTGGGTTTTTTAGTTTGATTTGGTTTTTGGTTTTGTTTTGTTCCCTGCCCACCCCCCCTAGTTAAAAGCCTCTTTCATTTGGTCATTGATTTCTTTCCTTACCTCTCCATGCAGAAAAAAGGAACCCTGGCCTAGAATTCAGTATTCTGATATAAAATGCTCTTCTTTTGACATCAGATTGTTTGCTTTAATATTGAAGGACTTCAAAATAAAGAGATTGTAGAAAAAAGGAAAAAAGGAAAAAGAAAATGACAGATACGTGAATAGTTTGCAGGGATAACTGTGGTCATAGTAGTCATCAGATATTGCATTGTTGAATTTCCAGTAGGAAAGATAAGTATTAAAACTATTGTATGTTATTGATCAGCCCTATTCAAGAATGCTAAATTCAGTGTAGGATAGGTAAGAGAATTCTTCTGGAGTGCTAAGTGACAAAAGAAAGAAGTTATGGAACTTGAAGGGCAGTGTTGAAATACCAGCAGATATGAATGGCCTGCATTTAAACTGGAAATGAAGAGGTTCTTCCCATCATGTGCCATTGTTGATATGTGCATGTATCTGTATGGTGTTACAGCAATCACTAAATAATCTATGAGGTTCTTGCCACTGTACTTCCTATACTGAGAATAGTTCCTAAAGAACTGTGTTCATGTCATTTTCTTGGTTTGGATGAAATGTCAGAATAACATGTTGAGATCTCAGTTTTCAGTGAGTGAGCATGTGAATTGAAACATTACATTACATATGTAATTTAAAACAAGCTTTAGGATTAGGAATATTTGAATAGCTGGTTTTGGTTAACTTTTCTCTTGATCTGTAAACATCAGAGTTAACGAGCCTACTATAAAGAGATCTCCATGAAATTCTGGAAAAAAAAGTCTTATGTAAATTACTTTCATCATTTAATCACTACTTCTTTTATTTAATTGAGAAGTTAGAATCATCTATCTCATACTTCAAATTTAATATGATTCCAAGCAAGTGATACTGATAAATTTGAATTTTTCTAATATACCCTTTTATTGTTAAATTAAAAATTGGTGGAGAGTACAGTAATTTCATGACCATAAGGCGCACCGGACTATAAGGCACACTTCTGGGTTTGAGGGAAAATTTTAGTCAAAAGGGTGTGCCTTATAGTCGTGAAATTACTGTAGCTTGATTTTAAATTTACATTGTTTTTTGTATTTGACCTGGAATGACTGAACTGAGCTCCACACAGAACTGGGGGGAAATGTGGCACCTTTCTCACCTGTGTTAGAGAGGTTTTTTGTTTAACTGGGATGTCTCTGGCTTGGAGACCTTCCAAGGTGACCATCATTTATCATTTGTGGTATGGTGTTCTCTTATGGTTTTCCCACAGTCCTTCCTGATACATCTGTTTATTTAATTATGCACCAAGATGAGAGGTAAAAATGTCTTGGATATTTAGGAAGAGGGTCTGTGACTCTGACAAGAGCTGAACATTGTCCTTGTCTGTGTCCTGCTCCTGGCTCTGAGTGATGTCCCTCCAGAAGGATAGGGCAGGAGCATGCTGAGGGAAGGAATGCTGTGGCTGTTTGGAGCATGGATTGAATGTGTGAGTACCCTCTGTCTCTGCTCTTTCTCTGTTCTCCAGGAACACAGCACATATTGAGCAGAAGTAGAGGGAGATTGAGCAGAGTGTCTTATTTCTGTCTTATTTCTTCAAATATTTCTTAAGTGTAAGGATTTTGCATGCCTGTCATTTTTGGCCACTCTCTCTGCACATCCTGAGTCAGGAATGTGTAGCTGGGAAGAACTGAGTAGTTCCTCCTGGCTCTAGCTAAATTATAATGTGAATATTTATCTAGAAAAACTGGGGAAGTGGGGATATTGTGGCAGCAGAATTTTCAGATGAGATAACTGGACATTCACAAAAAAATGAAGTTTGTTTCTGCTTCCATGCACACAAGAGATGTTCTCAGGTATATACTTAATTAATTTTTGCTGTTGATTTATTTTCTGTGTTCCTTTGTTGCCTGATCAATTGTTTTGTTATTTGAACAACTTCTTCTTCTTCTGAAGCTGATACATACATAAGCTGTAGCAACAATAGCTGAATATTGGAGATATTGCATCTGGGACTCATTCTACTGTGAACTGAATATATTATTTTCTTAGACTCCTTACCCTTTACAAAAGCATTGATAAATATATCCATATATAATATATTAAATGAACAAACTCCACATCTGGTTAAAGAATGTTTGATAAAAAAAAGAATCCCATGGCTAATTTTTTACATTTCACAATTCAGTGATTGCAAGGAATTAGGAGTGGATACTTTTCTGCAGACATCCTCATAAAAATCAAAACAGGAGCACCAGTTGATGTACTCCATAGCAACTTAATTCCTTCAAATTTTAATGGAGAAAGAACAATCAAAGAGAAAATGGTAATGATATAATTCTTCCAAACTGAAGTTCTGAGTTGGAAAAAATATTCTCAATCTGTATAGGTTTGCATTTTGCATTGCCCACAGGGCTGTTTCTTTTTCTCCATGAGATGAGCCCTGTGTTACCTTTTGTGGACTCAAGAAGAAGCTGTGTGACCTACAGGGGAGCCCGGAACCCCTTCCCTGCCACTGAACTGGAGCAAATTTGGGTTACTCTGCTTTCTGTTCCTTGCTTTCTTCTAATTCCATGTCAAGGTGTTCATGGGAGGTGGTCTGGAGAGGACCTCTCCCAGTGCAGTCCAGTTCTTTATCAAGACACTTTGCTGCTGCCAAACTGAACCAGTTTGTTTTGCTTGTGAATATTATTGACTTGGAATGCTTCTAAAAAAAAGTCACGTCAGTATGACAGTAATGACAGCAGGTGAATTGTGCAGTGTGTGCTACTTGTAAGCAGTTCATAACAGTTCTCATTCAGCTTTGTGGATACCAACTTTTATTTTCACAATATTAATTGGAGTGCTAAATGCTTGCTTTCTTAATGCAGAATGAGGTTTGTATTTTTCCTTAGTGCAGAAATGACCACAACATATAAAATGCTAGCAGCTGACATTGTCAACATTGACTTTAATATGCAGAGAAATTTTTTTAACTTATTGTTTCTATTAATGCAGTTTTCACCAATTGTATACTAGCATGTATAGTAATAGTTATTTTTTTATACTCTATCAGAAGTCTTCATGCATCTATCCTTTTGTAAATATATGAAGCTGTAGACAGAAAAGCAATGACACAAAGAGAATTGTTAAATCAGACTTGATGTGCTTTGCCAAACGAAGGAAAAGTTCAAACTGCATTGTAGATATAGTGCAAATGAATTTCTGTGCAGCTACAGACACTGATCCATGGTCTAATAAAGACCATTCTAATTCTGTTCTCTCTTCAAGGCTTTACAGCCCTGTCTGTCTGGGAATTCTTATCAGTGTAGTAGCAGATGGGGTGAGAACCTGGATCACTCTGGGAAGTTGGTCAGGATCTGAATGGGGCCCAAAACCAGCACAAACCACAGGCCATTTCAAATATATTACCAAAAAATTACCAATATATTACTGGATTAAATAATTATTTAAAATAAAAACTCTAATGTTCATCTTTATGTGAACTCTTCTTTTGAAAATCATCAAAAAATTAAGTCAGTTACAATATGTTTGAAAGTGCTGGGGGAAAAAGGAAAAAAAGACAGTGTTCACAAAGACTAATTGAAGCACAGAGATAGGCATCTTTCTGTATGTTCCATTTATTATTTTTCACCACTTGTTTTATTAACATGCATCTAGAGTTACATGTTGCTTTAATCTCCTTGATTAAGACTTGCTGAAAGGATCTGTCATTATTTATTGTCTGAGTGCCTCAGGTCTCACTTTTTATTTTACATTAGCCTTGCCAACTACTTCTGACTTGAAAGGGGAATACTGTAGTTTACTGTAGTAAAGTTTAGCATAACTGAGTTTATTTAAAAAAACTCAAACAACGAACCAGAAAACTAAATCAATTATGTGATTGTATGATTAAAGCAGAAGAGCCCACTTTCCTACAACTGATACAGAGTAAATTCTTTTGAACAGGTTTCCAGAGCTGTTTTCTGTGCTGTTGTCTTAAGTTTACTATGACCATTTTTTTTTCTGATGAAATACTCATGTTTTTTTTTCTCCTTTAGTAAATACATGTCTTTTGAAGCTGAGGTAAATTATTAGCCAGAAAGAATTAAGTCGGCTTGCAAGTGCTTTGCTGCTGAGCAAGTCTACTATTTAAGTAGTTTATTGGGGCAAGTTCCTAGAACCAAATTCACAGGAGTTTACTACGATTTCAGATCAAGAGGGAAAAATATGTTTTTAATGTAGGATTTTTTTTTTTTTGGTGCTTGTTAGTAAGTTCAGGAAGATACTTAATGGGAGAATGAAATAAAGGCCCATTGTAAAGGTACCTAACTCATTGTTACCACATGCAGGCTTTACTTTTCTGCTGCTCTCTTGTCTTTGATATTATAAACTGATATTGACTTTTTTATTCTAAATTGATTTTCATGTTCAGGAATATATGCAGAATGATATAATTTAGAGAATATTTCTAACATATGGTAGAAATATTTGTATGTATGAAAATACACCCTGGCTCCCGAAACTAGACATAGATACCTTATTTTGATTTTTCTTTGTTTGTGTGGAGTGTATTGGAGAGAGGTTCCAGTTATGAAAGACTCTAGTTATAATACCTATTGGTTAGGAAACATGAGATCTGCCTGGAGAATTGGCAGCTAAAAATGCCATTTACATATTCTACTCTCTTAATACTTCAGGTTAGTAAGAATTGCTGTAAGAAAATATTTTAGGATATAGATATTTAGAAGAGTTGGATTACTTTTGACAACAGTGCAAGGAATCCATTCAAAGCTGATTTCCCTCTTTTGTTCAGTGAGGACCTGCAGAATCTAAGATAAAAATGGCAGTTGTCCTGAGGGCACCCTGAGGCATGTCATTAAAATTGGAATTTGATCCTCTTTTCATGGTTACTTGGGACAATCAACCACAGCAAACCTGAAAACTCATCAGTTTTCAAAAATATGACATGCCCTTGACTTTGTCAGTTTGGATTCTGTGTGCAAGATTTGAGTATTTCAGAATCCCTTTAGATGTCACTCTGTCTTCAAGAATACAAACATTGTGCCTTGTACTATACAAAAGATACAGTACTTCTAAACCTTTCTGAGCACTTACCTTATTTATGGCAAGGGAAAAGCTAAATTATAGTCATCAAAATGAAATGCTTTTTTAATTGAGATTTTAAACTGTTAATTGTAGGAAATAGAATTGTATGGAGTCCAGTTTTTAACTATTAAAATGTTTTAAAATGAAAAATTTGACTGTCTGAACTGGTGAGGACTTTTCTAAAACTGGATGAGACTATCCATTCTAACTGGCCATGTATTTCTATCTGATAACTGCAATTTTCAAAAATACCTGGAAAATGGATGCAAAACAACTTTTTTCTGTTTCTCCCTCTGTACCTGGTCTCTTACTGCTTTCAAGCCCATTGCCTTCCCTGCTTCCAGGCTGCCAGGTTTTTAAAATTTGCACACGTTTTCATATGTTTTATTTTTTGTCAATAGCAAAATAATCACTTTTCTGTTCCCGCAGCTGGGCTGCCAGAAAATTGCATTTAGTCTCTGTGGCAGAGAACCCAGGAGCTGGCCACTTTGCCATGCCTGCAGCTTGCCATCGGGAGCTCACTGCTGCTCGGTGTGCTGGGAGCCATATGGCCACTTCGCGCTGCTCTTCCTCTTGCTGCTCCCCTGAAAGCTGCAAGTGGGGAAGAAGCAGCTGCTGACACCAAGGACAAACAGGGACTTTGTCCATGAGAGGGGCAGTGATGGTGACAGACCTTTGACTGTACCCCACATTCCCCTCAAGATATTTCCCTCCCAGATCCCTCTTGCCTTCAGATTTTCTGTGGTATGCATATGTTCCTCCCTCATGGTTTTTTAAAAATATTTTATTTTAAAATTATTTTGGTATACGTCTTATTTCTTAGTCTGTACTAAAGTTCCTCATTAATATGCAGATTATTTTGAACTGCAAATCCATTCATTTGATAATTGGCATAAAAGTGTTACACATGGAGCAGCAGAAGACTTGGCAGGAGTAGGCAGGAGGAGGTTTCGGTGCCTAATCCCCACCAGGCACACGGGTTAAGGTGTTTACTTGCGCCATTTGTGTGGGAAGGAGCAGCCTTGCCTGTTCATGTGGAAATTCCTAATTGCTTTCTTTGTTTTGACAGATTTATGGGTTACAACAAAACATAATTGCAAGTAACATAACAAAGTAACACTCTCATGAGCACCTGTAGTGTTGCTATTACAAATAGAACTACCAAAGTACAGTGTTGGTTATTGTAAAAGCACATTCAGTTGAAGTTCTCAATTTTTCGTGCCATGCATGTTGTGCTCTTGGTCTTCTGCTTTAGTTTGCAGGAGAATTTCTTCAGTCTTCACCCCAGACATGCAACATATGTTGCCTTGTTTTTCTCATCTGTGTTCAACACTGAAATGGTTAATTATGTGTTAGAGGCAAGTTAGTACCTGGTAACCTGTTACTTGTCCTGAATTGCCACTCTCATGGTTGAAATTAATTGCTGGGTTTTTGGAGAATTCTCTGTTTTGTGAAGTTGTCATCTGCAAAAAGGTGTTGCACTCTAAGAGAGAATAATGTAAAAATGTGCCTGTGGCATCTGAGGAAGTGACATGTCTATCTGCTCTGCTCCACTCACAAAGAGATCTTTGGATCTGCTGAGATGCTCACTTAGCTGGAGTGACTGTTGAGGGGTGTCAGGTGGATAAATGAGGAAAGGATCCCTGACCTAAGGTTGCAAGAGGTCATGGATATTGGTATTTAGGACATTTCTGCTGTCTGCCTGTTTTGTGTACTGACTTTTCTTTTGCGACAGTTGACAAATTATCCTATTTCTTTGAGCCTTGGTGTCCTTCTCTGCAAACTGAAAATGTTTCTGCATTTAAAAAAGACATTTCAGTGGCAGAATGCTGTAGGAATGAAGACTTGTGCAGGCACCGTAAAGCTCCTCATATCAGTTACGGTGATGATTTAGCAAATACATTTGTTCTAAAACCATACAAGAGTATAGCACTTCAAGTAACTGATAAATAGCTGTGCTTATTGAAAAAAATAAAGAAAAACAAAATGAGCCTGTTCAAGAGAGTGAGTGGTTGTCTGATTTAGAACTGTGCAGATCTCTGTCTTCACTGTACGCTGCTCTGGGAAGGCTTTGCAAACCTGGCTTCTTCCTGGTGCTGTGAGTTGTCTGTGCACTCCCAGATCTCCACCATCCCAGCCCCTGCATAGCCCCAGCTGGGAAACAGGCAGGGGAGATGTGAAAATGTGAAACCAGGGTTTCACATCAAGCTTTATTAGAGATGAGGCAACATTCCTTTTTAAAAGAACTGGGTAATATCTGTGCTTATATTTATAGTGTGCTACAGGATTATTTTCTAAAGGTCTGATGTCAAGACTGCTGTGCTATGGGGAATAAGAAAAATTTTGATAAGTCTATGATATCCCTCCCCCCTCCTTATATTGTTTTACAGAACCATTTATCCCTATTTTTTTTAAAATGTAGATTCTTTTTAATTCTCATAGCTCTGTGCCATTGTGGTTAATATTTCCTAAGAGGTAGGAAAGACATGTGCATGTTAGTATGATGAAAGCTACATGTTTTATACACATGTTAAAAATTGAATTATGCTGGTATTGAAAATTGTCTGTTAAAAATACAGTGCAAACTCTGAATAAATTCTGCTGTTGCAAATCATATATTTGGATTATAGTTGCTGTGAGACTGAGCCCTTATAGATTCTTAAACTTTTCTCAGGATAATTTTAAGGCTTCACTCAGCCTAGGATTTTAGCTTAAATCTGTTAAACAGAAAGGTCTTAAGATTGTCTGTCAGAGTTTTCTGTCAACAGTAACACAAATACTGGGCTTACTCAAATGCTAGCTTCTCTGGAATTTGAGTAAGAAATCTTGAGCAAGGTGCTTCAGAGCAAGACCTAAATCTAATATTAGAGATAAAATATTGGCTGTTTTTATTTCTTGCTGAGAAAACTTATTAGCATTTTATTATTAATGCATGTTTTTTCTTATGACATTTATTTATGTTTGGTGAATATGAAAAAAAAAAAATCTTCAGTTTCTCAGAAATTCCTGTCCTTAATTTTAAAAAGACACTGTTTCAGTTCTGTGACCTTTATCATAACAACAGTGAAGAGTAAATCTTATTCAAAGCATTTAAATGAGATCAGACATAACCTGCAGAGTAGGTAGAATGGAAAGTCATCTCTTTTGGTAAATGTTTCTGATAGCAATCCTTGCCTTTAGCCCTTGGTTATTAAAGCATGACACAAATGTGTTCCAATAGCACCTAAATTGGTATTGGGGCAGGTGGATGTGCTCTGAAATCCCTGCAAATGAAATCCAAATCCAATGTATAAAAACTGCTCCCTTTAAATTTTAGAGGAAGAATTTCCTTCATATCCTAATAGTGGAAACATTTCACTGTTGGAGTAGGCACTGAAGACAGTGTTGGTAATGTGTGTATAACACTCGTTACATATGGAATTCTTTTGGTGTTTTTATCATGCTAAGCCTTGCTGTGAGGCATCTCAACAAATAGAACAGATTAATCATTGCTGGTATGCCTTAGTTTTGGTCCATTTGCTTTTCTGACACCAAAAATGTAGAGTTGAAGACATTTAATTATAAATATATGCTGAGAGTTTATTACTAACATTGAAAGCGACCTTTTTTTAGTCAATAGAATATACGTGAATTTAGAAGTCTTAGATGATTTTTGTTTTATCTGTTGTGTTTCCACCTTATTTAGGGATTTTATGTTGAAAGGGAAATAGCTTAGTATTTTGGTTAAAAGTGGTGTTACAGAGCACATTTTGTGACTGTGGCAGTTGGGTAATGAGAGGCTTGTAAACTTCATAAAGTGTATAATTCTCCTAGATTTTATCTGTCCAGATTTTTTATGTCTTTAAGTACTACCTGATCAGTAAATAATAAATTCAATTTACTGAATAGAAGTTTTTTTTCCCCAAGAAATACTCACTTGGAATATATATTTTTAATTGGCATCAATGGCACATTTCCCAGGGAGCATAACAAAACGGATCGTTTAATAGATGCCCAATCTCTCCATCCATCTATCTATCAGCACAGCACATGATGTTTTGACTTTAACATGGTAATTATCTCAGGCTGACTTCAGAGAAGAAGCTGCCACCCACACAGCAGTGCTTAATTACTTCAGACTTCAGTTTGCCAAGAGAAAAATTGACTTTTTTTTTTTTTTTGCACATTGCATGGAATTGAAATGATTTCATTGTCATTTTATTTGAAATGCAGCCTGACATCACCATGGCATCATGGGAAAGAGAATGCAAAATTTCTCTGAAATTCTTAAAATAGGCTGAAAGCTGCCTTATATTTTAATGGTTTTCTATGAAGCCTGTGTTCACATTCCTTGAATGTTAATGATGAGCTGTTTCAGCGTATGGGAGGAATTTTTTCCATGAATACATTTCATTTGCAAGCCAATGAATGCTTTTTTTTTTAAGTTGCCAAAATTAATACAAACTTTGGCATTTTAAGGGTAGGTGACTGTTCAAATTAATGTTTGTGCACTGTAGAGTTTGAGAACATAACTAATAAAATGAAAGAGATAATGAATTAATGGTAGTGTACAGGCAGTTTAGGAATCAAATAACTAATTTTTTTTGTCATTGAAAATTACAGCTATTATCCTGAAATGAGATAAGAAAGTTGCATATGTGTGTTTTCAGCATCTGAAAGCTAAATTTAATATCAATGAAAATTAGTACAAGGTTTTATATGTATGTTGTTAAACATGCTGTTAATTGATTTGCTACACAAATACGAGGCAACCTGCTGGAATTAAGCACTGTAGACAGACTTTTGTGCTCAAAAGAGAAGAGAATTTGATTCCTAGATGTCTTACCCTGTGTTCTCTGAGGACAAAGAGCCATTCTGGGATCAATTTCAAAGGCTTTAGTGGGTCTCTTGCAACCACTAATGCCAGTGGCATTAAACTCCTGGAAGCCAATGGGACAGGAAAGGAGACTGAGCACACCAGGAGCCTGGATCCCATAGGAAAAAGCTCTTTGTTGACAGGATGGAAAGCAAAACCTTGGGTCTGGGCTGTGTTGCCTTCCAATGCTCTCTGTGGATAGAAGCATTTTTCGGGCTACCAGTAAAGCTGATGAGATCTGAAACAATACTTAAAGCAGTTTTTCTTTAAACTACCTGGCCTACTGCTGGCTGGGAGCAGTTGTGTGTCCTGGCCAGTGCTTGGACACGGTGTCCTGTGCACATTTCACCTGGCAGTGCATGCAGCACTGAGGCACGACAAAGCATGTGTGTTTGTCTGTATCAAAATTGGAAATAAATCTTCACACAGTGAACTCTGCCAGTCTTCCTGTTAAAATTTTACCCGCAACAAGAAAATTCAATATGCTGTCTTCCCAAATGGCAAATAAGTAATATTGAAAGTGTCCTTTTTAAAGTATGATGTATTTTCTTCTTCAGTTTATGCATCTGTATAGTAAAGACCCACTGAAATTAATATTTCATTGTCACACACGCTTTTCACAAAAGAATAATGCAGAGAAGCCTTTTGAAATAAATCTGGTGACACTAGAGAGTTTACAAATACTAGCATATTAATATACAGCTAAAATAATAATAAAAAACAGCATGCTGCTAAAGATGTTTAGTATTATCCGCTCGCTGCGGGAGTTTATTAGAAACTCCAGCTTTCTTTTATTAAAATTTCAATTGGCTTGGTGAATGAGATCCTATGTTAGTGTCATAAAGTGAGAAGCCAGAAGGAGAGGATATTGGCATTTAAGTGCAGATTTCATTTTGAAATAGTGTATATTATGGTACCAGAATATTGCATATCACGAATATTACATACTGGTGGTGTTAGAAATAGTTACATTGATTTCTATATTCATCAAATTGTCATTGTTTTCTGTGCCATCTGATAGTTTATACATGTCATTTTTAAATACATCCTAAGAAGTTTTTAGTATATCTATAAATAGAAAGCAAATACCGCATAGTTCTGGGGAGATTTTAAATGATGGTTGGCACAGATGATCTCCCACAATTGGCTTCAGCATCAAGGGATGAACTTAAATCAAAAGACCAAACCTTTTCTGAATCATTGTAGGGAGGTCATGGATTTAACTTTGACAATTTTATCTTTTTAGCTATGTGGTTTAATAGCGGTTTTTATTTAAGACTGCTTGGTTGTTTTGCAGCAACATTCTCACTTATGTAAAACAACGTTGTGGCTGTGACAGTTTATCTCAATTGAAAATTAACTCTTAATTCATAACTTCCTACTGCACTGAGCTTTGCTGGGTAGTATGGTACAATGATGCTATAAGCATCAACAAAGGCTTTTGCTGCATATTTCCTGGCATCTTCAAAGAAGATGTGTGCAGTAGAAGGAGTGTGCAGTAAAATGGGTGGGGTGTGCTTATCACTCCGCTCTTCCCAGAATTCTCCTTTGTGTCTAATTACAGCAACTGATGGTGTTTGTTGTCCTGTCAAACGTGCTGGGCGTGGCAGAGGGTTCATTGCTGGGAAGGGAGGAACATGGCTTCTGCCATTGCCCTGCAGTGGTGAAAGCACTTGGGTGAGGAGCAGCTCAGAGTTTTATTGCACCTAAGGTCCCATAGAAGGACTGCAAAGTGAATGTGATTTTGAGGCTGAGTGGGAGTGTGGGTTTATATTTTATATAATCTCATACATACATGTTTTTATGTATTCTCATACACAATATGAATATGTACTAGATTTATATAGTTCAAATATCAGATTTGTACCTTTTGCTTTTCAATAGCTTGTCTGGATTGCTGTTTGATTCTGAACTGGTATTTTTCCTTACTTTTTTTTTTTTTTTTTTTTTTGGTTTGGTTTAATGTGATGTAACTTTGGTGGTCTCAGCACAGTGACATCTGGACATGTTGCAAAATGGTAATAAATTAGCCCACAGTATTTCACATACTGGTGTAATTAGCTTCATATTTTTTTCTATTTTATTTTTAAAGAGATTCCTCTGTTCTGTTGTTTGTGATTGGATAATCAGTGTTTCATTATTTGGTGAAGTGTTGCTTTAAAAATTGATGGCACCAACAACTCAATCCAGCTGGAAGCCTCCATGGTGGAAAAAAATATCTCTCACATCCCCCCATCTGGAATCTTCAAGATGCAGTGAGAAGTTTGCACTTCTGCAGCTGCAGTTCTTTCATGACAGGTTCTGTAAATTTTACACATGGCTGCCTGCTTGGAAAATATTTTCCAGACTTACATGTTTACAGCATTGACATGTGAAGCTGAAGAGCCTTCCTTCCCCATTATGGCACAAGTACTCACAGATTGCACACTAACTTTATGAAATCTGGAAATGGATCATTTACAACTTTCAAACAAATCAAAGTGCCCTTTGATCTTGACTCCAAGTTTCCTTAAGAGCAACAAATAAAAATAACTTTTTGGTGGGTTTTTTCCCTCTAAATATGGTCAATATTAATGTACCTTGTAACTCTCTGAAAAATCAAGAAACATGTTTAATACATTTTTATTTCCAAGTGTATATCCTTGGAAGAGAAATATAATTCAGCAAATGTAGGCGCCATTAAGATCATTCTGTTGTTGGTAAGTGCATCTGTAGAGACTACATGAACTCAGCAAGAGATAGTCTGGTCCATCCTTTACTCACACATCTTTTATTTCACACTTCTACGTGTGTGGTTTTGTTTTCACTAATGTTACCAAAAATTTAGAATATTGTTGTTGGAAAAAACCTGACAATGCAAAATCTATGAAAATCTGTAGTTATTCTGATGCAAATTAACTTATCCCCATAACCTTCGATTATATTTTTCTGATTCCTACAGAATTGCTAAACACATTAAAAATTTATGCTGTTGAAGGTGTGAAAAATATGTAACAGCTACAGAACACTTGAATTTTAAAATACTGCATTTAGGCAGTCATCACCATGATGAACTTCAAGTCACCATATTGCCTATAGTCACTATTTTCCTTGGCCCATCATTTATTCTGACTTGAGTTATGTTTTAGATATCTTTTTGAATGTTATAAAAGTTTAAAAGGAGAAAATACAGCTTGCTGACAGAGGAAATATACATCATTTATTAACACTCATGGAAAAGATATTTTGATTTCTATTAGACATTGCTGATTTTTGTAAGGATATTCTGTCTCTTGCAAGCTAGCCTGACTGGAATCCATGGTGTATATTCTCAGTATTTTGTTAATGTTAGTCATGGTGCTGCCTGAAATATTTAACCTTTGTAACATCTGGCACAAAATACAGTAGTTTCACGAATACAAGCCGCACGGATTATAAGCCGCACCCCCGGTGCCTCGACAATGTTGCTGTCTTTGTCAATAGATAAGCCGCACCCCGAATATTAGCCGCACTTTCGTTCGTCGCGAGAATCCGTGCGCAGCTTTCACAAATTGGCCAATTAGTAACAGGATCGCGGCATAGCGGGCTTTACTGGCTCGGGGCGGGGCCAGGAAGGCTCGGCCCGCTCATGGTTGCCGACGGGGCCGGGTGGCCCAGCTCAGCGCCACGGCTCGGCGGGGCTGGCCGGGTGGTGCTGCCGCCGCCGCCGGGCTCGCTGGCCCCCCTCTCCTGTCAGCACCGCCCCGCTGCCGCGTTCGCTCGCCCGGCTGGCAGGGCTGCCGCCGCCGGGCTCGCCGCCCGCCCCGCTGCCGCTTTCGCTCGCCCTGCGCCTCGCGAGCGCCGCGCCCGCCCCGCGCCGCTTTCGCGAGCTGCGCTTTCGCTCGCCGAGCGGCGCTTTCGCGAGCGCCGCTTTCGCTCGCCGAGCGGCGCTTTCGCGAGCGCCGCTTTCGCTCGCCGAGCGCCGCTTTCGCTCGCGCCGCTTTTGCTCGCCCCGCCGGCAGGGCTGCCGCCGCCGCCACCAGGCTCGCCGGCCGCCCCCTCCCATCTGCACCGCCGCCGCATTTCCTCGCCCTGGCCGGCACTGCAGGCCCCCGCACCGCCGGGCTCCCCCACGCTGCTGGCCCCGATTCTGCTGGGCTTCCCCCGCTGCCAGGCAGCCCCACCCGCCGGCCTTCCTGCTTCTGCCATGCTCCCCTGCACTGCTAGCCCCAGTTCTCCCGGGCTCCCCCGCCATGCTGGCTCAGGCTCTGCCGCCCTCCCTGCCCCGCCCTGCTGGCTCAGGCTCTGCCGCCCGCCCCCACACTGCTGGCCCCGCCTCTGCCAGGCTTTCCCACCTCTGCCGGGGCCGGCCGGGCTCCAGCTTGGCTTGGGGCTGCCGCGGGCTCTCACTTCCGTGTTGGCAGCTTTTAGAATTTTGTTAATAGATTAGCCGCCCCGGAATATTAGCCACACTTCCGGGTTTCCACCAAAATTTTGGTCAAATTGGTGCGGCTTGTATTCGTGAAATTACTGTACATTAAAAACCCCCTTTAGTAAAGACAGACTTTAGAAGGAAAAGGCTGAGCATCTCAAAACTAAAACCAGCTCTGTAGAAACATGAAATCACACGGGTTAACAGGGTTGGTGCCAAATAGCTCATCTGCAAGGGGGCAGTGAGGCATCCGTGGGCAGCTGGATCATTTTATGACCTGCCTTCAGAGAGCTCAGAGGGTTGGAAGCAGCTTTTCATTCAGTAGTGTTTATTAAGATGGATAGGGTTTTGTTTGATGGGGAGATGCTGGCATGGCTGTGGCTGCATGAGAGGTGGGACTGGGCTCTCCAGTCTGACTCTGCTGGCATCTGCCCCGTTGAGAGATTTAGAGAGCTCACCCTTTTCAGGGCTAACACAGGCCACAGGAATAGGTTTCAGGTGGAAGCACAATATCCATCACTTTAGATAATTTTTAACTTCTTGTTAATTTTCTAACATACATATACAAGGCACTTGTAAACAAATATCTTAAAATATCTGATGATTCCCTTACAGGGTAAGAAGAGTGAAAGATCTGGTAAGAACCAGAATTGAGCCCATGTTTTCCCTTCCCTTCTGCCCCCTTAATAGCTTAAAGAATAACCTCCCATGTTTTGTGGTGGAAGCTGGGAAAAGATGAGAAGATAGAAAATCAGATGACTTTAGAACTATTTTTGCATGCAACTCAGGGTGATGAATAGCTAGGGTAACCTAGAGGAGCAAGATGAGCTAATGAAAGAGTGATGTAAAGCACAAGTCAACTGTTTTTAAAGAAGTGGCATCATCACTGTAAACAAGAGAAATGAGAGCTATCACTTTGTATTTAATCATGCAGTACCCTCATGATGGGCTGCAAGGCTGTATAAAAAATGAGCAAAGCAACCTGCTTGAAAGGAAAATGTGTCTTTTTTTTTTTACTTAAAGAAAAAAATCAGCTTTTTAGCAGACTTGTCCTGCTCATAAAACTTAATGATTATCTCTAAAAACGAAGAGCCACACTGTGTGCATGCATTGCAGTAGACTGTACACAGGCCAGGCCATGTTTCTGTGACTTGCTACCAGCCTGAATTTCTATCCAGCGCTATTTAACTCTACCAAACTTTCTGATACATGGAAAATTGAAAAAGACCCTCACCATCTTCTGTATATCTGGACTAAAAGTTCTAGCTGTAATGCTTTAATCCAAAATTCAACAGTGTACAGGTCAGAAAGGTTAGATTAATTTATCAAGGTAAAATAAAGAAGTCAGTTTTATTGATGCAAATGATGCTTATTTGAAACAGATGCCATACAACTTCTAAATCCCTTCCCCTACTGATTAAATGTAGAATTTCTTTACCCTTTTTCCACAAAACAACTTTTTAAAACTAAATATTCAGTAGCATTGTATTCTTTTCCTGTAAAGAGTGAAAAAAAAAAGAGCTGTTAAGAAATCCCATAATTTTTAGGCTTTTTTTTTTTTTTTTTTTTTGGGTAAAGAGAATGGACTGTGTTGCACTAATCGGCATTAATATGTTGAAATTGCCTTTTGAGATTATGACTGTTTGTTTGCTCATAATTAGGATTAAACCTAGGTCTAGCAGGTAGTGATTATGTGAGTGGCAGTGCTGAGTGGAGAAAAAGAGAAAAAGGTGTTTTTATTTTTATCTCTGTATTCTATACCCCAGCAGTTACAGAGAGGGAAAGTTTTACAGGCCAAGTGATCAGGGTTATCCCTGGGTTGGGATGGTGGAGGAAAAGCAGTGTCAGTAGGATTTGGCATTCCTGGGCAGCCACTGTGGCTTCCAGGTTCTGATTAGTACAGATTAGTGGTTTCCTTTTTTCCACTTGCTGAAGCACTGACTAGTGTTAACTCTATTAAATGGTTATAAGAGTACAGATGTGCTTTTCTAGGTTTTTGTGCCTGATATGGGAAAATTTTATTAGTTTTCATTTAATTGTTAGCTATGTGATGCATTTTATGAAAAAGAGGTTAGAAATCTTTGTGTCCCTATACTGAAAATTTTATATAAACACAATTGCTTGCCCATTTTTGTTTGTGTTCCCTGAGAACCAAACCTTCAGGCATTAGGAAAAGTACTGAAGTTCTTTGGTGTTTTACTAACATAATAAAAACAACAAGAATTATTTATTTCTTTATGTAGAGCTTGTAGTGTGACTTAGCTTTGTGCATGTGGATAGTTGCTTTTACATATGAGAGCTATTTGAGTGTGCTGTCATGCAGAGATGGTTGCAGATCTGAAGCTATACTAGCTGTCTTTGGTAGCACTTACAAAAAAAAGAGAAGAAAAAAGATTATTGTAATTTGGAAGGATCTTCTCAGTGGGAAGATTTTCTGCTTGTTGAAACCAGTACAGATCATGCAGCCTTTATATACTTAGTGGTGGCAGGTCTAGTGCTTGCATGACTGGGAAGAGAACAAGGGATGGCAGGAGTAGCTCTGCATGTACCATTTTATAACTTGGTGAGGACAATTTCAAAAGCCTTTTTGTTTCATTCAGATAAAGCTGAGGGAGAGTGTGGTGGGATAGCTAAGAGGACAGAAACTGTTGATTTAATTCTGCCTTTTTTTTCCTGACTTTTTTTCCCCCCCCCTTTTTTTTTTAAAGACTTGAGACATAAAAAATATCTCTGTATCCCAGTTTACCTCTCAGCAAAACGACTGTTATAATACTTAATGTCCAGGGAAGAACTTTATAGTAGATTTCAAAAGCCCTGCGATTAATGGATAGAAAGGAGTGGATAAATTAAATTATCATCCAGATGTTTTCCCTTTCTGCTACTTCATCACATTTTAATGGGATTTTTAATGCAACTGGTTGTTGTTTTGTTGTTTCAACATTTACAAAATTAATTTTTTCCTTGCTAAATGTCTTGCCTCAGAGTGGTGAAGAATGTGAACTGTGTAAGCTGATAAAAAAAATTTGTGTTTGCAATAAACTGTTTGTGAAATATAGGCAGTCTTTTGTATTTTATGGTATTTTTTAGAGAGAAATTGATTTTAGAAGATACTTGAAAAATTTCCTATAAGCAACATGGGGTGTGTAATGTTATCAATTTATCCCCAGTGTGAGCCAAGGTTTTGTCATGAGGAGCATATTTTCATCATTCCTCCTGAGTATTTTAAGGTTGACTTTTTACTTCTTGCTCCCCCTTTGTGTGGAAGCAGCCGAGTTAAGTGTGGTGCCATAAGCCTGGTCCTGTGTGCCACAGCACAGGGAGTGTGCTGAGTAGAGGGGAATATTCTCCTTGCTGGTCATGTTATGCTCCTACGTTGTGGCTGCTGCCAGAAGTTTTTGCAAAGAGGCCTTCTTTGTTATGTAGCAGTTTTTAAAACATGAGTCTGACCCCTGCCATGTTCCTTAGTTTCTGGTTCTCTCTTCCCTTTTCATCTCTTTGTAGTTGTCTGGGTCCTGCATCCTTAATTAACCTTTCACCAAGGCAGTGGTTAGAGGTGATGCATCCAGGCAGCAAGCTTGACTGACAGTTTGCTGGAAATCCCCCTCCTTCTCATATTTTTCCAAATATTATGGTGGAAAAAAATCATAAATTGTCATTATAAGGTACAAACATGAATAGACTTGTATCCCCCACCCCAAAAACATTCTCCATGTTGAGTGACTGAGAGATTGTTTCCAAGCACTTCTCAGAAGATTTTAACTTGATTACACTGGAGATCGATCCTTTGTGTTCTTGGGGAAATACTTGAGAAATGGGAGAAACAGCGCAGAGATATCAATAAGTAATTATTTCACAGAAAGCAGTCACAAGGCTTCCAAATCTTGTAAAGCATGGTATCTATTTATTGCATTTATGACTAAGTAAAAAAAGCAGATGTTAGGAGTTTCTCCCTGCCTTTTGAGTTTTCTCCAAACAGAAATCTCTAGCATAGTGTTCCCAACTGGGAAATGCTCTGTGAATTTCTACAGAACAAAATTAGGAAAGAGCTGAGAAATTCAGCTTCTGTTGGCTGGGGTTCATGAGGCAGAAGATGACCTAGCTTGGCTCTCAGATTTGATATTGTATTTGCATGTTGGCAAGCAGAAAAGTAAACAGCACTTAACTTGTAAACTTAAAACTTAATTAATGGTATTAAAATAATTGAAATAATGTGAATATAAAATACCAAGATGCTGTTTTTATTGCACACTATACAAAGCAGAACTGTAGTAAAAGTAAGTTATTCTGTAGTATGCATTATTAGTACATTAATATTCATTTTTATTGGAGCTTTTAATGGTTTATTTGGCAATTGAAACATAAAAAAATTTAAAATGCTGGAGACAGCCAAGAATCACAAAGGACAACAAATATATTAGGCTATAAAGAATAATGTGTTGTGTTTCTAGAATATCATGAAGAAAAGGTGAAAGCCATTTTGGTCTGGACATGACATTCTGCCAGTGTTGCCTACAAAATGAGCATAGTTTCTGTGAAAAAGCCCCCAGAACAACAAGGCAAGCCGAGGCCCAGCTCTCTGGGTGAGCTTTTGCTGCCACAGCTCTTGCTCTGCACTGCTGCAGGGTGTGTGAGGCTGCAGAGGTGGGTGCCACGCTGTGCCCTGGCAGCCCTGGGGAGCTGTTCCTGAAGCCATTGGGATGCCAGAGGAAGCAGGGTGCTGCAGGTGTGGCACTCACACCTGGTGTGATGCTGTCCTGACACCACTTGCAGTGGCTGAACTGAACTGGAGAGATCAGGATCAGTTTGATTTCAGTTGTGCAGCACTGATTTTTTGTGATCAAGGGCCAGCAAAAAGAGAGACTTAAATTCTCTCTGTTTATTTATGTGAGGATGGGGGTGCACAGGAGTATAATTATCATGGTAATGAATGGTTAATGCTGTGTAATTAAAAAACCTCCAACACTTTCCAATGTAACATTTCTGAGAGTCATAATGCAATGGCAGTGCTATTAATTAAGTGGGTATATAGATAAGTATGGGCAGATTATCCTGAAGGGTAATTGAGTCAGGTAAAGATGAAATGAGAAATTTGAATATAAAAGTGAAGGAGATGGAGAGAAAGGAGCAACATGAAATATCTGGATTGGAGACTTAGGTAACTGCAAGTCATGTAGTTGGACTGGTGTTTGTTAGGTAACTGAATTTTTGTGTAGCTATTACATATTCCTGCACATAAAAAAGCAAGTCAACTCCTAAAAAACCTCAAACAAAACTCCCCTTAAGTGATTGAATCAGAAAATAGATTAGGGTTTACAATATGGTCTGTATAATGTATTTTTAAT
The DNA here is from genome assembly GCF_009819885.2 of Catharus ustulatus. Lineage (NCBI taxonomy): Eukaryota > Metazoa > Chordata > Aves > Passeriformes > Turdidae > Catharus > Catharus ustulatus. Next base: position 15,025,481 of record NC_046229.1, on the reverse strand, counting down.
CAATATTAATTTCTTTCGGTGTTTTCTAGAAGATCTTTATAAAAATGCCATATAAAAATTCTACAGAAGTTGAATGTATTTTTTCTAGAAAAAACATGGTGTACTTTCTAAGCAGTTTTTAAAGTCTGGAGGAATTTGTGAAGAATGTATCCCAATATTCCTTGGGATCAATAATCCAGTAAGTGTTTATATATGTATGTATACACATATGCACAAATATATTCTTTGGTTTCCAGAAGAAACTGAAAACATTGTAACTGAGCATACTCCATTACTAATACTGGTAAATCCATCAAGGATCTTTTCTAGATTTTTAAATTCTTGGTTTTTATATATGTTACATATGTATATTGTCAACATTGTATGACATAGAGAAAAAACTTTGTGGAAAAAATAGTTCTACTTTTTGTTTCTAATTAGTGATGTTACTAAGAAATCTTCCTGAAATTAAACTTTATCTCACTTTCAAACATACTTTTTTCTTTTAGTAGCATGCAAGAGAGTTTGACCCTGGCTAATGTTTTTCTCCAGTTGTAGTGCCTGAGAGAGAAAATATGTTTGCTGGCTTTCTACCCTACAACTAAATTAATAGACTGAGGGACCAATTCATTAAAATTTTATATCTGATTTGTTTGGGTCATAGCTCTGTTATAACTTGTTATAAATATCTTATATTCCTTAATATTGCATACTCTATTAACATAACAGACATTAACAACTATAGCCCATCTGGAGCTAGAGGGAAAAAGCCATAATCATTTACCTCACCAGCTGAAAAATGGTATAAAAAAATCATGTCTTACAAAAGTGATTTGACCCCTCTCACAAGTAATCAAGGAGGTTATAAATAATTAAATAGCCTTGGGTGGTTCAATAGAAACTGTCCTTGTTCCTCCCCTAATGATCTGATCCTCTTACTTACTCAGATATTCACTAAATGGTAAACTAGGCTAAGGCCTCTTTTTCTTGGCTCTTTTGTAGAAGATATTGGACAATCCATCCTGCTTTATGATAAGAGTAAGGTAACACTAACTTTCCAGCTTTTCTATAGAAATTCTGTTGTGTATCATTCTCTTTAAGTATGAACTCTGACTCAGGACCTGTGAATATGTTCAGCTGCTCTTAGAGAGCACTGCTCTATACCCTCAATTTCATTTGGCAGGGAAGGAGGGCAGGAATGTGATCCAAACACCTAAACCTTGTGTTATTCCTCCATGGCTGATTACTGTACATCTTGCACTTCCCAATGTTTTCTTCTTCACTTGTTCCAAGCTGTGGTCTTCTCCCCACAGTGTATCTCTTGTCCCTGCTATCCAGTGGTAGGATGTGTGGGAGTGGTTCAGAGCTGCACAAGGAAAGATTTAGATGGGACATGAGGAAGTGTTTCTTTAGAGACAGAGTAGACAAACTCTGGAACAGGCTTCCTGGAGAGGTGGTGGATGGCCAAGCCTGTCAGGGCTTAAGAGATGATGGAACAATGCCCTTACTTTAACTTTTGGTCACCCTTGAACTGATCAGGCAGTGGCACTAGATAATCACTGTAGGCCCCTTTAAACTGAAATATTCTATTCTATTTCCTCTTTGTTAAAGAGAGGAAAAGCAGTCACACTAGCAGTAGAGAGACAATGTTCGCAGTAAAGCAAAAAAAAGTCCTTGTGAAAAAAAGGATCAGAGTTGCACTGACATTATTAGAAAAACTATCAAACACTGATCCTGAAGATAACTCTGCAGATTTGATGGATATAAGGGGAGAACTCCAGATGGGTTCTCTGGGTCCCTTGTTATGGATAGTTTATAAATTACAAGGAAGTAAAGGAGAAAAGTACCTTGTGGTCCACTAGTTCCTCTTGGTCACATCTGAGTTGCTAGATTTTAAATCTGTATGCTAAGTGACGTCAGGGGATGGCACTGGTTGGCTCTTTCTCTCTGCTCAAAGTGAGCTCCCCTGCACAAGTCTTTCTCTACCTGATGTGGGTCCAGGGATGGCCTGCCTCCATATGATTGAGCCCAGAGCAGCAATTAAATAAAGGGCAAAGTAAAGAAACAAACAAGCACTGGAATCTCATGTTGACTGACTCTGGTTCTTTGAAATTTCATAATATGTAATTTATTGCTTATGCCACAACTTGCGGCTAACTCTGCTAGAATAGGTGGAAATGACATACCACTAATTTTCTATCTCCTGTCCTCTGAATCTAATTTAGATCTCATATTCCCAGTGGCAAAACCAGAAGTGGGATGTATATGGTTGCTGACTAAGACAGTGTGTGTGTGTGTGCTCATGAAAAGGAGGGCTGCTTTTGATCTTTTCATTTGCATGCTAAACTAGGCATATTTTAGCCCTCACATTTTGCACTTTGATCAGCAAGCCAAACACAGAGAAAAACTGGACAGAATTGAAGAACAAAGGCTGGTGGAGGTTGCCAAAACACTACACTTCACTTGTCTGCTACTAAATATCTGATTTGGTTTTTGAATTCTTCCTGATGGCTGTAGATGAGAGAGATGATAGGATTCTGCCCATCTCAGGCAGCCCCCAGTTAATAGTGTCAGTAGTTGTCAAGATGTCAGAAATGCATTTCAAGATTTATAGCTTCCCAAGGGAATCGGCAGAAAAAAAGATAAATGCCAATTTTGTTCCTGAAGTAAACGGAGAAAATTGTGTGGGGGCATGGGGGGAGAGGGGAGGAGCTCTCTGTACTAAGTAGAATAAATATTAGTTCAGAATCTAGGAGTCCGGATTGTCTTTGACTATACACAGTGTCAATCTCTAATTCAGATACTTACGACTCTTTAAAGAACACTGAGTTGCAGATTCCTACTTTCATTACTTATTTTTGTGTCTGCACAGTAGGAATGTTAACCTTGGCTCATCAAGTGGGTGAACAGCACTGAATAGACTTTTGCGCATAAAGCAGGTTCAGATAAAGCATAATTAGTAATAGTAGCATTAGAAAAGTGCAAGAACCTTTTCAATGTGTTAATAGATTTGTGTAATCAGAATTTTCTAACTTTTGAGTAGATTAATTCTATGAAATTGTAAATGAGTGTTGCTTTGCATTCAGGAAAATCTGAGGGAGGGGGCCCTGTTTATTTTTGTATAGATGAGTAGTCTGGCAGTACAGTGCATTCCATTCTACCCCTTAAATAAGAGTTAATTTTTCTTTCCTCTAAAAGTATGTTGAAATTAATCATTCAGGGAAACTGGGATGTAATTTTACTATTTTTATTAGTGTATTGTAAGATTAAATATGCAACATGGAAAACCTGTTAAATATGAGACACAGAACTTTTGGAATATTGCAATGTAGTCAAAAGATTGCCAAAGCTTTCATGCAATACAATAATTTCAGGGTGGGTTTTCTGATGTTTTAAAAAACACATCTCAAGCCTTTGTGAAATGCATTTAGCAAGTAGTGAATTGCTTCTCTAGAATAACATGTTTCTTGATTGCACTTACAAGGTTTTGTCACTTTTGTTATTAATCACAGTGACAATCTTTTGTCTTTAGGCCAAGGGCAAGAGTTCTCTGTTGTTGATCTAGTCAGAAAGTACTCAAAGTTTGTAGTGGCATGTCATTAATATTTATGCTGCACAGGTAATAGAGTAAATATTAGGGCTATGAATTATTGAAAGTGAAAGAAAAGTGATGAAATACTGTTTGTTAGTTTGGTTGTTATGTAGTTTTGCATGTTTTTGAAAAATGAGGACCCGTGAAAGAGAGCATCACTTTCAGTAGAGCTTAAGACTTCTGCATTAATGGGAATTTTCTTTGTCCAATGATATGAATGTTTAAAAAGAATTCCAAATGCAATTCTGATGATGAGTTGTAGAACAAAAAAACATTACAATAATTTAATACAGATGCCTTAGAGAGAGTGAAGGAGTGTCCTCTACAAATGACTACCCTCTCAAGGAAGTGTGATTCTGAGTTTTCTCAGTCTCTACTGTGTTTTCCTGCATGAAATAGTGCTTCAATTCTGCTTTTCCCTACTCACCATCGCTGACTTCTGTTTATGGATCAGGTCAGTGGACAAAATTCTTTGATAGGCTTTAGGTAAGTTCCCTGCTTAACTTTGGGGCAGGAGTGTAAGAAAATTATGTACATACAAACTGGGGGAGTAGTGCAAGAGGTTTTTTACGTCTGCTGGAGTGTAAAACAGGGAAATGAAGAAGGGGTTTCTTGTGTGTGTGTGTGGAAGGGAGGAGTTCTGCTGTTTGCAGCAGTACACAGCTAGTACCATATGTGGCAGAGCAAGCAAGTAAAGTCAGCAAGGTCAATGTGTAAGCAGAAAGTGAGTAAGACAAAGGCTTGCACCAACTATTGGACTTCTGACCTGTATATGCACCCACAAATAACAGTATTAACCAAGAGATGAAGGATTGCAGAGCAGGCTGGCCCTAATGCCAGAAAGGATCTTGTGGTCCTTGATCACTCAGGGACAGGCAACTCATCTAGCTGCAGTACTGCAGTTTGAATTGGCTGTCAGTGAAGAGATTTCTTGTTCATACAATCCATTCGGTACCCTGATTATTGTTTTTCCACAAATGGTTTCAAAGTTTCTTGGTTGTATGGTGTGCTGATCCTTCCCCTGACATCTGATCTGGCCGTGACTTTTTTATTCTGCACTGTCAGCTCCTTCTCCCCTCTAGCCTGGCAGCTGTGAGGGGCAGCATTAGGGCTGAGGGCTGATGTTCATGCCTTCCTCAGAGAGTTATAACATGTTTTCAGCAAGCCTGTATCCTACTATTGCAGAGCCTGCTTGGAGGAGACCTGTGCTCCTGTGGGAACAGAGAGGGTTTCTTGCTCGAGCCTCTGACTGTTGCCTGTACCAGCCTGCTGCTCTAGGCAGATTTCATGCTTGTGCTCTGTTTGGTGTGCTGATTACTGTTTTTCACATTCTACTAAGACAGATCATATAGAACTTCATTATGAATACAGAGAGCTAGGTTAATGTAATCTACTTCAGCATCCACTAATACCATTGCTAGATCAGCCAGGGAAATTACTTAATGGTAAAATCAGGCACTTCTGTAGTGATCAATGCAAAAAGTCGCCCAACTGTCTCCAAAATTACTGCTAAAGCCATAGCACTCACCAACAGCTTGCAGGATGTGGTACCAAAGTGATCAGAGCTGCTTTATGCATCCCTGTTTTTATCACGCTTCGTTGTTCACCTTCTGTGGTACTTATTAGTTAAACATGACCATGCATGACCGAGCACTCTCCAGAAGGCTGAGTTAAACCTAATCAAGCTGACTTCTCTGCTGAAGCTGGAAAAGAGTAGAGATGTGAAGAGACCCCCATGCTGTTGTGCTGACTTCTAGTGGAGTTCAAAGAAATTCTGAGCTGGAAGAGCCATACCCTGCATCACCTGGGTGAGATGGCTGTGCTTCTGAGACAGACCAAGCTGATGACAAACAGATCAACTCTGGGGTCATGACTGGGGACCTACAGTAATTAAATAATACATCATTTCAGTGCTGAGGGATTTGTTTTGGTCTGAGACTGACTGCCCAAGGACTCTAAGCATCAAGGCAGTGTCCAGTGGGCAGTGCTGGATTTGGCCAAGCAGCCCAGCCAGGGACGAGCTGTAGCACAGGGAGGACAGAATAAAGAAAATATAAGGAACCACAGCTCAGCAGGAAGGAAACAGGATCAAGAACCAGAGCCAGGAATCAAAGTGTGAATCATGAAACTGAGGCAGACTGTGAATTCCCACAAGTTTGCTTGTACAGACAGCTGTTTGATGTCTCCTGTCATTAAGAAGAGGCATAGAATGTGGTATTTGTTGTCTGTTACCTCTGTCACTATTGACCAATGACCAGAGCTACCTCCCTCCAGCTGGGCAGCGAGTTCATTATATGCTTTTATTTTTAGCACTGGCTTTAGTGGCAGGATCTGTAGTCCCCCCTGTCCCAGCGGTTTTGTGTTTCCTACTGAGTTTGCAGTTCTTTGTCAGACAGGCAGTGAAATTGTTTACCAGAGGTTTACATTCTGACTAACCAGGCTGCCTGGGTTGAGCAGGACAAGGGCCATATTCCTCCTTGGCCTATTAGGCTGCTGTCTGTCTCACCTTTGCTCCTTTGCATCCAGTCTCTCTGATTGCTTGCGAATGGAGAGGCTGTGATTTTGCTGACTGTGCTGCTTTGGTTCAGCTGTGAAGCGGTTGCTTATAATTGGTGCCAAGGAGTAGCAATCAACTGGAAAAAAAAAGCTCCAGGAAAAGTTGATTTTTATTTTTTTTCCCCTGCAAAATGTTTTTGTGAGCTGATGCTTGAAATGAAAGTGTGGGTAGAAGGAAAGAAGACATTGTGGAGTTTGGTTTTCCATGACTTACAGCAAAAACCTGCTTCTGGATGGTGAAAGGGTAGAAATAATGATGATTAACCTATATGCTGTTTGGGTCTGGTTCTCAACCTTGCTTTTTTGATGTCTGTATTTGGGTAAATAGATGAACAATATCTAATTTCAGAAGGTGACCCTGAGCAGTTGTTCAGGTTAAAGGAAGACTTCATTAAAAAAAGAAAATAGATAAAAAGAAACACTGGCAATGGCCAAAAATTAAGTTAGTTCAATGTTTTTGATAAGTAACTTCCAAATGCTAACAAAGATGAGAATTTAATTACTCTCCATAATTATGTATTCCTCATTGGTGGATCTCAGGGTCATTTTCACACTACAGTATGGTTGGGGTTTTTTTGATCACAGAATGTTTATCAGTACAGTTTTGTGCTTTTAAACAGATGCTGAATGTTCTACCCTTAAGATAAGCAAAGTAAATTCTCATGTCAGCTACTTCCAAATATTCAGGAGGCAAGACAGAATGCTATGTATCTACTGTTAGGCTGTGATTGATAAAGGTCATTGTTTGTATTTGCCAACAAACTTCCTAATTTTTTTTTTTAAAGCAAACCTTACTCTGATGCATGGCTATTGAAAGTACATCACACCACAGCTTTGCAGCACAGCATGCTCCTTTGACTTTACTAAGGGTCATCTGTTGGTTATGGCCATTTTTAATTATTAGTTTCCATGCTTTTAGTTTAATAACATCTTATTCTCCAATTGCACCTCTCTCTTGCTACTTCAGTTATTAAGGTCATCCAGTTCTTGCTAAATTTTAATGTCTTTTTTCTTTCAAATCTTGCATATGTTTGCTGTCTGATTGCCCTCATGATATCTTATTTTTTAATCTAAATAGATAAAATAAATTCTAATGTTTTCAAATCTTTGATCCTATTTTGTCTAAAATGATCAATTATTATTAAAATTTTTAGTTCAACTTACTTAAACAGAAAACGTCTTGCAATTTCAGCTGTGACAACTTAAATAAGAATTACAGTGTTGAGAATATGCCAAGCTCCCCCTGACTTTCACACTTTATCTGGTCTGGTTACTGTTTCTGTGAAAATTCTTCCCTTCCTAAGGAGAAATTTCCACTTTTATTTATTGTTTTTATATATAAGAAATTGCTTCTGCTACTGCTGTTATTTTATACCTCTGGTCATGTGAGTGCTATAGAAACAAGACATATATATATTAAAGACTGATGAAGCTCCAGTTCCCCCCAAATAAACAATGTATCCAAATTATTTGTTTTCCATCAGAATGTGTGGATCTGGAATTTGCATACCTGTAAACATTTTTGGTTGTTGGGTTGCTCCTACTGCATGTGTGATCAGGAGGGTGGAGAGTGTATGTTAAACACTTTTAGACAGAGTTATTAACAAAAGAATTAATGAACAAACCAGCATTTCCTAGCTGGCTGCCATTGGATTTACTGTAGATGTGAGACATGAATATGGCAGTGGCTCACTCATCAAAGGAATACTTTATGTTTCAAATTTGAATCCCTATTCTAGTAATATTTTTTTAAGGAGAGCCCAGGTAAAGAGTTAACACTGCTTCACTTCCCCCTGGTTACACAAACAGGTAGTGTAACTGTGTGGGAGCTAGCAGAGATTTGCAGGGATGCAATGGCTTTGCCAGGGGGACTGGAGCCAGAGCTGTCCCTTGGGAGCACAGCCAGGACTGATGTGCTCACCAAGAGCAGCGTCCCGCTGGGTGAGTCACAGCAACTCAAGGTGCTACTGCTTAAAAGAGTTTGTTTTAGAACTCTTACTTTTTGGAATTCAGAATTATGTAAGTGGGATACAGAGAGGCTCTCTGCTTAGCTGTAGCAGGTTTCATGTTGGTCACATGGAGCCAATTAGGCTTCCAGAAGTCTAACCATGAAACTTATACCCGTGGCTTTGTGTAACAGGCACAGCATTCCTCCTGGAAGGGGGAGAAGGGGAGGAAAAGGAGAAATGATTAGCTTCCAGAAATGTGTACAATTCCAGATAGTGACCAAAATTACATTTCTGATTTTAATGAAAGGTTTTCTGGCTCAATAAAATTTAGAGCAAAGCCCTGCTGGTTCAAATTATTAGTGCACTCCTTAGACCTGGTGAGTTTTATATAGTTTCATGTGGCTCTTTGTACATTTTGCACAGCTTTAGTTCAACTCTATTGCCCTCCATGTAAGAACCCTTTTATAGACTTACATAGAGATGAAATTAACTCCTAAGGAACAGTATTAATGGAATATTTCTCATAATCTTCTTGGAGACTGGGATGTTTTCCAAAACAGCAGCATGCTTTTGAGTGGAAGAAAAATGACAGATCCGGGATCATTCTGGCTGAATTTAGCAACAGTGATAGTTTAATAAAATGAAATGCTACCAGGTCAGGACTGTAGCTGTGGCATGGCAGTTACAGTGGAATGCATTGAGGAAGGTAGTTCTGGCTGTCCAGGGAGCAGTTGGCCTCCCCCCACTTACAGTGCTCTCTTTTTGGAATTTTACTTAGTATTGCCCTTGCCTCAGTAATATTTTCTGTGATTCTGCATCCTTCTGTAGCATCCCTCATACAGCTGCAGTAATCACATGGAGCAGTTTGAGCTGGCAGGAGGGATGCAGGTGGCTTCTTCACTTCTAGGTCATGGGATTCAACAGGTGGGAGGAGGGACCGTGGCAGAACTGCAGCTCATTTAACCATCTCATTTTAAAGCCTGTTCAGGACTGCTTTGATGACACATCAGAAGGGAGAGTTTCAAAGCAGTGCTGAAGTGGCTTGAGTTTATTTCATTTCTGTCATTAAAGAAGAAGATGGAAGACTTATTATCTGCAAGGTTAATGGCAATAAGTTAGGTAAGAACAAGATGAAGGAAAAAACCTTCCTTCACTTCCATTAATAAAAAAGTGCACATTTAGTTCTCTGCAGGCAATTGTAAAGAACTGCATTGGGCACACACAATATTTTTTCCTGCAGGCAATCCAAACATTGATTTCAGGGGAAAATACATTTTTTTGATACTTCCTAAGTATGAAATAAAGGAGTTTTCACCATTCAGCTATCACTCCTCTGATAGGCAAAACACAAGGGATCTTTTCCACTTGAAGCATTTTATAGGCAAAGTCCTTCTGTTGTACTAGTTCCACTAATTATTTATAGAGAAAATAGGGCTTTTTCAATACTAATTTTGATGTGATTGTATGTTACAGTGTATAGTCCTGCAATTTACTCTGTGTAGTCTAAATAAGTAATGTGTGTGAAGAGGGAAAACACTGATCATCCTAGAGACAAGTCATGGGTTAATGCACTATGGTCAAAGTCCTGGACAGGTAGGAATGATGTACAAATTTGATCATGTGACTCAGAGTTTTCTATTGCTGTCTCCAGAAATTCTGCTGTTTTCTGCCTACTCTTTACAGTGCTTGGGGGAGCAATCCCTTGCAGAAGCACAGAGTGTGCAAGAGAAGTTTGAGAAGGGGCAAAGACCTCCACCAAAATAGTAACAACTCTCATCTTGAGCTAGTCATTAACCACTATTTATATTGACTCCTACATTTCATAGAGTGTTTATAGCCACTCATCTCTTGGTAGCAGTAACTTGCAAAATGCACACAGTGGATAAATGCATCAAGATGACAAGACTCATTTCACCCAGTACGTGGGAGTAGCTGATGTGATGTTTCCATCTTTTACATGTGCCAGCTGTCTGGCCTTGAGCCACCACAGTTTCTAGTGACCATGGCAGGGACATCACTGAGTGATTGCAGTTCCTGCAGTGTGCATGACTTGCACCATGTCCTTTGCATCTGCTTGAACTGTGACACTTTGCTGATGGCTAGAAGAAACAAGGAAGCCCATTTGAGTGGTCTGAACTGTTCTGTTCAGCTCTGAAAAAAGCAGGCAAAACTGGCAGGTGAAGTTAGATGTCCCCTTACTTGACAAAAATATGCTATTCTCCCTGATTTTCCCCATTCTGAACATGTTAGTTGCAAGTCTATTCATTATATGCTGCTCAGTAGAGATAGCAATTATATTAAAGAAAACAGAAGAAAAATTATATTTCTAGTAGTTTGTATAGATGTGACACATAACTCCTGGCTGACAGTAGTTCTAAAACCTTAGGAAATACACAATCACTTCCATGTCCATCAGACTGTTAAAATTGTAAGCTTGTGCAGATTGAGAAATATGACTTCTGGAAAGTTATTCTTTTTTTGTCTCTGGTTGTCAGGCTGCTCTGTGTAAGGATGGCATTTCAAAAAAGAAACATATCTAACAATAATTCCAGAGATATTTCATTATTGCAGCAAAGGAAGATAAGAAACAAAAAATAATTTCCTATCTAGACTGTATTTTTTTCAAAGTAAATGAGGTATTGATGAAAATGTAATAACAATTATATACCTGTGAAAGTGAAGGAAGATGACAAAAATTGAATATAGCCAGCACATAGCTATAGTAATGAAAAAATTGCCATTATATGTGTATATATATATCTTGTGAGAGTTTTGATTTGCTTTTACATGTATATATTTTTTCTTTTTGAAACAAAGACCTGTTATTTCAATATAGAAAGCTTAGCTTGAAGTTCCAAATTGTAGAACTGAGTGGGTAGGTGAATGTGAGATGATTAATGAAATTATTCCTGTTCCTGGCTTTAGTCTGCCAGTGTCCTGTATTTAATTCTTGTTATCACACTTACCTGTCTTGAAACGTGTCATCAGTGAGTGTCATTACTTCTTTTTGAAGAAGAAATTACTTCTTCCTTGAAAGAAAGGAGACAGAGAAAAAGAGAAGAGAGAAGTATGTTTCTAAATACGGGATTGAAACAATTTTTCTCTATTTGAGGCATTAGATTAAAATCAGCACACTTGAGCGTATCTTAATTGTAAAACTGTTCTTATCCTTTTAATCTGTTTGCCTGCTATAGACCTTTAACCTCCAAATCTTGGAGGGCTCAAAAGGTGAATGTTTTATTTCTTTTCAAATCAAGATGCTTTGGGAGGTGAACTTGCCTTGTCAAGCTCTTAGAGAGAAAAGGGATGACAATCCAGCATTAGACATAGCAGGTGGTGAACAGCGTACTACTGGGTTTAGACATGATTTTCTTTTTAAGGATTTTTCTGCATGCTGTTGGTTTTTAATGAGTGGGAAGTGCTGTCTCTTGTATGAGCAGAGAACCATCCAGGTACCTCTTTAAGAGGTGCAGTATCACTCAGGTGCCTCCCTTATTGGTCAGTCAGGTGCAATGCAGTTGGCTGGATAAATGCAGATTAGTGTGACCTTTGGGTTACCAGTCTGTGCTGAAAAACAGCAGGTGCACAAGGAAATACAGGCAACAGCAAAATTTGGAGAGAGGTTAGCAGCAGGCATAGTGTCCTCAGTCACAGTGCTTCACTGTGAAGAAATTACATCAAAAGGTTGCTTTCTTAAAAACAGATATGTCAGTAATTTTGTAGAAATGAAATAGTTTGAGTGTTGTTTGAATTTCTAAAGGAGCTTCAGGAGTCTATAAAATGACACTTGAGATTCCTGTCTCATTACAGTTAACCTCAAGAAACAAATATTTTTTCATGTGTATGTATTAGAAATATCCAATAAAATTCTACATGTGTGCTCATATATCAATTTCTGGTTCCAGGAAAGAGTTAAATATGTAAAACACATTTTGTTTGCCTAAAGAAAACATGTACCCATGGGGCTCTTCAGTTTAGAAATTTACTCAAGTTCAGGTGATTTCAAAATTTGCATGCCTGTCCTTGCCTCTGCTGGACTTCTTTTTCCTTTCTCTTGTCTTCTCCAGAGTCTGCATCATTCCCATGGATTCCTGCTCCCTGTTCTCTCGGCTGCCCCATATCTGCAAGAGCTATTTCTCTGCCCTCTGCAGTCCAGTAGCATCTCCCTCGTTCCTTTGGATATCATATTGTGAGACTCAGCAATTCTAATTTTTTTTTTCACACTTAAAAATATAATCATCCTGTTACCTGTACTGTCCATATGTTCTATTTTGGTTCAGATTCTCTAAAAGATTCAAAGGTAATAAGGTGGAAGCATTTCCTATTTCATATTAAGCTTCTGCATCTGCTTCAATTTGCTTTAGGCAAAATATTTTTACAGCATGGCTTGGAAGTGGAATTTAATAGTGGTCAAGTTCTGTTCTAGTTGCAGTCATTCCTAGGGTCTAGGAGTATAGCTGGCACTGGTACCTATACGTGAGCCCCCATATATGAGCTTGCACATACACACACGTTTAACACCCCCATCCCTGCAATCTGCTGCAATGCACACCCCATCATGCACAGCCTGCTCTGCTGCACAGTAGAGGAAGTGATGTGCTAACGTGTCAGTAAAGAAGCTGATGAGAAGTCATGCTTTGGCTTCACAAAACATCCCAGAGAAATTTTACAGCAGGGCAGAGAACAGGTATTTTGACAGAAAGATAAGGAGGAGAGAAGAGGTAAATTCCTAAATGTGTCATGTTGAATGCAAGCTATGGAGATGTAAGGACTATTAGGAATAAGAAACAGAGGAAAAGAGATGGGAGAAGAGAAGGGGGAAGGAGAGCGAGCCTTAAGTATCATGAAACAGATTGGAAGAAAGAGCTGCTAGGAGAAACTGAGAGCATAAGCAAATTAAAAGCATGAAAGTGATTGGTTGGGGAGGGGTTTGCAATGGTGTGTATGAGCAGAAAATGATGATGAAGGAGTGAAGAGCATGAATACAGAATGAAAGGGTATAACAGAAGAGGAAAAGAAACGCACACATACTACTAAAATTTGGGCAGCTTTGCTTTATTGTATAATACATGTGTTTCATAGTATAAAACAAGAACTTTGTAACAGTGAGAGCAATAAGTTAAAATGAATAATAAATTGGAAAATTTAATGAGAGAAATGTAGGACTGGCTGAAATCTGGGGGACCACTGGCTTACTCTTCACAACAAAGATGATTAAATGTGGCAAACCCTGAAAGCTGCATCAACATCTTTGATAATAAGTAGAGTTTTCTCCCTCCTTTAAAAAAAGTAAAAAAGGAATAAATAATAATTTGTCTTTTATTTACATATTTTGTGAAAAATCTTTGTCTATTTCATGTTTGTTTGTAAAATTTCATGATATAATTTCAAATAATAAAACAATCCTACTTATTTTCATAAGCGTCTGTACTAATAACATTTTTACTTAGTAAAATGAATTAAACATGACCTACATAATAGCTAAATATTTGTCATGGTAATGTTTTTTGTGAGAGATAAATTATTCTGAAGCACTCAAATCTTCCAAAATAAATCCCAGATTGTGTTATTAGAAGGTAAAATAAAAAAAAAATTATAAGAATGTTATTTTAATGCAGAGATATAAGAAAAGTAGAATGTTTCCCATCCTAATAGCATGTAGTCTCTTCTCAAAATATTCATACATTGTATGAACAAGAAAGCTTGTGCAATGTAGGGGGCTGACAGTTTCTGAACAGACCATGGCATTCAGAAGTGAAAACTGTCAACCAGGTGATAGACTTTGGCTTTTCTTCTGTGCTGAAGTTTGTGTTCAGTTCCATTACTAACTGTGTACAGATTTTGAAAACTAGGTCATCAGTGGTACAGGATCTTTTTATTATGATTTATACTCTGCATGTTTGAACAACCAAAATAATTTTCATGTGTACTATGAATCATAGCCCTATTTTATCCTTAGTTTTCACTTTTTTCCTTATATAAGCAAACTCCTATTGATTTTGAGCAGATTTTCCTTGAATGAGAGCTGAGGAGGGACTGTGGTATTTGGCCCGAAGGATTGTATAAGCTAGTATGAATCATAAGAATTTGGAGACAATATATTTTAAAATTATTTCCTCTCAAGCACATTACTACATCTTGCATGTTACTGGGAGCTGTCTGAATGTTGTTACCATATGGATAAATAAACTCTCCCATTCCCTGTTCACTCATTTTTCAGAGCCTCCCTAGTTTTCTTGGCAGGTTGTATAGCAGAAATACTATTGATGGGGCTCCTCAGCCCATGCACCCTGATTCTAAAGCTCTGTCTGAAGAGCCTGTTATCTGGCTTTTATTTATCCACAGCCTTCTTTTGAAGACAGCCCCCCTTAGTATAAATCTTGACAGCCTTCATCAAGGTCTCAATCTTCTTTCTCCTTGTGATGGAGTTTGTGATCAATGGTAAGAAGTCAGCTCTCTCTCCCTGATGTCTCTGGAGCTTTTAGAGCTCTGAAAATACCAAAAGCATGACCCTCAGTTATATATATGAAAATACCATTTTTTTCCCCAGAAAAAGAACAAATAGGATCTTGTCAGTCTTTTTGAAAGCAAATTCTGTCAGGGAAGCTAGAGTCTGCATCTGTCATTTGGCTAAGGGTGTAACTGTGGCCCAAATGTGAGGCACAGTGTAAGGCAGTGCTCAAATTAATGAAAGAAGTTGGTTGAAAAGTTTCTGCCCTCATGCAGTGACTCTTGTGAACCAGGACATGAACTTATGTCAGTTCTGGTGTACTGCTCACAAGCCTTTCCACCAGAGACTGCATACTTCAGGAGTTCTGGTGATTCCTGCTATTGTGGTATATGTGGGAAACATAGGTAATTTTGCCAGAGAACTGGAACCCAGTGTGAGCAGCTTTGGAGAAAGCCAAATAAGAGAGCAATTTTCATTTTAAATTATCAGAAGCGTGTTTCTGATACATACATATTCACTTTTTCTCAAACAGATTGAACTAATTATTCAGATTGGCTCAAAAATTCCTGTGTGTTTCTTGTGGATTTTTTTTGGTGGGATTTTTGAACCCATGTATATTGTAGATATAGACTTGTGGCTCCAAATGAATTATTTTAAATTTCAATAGAATGTTGTGCATAATTGGAAATACATACTGTCAGATAAATAAGAATAGATTGAGATCAGCAAACTTAACTGAGCTTTTTTAGACTTGTGACTTGAAGGTCAACATTAGACTGCAGTGAATACTTGTAAATTGAAAATACAGGAGAAGAGTAGGATGCTACTCTGAGAAAATGATGCATTTTTTTAAAAAGCAATTACCACTCAAGAAATGAGAAGGGAATTTTGTGTACTTGTTACTAATCAAGTGTTGTATATCTGTACACTAGTCAAATTATTTTCTTTAATGGCTGCTCAAAATACAACTTCTCAGATGTTATCTAATATGCAAAATGATGTATTTAAAAAAAAAATCCCTCAAACGTTTTGTATAATATTTTCTGATAACAGATGTAGATCTGTAGCAGCATAAATTAGAGCATTGTTCCAGAATGCTGCTGCATTTAAAGTTATGTCAGTCATGGGCAATATTAGAACCTGTTTCACTCCTGGTCTCTTTGGGCAGGGTTATTTCCAGCGATATATTATTTTTTGATATCACTAAATAGTTTTCTAAGTGCTTGTTTTTTAGCTATAATTAATCCTTTGAACATCTATAGCTGTTCCATTAGGATTCTCATAACTAATGAATTAAATCTGACAAAATCTCGTTGGAGATGCATTTAATTTATTGGCTTTAAAATTCTAATGGAAGTAGTTATGGATGTCCAAAGGATTAAGGATTACTTAACCAAGAGGTCAGTCAGCATTGCATCCATTTTAGAGATGAATAAACTGAGGTGGTGGGAGATAAATGATAAATGTAAAGAAAAGTAGGTTTGGAAGACAGGAATGGAAGCCAAAGCTTTAGTCACTGTAGTTGCACTATATGGAAAAAAATGGATTTTCACTATTTCTTGAAGGATTCATGATGTATAGTTCAATGCTTCTCATTTTAATTGCAAGAATGCCATCACTCTGAAAAGCATAGAGATTGTATCTGAATTGTCCTAAGTTCATTTCCTTCTCCTGCCTCATCCCCACTTTGTGTGACATTTTGGAGAAGATGTGTTTTCCTTCTTTTCAAAAACTGACAGTATTAATTCAATCTGTAACTTCAGAGATGGAAAAGAGTTAATAGAAACATTAATAAGTACAACCTTAATAGGATTTGAACTCACAACCTTTGAAATATGAATTAGGAATTTATCTGGTAGTCTACAAAGTCTTTCATTAGCAGCTGTGGGAATTTACAGGTGTTAAATTAGTTAGAGAAATGCTGCACTATTCTGTGAATGCAATAAAAACATAATGAGAACTACAAGGAAATAAATTAATTCTAAAAAAGGAATCTAATAAAAGGGCAAGAAAGTTCAAATAAAGCCTGCTCTCTAGTTTTTAACAAGATTTCTGAGATGCCACCAATATTAGACATAATATTGCATTGTTATGCTTCACTCTTTGAAATATTTTCATTAAATGCAAACTTTAGTGATTTTTTTGGCCCTCCCTCTTTAAAATTCTATCATTTGAAATATTTCTTTGCAATAGTTTTCCTGTTGAAATGATATTGCTGTGTGATGGGTTAGAATTGGAAGCCTCAGTCAGAAGGATGCTGGCTGCTCTCAGGTGTTGATGAGAGGGGGAGCACAGAGCTGCTGGAGGCAGACACAGCATGGAGCACTGCCCCTCAGGTGGGTGAGCAGGAAGGGAGAATGGATTGACCAAGGCTGAGTTATGTTTCAAATGCTAAAAATTTTAAAATTTTTAAAAATTATTGGAAATTTGCAGCTTTAAAAATTTTGAGTGAAAAATGTGCTTCAGCTTCAAGGACATTAAAATACTGTCATCCCAGTTGGCTAATGCATGAATTAAAAAAAAAAATGACTAAATATACAAAAGCTTTGATTTCATGATGTGAATACTTTGCAGTTTGTGTTATAGGACTTAGGTTAATTAATGCAATTTTAGGTCTTGCATTGCTTTCCTTCATTTTGTTTTTAGAAAAGCAAAAACTCAGGTGCAAAGCATTCTCAGTCAACAAATACAGGAATTAGTTGTACCTCAGTGAAGGGAGAATGAAGAAACTTGTTACAGGGGCTTATAGATGATAGCTCAGAGACCAGCTCTGTGGGCTCAGCAAATCCGTATTATCCACATCCATGTAAGACATTTTGCTACATTACTCCCTGCAGTGTCTTCAGCAGTGTGTTACTGCTGGTGTACATTGCTGCAGCAGTTGCAATGAAGGAAACAAATTACACTTGCTTAGTGGGGAGAGTCATTTGTTGGCACGCAGGGTGTAGTATAATCACTACTGAGAGGTCAGCACAGATCCCCCAAATCTGATCAATATAGATGTGTTGGCAATGGCTGTGGGCTCTCTGTGTCTTTTGGCATAAAGCAAAGGCTGGGCAGTGAGGAGGGATGTAGTCAAAAGCCCATCCTTACCTGAAGAAAAGTGTGAAAAACGTTACTCATTGGTGGACCTTATATTCAATATTTATTAGAGCTGCCTGTGTCAAGCTCTGGGTCTTTACAATTTGCAGGAGCAGACATACCCATTTTGTCAAGAGCTTTTGAATCGTTAGCTGCAATGTGATCTGTGTTCCTGAGTTGCACCCAGCTCACCTGAATCTTAAGTTTGTGGAAATCTTTACAAAAACCCACAAGCCATTCAGCCCAGCCTAGCATCAACAGAGTGAGACAATGTCAAATTGCTGAATGTCTTCTGACTTTCCATTTTTCTTGAATAAGGAAAGTAGAAAACACGCCTGGATTATGGTAACCTCTTTTTTTCCCCCTCCTCGCTCTGAATTTCTTCCTATGAATTTCCAGTCATTGGGGAGTAGATGATAATTTCAGTTTTAGCCTTTGAATATTCTTCTGGAATATTTAATCAAGTAGATAAGAAAAGGATACATTCAGCTTCTGAAGTTTATACCCACGAGTTTCCTCTCTCCTAGAATTTGTGATCATCATTTGCAGCAAGTGGGTTAAGCTGAATAAAGGTCTTCAGCCCTTGAAAGAATGTGGTGAGAAACACCCAGCAATGTAGAGATTTGTTTTGTTGGTTTTTCCAATGAGGAAAAAGAGCCTCTGCTGCCTGGAAGCCCTGGCTGTGAGCAACTTATATTGGTGATGATAGTCTGGCCTCTCTTCTCAAAGCTTTTTCTTGAATCAGTGAATCCTGATGGATTAGTTATGGGACAGATATATTGCAGGCATGTGGACTGATTGTCAAGTTAATGTCTGTTGTTGTCTGTGGGTTTTCCCATTTTATGTTAGCTGTCTTGTTTTCTGGCTTTTTCTATTTGTTAACATCTATTTTATATTGTGATATATCTTCAGTGCAGCATCCTGTAGTAAATACAGGGAGACTAGGACTTGTTGGCAGAAAACATGATTTAAGATAAAATTGCTGTTAACCTTGAATTCAGTTGTGTTGTATGACTTAAAATGGATTAGGAGTCTGTTCTGGTCCTTTAGAATTGCATTATTTATATAATAGTATATTTTTTTCATGGATTTAAATATATATTATTTACATTTCCAACATATAGTATATTGGATTTAATTAATTTTGAGAAAATACTTGGGATTTAATAACATTTCATGACTTCTCAAAATTAAGGTTAAAACATGCGTCTCAAAAATGCTTCCTACATTATTTAAGAAAATATAGCTTTTTCATTTGTTGTATTGGTGAGATAATGGCATTCAAATAAATCACATGTTGTAGTCTTTGCATATAGAGTATTCTTAGTTTAAAGATTTAAGAACGTATTGTTTCATTATATTAAAGTGGAGCTATAGACACACATGTATCACTGTATAGATTTTTTGTGAAAAAACACACGAGGAACATCTTAATATTTTTATTCTCAGAAAAAATAAATGACCATTACAAAATACACAGTAATCTGAGCAATCCTAGAAGTCTTGTTTGATCACATATTAATTAAGATTATTTTCTTTAAAATTATTAACATTTACTTGAAACCTTTAGGATTGCTCACATTTTGTAGGGTTAAAATAAGTAGCTGGAGGAGTCAACAAAAAGAAGGATTTATGTCAAACACTTCAGATCTCTCTGGAATGCATGTTGTACTTCAAACTTTTAGTTAGTTTCTATTACCCTGCTTCACTTCATTTAATCTTTTGGAAGTATTTCTGTATGTTCTTTAACAGGATGTTTTAGTTTCTCGTGCATTTGTGTTGCTGGATATCGTTGTTAGGTGAGTGAGAGGATTTTGGTTTTTTTGAGGGAGGTGATGGAGGACACTTGAAAAGCATGCAGGTGGCTCAGGGGTCACAGTGCCTCAGAAGCTGGGTTAATTTTCCCTCCTCAGCACTGTCAGACAGAAGGCTGCTGACTTTGTCTCTGAACAGTATAATTTCAACTGTGCAACTTTTACTGGGTCCAGATGGATGTGAGTCCTTGCTGTTGCTATATGCTCTTCGTTCCTGCATGTCTCATTTCTGACCTGAGGACAGTGCCCTGACTTCTCAGGGTAAACATGACCCCCACACGTCTTTCTGCTACAATAAGCATTAGTGGGGTGTTTTTCCTCAGGCTTATACCAAATGATACTAACAGTTTCAGGCGACCTTGTGTTCACTGTTTGGTCATTCCTTTAAAAAACAGTTTGACTTTATTGTTTTGCTTGGCAGCGAGTTTCTAAATATTCCACTAAAGAAGCTGTAGTATTTAAGAATTTCAATGTGAATTATCCCCTCCATTACAGGAGTGAGACTGACTCCTGTTCTTTTCTGTGGTTAATTGAAGGGACAAGCAGTTATTCACTCTGCTTTGTTTTTTACCTACTGATCATATTTAATTGTGCTGGACCCCTTCCCACATGCTCTGTTATGAAAGTATAGTAATTCAATTCATATAAAATGAGCTTTTTTTCCCTCTGTCTTCAAGATGAGCTCAGCTCTGGCTTCTGGATTCAACTCGTTATTCAGTCTTTCTTGTACCTGGAAGTTTCCAGAGATTCCCAAACTTCTGTCTCATGCATTCATTTTGCTGTTCTATTTCTTGATATTTTTTAGTGGTTTGACAGCTGGATTGATTCTTTAAATCACAATCTATTGTAGGAAGTATGTAGAAAGTATTAGGAATACTCTCCAAAATTTCTGATGTACTGCCAGAGGTGAGCTAAGCATTTCTGAAAACAAGTCTGATTGTCATCTAAAATCTCATTGGAAGAAGAATCAGATGCCTCGTGTGTCCCTGCCTTGTACCTCCCACTCCTGCTCAGGGGAAAACTGCTTTAGAGACCCTTTCTGCTTGGATAAAGGTGGGCATGTGCATTACTCACATTACAACATTAGTAGACAGACTCTTGCTCTCAGGAAAAATAAAGAAATATAATTCTGGGTTTTAGCATGCATGCCCTCTCTCTTTTGAAAGAACATGAGAGTTCTAGAATGGGTCATTAGGCAGGTTAGCTTGGTATGTCTGCTAACAGTCTTGCAAGGGTCAAACCAACCCTCCGAAACACAGGTGCTTCAGGTAGAACATGTGCAGCAACACTGACACTATTACTGGAGTGAGAACAACCAATCTTGATGCATGGTTGGATGGATTTCCTATATCCAAAAAGGTAATTTTAGCCTGTAATTTAGCAGGATCTACATTGTTCTGTAAGTGGTGTAAAGTGTTATTTGACTTAGGAGTGTGGGTAAAATGAAAGCTGTTCTGTATTTGCTTCCTGCAGTGTCCAAAGTCTGGAGTAACTTACACTTGTAAATGAAAAAATATTAGATTGATTAGTAAAGAAGTAATAGATTGTAAAATAAATATAGCCATGTGTAGGTAATGGGAAATTCTGTATGGGTTTTGGCCTGGAATTTGTATGCATTGCAAACAACCTTCAGTAGCTGTCTGGAAATCTCAGCTTTCAGATAGTCGGCTGTCCTGCTGCTTTGTTCAGTTGCTTTCAGAATAACAACTGAGGATTCCAGTGGCTTGATGGCACATCATATCTTGGGCTAGGGTAAGGATCTCATTTAAATAGAGCAGTACTTTCCATACAAAAAAAAGTTAGTATTTTAGTGTGACATGCAAAACTGATGAATGACATTCTGTAAGCCCAGTACCTTTTTTTCAGCCCGTGGCAAATATACAACTCCCTTTGTAAAGGCCAAGAAATTAATGAACGATTTTATTCTTCCCCTTTGCAGCCTGCACAGAGTAATTATGTATTATTAATAATGCAGCAGTACAAATGATATTAAATGAACTACATTTGTTAATGTAGATCTTATCCAACTGCTTTTTCCATCGGTGGACTGTTTCTCATCAGGGGGTACTAATTAGCTCTAATATGTAGAATGATGGGACAGAAATCCAATCAGATAAATAGGATAGATCTGGAAAAATCCAGGAAGGAAGAACACAATTTGAGATTCTGAGTGCATTATTAAGAGGGGAGATGAAAATTTATGCTATTTTGCTTTTACATATATTTCATGGTCATTTGAAAATAGTATCAACTCCTGTTCTACCAGGTCCATAAAGACTCACAGAATAAGCCATTTGTCAAAGATGCAATGTTTGTTTTCTTGTGCAGTAATAGAAGCGCATGTAAAAGCTTTTGGAGTCTTTGCTGTATTTGCTCTTGTATTTATTCAAGCTACTGTGTTGATGAAAATTAGTGATTGTCTATTGCTGCTAGATTTTTTTTAATCCCTAACTTCTTGATAAAGTTCTTTCTCTCTATCTGTTTGAATAATTGTTAATTTTTATCTCTATATTGTCATACCTTTAAGTGTGGTTATGCAATAAATACACATGCATAATGTATAAATGTAAAGGATTTGGTCTGACAGCCTAGAAATCAATGAAGAAAATATTGCAGACTTCAGAGGGTGTAGTATGTCACCAAGTAATCATTCTTGTAGTTAATGTAGTGTTGAGACCCAGTTCATATCAAAATGAAACCAACATAATTTCATTTGAAAGCAGGGGTTACATCTGTGTTTACAGGACAGAAATTAAATTAAACTCATACGTTATTAACTCTACTTCACATTTGCTCTGTGTTTCTTGTTAGTGGAGGCCAGTGGTTCTTGCATGCTCTGGGATGGACCATACACGGTTTTCACTTCCTGTCCATCTGCAGCACCCTGAAACTAGAAACTTGTTTGAAAACCTGTGGTAACAAACTCAGTACTCTGTCATCTAAAGGTTTGTAAACCATCACAGCAGGCACTGTTTAAAATCCTCCAGCAAGCTGGATTGCCTCATACATTTTTAAAGATAATCAGTTATACGACTTTATATTCCCTCCGCAGCGGTGGAATGTGTTCCTATTCTGCAGCGGCTCCACCGTTCCCCACCCGACCATCAGTCACACCCTAACAACACTGGCACATCCCCTTGCCATCAGCTGGTTTGGGGTGAGGGCAGCAGCCACCCTGGGGTGCACCCCCAGCAGCCCTGCAGGGTGGGAACCACTGCTGGGCATGTGTCGGTACAGACAGCAGCCTCAGGAAACAGAGCACTGCTCTTAACACTCTGCACAGCAATATATAGATCCAGAACTGTTTACATTTTAATACAACTATTTCGTGTAATTAAAGTAAACAGATAAACAGATCAATATGTTGAAACAGATGTTTAAATATATAGATAGACATATTGCACAGAAATCTTAATATTTCATCCAAATGAAATACTCTCTTCCAAATATGCCCTGTAGGAGTTTTGCTCAAGGCTATGCTTAGGTATAGTCAAAAATTCCCGATAGCTAGTCACGAGGGAAAATATGTTCTCTTACAGATAATTGCTACTGGCAGCTAGAGACCTAGAGAATTTGATGTGCAATAATGTGACCTGACTACGTATTAAACTTTTTTGAAGGACATGTGTAAAAAAATTTTATATGCTTCTCACACACTGTATTTTTTTTGGATTTCACTTGTGTTAGCACATTTTTAACAACTTTCCTATGTTTAATATCTGTTACATTTCATCCTAATAGTTCTCAGCCATAAAAGATCCTAATATTATGTGCTGCTATTTTTTTTTCCCCCCCAAAACAAATGAGCTTAAAAACTTAGCTCAAACTTAGAAGAGGAGATGGGAAGGAGAATAAAGCCCAGGTCACTCATAAGGAATATGTTAACAAAGAGTTGCATTATTGATGATAGAAGTGGAGGAAAAAAACCCCAGTAAATATTTTTTCTTTAAAAATATGTGAGATTTACCATCCAACACCTGCATGTTTTCCCTGCATCAGTTTGAATATTATCTTGTAAGCACACAGTTTGTTGTGCTTGCTTTTTACCACTCTGTTGTCTCTTAGAAAAGCTTAAAAGATGATTGCCTTTTTATACTAAAAAGTTTATATGTTGTATATTACCTTTAATCCTATTAGGAAGCACATAGCATTTACACAAAAATAAGTCAGGATTGTTTGCTGTTAGATTTATCTTTTCCTTTAGTGCTGGTTTGTTGGGGTTATTACTAACCAGTGTTGTATAGTTTGAATTTTCATAAAATGCAGGGAACTGAAAATGAGCTTCCAAAAGACACAAAATGACACAACTTCAATAAATATATTTTTATATTTTTAAAAAATTCTTGATATAATTTTGTTTTGTTGTTGGCAGATGGCAATAAATATTGCTGTTCAGTGTCCAAATTTAAAAGACTGTAGTAACTGTTTCCCTGCATGATAAAGTCCTTTTGTTCCTTTTCTTTATTTAAACCCCTTCCCAGATCCCAAATTTAGATCTGTGGTTGGTACCAGTCACAGAAACTTTTATTTTATCTCTGTAATTTCCATTTTTTCTCACACTATATATGAATATAGACAACAACACAGTGTTTCCATGTAAGTTTGGATATGATTTTAGTTTAACATAGACATCTAAAAAAAACCCATTGTTTGACATTGTTAATACAAAAGAATTCTGACTTCCTATAAAGAAAGTAATGGTTTGGCAATAATTTTTATTATAATTTGTGGAAAACTGTAGAATGTAGATTATAGGAATTAAATAGGAAAATTAATTGCACAATTATTCCTTCAAACTCCTTGGGCTGACCAATTTAACAGAGATGCAATCTTTGGTGCATCCCAGTTTTGTGGAGATGAGGTCAGGATAGACAGTTTGATGGGATTCAGTAAGTCTTTAGTCTTGATCCCACCTTCTTCTGAAGTTCCTTCGTTGCATTGCTGCCATACAATAAGTACATTTGATAAATAATATTCTAATGGGAAATTATGAAACTGTCCCACAGATTTGTCTGGAAGGAAATCCTGTGGCTTGCTTGTCCCTGGTGTATCTAAATCAACTGAATGAGTCCTGATATGTTGGAAACCTGATATCTCTACCTTTCCAGAGATATTTGAATTAGAAGTAGTTCCATTTGAGCTTTGAAAGAAGCATTTTTGTGCTCCTTCCACAAGAAAGTATCATGTAGTTATAAACACACCAGGAGGGACATATATTTCCAGTTTTCTGTGGAGATGTTCTGGTCCCAATTGCTGTATGAGGTGAGGTAGGCAGGCGGCATCAGGTGGTTATCAAATGAAAGATGAAGGCAGCAGCAGGTTACAGCCTTGGGCTCAGCAAATATTGGACTCAGCTGCAGCAGGTTCAGGCCTGAGGCAGGACCGCAGAGCTGACTCCTGCAGAAACAGAGTCAGACCTGTCACCACTGCAGCTCATCCACGGACCTGTGCGACGGGGATGCTACACAAACATTGTGCAGCCGTGCAGCTACAGGTCAGGCAGGCAATTTGCACCATCTGGCTTTTTCCTTAAATCCAGAATTTCCCCTGAAACAGGAATTGGGTAATACCTGCTGAAAAATCCTGTTCATTGAAAGGTGCATTACTTAGAATAATTTGAAAGTTGTTGTTTTGGAATGTGTAAAGAAGGACAGGTGGAAGCAAAGAAATTATAAACAGACATAAAAGACGTCCCAGTCTTGGCTACTGGCAGCTGCTGAACAGCCCCATTGGGTCAGTGCAGGATCCTGAGGACCTTGGGAAATGAGAATACAGGATCAGCAGAATTCATGGCCCAGGAAGGAAAGCATGAAAGAGACAATCCTTTGCATGTCTGTAAGGAAATCTATGTTCAAGCAAATCTATATATGCCTTTCTTTTATGCATTTGCCCCAGTGAGTGGTTTTTAGCCCCAAACCTCTCTGTTTCTCCAGTATTGACCTAGTTTTCTTTCTCTCCATAACTTGTGCTGCTCTTGGATCCTTAAGGCCAAAGTTGTATATAGCAACTTTACTACTATACTTTGAGCAGCAAAAAATTTAAAAATCATCCCTTCTGAAAAAAAAAAAATCTATGCAGATAAGCCTAGCTTTCCATCTTCTAAGGCATAATATGTAATTTAAAAAAACAAAAAAAATCTAGACCTATTTTAGTCTTAACAGTGAAACTTTAATCACTTGAGAGTGGAGGCAGAGCAAGTTGTTACGCTATACAGTCATAAACATCTGGGCTTGTTATTTCTAGCATTCGGAGCTTGAAGTCAATGGGAATCTTTCCATAAATGTGAAGCAAGAGATCAATCCTGAGAGCACAAGTTTTATTAATTGAAAGGCTAGACCTCAATAAAGTAAAGTGAAATATAATTCATAGAAATCAATCAATGCACTGATCCTCAAACATCCACATAAAAGAAAACAAAAACCCGCTATGGTTTTAACTGTGCCCTGTTAAAAAGTAGGTGAAGAAATAGGAAGAAGAGATGAAGAAAAGGTCTGTCTGTCCAGAACATTGTGTCTTCTTTACACATGAAGCACTTCTGAAGCCAGTGATGGTACAGACTGGGAAACTGCTAACTTGAGAACTGCAGCCAGAGAAACATGAGGGCATTGTACCAAGAATTTTTCTCTTTTGCCAAGCATAGTTGCATTGGTTTGAAATGAAAAAAAAAAATGATTAACTGAGAACAAGATTTTTCATTTCAAAGAAAAGAGAAATGAGAAATTTTCTAGTCTCTTCAATGACTTCAAAACATTTGGGCAAAGAAAATATATAAACTTACTGTGTAATTCTATAATGATTTAGATCAGTGACAAACAGCTTGTCTGTGAATTCATCCATGGTTGTGTTTTACTGGGATTTCTAAAGCAAATGCTGAGGTCTAACTCAGGGAGGCTGTTATGAAATGGTAGAACAATCCACAGGGGATAAAATTCTTTCCTAATAAACACCAGTTAAAAGCAACATAATTACTGAATAAGCACTTTTAAAAATGAAAAGTATCTTAAAGTTTCTAAATAATGCACATTTAACATAGAGTGCTATCTCTGAAGCAGATGTCTCCTTGACATGTGCGTTCAAGCTGTTGGCGGTGACCTTGTAGGGCAAAGCAGTTTTGAAAATTAGTTTTTGCCTCCCAATCTGTGAAAATAGTGCTGCAGTGAAGATTTAATAAAAGTCCTAGCTTCTCATATAAGCTTATTTCAGCAAAGTAAACAATTAAAATAACAAATGTCAGCTATTTCTCAGCTTGACAGTTAACACAACACAGCTTTTGCTTAGCATGATGTACAGGATGTATGGGAGGTATACCTATAATTCATTTTATTTAGGTATGGTTCACCTATTATATTTTAATACAGTGATAAATTAACAAACAATGCCGCAGTTTTCATGGTGGTGTGAGAGCTTGGGGAAAACCCATCTGGCATGTAAAAAGTGTATGGCTGAAATAGAGGAGAAAAATGAAATTAGGGAATTTCTGAAGGATTTTAAACTTTGCAAAGCAAAGGAAAAAATTGTAACCCTTTCTCTTGACTTTTAAGTTCTGTTACCTACTGGAGTGGAACAGAGAGGAATAAGGTTTGCATTTTTATTGCAACATGGTTTTTGCCCACAACGAAAACAAAGCAAGAGGGCAGAGTTATGGTTTTGAGTTAGATGTCCCTATGAAGTTAAATGTCACTCAGGAACTGGGTCAGAAGGAAGCTACCATCACATACTCTGAAAAGCTTTGTTCTGACAACAGGGGGTGCTGGATCTTAGCACATCCTAAAGCAGCTCTCAGGGGTTTTGCTCTCTGTTGCCACCTCTTCTGCTGGGTGGACTCACCAAAAAGAAGCAGCCCAGCCATGTGTCTCACATTGCCTGCGTCCTGCAGCTTTGCTGTTCTGAAATGGATTCATTATGTCAGCTCTGTGTTCTGCTGTGGGCATTTCTGTGGATGCTTTCTTCTGTTGTTGGTCTGATTGTTTGGTGTACAAAGACGTAAAAATGAACACTGAGATTCAGGTTTCCATTCTTGACCTTCACCTGAGCAACCTTGTTAAGTCTGTGAAAGTAAAGTGTATAGTGTTTATTGCCTCTCATTTTGCAGTTCTGTTTTTGTGAACCCAACATGAAGTGACAGAGAACTTTTAATTTCAACCACAGACATCACCCATTTTAATAGGCACAACTGCTTACTCTTGCCTCTTGAAATCCCAGAACTAGGAGAGCATGCTTTGAGAAATCTGTCCTTAACCTCTGCCACAGGTTTCTTAACTGCAAAGTATATAAAATGATTTTTTTTTCCTGAATAGTTTGTGAAATAGAGATAACTCCTATTTGATTTTCTTGCAGAGGTAAGTGCCCCATATAGCTGAGAAAGCAAATTGTGGACACAGGTGAAAAACCAATGTAAATAAGGTGATAGATTCAGAGAAGTCTAAGCACAGGTCCAAAAACAGTCAGCGAGGTTATGAGCCCTCACCTCAGAAGTCAGCATTTTAAAAATTTGATGGTCAGTGACTAGGAAGCTTAAAAGTCAAAAACAATGTACTTGGTATGTTTCTGCAGGAGCAAAGAGAATTTTTTCCTAGAGAAGTTTAATATGATCTGTATCTGTTTGGGGTTCTGCTTTCCTTCCTGGATACAGTTAAGAAAACCTCTTTTAAATAAATCGTAAAACAAATGAGTAGGTTCTACTCTCTCTGATTTTTATTTTAATTTTTTTTTCCTGATCCTGTACTCAGTGGCACAATGCTTGTCATATTCAAGGAGAGGGACATCATATGTGAGAACACTGTCAGAATACTGATAGTACAGATCTAAATTTCTCCATGAATATCTGAGAATGTACCAGCCATAAAAGGAAAAACCTCACCCCATTCACACTGTTTTTATTTCGTTTTCATCCTGAATGATTGGAGCACTCAAAACTGACTATGTAAAATGCAAATATTTTAAAAAGTGGTTAAAAACATTGCATTCATCCCTTTTCTAAATCAATGAATCAGGGAGAACACAAATCAGTTTTTGGATGTTAATTATAGGGCTGCCCATAGAAAAAAACCTTCATCCAGTTCCAAGAAGAAACTGACTGAATTGCAACTTCTGTGTTACAATTTTATTCACATGGATGTTCTCTTGCTATTTAGAATTTAAGTTTTGGCAGGCTTTGGGCTTGATGCTATGCTGTACATTGCATTAGGTAGAGTCACTTGCAAAGGGTGGTGCTACAGCCCTCCCACATCAGCTTTCTTCCACTCTTCTCCTTTAGCATGACATTTTGTGTGAAGTGCTGGATATCTGGCATTTATAGAAACAAATAGTGCTGGGACTAAAAACAATTATTTTTTTTCTTAGTCTTTAGAGATGGGTTTTATTGCTCTAAAATGTTGCTTAGCCTGATTAACAAGGTTGAGTAAAGATATGAATATTTTTATCATTGCAATCAGTGTAACTGTAACCTACATACTTTTTATGGCAACATTGATTCCATGAAGCAATGGGAAGGAATCGTTGTGTTGGCTTGAAGACTGTCTGCAGAGCAATTTAGCAAGAGGAAGCCAGGAGTAGTGTGTAGTAGATAAGAGACTGGTTTGGCAAGAGTTATTGAAGTTTTCACTGGCAATTTTTGCCTTGTGAGTCTGCAGTCTGTCAGTCTCTAGGAAAGGAGTACTCAAGGTACTGAAAATAAATGCAGGCGTTAAAGGCCAACTTGTGAACTCATTACCACAGGATGTGTCTGCTGAGAGAGCTGAATCCTGATACTTGTATTTCTGTGGGTAGAAATGATGGTTATTTCAGCTCTGTTCCTAAGGAAAGGCCTTCATTAGATTGTGTTTGGTCTTCCACCACAGACATTTTGGATTTGAGAGGGAAACGTTTCTTGAAAGCTGAACAACCTATGGAACTTGCAATCAGAAAGTGATTAATTGTCTAAAAAGGGCAATTTATTTAAAATTAAATAATGGAATAATATTTATCAAAGTAGAGATCTGGTAATGTTTAGCAAACAAGTGCACTCACAGAGAAAAGTTATAGTGTGTGAATAATCCCAAGATATTTTGTCTCCACAAATTGCTATGTGCCAGCTAAGCAGCAGGAGCTCTGTGTGTTCTCCTAACAACTGCAAGGTAAAACATGTTGGACTGCAGTATGCTAATTTTTTTGAGAAGCTATCTGGAAAATAGTAGAAGACACTACATGTTATTTCACATTTTCCAAGTGCAGATGGTGAGTTACCAGGGCTCAGCTGTATGTTCCCAGCAGGACACAGCAAACTGAACGTGTGTGGATCCCCCATGTAATGAATTATATTAAAATCATACTATTAAGCAAATCAGCCATGCCTAAAACATTTTTGAGATGTAATGCATTTGTGAGTGTGCTATCTTAAAACATTATTACTCAGTGAATGAGCACATACAAATTATTTGCTGTAGCTACTGAATTGTAAAACACCTGGTACCAGTAATGGTAAGAAGTTGGCACATGGAGCACTAAGCAAATTTTTGGTTGTAGTTTTCTATCAGACATAGCTTAATTATTCCCAGGACAATGTCAGTCCAAATATTGAAGAACTTTGGCTTCTAAGGTAATTCTCTTTCTACAGTGAATTCAAACAAAATTCAGTATCTGGAGAAGGACAGAGTCAGAGATGCTGCTGGAACCAGAGCAAGAGTCGAATAGGACTTGGGGCAACTCTTCCAGTTCTGTGCTCCCTGGCAGATTTGAGCCAACTCTGGACTCTTGCAGTGCCAAATCAGCTCTCAGACTGCAGTCTGTGTGTTTGTAGAGGCCACCACAGCACCACTGGGACCCTTCAATGGGTTGTCCTCAACATAGCTAAAAAAAAATACAAGTTGGAATTTTTCAAGCCCTAACTCTTACAAAACCTTGTATTTGATAAATTATGTTTATACAGATCGTTGTACTTAAGTGTTATATTTCCCTTCATGATACTTTTGGCATTTTCAGTATTTATGCAGTTATGGTTCACAAAATAAACATGATGTTCTTGGCATTACTGGGAAGGAGCCATCTTGCTGATCCAGTTCTGTATAAAACAGGCCCATTCTACTTGTACAACACTTTTTATAAAGAGAAAATTCTGGCTACATCAAAGATGGTTCTAAGCAGCAGGAAGGGAGGTATAATTCCCACATGCCTAATACAGTTTTTACTATGATCTGTGTCAATATATGTACGCCAGAGTGGGTCAAGCAACATGAAATAGCTCAAACATTTGTTTTTGACACAAGTAGAATAAGACTCTTGTGTTATTTTTTGCAGCTTTTAAAATACAGAGTTAATAATCACTATTACAGTGTCTCTTTTTACATGCTATGTTCAATTATCTCTGCAGTGAGAGAGAAGATCCTTTTCCATTGTCCTTTCAAGGCATTAGTAATACACTTTTAGCACTAGAATTTTAGAGGCTTCTGATAACTTTCTGATGACTTTTTGTTTTGGTCATATTTTTCTTCCTTCTTACATGTTAGTAAGGGCTGAATTAATGTATCTCATCAGTTTGCATCTATCTTCTGCCTATGAAGGCAAACAGTTCCAGTGCAGCAGGATCACTGAAGGCTTCTTTTAGATGTTTTGATTGATGAAGTTTTTAATTTCTCCTAATCCTAATATGCAGTTGCTCTGTATGAGGATCATGTATCTGGAACTCAAATTTATGATGCAGCATTTAACACAAAAATCTGTTGCTTTAGGAAAATAATAAAAGGAAAGTGTCTTTGCATTCAGTTGATTTGTGAGGAGAGATAGAATTTATTACAGTAAATTCACGAATACAAGCCGCACTGAGTATAAGCCGCATCTCCGGGTGTCGGCAACATTTCGTTCTTTGTCCATAAATACGCCACACCCAATTATAAGCCGCTCTGTCATTTGCAACGAGGACCCACGTGCAACAAAGTTGCCAAATAGTAACAGAACCGCGGGAGGGCGGGGTTTACTGGCTCGGCTCGGGCCCTGTGGGCCTGGCCCGCTCGGGGCTGCCGACAGGGCCAGGTTACCCAGTCCGGCGCTGCCGCTCGGCGGGGCCGCTTGGGGCTGGCTGCCGCTGCTGCCGGGCTCGCTCACCCTGGCCCGGCGCTGCCTCACGGTGGCAGGCGGGGACGGAGCCCACCGGCTCCCACGGCAGCGGCAGCAGGCAGGGAAGGAGCTCCGCCACTCCAGCGGTGGCAGGCGGGGATGGAACCTGCCTGCTCCTGCCATGGCAGGCGGGGGTGGGAGCCCTCCGCCTCCCCCCCGGCCCATGGGGATGGCAGCACAGAGTCCCCGCCTCCCCCTCAGGCTGCAGGGCCAGCAGGAGGGAGTACCCCCTCCCCCCTGGGCCGTGGGGATGGCAACATGAAGCCCCCCGCCTCTCCCCTGGGCTGCACTGCCTGAAGGAGGAAGCCCCTACCTCCTCCCCTGGCGCTACCGGCACGGAGCCCGCCTGCACCCGCCGCACAACAGAGTAACCAATTTGTAACAATTGCGTAATCCTGGGTTTTACTGGCAGGTACTCGGCTTGGCACCTCGGCTGCACTTATGGGGTTGGAAATTTCAGAAAATTTTTCACATATTAGCTGCTCCTGAGTGTAAGCCCCATTGTAAAATTTTAGTCAAAATGGTGCAGCTTGTATTCGTGAAATTACTGTAATTAAGTCAGGACTTCTTGGTACTGTGTAGTATCTCATCAACTAAAATGCATATTATAACCACTTCTCAGATAAATATTTATTGTGATCTGCTGCACACTACAACCCAAAGTAGGGAGTTAGAGGAGTCTTGGAAAAAGCTGTGAACACAGTCTGATTAAACTTACGAACTAAAGTTTAGTCAATTGCATGAAATGGGAAAGTCGCTTTTCCTAAAGTTGGGATCAAAAAGTGTGTAGCATTTGTAGAGCCACTTTTGTGTGCAACTGTCTATAATCTGAGCCTTGTTCTGTTTAGTCAAAAACCCAAGCTGAGAAGTAGTGATCCACTTTCACATCTTTTTCTCTCTAAGTATGAATGTTTATTTTCAACTCTAATTCACCTGTGGTAGTGCTTAGGTGCAGGTGTGAGGACAAGACTCTTTCTCTAGAAACTGGTATCAGGCACTTATCTACTTAGGATATTATACACTTATTTCCTGGGACTGTTTCTAGAAACCAGTGTTTGGCTCACAGTGGAGATTTCTGGAAAGGATTGCTAAAGTAAACTAAAATAAAATATACTTTATAGGACATTGTTATAAACATAATGGTGAATTGAAAAGAAATATCCTTGTCACTGATCCCAGATTTCAATAGGAAATATCTGTGATCTTTGGAGATTTTTGTATAAAATTGCAGTCTCGGGCAGTAGATTTTCCTTAGGGTCTGAACAAATCATTCCATGACTGAAGTGTGAGTACATGCTGAATATTTAGGTGCACAAGGAGGGACAGGATGTGTTCTTTCCCCTTTTTTTAACTTCTGATATTATGGTTTCATAAGGGTTTTTCCAGTTAAACTAATAGGAACTGCAGGCACTCTGTGCTTGTTAAATGCAGGCTAGGTCTTCATTTTCCAGGATTCTAAGCAAGTTTTGTGCTTGGTGACTCTAAGGCTACTGTGCTTGCTCAGCACTTGAAGAATTTGAGTCCTTACGATAGGTAGGCACTATGGGAAATATTGGCTGTTTTCCCAGAAGGAGTTGGGTTTAGTACTGTGCAGAAGAGGAGAGTTTGTCTTTACCCACCCTTTGTCCCCAGGCTCACGGGTACTTATGTTTAGCTGTTATGCTGGTACAGAATACAGTAATTTCACGATTATAAGCCGCACTGATTATAAGCCGCACTTCTGGGTTTCAGCAACTTTTTGGTTTTTGTCCATACATAAGCCGCACCTGATTATAAGCCACACTTTGGGTTCGGACCAAAATTTTAGTCAAAATGGTGCGGCTTATAATCGTGAAATTACTGTAACTCATTACAATGCAAGAGCCCAGTGCTCATGCTTCAGTCCCTCTAAAGACTCCTCTAGTAAGCAGCACTGCAACTTTTTTATAGTGAAGAGAGCTTTAAAACTATTTAAAGCTGTGAGAATATATGAAGCATCTTCCTTGAGAACCACAACTTTTTATAATGCTGGGTAAATGCTGCTCAGTTGCATTTGGTGTAGCTGAATCAGTAGCACTTGACAGCTGATTACTTACAGAAACTGAAAGAAAAATCTCATCCCTTTCTCTCTCTTCAGGATTGGTAAAAATTTGAAATGCACTCCACTAAACCAGAGAAATGAGGAAAGTTCTTTGTGGAAAGGCTTTTACATTGGCTGGTAGATTTAGGACAAGAGTGTTGAGAGGGTGAGTAGCAACAGCTGTATCTCCTGTAGCTTGGAGTGTCTCTCTCTCCAATACTGGCACCAGCACTATTGTCATCAGTCCAACACCTTTGTCCAAAAAACAACACAAAAAAGCAAGACTAATGATCTAAAATTAGGGGATGCCACTGACCTCCCCCAAGAAATTCAAGCACTGTATATTAGCTGTTTCAAAACCAGGGGTTATTATTTTTGTAGCTTGTTACTCTCTCATTTTAGAACAGAGTTTAGGGACATCATAAACATCTCAAGCTTGACTTAATGAATTGAACTAGAATGCTCGTGTGAGGCTGCTATTTTGTGGAATAGCTGTCTCCCTAAAAATAATGTATTTCTGTGGACAGCATATATTGTTGACTTTGCAGCTTTTATAGATTTCCTATGCTCTAAAGATTAAATCTTTTCAGCTACTAGTCATTCACTTAATGGATTGCTTATATTGACAATGACTATTACTATTTCATGAATATAAAAGAAAAATTAATTTGATAATTGGCTCTATTTACTGGCATTTTTCAAGTGAAGGTTAATATATCTTCTATAGATATTGATTTCAAATGGTGCACATGTATTGACCGAATTTCAAGTTCTCTGCTGCCTGCAGAGGAGGACTCTTCCAACTAGAAATAGTAAAGTGAATCCAAGAAAAAGATCCTATTTTAAGTGAAACTGCCATCACATTGTCTCAGACAAATGTACTTGCAACTTCACTTACTACAGGATAGTACTTGTAAACAGATTGTCTGAAAAAAGTAAAGAGCTTCTCCTGTCAGGATAGTATTAGGGACAATTTTATTCATCTTCCTGTAAATGCAGGGAAGTCTTGGACTTCTAAATTGGAATACATATGGAATATATTTGGACTTAAAATTATAAAAGGCACTGTTGGTTTGTGTTTAACATCATTTAGCAGCAGTAAGAACACAGTATTTTGATCATCCAGAAGCAGTTTAGAGTCCGGGTTGTACTGTAATCAGAATGATGCAGCAGAACTCAATTTGTTTTTCATGCCAAAGTAAAAATGTATCACATAAATTTATCTTGGACACCTTGCCAATATTTATCACAGTCTCTATTGAGAAATTAATTACCAATTTTTGCTAAATGATTAAGCATGACACATGTAGTTTAGCTGGGTCTAGTTCTGTAGCCTGCTATGGGGGTTTAGTCTGATTGTGGTTTATGAATTGGTTACAGTAAATCCAAATTACCTGTAATTTGTTTCTCTCAACATGTGTGGTCTTTTACTGTGTTTGAAAATTAAATGTAATTGCCTGTCAGACCATTCACACTGAGGGTTTTCCTCTTCCTTTGGCAATTAGTAAATGGGATTTTGTGTTTAGCTTGAGGGAGGGAGTATGGCCAGACAAGCTGAGTTTCCTAACTCACTCTGCACCATGCCTCTGTCCAGGCACAGATTTCTGGAGAGGGCAGCTGCTGGTGGCATTGCTGCCCCTCTGCTGAAAGGTGCTAGGCTTGGGGGTGCCTTTTGGGGTGGATGTGTAAAACCAGCTGTTTCAATGTGCCTCCTCTCTTTGCTCCTGGCAGATTTTCTTACCAGCCACAAGTGGCTGTTAGTGGTTGCCACATCCCAGGAGCAGCAAGGACACACACACCAGCTGGTGGTTCTGGTTCAGCAGAGATTTATGGGGTTTTTGGTGTCTGCTAGGCATTAGAAAGAGCTCCATAAGTTGCCCCTTGGCTTTGATTTGGCTTTCATTGAAACACATTAGAGGACTTGTTCAGCAGGCTATTTTATCTCTGCTTTGATACAGATTGAAAGGCTTAGCATAACATATAGTGTGTAATTCTTACTAACATAGTGTTGGTGAGGATTACAGGAAGGCATCTTTGACTTTGTTTAGCATTCTGTTTGGAGATACTGCCTCATTACTTAAAGCCTGCTGTCCTTGAATGCAGACTCCATTTACTATCTGAGTATTAACTCTGTCTTGAGTTTGATCTAGCATGAAACCTTGATGTTGAAAGTTCTAATAATTCTCTTTTGAATCAACCAACTGAAAGGGACTAAACAAAACAGCTGTAGTTAGCAAAATTTGGCAGCTCATAAAATAATACTTTTTTCTTTTCTTCTGGTGCATTAGTTCCTCTAATAATTGAATAATCTAATCTAATTCTGCAGCTTTTGATTTTAAAATTTATTTTTAAAACCAATTTCTTATAGTTTGCCATGTTGCATAACTTGATTAATTAATTGAAGAAGGGTTAACTCAAGTGTGGTTAACTTACTGTGGATCTAGAGCCTGATTTGAAGCAAAGATCTTGAGTATGAATGGATTCACTTCTGCAACTCATTCTTTCTTCTGGAGGTGTTTAATTCAAACACTGACCTAAACTCACATGGTTTAGCAGTGTGACCTGTGGGATCATATTTGAATACTGTATGGCTGTGGGCATACTGAACATTATTATTTCAATAATATTTTTTCCACCAGTTTATAAATTACCATTTATCATGTAGAAGCTGTTATGCTTCAAAATAGATGGGGCTCAGCTTTTTTCTACCTCAGGCAAGAATTGTATTTGTTGCAGTGTCGTTTTACCAATGAACCATGAATCTGGAGTTTTGTTTTATGTCTTCTGGATAAACAACTCTTTGAAACATAGATCACACAACAGGTGCTGACTAGTTTCCTTTGTTGGATGCCTCCACTTGTACTAGTTATCTTAGATACAGAGTTTTTGCTATGTTGTTAAAAAAAGGTATGGTCTGAGTTTTTTTGGACATAATGCAGTCCCTCACAGTGTTATGTTGGTATACACAAGAGTTTCTCTTAAAGCATGTCAATATTCACCCTGCTATTGAAAGTGCTGTTACTATTGTGGACTTTATTGGGGTATAGATCTTTCCCAGAATCTGAGAACTAAAACACTGCATATAGCCTTGCCTGTCCTCATTTTGGAGGTGGACAAGACATCAGATTAGGTAGGTCAGCACATCAGTAGGTATTGAACTAACCGTAAAGGAGCCTTGGAATAGTGGTTAAAGAAACATTGATTTTTTTTAATGCTAGAAATATTTGTGCATAGAATGGATTTCCACATTTGCCCTTTACTACCGCATTGACAAAAAAATAAAAATCCACACTTGTTTGTTTTTCATCAGGTGGAAGTGTGTAGTACACACAAATATTTGCCACCTTGTTTGACCTTGTCCCAAGATATTTACATCTTGGAACCCATTTAAATTTTCTTGTTTTGCTGGACTTTAAAGTATTTGGCAGTGAAAGAGATGTTGTTGACATACCAAATATTACTTTTAGCTTTAACTGCTTATCATACTGTATGTGCTGCATGGAAATGAGAAACATTTAAACAAGTTGACTTAATCTACTCTTTTCAAGACAGAACTATATTTATTTAAAGGAAGGAATAAACAACCAAGGTTCGAAATACTGAGCCTAATACACCTGAGTAAAATAATAACAAACCCTTTCTTAGGGATATTTGAAAAACATCTGTGTTTGTGCTGAAATGCTCCTTGCCTTAAGAAAAAGATAAATAAACCCCACCAAGCACAAACTAGAAAACTGCAAAACCAAACTGACCTTTATGTCTGTTAAGGTATGGCCATTCTGAAAGATCAGGGCATGTTGGCACAGTTGGTCCTAGCCCCTACCAGGCATGACAAGTGTCAGAGAAACAGAATTTAATAATGGATCTCTTATCTTAGAGTAAATGGAAGACCAACTCCCTTTCCTGTTCATTATAGGGGAGCAGGACCATACCTGCTGCCTCTCTGTCTCCTTGAGAAGTTCTCCCTGTTTCTCTTGAGATGGAAAACAAACAAAGTCTGGTTAAAATTAGTCACATGGGCTCGCGTCCCTCACTTGTTTCTTTAAGGGGAGTCAGAGCATTTCTGGGTCTTAAGTGGCCCTCATGCCTCATTTTGACTCCCACATACTATGATAATAAAATAAACCAGTGTGATTTCAACTAAAACAGTAAATTGAAATTTCGGGGTGAAGGGGCAGCATAAAACAAGCCAACTGAGAGTAAATTGGGAAACCAGGGGGAGAGGTTAAGCTGGAAGACAGTAATAATTGCAATAATAAACATCCCAGAGGAAGTACAACCCAAGTGAATTTTGCTGTAATCTTGAACTCCCAGCCAAGTGATTTGTTATTGCTTACCTGAGTTACAGTATCTGCTAGAGACCCTAAACAAGGTTGTGCTGGGCAGGGGCATGTGTAGGGTTAGGGGCAGTGCCTATCCTTAAAGGTCAGTTTCTAAAATCCAATCTAAATGAGGTTTAGCATCTATAAAAATGTTATCATAGCAGTAAGAATTCCTTCCTGTAGCTTAGGTCTCTGTGATACCAGAAGTGCTTACTGAAGAAGAGGCCGAGGCTCAATTTCTGAAGACTCTTCAAAGTAAATTGAAGGGCTGGAAGACTGCAGGGAGCAATCTTGCATCAGTAAAAGGGCACACTGTCAATGACCTATTAGCTCTATGTCATCTCCTGACTTGGCTGTATATTTATTGATTTGATTCATAACAGGCTGGGAAGGTGGTATTTATTTGTCATACAAAAAAAATAACCTTTTAAGCACCAAATGAGAAGTTTATTACTGAAAGTAATAAAAAAATCTGAAATAGCTCTTTTGAGAGAGGACAGAAATGCTTTCTCCTGTGCTGCCCTGTTTATTGGCAAAAAGCAGACGCTCCTTTCTCTCTGCATCCTGCCCTCCCCTTGCATATATTAATTTCTTCTCTACAGTTCTAGTACAGACATTGACCCTGTATATTGAAAAGTGCATGCAAATTTTAAATCAGCCAATATGAGATGGGATTTGGGGAGATTTTCCATTCCTTTATCAACATCTGGTGGCTGCTGAATTGGAAATCTGACATATTTTAATGCATTTCTTGTTGAGTGTTGTCCAACCAGCCTTCATGTGTGAGCCTTTACTGTGTAGTATCTTGATAACTCTGAGCAGGATCCTAAAGAGAACTACACCTTTGCAATCTTCTGCTATAGAAGATCGAATGGAATATGTAGAGACAGTAACTCCTCTTCCCACTCACCTCTTTTTTTTTTAATGTAGTGTATTATAGAATTTAATAATGAAGGAAAAAACTCTCCACAGTACTTGTACGAACACTACCAAGAGAAAAGTCCTGCTAGCTGTGGTTTAAATGTCTGGGGAACTGTCTGCATAAGAGAGAATGCAGTAGCACCAAGAACAAAAATTTAGCAAAGAAAAAATATTAGAAGTATGAATTAATTATTTAGATATCTGTGTAGACATTCATTGTCTTCTATTTCAATTTTTAATTATTAGCCTTTGTAGTTAATAAAAAAGGTAAAAAATTAATCTGCAGAAGTGTTGGACTCTATAAATATCACTTAAGTTGGAGGAATTGATAATTATAATGTTTCAATCAAGCAATAAAATTTATATAAAGTAGCTGCAACATGACACCCTATACAATAATACTAGAAAAATGTTTACTCGGAGTTTGAAAATCAGTATGCAGAGCTTCTGAACACTTTGGTTTAGTGTCTTTTCAATCAGCATTTTAAAAAATAATGTCAAATTATTCATATTCATTTTCTTCCAAAAGAATTTAGAAAATTGGTTTCTCTTTAGATGGGGTGCAGGAAGAAATAAAATATTTTTCCTTCCCTGCAATACGAAATAAGTGCAGTATGACTGCTTGGATACTTGCATAAGCACATCACTTATACCATCATGAATTTTCTCAATTTTTACTGTGCTTGAATAATGTGCATACTTGTGTTGTGTAGATCTGTTTTAACCAATACAATAAATTCCATAGCATCTTGTGGAGCAGGACAACAGATTACACAGCCTTCAAAACTTTAAACTTTTCACTTGTTTTTCAACTTCTATTTCTGAATAGACTGAGTCATAAGTAGTGGAGTGGTCCACTCACTGTCCAGTAGAGGACTCCTGCTTCAGCTGAGGTCAAACCACAACTTCTGTGACTCAGTTTTGCTAATGAGATCCTTAATTTCACAGGTACTTTATACATACAAGTAAAATTACATTTATTGAAAAATATCTTATTTAGCAGAGGACGAAGGACCTGTTGCTTAAAAATAAGTAAGGAGGGAAGGTACTTGAAACATTTTCACAGAGTGGCTTTAATGATCAACTGTATTTGATATATTTGGAATATATAATATGATATACCATTAGACAGTTCTCACTTTATATCACCATATAATCACAGAGTGTTCCCCATATACTAGTTTTGTCCAAAATTTAGTAGGATACTTAAAAGTGGTTTTATGTATTTTATACATATTTTATACATATGTACATACATGCATGCATACATACATACATATATGTTTAATACTACTTACTTTTATTTACAATAAATTAGGTAAGATTTCCGTTTGTTTCCCCTTCCCAGCACTGTGTGAATTTCTGTTATATAACTGTAGTTGTCTGCTTCCTTCAGCATCCACTCTTCCAACTACAAGTACTAACTCTGGAGCTGAACTTTTTGTTAATGTGAATTGATGCCGAATCCTTCTGATGTCTGTGTGTAGAAGGATGAAGAATCATTATTCTTCTGGGTTTTCTGGGATTGTTACTTTATGTATGTGTAAGTCTATATTTTTCTGTTCCCTGTGCTTCCAAAAGTAGAGCTTAAATTAATACAGAAATCAGGAGCTGTTTAATATTTCCAGTATAATATTTTACTTTTTTAAAAGCAAACCTTGAAAAGTTCTGGCCATGCTTTTGCCATGTGGCTACTGTGCTTCTGATTCATCTTTTAGCCTCTTGCTTCACCCGCTGCTCTTGACATGTGTGATGTTAATTACATAAAATATCTTCTGGTATTTTACCTGTACAAGGGAAATTGCAAAAGGATGTCACCCAGGATTATGTGATTTAGATTTTTCTGATGTAAGACTGGAGACCCAGAATAATACTTATAAGTTTTTAATAACTACTGCTATTTGGGTATATAGCACATTTTCAAAACAGTGAACGTGTTGTAATATCAAAATAAGCAACTCATGTTTTCCAGTAAAGAGTATTGTGTAATAAAATCTGTGATCAGTATGAGAATGTAACTTAAAATGAGATATCCAGCATTTGAGAAATCAGTGGAAATGGGCCCACCAACTTCACAGACTTTATTTATATTAAAAGGCCCAGCAGTAATGACAGGAATTTGTACATTAATGTGTTGACGCATATGAGTTGTCAGTTTAGGGCACCAGAGAAATTCCTGCAGAACTCAGTATTAAGGTGGGAAAGGTGCTAGAAAAGATCAGAGAGGAAGCTGAACAATATTGCTTGTTTCAGTAAGGGTTTGAGTGCTTTATATAGTCTAAATGGCATTGCAACTGTGAATTCCACCAAATCACTCAAAATTAGTATGGAAATGGAGACATCTTCTGAAATTGCATAGTGTACAGCTTTCTTTAAAAAAATGTTTACAACTTTTCTTTTGAATGTCTGTATTTAAATTGTTCTGTATCAACAGAATTGATGCTTATTCTCTGTATTTGAATGGCATTCAGGTAGTTTTAGTTGTATTTATTGTTTGAATGAT
This sequence comes from Catharus ustulatus, assembly GCF_009819885.2. Classification (NCBI taxonomy): domain Eukaryota; kingdom Metazoa; phylum Chordata; class Aves; order Passeriformes; family Turdidae; genus Catharus; species Catharus ustulatus. Next base: position 14,984,164 of record NC_046229.1, on the reverse strand, counting down.
CTGCATCAATGGTGCTTACTGCTTGCTTTGTAATTTGTTGCTGCAGGTGAATGTGACTTTGAATAACATCAGTCTTTTTATCTGAAGATAATATTTTTGAGCAATCTGAAATAACATTCAGTCATTCCAACTATGGCCCCTATATTTAAAACAACACCTACCTGTTCTGCTTTGTCTGTTTTTCACTGTAAGCCTCATCATATGTATTTCTTTACATTGTTCTGGTACTTTTTATAATGTCTACACCTAGCTGATCCATGCAATTCTAGCTATGGTTTTAAGTTTACAATGCATTTGTGTTAAGAAAGCCAGAATCTCAGCTGGTGCAAGTTAGTATAGCTCTCCTGAAATCAATAGTGCTCTGCCAGTTTCTACTCTTTGATGATCTGGCCATAATAATGTAATATTGCTGAAGAGATAACACAGTGAAAAGGAAGCATTATACTGATTCAGCTGGGGCAGCTATTAGATTGGAGTACTGCTGAGCACATATTGTCTAATATTCACCTAATGGCTGATATCCATTTCATGAGACCAAATTTTTAAATCTCCACAAAGCGGAGTTAATGAAGTTAGTTCTTCAGTGTAGAGGGTGTGATTTTTTTTCCCAAACTTCAGCTCTTTACCAAAATGCATGGTCTTCTGTTGGAATAAGATTCGCTGACAAGATTAGTATATAAAAGTGAGTTTTTTCCCACTTCTCTGCAAGAATCTGGCACCAAGCCTTTTTGGTTTAATTAACACAATTGGAATTGAAAGCTAATCATATGAATGCCCTTTCAAAAATTCTTAGATGCTTCTATTGAAACTTTTATTGCTAGTAGCCATTCTTAGGGTGACTCAGAGTAAAATGCAGCATTTACATTGTGAAGAAAACATATGCAACATGTCTTGGCAAATCTCTATAATAACGCATATCTGTTTCCAGTTGTAAATGGGAATATGCTCTATATATGCACATTGTGTAAATTGCAGTATTTTTAAAGAAAAGGCTTTTAGGGATAAAACGGATATGAAAACATAATAACAAGTTTCCCTCCTAAATGTGCAAAGATTCATAATATATTGTTCTAATTGTACTAAATCATATTTTTCTCCGATTCTGCCAGAAATTACGTAACTATAGTGTTTCTTTCAGGTGGCTTTTTATAGCACTATGATAGCAAAGGCAGATAATATTATTGTCTCTTCTTCAGTATGATTTTAAATAAGTTGTAATCTTCATTTAATCTTCAAGTCAGTTATTAATTGCGCTCAAGCTTTTTTGCTCAGTTCATCTCTAATTTAATGACAGTCAAAAGGAAGATTTAATTTTCATACTTTTATCCTTTAGCACATGCTAATGGTAAAGCCAGTGTTTTTATTTATGATTTATTGTTCTGACATGACTACAATATACAGCAGTGCTATGCATAAGCACTTGGGCAAATTGCTGCCGGCAGGAGCACACATAATGTCTGGGCTTACATGCAGGGTATTGGATGGAAGTCTTTGGAATACCATCTGTGATTGCTCAGATATATCTTATTTTCAGAGTTTATTCCATAATTCTTTTCCTAAAGTTACAGTAAAAAAATGAAGTGACAAGTCTCTAAGTTAACTCTCTGCCAATGCTCTGATTTTTTTTCTCTTTTAAAATCAAGACAGAAAAAACAATATGTGAAAATAAACTTTGGGAAGTAATATGACATTTTTACTGCCTTTTTCTCAGTGTTGAAAATGGCACTGTCTTCTGGCCAAATGTACTTTTCAGTGCTTGGAGAAGTATTTCACAATATTTCAACTGGCTTTAAAAAGCTGGGGGTTTTTTTTGGTTTTTTTTGTTTTGGTTTGTTTTTTTTCTCCCCTTATTGTACCTAACTCAAAAACTAAAGGGTTTTTGATTGCAGCTTTGTCTTTTATGTTGAAAGATACTTGCACTCTGTTCACTTCTTAAAGAAAATCATACATACTGAATGAGCACCTTGCAATGTTCTTATAAAGCAGAGTTACAGATCACCCATATTTCCCTTTCTCTGTGGAAAAATAAGCTGGATTAGCCTTCTCCACTCTCAGCAAGTTCTTTTGCTAATTCTACCTTGCTCAGCTTACATTCAGGGACAATGGCCACAAATTCACCCTTCTTACTGCTTTCCTGATCAGAATGCTGAATAGCAATGGTACATCTTATAGCCCTCTGGCTTCCCTGGCCAGCAATAAGGAAGTCCAACTGCAGTAAGATTTTGGGCAGTGTTTCACGCCTGACTTCTTTCAAGAGACTTACAGACTCTAAGGCATTTGAGACCAAAGATCAAAAGTTCTTCTGTGTGCTTTCTTTATCTACTAAGGCCATTGTCTACATTAATGTAACAAAAAGATACCTGGCAGCTTAATTTTTGTTAATTATCCTTGATAGTTCTTTCTGTACATAGTATGCCTTTTCTGACAGTTCTTCTAATAATAATGAAGCTTGGATGGACATATAATAGAAATCACAGTGGAACAGCTAAGAAAACTTAGCTGAATGCTTTATTGGCCCCTGACAAACACTTTTACTTCATGTGTATAGACTGAATTGATGCATTTGATAGTGAAATTTCCCCTTTTACTGGCTGTTTCAGACACAATGTAGCCTGGTTACTGAGCTGAACTTTAATCTGTCAAAATTATTCAGATATATTTTTTTCATGTGTCTCAAAAATAGTAAATCCTAAATCAGATTTATCCACACATTCAAAGAAGAAAACCATACAAAGTTATTTGTATTATATCTACTATCTGTTATTGTGTATTACCTTCATAAAATGAGGAAGGTTTTCTTTTCCAGCACCCTAGGTAGCGGAATGGTAACTACAAAAGAGGCTTCATACTTTATAATACTTTCAAACCATTGTGTATAACAAGTGGTGTTATGGCATATCAAACCAAGACAGGGTGATCCCCCTTCCCTTGGTTTGATATACTTTCAGCTTCTTTAAAGGCTCTTGAGATCAGGACCTCTACAGAGTCTTTGAAGCTTGTGTTTCTCTTTCACTAGAAAGTGAAGCCTTGGCTTTTAATGGCAGCTCAGCAAATATCTCATCAATATTTAAAGTGTCAAGTGTACCTCTGTTAGAGGTACCAATCACAGATCAAAGATAGTAGCACTGAGGTGCAGCATTTCCTTCAAAGATCTTCACAGCTGAGCTTTCCCTTTTGTTGGAAAAGAACTTTTCTTTTTAACATTCGTTGCTTGCATGAGTCTTAAACATGTTGTTTGACAACTATGGGAATTAAATGTTTTGTTACCATAGCCAGTGAGGATAGTACAATAGTTTTGAATAATCCTTTGGGCTTGTTTAAGGAAGGAGAATGCTTGGAAGACCTTTTGCTGGATGTTTCTACCTTTCTTTAGCTGACCAAAGTCTATTGCAGTTAATGGTAAAAATGTCATGCTGTTTGAAGAGGTCAAGAAGAATTCAAGATGGATGAAAGTTTAGTGACAGGTGCAAATAAACTGTAGTAGGATAGTTCATTTTGCCCTTTTCTCTTTCAGTGAGGATTTAGGATGGTTTTTTTTCCTCATTTTTTTAATATCTTCTGTTGCCTTCTACTTATTATGTAAGGCTTGTGAACATGGCTGTGAAACCTAATCTTTATTACTCTTCCTGCCCTTACTGGTTGTTGTTTTTGTTTTGGGGTTGTTTTGTTTGTTTTTCATATATTTTGAAACAATTGTAATGATAATTACAGCAATAAGGATTCTGAATATTTAGTTTATGATTTTTTCATTCCACTGTTGTACTTCTGATTGGCACATACCCGTAGGTGTAGTCTAATGTCAAGGTGCTAAACAGAGTTTGAACGGTAAATAGCTGAAGTGATGGCTGCTCTTTAAAAAAAAGGGATACTTGGATTAGGTATCCTTCATGATTATGTGGGAAACAGAAAATTAGTATTAAGAAACTTATTAGATGACACTTGTTCAACACAGAATATTTTGATTCTGTGAGCTGCTGTCTCCAGAGTGCACTGGGAGCAACAGGTGTGAAACGTGTGTTGTTAGAGAGTGTTTTTTATCCTGAAGACTGACTTTTACTGAAAAACATCTCCTTGTAAAACAAAGAAATTTGTGTTCCTCAATCAGTTCATAAGCTTTCCAGTTGTGAACCTCAGAATACACTTCAGCATTACAGTGGGGTAGATGTCGATTTATATGTTTCAAAGCTGTGGGCAGAGCAAAGCTGTTGTACAGAGGAAAAAGGGCAGCTACTGTTCTACCCCATGCAAGGCTATTCTTTTGCTACTCCTCGTTAATGAATGTATCATGATCCACATTTTAGTACATTTGGATATTTCAGGGTTTTCTACTGACTAACTTATAAGTCATGTGCATTTCAGATGGCAAGAGATCTTACCAAATAACAAATTTAATTCCAAGAAGCCCGGTAAGCGTGAAGGCAGTAGTGGGTTTTCATGTATGAGTATTGTGTCTGCAGCAATCCTCAGTCACATCTGTCAGCACTCCTAGTACCCTGGTGGTTGAGTTCTGGGTGAGTGTGTTTAAACCACTGGCTCTTGTTTGTCATTTTGAAACATTTTTTCTGGGACCCCTGTTTCATGGAAGAGCCAGCATAGAGGACAGCATTTTTTCCCTATGGTAAGAAGATTGCAACTGTTTGGAAAGAAACTTTCAGAATGACATGGCTAACATTCAGTTCTGTGCCTTTTCCTTGTGCTGGAGATGTTCTGTGACTTTGTTTAATGAATGTGGCAAGGCTATAAGTGAAACAGGCAGTGGAAATGCTGGCCCAGTGTTGTGAGCTGCAGACCATTTATATCCTATCAAAACTATTGAATTGGCTGTATGCCCAGGAATAGCAAGAGTCTTCCCGCTCATGGCTGCACCTTGCTTTGGAAGAGGATTATATGTAAGCTGACAGCACAGCGTAAATGTTCCCTAAGTTCATTTTCATTGTGAATAAACTCTGTGTCCTAAAGTGTCCAACTGTGATTTGACCAGTTTTGGAAGTGGAGAATTCACCATCACTGGTGGAAGACTGCTACCCTATTTTCTTTTACCTGGCAGGAGAAATCAGCAATTGGTTTCAAATGAGGATTTACCTCTCAGCTTCCAGCTGGGGATTGTGTTGTACTTCTGTGTGCTCAACAGAAGTAGGCAGAGATATCCTATAATTATTTGTTCCTCAGTTTATTACCTTCCTTTGACCATGTTGAAATAAATATAATTTGTGTCCTGTTCACTACAGTGATCTGAAGTCTTCTCTTTATTACCAACTTGTGCCAAAATCCTCTTTGCTTGTCAGCTTTATAGGTAACGAGTCTGTGTTTTCCTACAGGGGCTGATAAAAATGTGAAATAATTATAATACAATCAAAATTTTGTCTCTGTAGGAGTTCAGAGCACATCTACAATGAATTGTCCACTTCAAGTTGTATTTTGGTCAGCTAATAAATTTTGAATATTTCAGTGATCTTTTCTAAATCTTTGTTTAAAGTGACACACAAGCAGCTCTAACATGACCCGTGCCTGTGTCTAAGGTCAGATCCACTCACTCCATCAAGTCATATCACAACTTTTAAAGTTACAAGTACTCCATTATTTTTAATAGTTTTCTTTAGGAAGTTCCCTGAATTTCATGAGGTACCAGCAACAAAATAAGCTTTTATCCAGCTCTTGGATCAGAGTTTTCTATTTTTGCTGATCTGAAAAGAAATCTAAGTGGGGTAGCTACTCAGTATTACTTCCCTAAATCACTTCTGGTTGGTAGTATATTTTCTTGGCAGTATTGAATTGTATTGGAATTCTCCCAAATTCAGAATGAAACTAGTTTGTGAGCCTTTCTGTGCTTTTTGTTTTTTAATGGCCTTTCTACTATATTAATCTATTACTGTACTAATACTGCTGTTAGAATACATTTTGTTGCTAATGTACTTTGAAAAATCCTTATTGTCCTTAATTGTGTTGGCCATTGATTTCTCATTGACATTAGCCTCAAGCATTCTAGCAATCTCCTGACTCTCAATTTATATTAATTGCTATCAATGTTCCCTTTTTTACTTTAATTATTTATTTTTACACATGCTTTTACTTTCCCTGTAAGTCTTTTTCCACTAATGTTGATTAATTTTTCCTTGATTATGGATTTTGTGGCATCTAATGCAATATTTTTAAGTCTTAGCAGTTATCATAGAAATGATTTAATGGATCTCTAGATCTAAAAAATGGTTTTAACCACACTATATTTCATACTCATGTGAATTTCAATCTCTAGATAATTTTTATTTATTGTATTCAACTCTTGGTCAATGTGATGGTATGTATTGTTGAATAATAAAGAAAAAATTTAGAATGAGCAGCCTGTATATAATTTTCTTAAATGTCTATAGATATGATCATTAGTATTTTGATATGACTGTAGGTTAATATTTAACATCCTTCAGAAAGCCGTTATTATTTCAAGTGGTTTGAGCTTCTATTTTTCAGCTTATCATACTCAAATAGGTAAATGGTTCTTTTGTCTAAATACTGGACAAAATATGCATTTAAACCCTCCTGATGCAGACAAGTTTACATTCACTGAAGAGACAGGCTGTCACAAAGCAAGGCTAGTGTGTGTTTTAGTAAAGGTTATAAAAAATACATTTTATTTCTTTAAATATGAAATTTAGATAGAAATCTGGAAGTGTCCTCCTTCTTCTTCTCTTCAAGAACTGTAGTTTGATTTTTTTTTTAAAATGAAAATACAAACACTTGGGCTCTCACTTCCTGGTAAGACATCTCAGACCCTTGAAACTTCCAAGCTAGATCTTAACTGTGATGGATTTTGGCTAAATCCAGCCCTGACACCACATTGTACAGCTATGCAGCTGCATTAAATGGCACTAAAAAAAAGAGTAATTTAAGATGAAATGATTGTTCACTGTATGCAACATAACTCCATTGGAGTTTGAGGAGATAGCCATACATGTGTCAGGGGTGTATAGATTAGTGCTGAGCTCTGTGATGCTGCAGCTGAACTGACGGTTTTGATGAGCATGTAACTAACTAAAACAAGCAATTTTTATGTGAGTGTGGTAAAAGCAACACATACCATGAATTTCTAAAAATATGAAGATTTTAATTTTTTAGCCATAAGAATTGACCTATTCTAATCAGTGACTGTGGTGGAAACAACCTGTTTGTTTTCTGTTGATCTGTGTGACCTTCCCATGGTCAAAGACACTAAATAAAACATGTCCATCTGAACCAAACAAAAAGGAAACACATCATTTAGCAGAAGGAAAAGCTGGTGTTTGCAGATTTAGAAGAAGATAATATTTAATCAAAAGCCATTAAGAATTCTGCCAGAAAATGTGCCTATTTATATAAATAATTCCTTTCATTAAAGGTGAAGTTGGCTAAAACTAACCTCTACTACAGTAAAGACAGGGCAGTTTGCCAAAGGCAGTGATACAGACAGGGCCAGATTCAGCTGTTTCTTAGAATGGTTGTGGCTCCAGGAGTGAATTTGCATCAGTGTACAAATATTTAAATAACCTAACAGGGTTAGATTAGGTGATAGAATCATAGAATTGTTTAGGTTGAAAGAGACATGAAAGATCATCTTGTTCCAGCACTCTGCCATGGGCAGGACCACCCTCCACTGGACTGGGTTGTTCCAACCCCCATCCAGCCTGGCCTTGAACACTTCCAGAGATGGACATCCACACCTGCTCTGGGCAACCTGTTTCAGTGCCTTACCACCTTCACAGGAAAGAATTTCTTTCTAATATCTAATCTTAACCTATTCTCTTTCACTTTAAAGCCATTCTGTCTTGTCCGTGCCCTTGTGAATAGTGCCTCTCCAACTCTTCTGTGGGCCTCCTTTAGGTACTGGAAGGTGCTGCAAAGTCACCAGGATCCTTCTACTTCTCCAGGCTGAACAACCCCAACTCTGTCAGCCTTTCCTCATAGCAGAGGTTCTCCAGCTCTCTGATCATTTTTGTGGATTTCTCTGGTTTTGCACCAACAGATCAACACTCTTCCTGTGCTGTGGACCCCAGAACTGCAGGCATTGCTCCAGGTGGGGTCTCCCCAGAGTGCAGTGGAGGGCCAGAATCACCTCCTCCAGAGATATTATCCATGAATTTTAAAAGTCAGATAAGCAAAGAAAGATGTTTTTTTTCTGGGGCAATATTTTAGTCAAGGCAATGAATTTGCAAAGCCACATGCAAATTCAAAATCTTGATAAATTTTAATAGAGTACTTTGGGTTTTTTTTAATATTAAAGAATTTTACACATATCTCTGTTTTAATATTAAAAAAATCTATCTAAAATCACAAAGTTCTTGTCAACTGAAGAGAACAACAACTTTTCATTGTGAAAGAGCTGAAAAGGGAAATTGTCAGAAAAAATATTGTAGTATTAGATTTCTTAGAAGTGACTGAATATTCTTTCAGGTTCAATTAATTAGTATTCCATGGTGGGAAGTCTCCCAACTTTCAATTAGAAAATTCCAAGCCAACACAGTTGCAAATTTTTTTGAATAACAGGACTCTACAAAAGGTTTATTTGCCAACTATTTGCTTACCAAATTAAATTTCCTCTTTGCTATTCATAGATGGTTTTCCTTCCATGGGCTTTAACAGAGTCAAGTCAGAAATGCTGCTCTAGTTGAGCAGAGTTGTTTTTTCTATCTAAGCAGTAAAGTGTCTCTAGTTCCTGGCCCCTTTTGTTCATCACTATACATATTAAATAACCATAAAATAATATTTTATTAATATCAAGGTCACTGCTTATTTTACCTTATAAAGGGATAAAATAGAGCTGTTGAGAGGTCTTTGCACTGATGTTGTCTGAATACCAACCTGTAGAGAATATGTTCATATCAGAAAATTAAAAGGTGTTTCTGCATCTACCATTTTGTTTCGATATTCATTAAAAAATAATTTTTATTCTCAATGAAGCACTACAGTTTTTAGGATTTTTTAGTTAAGAGGAAGTAAGGAACACACATTTGACAACTGTTATTTAAGGAAGATGCATTTTAGTGAGAGAAGCAGCCATCCCTCCATGAAAGCTATTCATTATGTTACTTCTATGTTATTTCTATACTAAAGCTCCATTGCCTTAATAACCAGTGGCTCAGCAGGAGGTCTTAGTAGGTAGAGGTCTCTTGCAGCTGACCTCCAGAAAACACTGATGGCCCGCAGACTGCAATTAGAGTACCGTAAAACTAGAAGGTAGAGTGTGGCAGAATGTATTAGCAGTAAAATGCTATATCAGTAAGTAGTAAGCCTGGATGCCACAGGAATGTCGCTCATTCAGGAACAAGAAAAGTGTTATGTTAAAGAATAAATTTACATATAGAATGCCTAAAGCTTAAGGAGGGGTGAAGGTTAGCATGGTGATACAAAACCAAGAGCACACAAATCTGCACAGCTTTTAAAATAATTTTCTGTTCCCTCCCCTTCTGTTTTTTTCCCATTCATCCTTTCCCCAGTCTGCCTTTAGAGAAAAATACAAAAGAATTTAAACACAGGGATCTAATACAAAAACCCTTTCATGCAAAGAAACATTGCATCTGTCTTTACATTGTTTCTATTCATGCTAGTTTTATATTTCTGATCAGCTACTGGCAGTTACTTCTAAGAATGGCAGTGGTCTGTCTGGAGGTTCTGAATTACTGATTTTTTGCTTGTATATTCTAGTTGCTCTGTCAATCAGTGAGCTGAAGTGCAAGATGACAGCCAATGAGCAAAAGGACTGTACTCTCACAGATATAACAAAATAATTCAGACATTCTGATGCATCCAGAGAACACCAAATTCCTTGATAAACTAGAAATATGGTAACATTTCTAGAAGAACAACATAAACTTTTTTTCTTCTTAATTCATCTTTTGTTACATTATTGAATCTGCTGGTTACTGCAAAGCTTCCAAATCCTATATGGAAGTAATGTGAGTGGGCTAAAAAACGTATCTTGGGGTGAAGTGTTGGGGTACAATGTCAAGGTAGATTCCATAAAGAGAAATTATGTGGCTGACTTTTACCGTAGCATCTCCCTTCACCACTGGCTTTCATTCTAGCGGATCATTACCCTGCAAGGTGTTTCTTCTTTTGTATCATCTTCTCCTTTCACAGGTAACAAGATACACTGGTAAAGATATCTGCTGCCTATGGATTACATTAATGCACACCAAAATTAATTCCTACTGTTACAAAATGAAATTAAAAAACTGTGACTATTATTAATTAGGTTCTTGAGAACTTGTGATGTAAAAGCTTAATATCTCATTACACTGATAACAGTTGAACTATATTACCTGTTCATCTTGCTACACAGCACAATTTAGTATACAGATACCCAAGTTAATTTGAAACAAGCCAGGCTGGATACCATAAGTGGTCTGTCTGTGACAGCACTCAGCTTAGCATAGTCTAATTGAATTTTCTAAGAAATAGAATACATTAGCTTATGTGGAACTTAGTGTCATGTTTAGATTACTTTTGATGTGCAAGCTAATTCCCACAGATATCTGTGACTGGGTCAGGTGTCCTTCGATTGTATTGTGTGTGTAGCCCAGTTGGTCAATCTCATTTATACAGAGTTCAAATATAGATGATGATTGCTCAGAGAAAACTGAGGTGAAACACTGGTGATGTTTGGAATTAGTTACCTTCTACTCTTTTCTCTTAGTCAGTAATCCTGAGCTTGGTTAAAAGCTGCTTGAAGAGCATATGGCATTTGCCTTTGTTATTTGTTAATGAGAATCCCCACTTGATGCGCTTAAGGGCATTCTTCAACACATTCCCAATTCATTTTTAAAAATTGGTGAAAAACTGCAGGGAATCATCATGAGGAGGGTCTTGAGCTGTTTGTTGGTACAGGCAGAGGAGCTGCCCTAAGGGTAGAAGTGACAGTTGCTATCACTTAACATTATGACCAGTAGTAATATTTATACTTCGCATGATAAATGCAGGGACAGTCAAGTAAATTGCTTTTGGCTGTGTGCTGATCAAAGACTAAGAGGAAATATTTTCCCCAAGTGTAATAACTGCTTCTTTGGAGTCTCTTTCTCCCTTAAGTCAGTCAAACCTCTTATCTGGGGTAGTGGGGTCTAGGATAATTGAAGAATCCAGAGAGAACCAGTGGTGTAAAATAAACCTTGAGAGGCTTTGTATTAATCAAATCTCCTTCCGACAGATCTGTCTGATTTGGCCTAATACCGACAGAGCCATTCAGAAATTTCTTCATAAAGATTTATTAATAGGACCTTAGCTGAACCTGAGCTGTATCAGGGCAATTGGGCTGGAAATTGCTTCCCTCCCAAAAAACCCAAACCAAACAAAACAACACAGACTTCTGGGCAGCTCTACTTGTGTCACACTGAGTTGGGGCTGTTCTATTGCAACTCAGTTCTGGTTCCAGTTCTAACTTAATTCAGCTTGGGTAGACACTGTAATTTCTAAACCAATTTGGTGGCACGAGGACAATGGTTGAGCTACATATTAAAAAAAAAGGTTTGCAGTCAGACGTATATGGAGTGTCTATGTTATTCTAAGTGGAGATTTTAAGATTTTACAAACACATTTCCTAAAGTTGTAATGTGACATGACAATATCAATTAACTATCATGGATTTTAAACAATGGATTTCAACTCCTTTATGAAACAAAGAAACTAATACAAACAGAATTCTCATATCCATATTTCCCTGCCTTTTCATGCAACTATTTTTCATTACTAATTTAAAATTTGTAAAGAGAATTGGTGTACCTGAAGTTTAGGAGGCCAGGAGTGATTCAGTTCAGCTCCCTACTGAAGACAGTATGTAAAGTACAGGTTATTTGTTCAAACTGCTGAAAACTTGTCCCTCCCCCTCCCCCTCCCCCTTCCCTTCCCTTCCCTTCCCTTCCCTTCCCTTCCCTTCCCTTCCCTTCCCTTCCCTTCCCTTCCCTTCCCTTCCCTTCCCTTCCCTTCCCTTCCCTTCCCTTCCCTTCCCTTCCCTTCCCTTCCCTTCCCTTCCCTTCCCTTCCCTTCCCTTCCCTTCCCTTCCCTTCCCTTCCCTTCCCTTCCCTTCCCTTCCCTTCCCTTCCCTTCCCTTCCCTTCCCTTCCCTTCCCTTCCCTTCCCTTCCCTTCCCTTCCCTTCCCTTCCCTTCCCTTCCCTTCCCTTCCCTTCCCTTCCCTTCCCTTCCCTTCCCTTCCCTTCCCTTCCCTTCCCTTCCCTTCCCTTCCCTTCCCTTCCCTCTTCCATTATTTTCCAGTGGCAGTTGAGATTTTCACTGTATTGTTAAAACAAAACTCAGTGTTGAGGATTGAATGGTTTGCCAAAAGCATGATAACTATTTTCATTGGGTTAAAAGCATTTTAACCTTAGAAATATAGAGACTGCATCTCAGTTGCTTCAATGCCTTCACATAGAGTCTCCAGATGAGTAAGATGAACACATTGGGAGCTGGAGAATCACAGTTAAAACTAGTATGTGATAAATCTTGTTTTTCAGCAACTTCTCTGTAGTCACAGAAGGTACAGCATAGTTTGTGGACTTCTACTGTTACATACACAACTGCTTCTAAATCTCTTACAGTAAAGCTTAGCATCTGTTTTGTGATTTGATGAATGGCTTTGATCTGTTATTTTAATTGCTTCCTAGTAAGACACTAATGACCTTTTTTGTTCCAATAAACACTGTTTTGCTTAGTTGTAAATTAAATTTAACTAAACTCTTGGAGCTTTATTACTTGTTTCTATTTGATGAGTTGTCAGGCAATGTGTTCATTCCATATGCAATGGCTTCTGGAATCATTTGGCTGCATTAGGGAAAAAAAGTTCTGATAATATACTAAATAAATAGTATAAAATATGGATAAGCTTCATTTTCACATAATTGCCAGTTAGATCTAGTTATGAATAAAGCAGACATATGTATTCTCTCATTTATTCATTCCTTATAGACAATAAGAACATTTTATTCAAACTTGAAGAAAAGTTTAGTGAAGAGGTAATTCAAAAGCTTTCCTATTATCTTTGTCTTACTGGGTCCTAAGTAGAAAAGAGACTAAAGATCCTTACTGTCTTGGCTCTGTTTCATGGTAAAATAAGATAAAAAAAAAATGTTACATGAAGTAAAAAGAAGTTGGTATGTCCAAATAAATAGAGAAACCCACAAAACAGATTCTGGACAGCTGAACTTTTGGGTACCATTTGCTGTGATTTGTAGTGTGACTGTGTTCTGTGGGCAGTGGGCAGAGGTTCTCTCAGGGCTGTCACGGAGGAGAGATTCTTGAGGCGTTTTGCATACTGACCTAAAGCATATAATGAAAGCCAGTTCTGCATTGTCAGCTCATTGTACTATCATTTTGCTGAAAGCTTCTATGAAATCATTAAGGATCCTTGGGGAAGGAGACATACAGATTTTTGTTTTTATAGTATGTTTTGTTCCATCTCATATTAATAATCCTTCCTGATACCCTGTGTAGGGTGCTCTTTGATGGGAAGTTCAAGCAGATTCAAGTCTGGGCTGCATGTGTCAAGCTGTACATTTCTGCCTCTTTTCTGGTGCCATTCTCTTTGTTGTCATGCCATAGCTTTGACTGGGAAATGATCTGACTACTAATTATTCCAACAAACAAGAGATGCTCAGTTAATACTAACTCATTGCATAGCCTGATTGGTGCAGATACAGGATTGTCTGTCTGGCAGTGGTTCACAGCTAGATCAATTTAAATTGATCCCCAAACCACACCCTTAGATCCTGAAAGGCTGAAAGTAATGTGAGCCACTCAGGGAGAAGGTCTGTGATTTGAGATTTCAAGCTATAATAGGTCTCTTGAAAGAGTGAATTAACTGTGTTTGTTGCCCTTGATGTACAAGTACTGACTGCATTTTTGCTCAAAAAAGATTAATCAGAGGTTCCAAAGGCTTTAGGAGCAGCTAAGAAATGCAGTTTGCCCAGGAACTGTTTTGAAGGTTTGTCTTTGGCCTACCAGCTTCTCATGGCATGAAGTAGGATGCCTACCAATGTGTCTGGGAACAGAAAACTTGCTCTGCCTGCAGAGAAAAATGGAGCAAGCCACAAGGCTACTAAAGGTGTTGCATGAGCAGGCATGAGTTTAACCTGTGTTTTCCTTGGTGATGTTGGGAAAAAAAATGACCTTGTGCAGTAACTTTAGATTCACCTTCCATGGCTGCTTTTCTGTGTGAGACTACCTGGTTTTGCCATTTGCATTATTCTCAGGGAGAGGAGACTAATTCAGGAGATTAATTGCTGTTGCAGTATTTTTCCAATGGGACTGGCTGTATTGTAACTTGTTTACTTTAAAATTTTCTTCTTTGTTATAGCCCCTGATGGCAGTTTGAGCTCTTGAGTCTTCGAGTGTTCATGTAACCTACTGCTTCCATGAAGTGACAGGAACTCATTTTATTGAAAAGAAAAGTTAACTTGCAAATGAGTCATATTTATCCTTCTATTGGTCTTTTGATGCAAAATATGTACCACAATATCCTAATGTTTCTCTGCAATTGTCTTGAAAATACTCATGAAAATTGTCAGTCTCAATTCAGCTGAATTCTCATCTTATTTTTCAGCTGTATTAGCTAAAGAATCTAAACTACATCTCTCTGTAGTAACAAAATCAACCAACCAACCAACCAACCAAAAAAGGCTAAAAATTAAAAAAGTCTTTTCCTCTGAGCTGCTTATTTTGGGATTTCATGGGTTTTTTCTGCGGGTTGAAAAGTGAGTGGTCTGGTTTTCTCTGGGCCTCACAGGTCCATGATTTCAATTACTTTTTTCAACATACATAATCAGGAACCTCAGGAAGTCATTTACAGGCCAAATTTGTGAATCAGTGTACTCCAGAGAGCTCCAGTGTTTCTTTTGCCAAGGAGGAAAATAGGTTAATGCTGCAGTGTTGCAGAAGGCAACAGTGTGAGGTGTTGCCTGAGAAGGAGGTGTTGAGAATTCAAGAGCAGGCTGGCTAGGAAATGAAAACAATGCTAATGGTGCTTCAGGGAGAAAATAAGAAGGAAGAACAAATTTGTAAAAGCTGAAAGCAAGAAAACATTCGGGTCCATTCAGCAGCAAAGGACAATATATGCCTGCAGCAGACATTCTGATTACATTAGAATTTAGGGGAAGGAGGTTTTTTTATGTCAAAAAGGGAGGCTTAAAGAAAACATGGCTAAATACTTCAGCTATGATGGTGTGTTTCAGGATCTCTCCCAGGTTGTGATGGTGAGCAGGAAGAGTAAAGCCTTGAAGCATGGTAGAGATCTATAGGTATTACAGTTTATTATTGCAAAGCTGGTAAAGTTTAAAAAAACAAGTAATTTGGTGACACTATGAATCCATTTTAATTAAAAAGGAATTTTATCTTCCTTTTTTTGCTGTTTTTCAGATTTATTATCCCTTTGCCTGTTGTTACCTTTATTGCCATTTAATTATAGTTGCCAAGATGCTTTTAAAAAAATATTCTATCTGTAGCTAGTCTGTATATTTTACGTTGATGGCAGACATGAAGTACTTCTGCAACAATTTTTTTCCACCTTACTGCTAATTTTGAGATTTCTCTGTTTTTAATTTATTCATTATTTTTTAGAACTTATTTCAGCCATAGATTGAATTCAGACTTCCAGGTTTCCCGTCTGACCTCTCTTGCCTCAGTCTTGCTCAATCTTCTTGCTTTATTTTGGGTCATTCCCTGTCATTAAGTAGATGCAGCCTGCTCTCTTGTGCTTGATAGGTGAAGCCCTTTCTACATTCCTGATTACCCTGCTGTTTCTCTCCTAGGTTACATATCCAAACTCACTGAGCATCATGTTTACAGCTCTTGCTGTGAATTCCTCTCTGGTAGTCCAAATTGTTCTATTTTGGGTCTCTCTTCCGTCTTGGTGACCAGCCCTTTTGGTTTTTTTTTGGCTGAAATTGCTTCTGCTGAAGTTCCAGTTGAGTTTTCCTACTGGTGTGTTGGGTTTTTTGCTCTCACTTTGGTCCAATAACTGTTTATGATATTCAAAGTAATTCTTAAAATCTCTTTTTGCTTTTAGACTTTCTCCTGCCTGGCAACTTTTTCCTGGTAACCATAGTTGGATGATCTCTTTTCCACAAATCTGTAGGATTTTCATCAGTTGAAAATTTTTGACAGTTGAAGTTTTGCGTTGAATATGGAATGGGAACAGTCTCAGGACCTGCTGAGATGTGCAGCATGGGGTTACTCCCTAAATACTGTCCTAATATACCTTTCCTGCCCTTTCTTCCAGGTCTTACAGATCTGATCTGTCATTTGGATATCAGTGACTTACGGCTTTAATACCATGTTGGTGGTGCATGCTCTGCTATGCCCTGCCAGCCTGGGATTTCTTCTTGTTGTACTGACACTCCTACAGTCTCTTGTGTGGTGCTGGTTTTCTAGAACATTATGTGCCATAGTCAAAACAGGACGTACATTGTTGGTGTGGGAGAAGTAGAATTGGAGCCTACTTGAGAGCACATGAGGACTCCTGCAATTCAAAAGTGAAATAATGACCAGAACAAAAGGAGCTGAGTATACCCAGACGTAGCGGATTCATGACTAGCTCTGGTGCCACATTATCTCAAGCATTGTCTCACCTCTGCTCTCCTGTTCAGAGGGAAGAACCTGCACAGCTGGCAGGTACAGGTGAGGTAAATCCCATTCATATTCACATGGAAGAGCTTTTTAAAGTAGGTACGCAGCTAGGCAGAGCTGCCTGGGGCTGCTCCATGGGTGATCCTAATGTTTTTTTTCTGGTGAGGGAGTCTGAAACCCCCAGTGAAAGCCACCCTTCCTCTCATGTTTGTGCGGAGAGAAAGACTCAGTCATCCTGGTGGACACTGAGTCCTGCCTGTGCTGGGCTGTGGCAGAGGCCACACTGCTCCCCACGGAGCCCAGCCCGGGCTGTTCCTGAGCTGCCCCAGGGACCTGGGCCGGGAGCACTGCGGCTCTCCAGGCCCGGCAGCCGGGACCAGGCCCACCATCCCGGCCAGGGAGAGCCCAAAACCCAGCAGCCAAGTTCATGGTGATGAGGCAGGTCTGGAGGCAAGGCGGGAAGACATTCTGCAGGCCAGGGTCAGGACTGAGCCTCAGCTGGGCAGCCAGGGTTGGGCACAGCTCCATGATTGGGAGGCAGGTCTGTGGAGATGAGAAGGGTCTGAGGTCAAGGTGGGCAGCTGGTGCATGGGTGAGGATCCACAGGCTGCATGGACAGGAGCAGGGGACAGCTCTGCAGCTGAGTCGGGGAGGCCCAGGGCCATTAAGCGCCATGAGTGCCAAGGGCGCTGTCTGTGCTGGACAGGCCCCAGCAGCCGCTGGTTCAGGAAGATGGTCTCTCCTCAGCCCTGTGGGAAACAGGACAGTCCTGGTGGCATTGTTCAGGTGGGCTGGAGAAAGAACAGCGCCAAAGCAGAGCAAACAGATTCATTAGTTCCCCTCTGCTTATTCTTAAGTAGATGGGAAACATGCTGGCCAATAAAAATAATAAATGTGATGAAAAGCTGGCACATATGGATGCATAGAGAGGAATGGTTTGGGGAATTTTTTTCCCATCTTTGAAAAAAATTAATCATGTCTTTGTTTAGAAAATCAGGCTCTGTGCCCCTCATTCCCACCTCTAATACTGTAGCCTTAATTATTTTCTGTAACAAGTACTACTTTCTGTCCTGTTATGAATTACATGAATTTCTTTTCTAAGCCCACATATTTACTTAACGTTTGAGGAATGGGAAAATGAAATGCCTTTGATCACATATTGCTCAAATGACAAAAGGATTAAAGAAACTCCTCCAGCTTAAAACTTTTTAATGAACATTTATTTTTGAAAGTTTTGCTTATAATTTGTCAGCTTTTGCTATGAATATATTTAGCTATTTTGTAAATAAAGTAAGGTGGAGCTTGTCCTTAGTACTCGGCTATAAGGGTTTTATCTTGTTTTTCCTCTTACCTTTATGTTACTGAAGAGGATTACAAGGCATATCATTTTCCCTCCCACCTTTTCTTTCAAATTATCAGCAGTGAACACAGAACCCAGGTTATGGTGGTTGGATTTCTGAGAAGCTGAGTTATGTTATTTCTCTAAATGTCAATAATGTGTTTCCTCTATTTATCAGTTAAACTTTGTTCATCTTTTGTAGGAAGAAAATTTCCTTTCTTGTCACTCTCGGTGCCTTTTTGGAGGCACATTGACTTCTCTGAAAGAAAAGTTAATTCTTTGCTAAATTGCTGTTTTACAGGAGGACATTAAAGAAGTATATTTAAAAAGAGTGGTGGAAATTCATAGCTGTTGAAAAGTTTCTGTTGAATGCTTTTCATTATCTTGGAGTTTCCATGTTGATGATTAATGGACTTTCTGTCCATTTGGCCTTTGGAAGAAGTGCCTGTTTGCAAGCTACAAATTGAGCAGTGTAATGTCGATATATTTCTCGGTTGCCTTCATGATGTTCTTCTCAATAGACTCAGAAAAGGTCTCTAAATAGATGGACAGGAAAGTGGATGTACTGCACAGATTGTGTTCTAGACATGGGATGAGTCATGGTAAAACCACATTAAAATGAACACTACATTCCCTGTATTTTTCTTGTCCTTTGTGTCCTGAGTACAAAGTAGTATTTATCTGAAGCTCTTAAATCCAGCTAGCCATGAATTTCTCTTGCAGGATAAGGGGAAGTGTCTCAAGAACTGAACTGAGTCAAGTTAGTTTCAATGTAAGAAAAATTCTGACATTGTCCTTCTGGAGCACTACATGTCATATATCACCTTTTTCTTCAGTTATCCTCTGGTTAATTGATCAATTGTGCAATCAGCTGTACTGTAATGGCATGGTGCTAAGGATTTTTGTGATTTGAAGGAAAGGCTTACTGAGATTTCATGTCTTCTGTGCCATGATTAACAGAACACTGGAGGGGACAGTAAAGGTTTGAGCATCCTAAAAGGACCAAGAAAACTAAAAATTTATGTTCTAGGAATATAGTTTTTTTTGTTATTTTTATTAAATGTAAGAGATGAAAGACAGGGATCTGGATTACAGAGTTACAGAGGAATAATGTTAACTATGTTTAAAGACAGTGTTGATCAGTTGTCAAATGAGGTCCTCATTTCTTGGTATGGATCTTATTACAAGATGGTTATTACATTGACATGGTACTGATTCCTCAAGAAGAACAAAAGAACTACAGAAACCACCAAAAATCTGGTTTTGTTTGTCTTCCTTAGCCAGCCCCTCTGACTCTCCAAAAAGACAGCTGAACTGATTTTTCTCTAATTAAAATATAAATCCCTTTTGGAAAGGGCTTGTTTGCTACATTTTTGCCAAGAAGATATTATTATAATGGAGTTCTAATTGTATATCTCTGCAAACAGGGCTATATAATAAGGTTGCTGCCAGTATGCTCACAACAGAGCAGTGCAGTGTGATGCTGTGATAGATGCTCTACGATCCAGTCTGCTTTCCCCTCTCCCTGTTCCCCTCTAAGTCTGGCAGGCAAAAGACAGAAACAGCCCTTCATTGCATTCTGCTTTAGGGCTGACTCTGTTAAAGAAACTGCGTTATGCAAAGCCCTGAGACTTTGCAGACCTATTGGACTATAGCATGGAATATTGTTTAAAAAAATGGATTTGCAGTGTCTGGATACTGAGCTAATCAATCCAATGTGGCTGTTTCATGTGCTTAAGCCCATTACAACTTGGTTTGACCTCTTTCATCTTTGTTGAGGATATAGGGTATCATTAATGTTACCAGCTGTATTGTTTTCTCCTAATATCAACAACAGAGGGAAAAAAAGAAAGAGGTTCTCTTGTTTTCCACTTAGATAGCTCTAGTATTGCCAAACAAATGCAAAACAGGCTTTTACAATAATAACATTTTCCCAAATGCCCTGTTAATTTTCAGTAAACCAAAACAGAATGTGTTATTGTTTATTAAGACATTGTGACCCATATGGATTCCAGATGATAAAAATTTCAATAAAATCCTGTAATTAGATGCAACTTTTCTTTCAGTTCACATATTTATATGTAGCTCAGGACGGGAATGGTTATTTAAGTAGTGTCAGCAATTGGATTTTCCTTAAACTGATGATAGTTCTTTTCACTTGCATCCTACTTTTAGCTTGAAACTACCCAAGGAATCTTGAGCCGATTGGGAATAACTTTAATGCAAGAGTGTCGTAGGCACATTGATCTAATTGTATGTTGTAACCTACATATTCTGGCTTTGAATAAGGATTTACAGGCTTTATAGGTTACAGCTTCTGGGAAAATTGTACGTACAAGGTGGCTCCCAATGCCCATTTTGTACTGGTCACACCACAATCTGTTGATGATTTTGACCTTAATAATCGTGTTATTCTGGTAAAGTGTGTATGAAAAATCCACGTGACTTTCTGCTAATCAGTGTCTCAATAAATATCTCCTCTTCCTATATTTGCTATGTTACATGACACTGTTGTAGAGTTCAGCTTTTTCCCAAGAATTGTAATTCCCAGAAACAGTGAAAGGGATTGAAGTGTTTATGTCTAGGATGAGGATGTCTCACATCTGTAACTGAACTTTGGATATGGATTTTCACCCAACATTATACTGTAATAATAACATAATATGTATTCAATGATTTATATTAACTTTCTGAAATAGTCAAAGACTCTTAATATCATTTAAAAGTTGCAGCTTAGGGGCAAAACAGGAGCTGAAGAAATGCCTTCTTTTTCTCTGACAATATCAAGTTGCTAATACTTGTGATATTTTTGAATTCACATGTATTCAGGAAGGTTATTCCTGAGTTTACATATCTGCACAGTAACAGCAAATAAATAGATAGCTTTCAGTGAAGAAATATTTTAGTGTAATGAATAGGTAACTAGTGAAAGAGTATGCATTTGAACTGAACTATATGGTCTCTGAGATGCAAATCTGCTAGAATGCACATCATCTGATGTTCTTTCATTGTAACTGATAAATAATGGTACTCTTTTGGACAGTATACCCATCTGAAGATATTATGCTAGGAAAATTATTTGTTTTTGCAGTGGCAGTTCGGGCAAATTTAACACCAGATCTTATTGTGAACCATACAAACTTGCAAATATTAGCTGATGCTGTTAATGACCTCAGCTGCATGCTGGAAGTGCCACGTTTCATTAACTGTGTGTTCTGTACAAACCTTTTCTAACAATTTTGTAATATCTTGACTTTCTCTTTTTTTATTTTAGTGCAGTGATAATTTGAGTACGTAATTTTGAAATTGATGACTCAGTTGCAAGATGCCACATTGCACTCATTCTTCGCTGTTTTCTGCTTTTATGTCACCAAGGCCAGTGAGTGACATGAAAGCATTCTAATGTCTAATATTATGTTCATACTGTCTGATATTCATAAATAGCATCTTTCACATTCAATGAATTCCAGAAATTAGCTATATTTTCCTCTACACCTTTCTTTACCAGTGCTATCCTGTAGTCCTGTAAAACATCTGAGTGAGCTATTTGATGTCACATAACTGAATTTGAGAAAAATGCAACTGAAACACTACGAGGCAAAAGTCTCTTGAAAGTAAGAGAGATTTTCACCCTTTGGGTGAAAGAAAATTTCCTAAGAAATGAAAACCCCATAATGAAAAAAATACTTTTTTACTGAATTCTTGTGTCAAAAAATTATTCAGCATGTACATAAGTGACAATTAATCAGCTATGCTGTGTCACTCATTAACTATTCTGATTTCTTGTAATATCAATGCATTATTATTTATTATTCATTAACTATAAAGTTAATAATTTTGCCTGCTAAATTTAACTAGGTATTTTATCTTTCTCTACTATTGCAGCTCAGTTTGCTTTAGCTGTGACAGGACCTATGTTGTGATCCTTGTGTTTCTTACTCTATACAGGCATAGACTCATGTTCTGCAACAAGGGTATTGTGTAGGCTGCTTACAAAAGAAATAATAAAATTAGCCATGCAAATTTGAACAAGATATGGTTCATGTACGTTGACAATCTGACAAGATTAGGCTTGACATGTTTTGGTTGCATCAGAGACAGTTTCATGCTGGATTTCCAAGCTAGACATTTTACAGCAGGATCTGAAATGCACAGTCTTGCCTTTCTTTGCAACAGTTTATTCACTATTTGCTGAGGTAATTTTCATTTCCAGCACAGGCATTAAAAATGAAATAAATAATTTCTGTATTTTAATTAGGCTTTTGTAGACTTCTTCCAGACCTGCTATGATCCTGTAGTTGCCCAACACACACATACTAATTCTCTACTTTGATCCTCTACTCTGTTTGTTTATCCATTTCTGATGCTATTTGGCGACTTACTCTTTAGAGGCAAGTAGAGCCTGGGGAAGATTGATTTCCAAGTTTGATCTCATGCAGTTCTTACATATTTTATAATTTTATGTTTAAATTTCAGTACCTTTTGTGACAACCAGGTGTTTTAGATCAGTGAGGGATAGTTTTACTGCAGAAAGGGCACACGTCACCTTTGGACTGATGAATATGTTGTGACTGGCATTTTCTTCAGGGGAGATGTGTTCTTTGAATACTTGCTTATGCATTGTGCTGGGGTTTTTTTCTCACATTTTTGTTTGAAGAAATGACTTAATTAGACTGTGATATGTATTGAGTTTTCATTATGGCCTTTGTTTATTTTGTTTCTTAGACAATGTTGATGCAAAAGTAGCCTTGGGCTATTTTGATGGAGGAGACTGAACACTAGTTATTAATTTGTGATACAGATCAGTGAGGAAATCTACATTTTTGTTCCAACAGTAAAGATTCCATCCATATGTCCTGAGATTGTTTGGGGCAAGCATAGAGCTTTTTTTGCTTTTCTTGTGGGACTCAGGGATAGAACGGCGTTTTGATGCTTGTGCTTGCTCATAGGGTTTAGAGGAAATACAGGCAACTGAAGGAGATGTTTTGGATGAAGGTAAAGCATATGGTTTTGATAATGCATTGGGGCTAGAAGTCAATATTGGTTTTATCTTGTAGACACTGAAGCTGACTATCATATGGGATGACCCTGCAGAGTGGTGACCATGGGGACAATGACAGTGTTATGTGAAGGTGGATTGTGTTTTTAGTTTGTAAAATGAGTACGTTTTTCTTCATATCTCACTTATACAGTGCATTTCTTGGAGGAAACTCTTTATGGGGAAACATATTTTTTTTTATAGCCACATTCATTTGGAGTCCACAAGGGGGTTTAAATGAAATTAATCTTTCTTCTTGAAGCTCATTTGCATTTTTGTTATTCAGGCGATACTTTTGTTGTTCTCTTTAAAAAAAAGATTATTTTTTTCTTCTCCACAAATGCAGTGTGTCAGTGAGCTTTAGCTTATCTATTGACCAGAGACCACACTGCCAAGGGGTAATCATTCATTTTCTAAGCTAGGTGCTCCTGCTGGTTCCCTGCATTTGCTGTATTGGTCATATTACTGCTGAGTGGGCTACATCACTACCCACTGATGTCTCAGAGAAATTACTGTGCCAAAAAGAAGGGAAAATAATTTTCAGATGATTGTACTGATGTCATGGTCATATGCAGTGGAGCTTATACAAGGCAAGGGGCAGGAAAAGGTAGGGTGGTGGACTGACCCATTGGGAACCCACACATTGACTTATACTTTTGGTAAAATGAGAGTGTTACTGTGCAGTAATTCTAGTCATTGATAAACATCTTTTGTACTAATTTTTTTGTTAGCAAACTTATTTTGCATAACTAGAAATGATGTAAATTTCTGTATCTTTTTATTTGCTCTTTATTTAAATGAACTAGAATTTAAAAATTACTCTGGCTTTGATATCCCCCCTTTTTTCCTTTAATTTTACCCTAACTACTTCAGAAAGGAATTACAAATTTAAGTTATTGTTTCAAGTGATTTTTGCATATCACATTTCAGATATTTAGTTTAAAAAACAAAATAATCTGCATACAACAGAAACTCAGGACATTGACAGAAGTGTTGCTATTTTCTTATATGTGCCTAAAGAGATTTACTGAGAAGGACTTCTCTTTAAGTCAAGCAAAAATGCTTTTTCTGCTTTATTTACAGAAGTAGAACACAGAGGAGGAAGTGATTATTATGTGCTCAAAAGCAAATGTGAAACAAATACTCTGTCAAAATGAGCAATGTATACCAGATACTGAAGGAAAGCCTAGTGGACTCCCAAATGAAAGAATTTTATTAATGTGACTATGCCCAAGAACCACAAAACCAATAGGTGTTTGTGTTCCTCACCTGGTAATTAAAAATAAAAGTGAAAGTTCACTGCTGCCTCTATTTTATTTGCAGGCTTGATGACTAATTTCACAGGGCTTTGCTATGATTTAACTAGTAAGACCATCTGACTATGCTTATAGATAGGTTTTCCTATATTTAAATTGGGCAGTTAGAATGGTGGAATAAGTTTGCAGTGGAACAAATCACAACATATTTGCATCTTAGTGCTACAGGTGCTGATGTAATACATAATGACTAAAAGAGTGGCAAATTGGGAAAGAAGTAGGATGAGGACAATCACCTGGAATCTCTTTTGTAATTTGCTATTGCAATACTCTAAACCAAAATGTTCATTACTCCCAACTGATGCTGTTTCTATTAGGAGCAAGGTGAGAGAATGAAGAATGGTAATCTGAACACTGGGGCTTCTGGTGAAGGAGGTTGTCACTGTAGGGGAACACCTGATAGTCAGCCCTAGGTGAGAGCTGTGATAAGGAGGCTTGTGTCATCCATAAAAATACAAGCTGGAAATACAGATGTTTTTTAATCTCTGTAAAATGGCATTAGAAGACCACTCTATACTATTTTGAAAGCACTTAAAAGACATACAAGGGTAAATGATGATACAGAACTACCAAGATTATACCAATAGTGAAGAAAATGTCTATGATGAGAGCTGTAAAAGGCCTAATGTGTATAATCTTTAAAAAAAAGAAATTGAAAAGGCAGTCACTGTGCAGAAAAAAGTAGAACATTGTAAAGGTGCCATTAGAATGATGAACTGGCAGCTGAAATGAGACAAATGTTAAATGGCACTTCCTGTACTATGACAACTTACTAAGTGGAATGGTATCTCTGTGTGCTTCATGTGTTCAAATCACAATCAGATGCTTTCTTGGGAAAATGTTGCACAAAACATAAATTATTCTGCTCAATATAAAAGTTACTAGACAAAACTGAAATGCCTTTTACAATAATACAATTCAAAATGATGTAATAGAAAACAGATACTCCTCCTGGATGTTTACTCTGTGACTTTCTCATCCTGGATCATATACTCCTTTGTTGTGCTCACACATAGTGATTTTCACTACTGCAAAGTGGAATTAATTTTCAATTCTTATTTCTTCTCTGAGTAATCTGTACTACCTTCCTCATAGTGGGCGGCTGATGCATTAACTGAGGGGCAGAGTTGACATCTTGCTGACGGATCCCAGTCCCAAAGACATATGTAAATTAAATTTAGTTAAATTTCATCTGCTGTCCTATAATGTAGTGTGAGATGTTTAGAAATAGTAGCCTGTCTTGGACACGAAGAGGCTTATCTCCATAGAGAGCATGAAGTGGGATTTCACAGGACATTCTGATCTTTTTCTGTCTGAGAGAGGTAGATGGATAGTGTTTCCAGAAGAGGGCACAAAACTAAAGTTTTCCTTTGCATCTGTGTTATTTCGTCAGTTGTGTATGGATCTGTTTCTCAAGATGGGATGAATTTTTATTTGCATGTCAGTTCTACTTGTTGTGGTTAATTTTGTATTTCTGAAAGTCATAGATTCCCAAAAGGTGTGTTAATACACCTTATAAATAGATGTTTTTAACAATATTAATAATAAATATAATTTAAGAGTATGACAGAGAAAATACTTAATTTTGTAAAATCAACATTGAGAAGTCTAGTAGTATTTCCAGTGGAAATTCCTTGAATATTTTCAGGAATTCTACCAGTGGTTGGAAAAGTCACTTAGAGATGTAATCAAAGGAATATTTGCAAACAAAATATAAAATTCATAAATTGCATTCTTTTGAATATACACTTTGACTTCTTTAGTAATTGTGAGTTTTCAGCATAAAATAAAAATAAATACATTTTCCTTTCATCCTGCATACTTCCAATAGTTTGGGAGTTTTACTTTTAAAAATTAGTCATAAAAATTTATGACTAATATTGTTATATGATTAAATTTTTTGTGAGAAGGAGAATCCACAATGTGGGATGGATATTAATTTGCTTAAAAGACAATCTCTCTACTACTACAGGAGTGTAGCTTGATTTTACATTTTATACATAAGACTATGGTCATTTAAATAGAAATAGAACATTAATAACTAATGTTTCTGAATTTTTGCTATACAGATATTTTGAAATTCAGTGGATGTGTTTATAGTTAACAACTTAATGCTCTATTTATAAAAATTTTTAGCTAGATTTTGACAAAACAGATGGAGTCTGAAAAGCCGATTATGTGCTTTAAGATGAACAGGACACAGAGCTGTCTGGTTAAGTAGCATGGCTAAAAGTGAAGGAGCTATTATTTTTTATCCTGTTACTGATTGTAGAGCCTAAGACCTTGTGTAGTAGAGCAGGTCTTACTGGGCTAACTCTTTGTGTAAATCTTTAACAACTACTTTAGCTTTATTTCCTAACTGTGGGCCTGACTATGCATCACTCTAGTGTTTGGAACTACTTGGGGAAGAATATGTACAAAGCAAAACCTCTTGGAACACTTTCTAGTCTTTTGTTCAGTTTCAGATTTCAAGTGCCCACAAAATCCCCTGAAAACTCAAGTTGTTTCAACTTGTGGTTTTATTTTGTTTCTTATTTCTTTCCAGAGAATAAAAAAAAGGACAGTTCTCAACTACTCTCAGCACAGAGGAATTTTGCACAAAAGGGATGAACACGTCCAGGAACAATGAATGATTGTCAACCAGGCAAAATTACTCTTTGGATCAGGGTATCTCCCTGTTTCATGCAGCTTTGGAGGTAACTTGTTTTTAAAAATTTCAACTGAAATTGAGAGTTCTATCTATCCCTCTGATCATTGCAGGATGCCATATGACCTCCCCCTGTTAGTATTTTTTTTGTTGTTATATCATGCTTGATAGTAATTCACATTGTACAGCCCACATTCTACTGCCCTAAATTTCCTGTGTTGTTAAAACTAATAAGTTAAACTTTTATCGAGTTTACCATGAAAGAAAATGTTTTGCAAGATTAAAACTATTCCCCAGTTATGGAAATGGCATGCATGTAACTGCCTACACTATACATAGCAGTTGATTTGTTTGTTTTAGTTGTACTAATTCAATGTTAAAGGTTTAGTGATTTGCTATTTAAACAATTTCAAGAAGTTTTGTTGCTATTCGGTATCATTGAATTAGTATAAAATAGTAGACAAGATGGCATCATCAAGATACTTTGGATACTTGATGCCTACATTGTTGCACTTGCTATCAGTTTCCTTTCCCAAACTGTGCCACTAATTATTGAGAATGTGATGGTAGATTTCAGCTTTATATTAGATTTAAAGTAGGAATTAAGAGCTTCATGGAAGCATATGTTATGTTCTGTACAATGTTTTCCATTATATATTGAGTGAAAATTTGTGATCTTTATTCTTGTCATTATTATACTTTTTTGGCTTTTTATTGAGTAAGCCACCTTAAAACAATACCCTTTTAAAAAATTTGATGCAGCAATTGAGTCATCACTGAAGATTGTTTCTTACACAAGCCTTTTTATTAATTCTTTTCCTCTTTGTTGGTAGATTTACCATACACAGTCACTGTGTCCATCTTAAAATGCATGAGGATGAGAAAGTGTTTACATGATACTGTATTTTCAATTCAACTAGAACTTTTTGAGACTGCATAACCCTAGATGACTTTACTTTTTCAATATCCATGCAGTGACAAATAGCATACACTATGAGCAGTTAAACTACGCTCCCAATTCTTGTATCTGGCTTACTGGCTTGCCATGTTGGGCAGTGGAATTTCCACTGGAGTTTGGTTGGAGAGTGCTCCAAGTCAGTCTTGACTGGATTAGAGACTGGTGTGGCTTCAGGAGAATATGTTGTCTGACTGTAGTTCACTTTTCTATATTGTTTTGTAGAGATTTGTTTGCCATGAATTTTCAGGTTAAAAACATACATGTGTGCCTAAGAAAATGGGTGGCTAGGAGAACAGTATAGTGTTATGAAAGGATACAATCAGAGTTGCTGTATTTTTAAAGGAAGGCTTGTCAGGTTGTTTTCCTCCTTTGTTATCTCTTTATACTGCAGTGCTTAGTCTCAAGTATGTGCTTGGCAACCACAGACCTACCTATGAAATGCTTGTAGCTGCCATACTTCCTTATTTTTTCTACAGTTATCTATCTCCTTCTTATTTTGAATTTCTTGGTTTCTTTCCTGTGGCATAACTGTACAACATGAATGACACCAGGACAGATTTGAAATCCAGTCCTCTGTTTTTCATTCACAGTGATTTTGGCTGTCTGTGGAGATGCCTTTAGTTGTTATGAGCAGTGACAGTCAGAAGTGACTTGTGTGGTTAGAACTTCACAGTTAGCCATTTACCAAAGTTATTTGAAAGCTCTGATGGAAGATAGAGGCCACACTAATGGTCTGTATTCTTAGAAATCTTTTGCATCTGTTTGGAGAATAAAGTTTCAGGTTCCTTTGGAAATTATCTGATCACTTCTGTACTGAAACAGAATTCCATGAGTTACTAAAGGCGTCAGTAATTGTTACACTGTGATTCGTGAATGTTGGTGGTCTCTGAGAAGCTTAATGTTGATGGGATGTTGCTGTGTTCTAAGTGCTAATTCAAAGCAAAAGAAAATAATTTGACCTTGTGATATTGCATTTGTTCATATGAATTTCCTTTAAAAATATCATGGAAGAAGAGGAAAATTGAAGGGGAAGCAGGAGAGCACAAAAAAACCTTTTGTAAATGGTAACTAGTGTGCCAAGATTTGAGAATATTTTTTGGATTTAAGGATTGGATCAGTCAATAATTTAATGCGCTGCTAATACTGGATGAGTTTTCTGTATTCGTCTTCCAAATTGACAATGTCTGGAAAGTTTTTCTTCTCCATATTGTCTGACTCTTCTGGGGGTCTTTGTGAAGTATTCCTTCAAGACAAGAGGCCTCCCTTAGTGGATTCATTAAGAGATCCCCTAAAATGGACCATTCTGGACTTTTGAAAACTGATTACGGGTAAAAGAGGAAGTATCAGAATTTTTTAGAGAAAAACCTGTTTTCATAAATTCTGGATAGGGAAATTTTGGCCCAGCTCAGTTGTTTATTAATTGTTGTCTTTGTTAATGATACAGATAATTTATTTTCATTCAATTTTTTGTTCCAGTAGAATTCATTATAAAAAACCAGCACAATGGCTAATCAAAGACATCTGTTCTAGCACAACAGATTGTGAGTCCTCATGCACATGCATGTGCATGCATACTCACGCCCTGTGTAGGTAGAGGGCATGTGGTGGAGAGATATTCTGCCCTCAAGCAGTGAATTCTACCTGTGGAAGCAGACAAATATCTGGAAAACAAACTTTGTGTAGAAGTACAACATGTAGCGGGTCTCCTGTCCTTTTGTTGTTTCTTTTCATCCTGTTCTAAAGCTGCAGATATATTGTTTCCTGACTTTCTGCCAGAACCCAGCATAAAGTCTCTGGCTACAAAGTGTGAGGGATTAAAAAGAGAATGACTTTTGAATGAGGAGGCTGCTTTAAATTATTCAGAGATCCTCCTTCTTCCTCTGTTCCTTTTCTTGATGTTTTGGATCAGCTGCACATTTCTAGCTGTAAATGTCTTTAGAAAATATGTTTTAAAGGAACAACTTCAGTGTGTAAGACTCTTTGAAACTAAAGCATAGAGAAGTAATTTTTGCTTCCCTGCATGCAATATAATAGAAAAGTGTAATTTCATTTGGAAATATCACTAAATATATGAGTTCCACATAATCTCTTAAAACCCTTGTAAAGAAAAAAAGCCTTTTTGAGGAAAAAACATGGGAATGGGATTTGCCCCAATAACTGGTTTAACTTCCAATTTTTGGCATCAGGGTTCATTTGCTGATCCTTTTGTCAGTGAAAAAATATGATTTTCCAAGAGCTCTCTAGGAAGAGAATACTCCCTGAGGGTGCTCAGGCATTTTGAAGAAAATAAAAACCGAGTTAAATCTTGACCAAAAACTTGAACTGGACCCAAACTTAACATTTCTTGAAGCTTGAAAAGTTTGGAATGCTTCCTTCCCCTCCACCCTCATTACTTTTCATTTTCATGCTCCTCTGTGTTCCCAGGATCTCTCCAAGATGTGTTGTTGGAGGTCTGTACCAAAGAGGGGCAATATTTGTGTGGTGTATTTTGGCCTACTTACAAGAAATAAGTTCTCACAAAACTTAAGAGGGAACTTGTCTTTGTCAAAATACTGCACAATATTTTGCAAAAATCAAAATTTTCAGGTATTATTTTAGCCATAATAGCAATTGTTTATAATTTAAGAAAATGATTTACAACTATTTCCCTTCCTTTCCTGTGCCAACTCTAATGTGGTTAACATAATAATAATAATAATAATCTAATAGTTAGAGTATTTGTTTATTTAGCATTTATGTATAGAACTGAAGTGGACTATAGCAAGAAATGGAGAACAAAACAGAGAAAAAAACCCATACTTAAAAAGAAAAAAGAGTAAATTTCTTAAGCCTATTACGTACATTTGGTCATTCCTAATACTTGCCCGAATTGAAAGAGTTCTGCATAGTTGACTGAGTTGTCTAAGTGCTATTCTTGTAACCTTAAATGAACTAAGAATCTGCCAGCACACTCTCCACTTGCCTCTTACACATTTTTCTCAGTATGTACTCTGCCAGTTTCTGAATGCAATAAAATCTTCAACATGTCAGACACTGAGTGTAAACCTAAATAGCTCTGGCTTGCAGATATCAAACCAGTGAACTAAGCTCTTGAGAAATTCACCCCATAAAATTTGTCTTACTACTGGAGGTTTTTTCCTTCTGAGATTCAGTAAAATAAATTATTACACTAAGGACTAGTACAGTTATGCTGTGATGATACATTGCTGTTTTAATGAAAGATAATAATAAAAAGGGGTTTCTTTCTCAAACGGAGTCATGGCTTCCTTAGGGACTGGCAATCTTCACAGCCAGAAAGTACATTTACTTTCTTACAGCCTTGTCTGACTCTTCTTGATGGCAGCTATCCTGATATTGTTGTGGGCCTTTGGAAAAATTAACTGATTTTGTTTTGCTTGTTTTAAAATATTTCAAAGATCTAGTTAGTTTTCTTTCCATTCTGATTGGACACGTTTAACAAAATCTTTTTTATTTATCTGTAATATGCCTCCTGAAATTGTTGTTCCTTAATGTTGGAACCCTGAAGTACTTCATACAACTTCATACAACTACATACTTCCCAAAGGCATGAATTTAACTTAAGAAAAAAAGATCAGAATTAGGGGTGGGAAATAACCTTGTAGGTGACTTAGTTTGATTTGATGCCATTGCATTGTTGTGGGAAGCAGATGAGGATTTGGGAGAGGGGACTAAGTTCATTGTGTTCCCATGTTATACCTGAGTAATAAATTTCACTTGTAAAGTTTTTTCCTTCTCTGATGAAGTTTGCTTGGGTCATCCTGTACAATTTGTATCTTTGCATTTTGATGCACAGTACTTACACCAGCTCTGCAAAAATAAAGCATGGAGCATTGTTTGCTTAAACATAGATATAGAATGGCAGGCCATGAAATCCATCAGGCAAAAGCCATTCTTGTGAATGAATTTGCAATTTGAACATATCTAGAAAAGTGACATGGAAGGACAGCCCCTAAAACACTCCCTGGTCTTCAGTGCTAGAAATGTTGAACTTAATTATCTTAAAGATGAACAATTTAGAATTTGCCTAGAGTGGATCTACCCTCTTTACAGGCACTTCTTCCAGATAACTATCTTCCCAGATTAGCTGATAATCATAGCTTTCCCTAGCTGTATACATATATATATATATCTCCAGATTCTGGGCTTTCACAAGTCTGCAGAGCTCTCTGAAAGAGTAAGTGCTATGTTGGGTTAGATGAGCTGACAATTTTGCCTGCAGCATCAAAATCGCTTTTCCCAAACCATTGCCATTAACCATTTTTCTCACCTTCTGCCTGATTTCTAAAAAAAAAATAAGCAGCTGCTCTTTTTATTAAAATCTATAAATTTTTGTATGTTAAAAGAAAATTCACACAATCAACGTGATCCATGTAATTCAACTGCTCCAGGTTCCTTTTACTGGCAGCTGAGAGAAAAAGACAGTCTCCAAGGGGCTCACCAGCATCTTTATTTGACTGTACCAAAACCAAGGAGTCTTTTCCTGCTAAAGCAGGTGCCTAATTGTTACTGATTGCAGTAATCCTGATTGTCATCCTTCCAGATTATCATATGATGCTTCTGTCGTATGCATTTAACAAATGTCACTTGATTTGAGAGTTTACACTGAATCATTTCAGAACCTTTACATAAAACCCTAAAGTTATTTGTCTATCAGTTTGGCAAGAGAACTCTTGGAGTCCTGATACATTTTTTTAAATGAAAAACAACTTGGACTTGCTGGTTTATGGGTAGGGTTTTCTTTGTTATTTTTTCATTGTACTGTAGGATGTAGCTTGTTGTTTTGGTAGCCCTTGGTCACTTGGATCTTTACCACATCAAGGTTCAGTATTCTTGGGCCAGGTTCTTTCCTGTGTAAGGTGATGAGCTCAGGAGAAGATAAGCAGCAGAGAACTGGTGGAGAATTATTGTGCATATCATGTGTTGAAGACAGATACAGTGTTTACTTGAAATATTGAAGTATTGGAATATTTTAGAACTGGAGATCAAAATTATTGTATTTCCGGTTTTAAAATTTAATAAGGAATTAAGATTGTCCAGTACACTTCATTTGGAACAATTAACAAATGCAATTGCTGTGGGTTACTCTAATGATTGTTATACCTGAGCCATTTGGCAAAGCAGAGCACACAGAATGCCTGATCACTCCATATATGAACAAGGCTGGATATTTGTTCTATATAATTTAATAAATGCTAAAAAATACTTATAAATAGAAGAACAATAAAAAATGCTACCATATGCTCAAAGTAATGATCAGGCATTTACCCTCACTCATGAGAAAATATTTTGGATCCAAGCTTGTCATACCATATGGACAGGGATGAGGAAAGAAAACAATTGAGTGTGTTTCATGGGGATGTAGAATTTTCACTTCATTATGAACAAGTGGAAAGGAAAAATTGATCAAATAATCAAGTTAAAAAATTATTTCTCAAAGCAAAAAGCCTTGTTGCATTTAGGGCAATACACATTTTTCACCTCTGACATTGATACCTTGCAAGTAATGTATCTCAGATGAAGTAACTGGCAAATAGATATAATTTATCACATTCCTTTAAAATTGTTTGGATAGAAGGTTATTTCTTTCTTTGGGATTTCATTATTTAGGGAGAGAGAATTCAAAATTTATTTCTTTCTGGTTTTATGGTATAGATTTCAAGTCCAAACTGTCAGCCAATGTGGAAATTGGCAGAGCTCCATAGGAGTCAGAAGAGCTCTGTTGGTTCACACCATCTGAAATGTCACCATTTATTTTATTTTTTGCTAATGATGTTGTATAAAAACATCACGATTGAATACAGATAAATTATTTGTAATATAATCCCAAAGTTTTGTGCAGAAAATGTTTCTTTTATGTAACAAAAGTCTGTCTTAAATTGCTCAAGTTAAGCTCAAAATGAAAAAAACATGAAACAGAAAACCCTAGAAATAGAATTATTCAGTTTTATTGTCTGAGTACTTAGCACTTTGCCTGAATGATAATGTTTTTCTTAATATGTAAGGCATAGTTTCTGCATGATTTCAGTTGTCTTTTCCTTCTTAAAAGAGAAATTAATATTTGGATAAGGTAGTGAAGCGATAAGGGGAACAAAAGAGGTATTTTTTTTTCTCTTCAGAGATAATGAGCAAAAGCAAGTGCCCAGAACCAAGTGTCTCTGTCAAGCAGTAACACTTTTAGGGTCCTAGGAAATAATAAAGTGGAAGAGCAAACAAAACAACTCAGTGAAACAGAACCAACCCCCAAACCTTACCTGCCTAAAATAATAAAACAATCTTAAATTCCAGACACTACTATAGTACTCCCAACTTTCCTATCAGAACAAGATACCAAGTTTCATATTGCTGTAATGATTTGAATGTATGATTTTTAGAAAATGTACAGAAGTAGCATGGGCTGAGTAGGAAATTCTATTTGCTATTATGCAATGACATTCTTTTTCCATAGACTAATTAATAGAATTTTTAGGGAATTTCTCCATGCCTGTTATTTTTCTCATTGATAAAGACTAATTTCACTAATGACTAATAGACTAATGTCCTAAGCAAGAGGTGTAAATTGTTTGCTAGAAGACCAGAAGTACTTTGGGCATTAGCAGTGGTCCCACAGAACACAAGCATAAGGTTATGATTCCTTCTTTACAATAAATAAGGAAGGATTGGAAGAAGTATCTTTACAGATTAATTTGAAGTTAAAATTTAACCAAACCTTAAAACAACTGTGGATTTTCTTATGGATTTAACAGATACTACAATAGTCACTCTTTAACTGCAAATTGCTTAGTACTGTGAATACATATATTTTTTTATACATGCAGGCGTACATTCTTCACACTTTGCCATGTGTTGACACATCATATGTATTTCTCTGCACTAAACAGTGCAGCTACCACTCATTTCCCCTCACACCTGTCTGAAATTCCCATGCTTTTTCCATCTGTATTTTTATTCTGTCAAGAAAAAAAAACAAACCACCTCACCTTTATACATCAAGGTTTTGCATTTATTGGTAAGTGTGATGTATTCTTGGTTTAGCTACACTTGCTAATTAGCAATAGAGAGAAATCCAGCCCAGAAGAAGCAGTTATATGGTCAAATCAATGTTAGAGCAGTCAAACACCTCGTGGATATGCAGCAGAATAAATTGCATCCAGGAAGATGGTAGTTAACTGCATGGGCATCTAGTGGCACCATAGCTATATTGCTTAACAATTCCTGAGCTGGGTAGTTTAAATTGAATACAAATACACTTAGATCATGCTATGGAGTCATGATGTGTTCAAAGACATGTTTTTTTATGCTTATGTTTTTAAGCATAACTCAAAAAAAGGCATTTCTGTTGTAAAGAAATTTCCCAGTGAATTTCCATGTCTGTGCAGCCTGGGTTACCAGCACAGCTGGAAAGCCGAGGCTTCCAGGATTGGCACATGAAATGTGAAAGCTCTGACAACAATGAATTCAGCTGGGGCTCTTGGAGCCTCACTTCGGGTGCAGGAAGAGCTGTGTTGGTGTTGGGCTGGCATATCCTGCTACCCAGCTCCTGACTCCATGATGCTCTGTCTGGAATCTCTGATGCTTCAGCTTAGCTCCTGTTCAGGGTTTTGGCACTTCCCTGTAGGGCTCTTGGGATTTTCAGTCCCCTGATTCTCAGAAAACCTCACTTAGTATGGGTGGCAAGAGCTGCAGGAGCCTGGGTCCCAGCCAGGAGCCAACCTGGCCCTGGTGGGTGCTCTGCCAGTGCACTCATGAAAGTTTGTTGAATTGGTGATATTTCTGAAAACCCTTTACATTTTGCCACACTTTCCTTTTCAGTTTAGTCAGAAAATTCCTAAGCAGTTCTATTTATGAATGTCTTGTGGGTATATTTAGATTTCTTTTGGTATATAATTTAAATGAAGTGGTTTGAATAATTTTCCTTATTGAAAAATGATGTAAGTACATTTGAGTTTTGCTTCATTGCCACAGTCCTGAATTTGCACATCTACTGAAGGAATGCTTAATGTTGAATTTTGGCATATCCTTATTAACACCAACTTGGATCAATTGGTATCTTAAGAGGTATGTTTGCTTAATACATTGGAAAAAATAAAATTGCTGATTCATTCTAATTGAAATAATCTTACTTGTTTTTTTTTTTCTTTTATCCTTGGTTTAGAGACTCACTAAAAGAAAGAATATATACAAAAGAAACAGCAGGAACACTAGGGATGTTTTTAACTCAAGAGATATCAAGCTTATAACTTTTGATTACTCAGAAATACAAAAAAAGAAATACAGATAAGATTAGAGAAAACCCAGAGGAAGTGAGAGAATATTGTCTGCACTAATATGTTGGCTAAGTAATGAATAACTTAGCTTTGAATAAAAATAAACATATTTTAAAATTTAGATCTAAAATCTTAGTTTCTATAAACTCTCTTCTAGTGTGTGCTCTGTAAACACATTTATGAGAGCAGCTCACTGTGAGTGTGTGTGATCTGTAAACCACTCTCAAGTACCCTCTGTGCAAGTGGGTTCTTTATCTTAGTTTCTAAATTAAAGTACTTTACATTATTTGAACATTCATATCTGAGTACAGATTTTAAAGTCTGAATTACTTTTAAATTCTTTAGTCTGATGTCTGTAACAAATATCAAGGTGACTAGATTTAATGGTATCTACATTTTACTCTTAACAGTAATTTCTCAGTTTTTGGTGCACCTGATTAGTACTTCCTTCGGTTTTTGAAGTTGCCCAGATTCTGCTCGGTGGTCACTGTTTTAGCTTTCTAATGTGGTTTATTCTAAACAGATCTCTTTAGGATACAG
This sequence comes from Catharus ustulatus, assembly GCF_009819885.2. Classification (NCBI taxonomy): domain Eukaryota; kingdom Metazoa; phylum Chordata; class Aves; order Passeriformes; family Turdidae; genus Catharus; species Catharus ustulatus. Next base: position 14,947,466 of record NC_046229.1, on the reverse strand, counting down.
TATCATTTTGCGGACAAAGTTCCCAAAATTCAGATATTTCTTGTATGTTCAGCTGAAAGCTGACGTGAATATTTTTTGTCTGATGGCCAGTGACCCATGTCTTATCACTGTCTTATCACTTTAGCCTTATGAACTTCTATTCCCTTCATATCCTGCTATCATATGTGTTCAGGGAATGCAGTCATTTGGGATCCAAAAGCACAATGAACTCAGAGTTACCTTGCTATATGTGTATGCTGTCTTCATCTTGTCCGTACCCCTTGTGTTTATATCTGTTTCTGGAAAGCAGACATGACATAGATCAGCTTCTTTACAGAAAGATACATTGGGGAAGAAAAAGATACCTGCATCTGTCCTTCCTGTGGCTTCAGGGAGCTCTGTTATTTCAGAGAAATACTTTGATATTATCCCTGCTGTCTTTTCCCATTGTAAATTACTGTGACAAAATTAATTTTCGTATGGTTTTATCGCACTGATGTTTCTTCTGTTAGGTTTGAATCTGGTTCAATATCTTCTTTTTTTTCTGGAGTGTATCTATGCATTTCTTATTCTTGTATATAAAGAGGTTTCTTTTTCTGCAGAAAGAATCTGTGGTATTTTGTGACTTATTCCTTCAGAATAATTTAATTTATAGAAGAGCCTAGTGCTAGTTACTCTTGCACTACCTCAATTATAATTATTGTAAAAGGAAATGTAGTGCAATTTTGCTTCTGTTTTATAATTTCCATGCTGTTTTTTTGGCTCAAAATCTTCAGTGAACACTCCAAAAACAGAGGAAGAATTCAGAATTCCATTTCATTTAAAGAATCTCTGAATAGATGAGATTTTAATTTTTTTAAAAAAAATTTAGTATCTGTATACTTCTATCATAAGCATTGCTTTTTAAGACTAACACAAGAGCATGCTGTGCAAATACAGGCAGAGATATGCATATGACATGGTAAAGGATTTATGCTGGATACTATGCCAGAAAGATTTGTTACAGGTTCTTCGAGGTGAATACTGCATACTTGTTTCCATGGAAGTTACAAAACTTATATTTCATTAAATTTTACTTTCTATATTTAGTTGAGAAAAAAATACAGCTTTTGTTTTTTGCCCACAGTTATGCTTCTTTCAATTGCAGCAATCTTTCCAGGTACACGTTACAGTTTCAAAGGTGTATAGCCTTGTACCCTGTTACAGAAGTCATCAAAGAACTTGGAGTTCCCAGGGGAGAACTTAGGACATCCCTGAAAGAAAAAAAATGCCCTAACTTCATCAGTTTATCCACTTGTAACTGTGTGGTCAGTGCACACTGACTTGAAGAACTGCACTGTTGTCAAGTCTTTCCTGGTCTTTATCTATAAATGTTTTTTGTGTCTCTAAGCTTCTGTTTCTTCTCTTGTCTTTTCTGTGTCGTCCTTTCCACTCACATGTGGTTTAATGGGATGGTGGTAGATCTTCATTCGTCCAGATTTACTTGTATAAAACCAGCTTGGTGATCATCCCCACTATGTAGGTCCTTGAAAACAGCATTCAAGATTTGAAATTATTCTTTGTTGGTTATGAAATTGTGATAGATCAGCAAATCATCTGAATTGGAAAGAGTTCATGGTATGGTAGATGTTGCATAGCTGAGGGTTTTTGGAAGTCTAAATTTTGAAGGGGCCTGTATATTAATTGAATCCGAAATAGAATACATAATCTCATGTTAAGCAGTTTTAAGGTCTACATGGTAATCACTTAAATGCCTCTTTTAGAGACTTGTGTTTATTTGTTTCTTGTTTTATGATAATAAACATTCTTGGAAGGCTATTTCACATTTAATCATTAGCAAAATGTTGAGCTTTTCTGGAACCTTCTTAGTTCTCCAAAGGTAACACAAGATCCCTTCAGACTCTTAATGCGCCTGATAATGTCTGCCTAATAGTTTCAGACTGTCTGTTGTCAAGAATCTTCATACTGCAAATATCCCATTATCATGAGATAATTTGTCTTTATTCAGAACCTTCCTCTGGCACAGAGAGAGGAATCACACACTCTAGAAGTATTCAAGGCTTTCTTGGTAATCACTCAACTTCCCACTCTCTGCTTTTGTCAAGTCTAATCCAAGCAGAATAATGAAAATAAGCCTGCCTTGGCCAAAATGAGTGGCATCATGTCTCCACTATATTAGCATGTTTCTGGAAGGCTTCTCCAGCTTAGTCTGCCAGAACACAACTAATGTTATCTACTGAGTTGATTAGTTTCTGAGGAGAGTTTATTTAGTTAAGATTAGTTCTGATTCTTTCAAACCAGCCTTCCCTAAAAGAGCCATCCGTGATTTACTGGTGTTCTTCATGCTATGGACTCCTCAGACTCCTGAGCCCTTTGCATTGCAAAAGAATTGCTTCTTCCTATTGTATGTTCTAGTCTGAACTCTAGGAATCATAAGACAAAGGGATGGTCTTAAAAAGAAGTCTTACTGAAAATAAACTGGCTTTATGTGTGTCTGAAGGTACATCTGGATTTACAGTACAAGTGATAGTGAAGACTAAAAAAAACACACTTTAGATAATTACAGCACTTTAGGGGTTTTTGCTGGTTCTTGTTTTATTTTGGTAATTAATTAATTACTGTTGTCTTGCAAACAGATTATGAACCCAGAACACTGAATTTTATCTTAGAAATGGACTAGTACCATTTTGAAGAAATTATGTCTACTTTAAAAACAAAGCTGTAGTAAAATGTTATTAATTTTGTGACTATCCTATTTGAAAATAACTACATACATTTCCATGCTGAGGAATGATTCTAGTGACTGCTTGCCTGAGAGAAGTAATATTTTGTTTGTGTGTATAAGTAATGAGCTGCTGTAACCAAGTTCTGAGACTTGTTGGGAGTGATAGACACACTGTAAATATAACACAGGTTTTAGGATTTTGTTTGGAGTCTCAAAATATGCTTTAAGACCATGATAGCAACAGAATTGTTACGAATGTATGGAAGTACATTAGGAAGGTGTACTCTATATTTGTCAGAGAAAGCCAAGTCATTATACCAGTAGTAATTACTATAATGAAAGGTATACAGAAACCAAGAGTTAGTATTTGTACAGAGAATTAAACCATTTCCCTCTTCAGTCATCTCAAAACTTTTGGGTTCAGAGGTCTTAGGAATGGACATGCAAACAATATTATGTTTGTGTTTCCCAGAAGATAAATTGTGGATAAGATTTTTCAAATTACAGAACAAACTTCATTTTTCTTTAGTTTGAAATACTTTATAATGCTCTCACAATTTGTCTTAATGTGGTTTTAACATGCAATCAGTCATAACTAGAGATATTGCCAATTTACTTATAAGGAAATCCTATTTCCTTTATGTTTGCCATTGTGGATGTCAAAGAGTGAATTCTGTGGGTGTTCATAGTTGTGAAAAGATTATTACTATGATTCTGAAAATCCTTCCTTATGCTAGATCTATTATCCTGGCAACTGGAGCTGTCAGATCTGCTAGCAGATGTAGAAAGGGTCACTCCTAGCACAGAGACAATTTGGACTGTTTTGCAGAGATTTTTGTCCTCTTTTTAAAATTGCAATTCCTTTGTATCCTTCTTGACATATATTTGCAGCATGCATTTCAGCATGTTTTTTTCTGGTATAGATTGCTTGTCACCATTAGTTTTTGTTATGACAGCAGAGATTATACATGTTCTGACCAAGCTCTCTGTCTGGTTTCCAGTTCTGATAGAAACATCTCTTTTTGTCTTACTGTATGTATTTTGAATTCAAAATCTTTGAGCTTTATACTCTTTTTTTTCTTAAAAATATTAATCAAGCAATGAGATTAAGTTTAGTATCTCTACCATTGCGGGTTTTGTTGGTAATTTTCATTTTCTATTTGGTAACACCATGCATTCCACGGTAGTGCCCTATATACAGTGTGTCAAAGTAGAAAGGAATTTATTATACTGAAAATTTTTCATATTTCTCATATTTTAAATACAGCATTTAAACATCCTTCATAATCCTTATTTCACAGTACTATAAATAGCACTCCCATAGGTGTGCTTGCTGGTCTTTTAAAGACATCAACACCACTCAGGTCACAATAAAGGTGTCTTGTATTTCTGATACATTATATGAAACTTAGATTTTAGTTTCCTCTTTTATTGCAGTTAATGAGCAGCCAGAAGGCAGGGCTGTCTGCTGTGCCAGAGCTGGTGCCATGTGTCCAGCTTGGAGCATGGTCTGCAAAGGCAGGCGTTAGTTATTTATTTACTGTCAGCCTGCAGAGCTGCAGCTTCCCAGTCAAGCTCTAGATTTGGCTGTTTTTAGCACTCTGCAAGCCTCTCTCTAGGTCCTAGATGTAGGGCCTACTAACTTCCTGATTTGCCAGCTGATGACACCTTTACCATAGAAAACAGAGCACACAGAGCTCAGAGACTTAATGTCATTGTTAGAAGTCATTTTCATATTAGCATTCTCATATATCATCAGCATGGACCATCCCTTTTGTAACAGATTTCTTAAAACTGCTGCTGCCAAAACCTGCTATATTATCTAAGTGTCTACAAAACCATTCTATTGAGAACTACTAGAAGCCAAAATCTGAAGATGCCATTTCACATAGGTCATTCTCAAAGCTCAAAGAGAATGTACTTTTCTGACATCTGTGGGTTGTTAACACATTTAAGAAAAACCCTTTTATTAAGATTTTGAAAACTTTTATTAAATAACAAAGACTGATCAACGTGGAAATGTTGAAGATTTCATATATTGTAGGTGATAATTTTCTAATGTACATTAGAAGAGACATATATCAGTGCATTAAAGTCAGTTTTATTATCCAAATGAATTTATAAACATTAAATACATCTAAAATATAAATAATGTTGCTCCATTTCAACTTTTCTGAAAGCCCCATAAAGGCGAAGAACGTTGATTTATGGTATTTTTGGCTGGCTTCCACATGTAGGTTGAAGGATTTTAAAGAAGATTAGTTTCTCTTTGCAAGATTATGGATTCACACCAAACACTGTTGCTTTTCCATTGTTTGAGTTTCTAAATTTAGAAACTCTGTATCTGGGAGGGATAAGACCTGTCTGCCAAGTGAGAGCAACTCACAGTTGGGATGTGGTGCTCAGCGTGCAGCTTGAAAGCCCAGGAGGGTGATCTGGAGAGACTCCCTGAGTAGCTGTGTAAATCTGGTAGGATATAGAGTGACAGTTTACTTCCTGACCAATTAAAAAAATAATTTGGTGGACAGATTGTGGAACTATTCTATGTAAGAGGTGATCTGTGCTAAGTCATTTCTAGTTATTCAGAAAATGCTTTGAGCTTCTTGGTGTATGCTAATGGCATGCAGAAAAAAAAAGGAGAAGAAAAAAACCCTGTCATTTTTGAAAGATTATTCCACTTATGGAAATGAGTATAAATGGAGTATTCTACATGTACTCTTCTTTGTAGAGCAAAAATATAGCGGCTATACACTAATGATCAGCAAAGAATGAAATGGTATTGTGATGATTGTGTTAGGGACAGGAAGAAACATAGGTGCAGCTGCTAAATGTAACAACTCCCTCCTATTCAAGCTGAATTAGGGAACAGTAAAAAGCAGCTGTGTTTAGAGATAGTTGAAAATATTGAAACAACCCCTAAAAATTCGGTTCGTGTATAGTGCTGTTCATTATTCTGCTGGAACAGTTTCTTAGTGGGTTGCAAGATAGAGTTAAACACAGTAAAACACAGAGTCTGAGAAAGGATTTTGGCTTTAATTGGGTGTCAAGACATTCGAGGAGAAGGGCAGACATGCTCCAGGAGTGCACAGGAAAGGAACAGGAAAGCTCTATAACCAAAGAAGCAGTTATACTGAAAGCAGAGTTTTACGTAAACTACTTGCTAAAAGCAAAGCTGTGAGCAAGGAAGCTGTCTCCTGCTGCTTGATTCCTGTTGTGTTCAAGAAAATGGGGCTTTAACATGCAATTTACTGCAGATTGCACTGAAGAAATTCTGGACTCCATCATCATTTCCTCCTCTTGAGAGAAGCAAGGACTCAGTGCCTGAATTTTGCATAGATGCTTAGGTCAAAAGGGTGGCAGCATTTTGTTTCAAAACTGACGTTTACTTATTGGCTCTTGATAAAGGAATAGGCAGGCCACAAACTTTTATTAGGTACTCTGTCAAGAGATGAGCACTGTTCCAAAACAGTGTTTTATGTGGGCAAGACAAACAGAAGGTGTAAGGAGGTATATGGTGTACAAAAAGTGTGAGCAATGAAGCTTTTACATCATTTCTGACCCTCCAGGGTCTCTGATACCATTCTTTTTCCTTGCAAACTCTCCTTCTTCCATTCTCTTCTACTTTCCTCAGTGACCATTTGTTCACTGAGATATCAGCAACTGGCTCCTGATATCCAGGGAACAATCATCAACTGCTTACTGTGTTTGAATTTATCAAATTACAGTGCTGTCTCTTTCCAATGATACTGTACTTTTACTTATGTAACATATTGTAAACTGATTTATTAGCTATTCTCAATATAATTAAAAATGAAACATACCCCTTTTTAATAGCAATGTGATTTAGATATTGGGAGAAGCCTCAAGGTGGAAGTGGCTTAGTCTATCCTTATAGATAATTTAAAATGCATGAAATATGAAGCTTGTTTTTGCCAATGTGGGAAGTGAACATAATTATGACTTTCCAGCTGCTTCTCCTAAAGAAAACAAACAAACAATAAGACTCACACTTTTTATTGCAACTAATAGGGAATATACTCACAGGGAATATATTTATGCCAGAAGGAAGAAGCCATAACCGGGGTAATAGTGTCCTATCAAAAATCCAAGCACATTAACAAATAGGGTATGAAACTGTGAGGAAAAAGCCCCAGTTCCTGAGCATTCATTGCCAATAATTCAAAAAACCCAAAACAATTTTGGAAAGAGTTTTGGCTATGACAAGTTTGTGTAGATATTTATGGATCCAGGTACATGTAATAGTGACTTTTTAAGTATCCTAGGCCAGAAGTAGAACACTTGCCTCAAAACAGTCCAACAACAAAAGAACTAACCCCCAAACTCCCAAACAATTTGCACTCATTAAAAAAGTCCAGCCTTTTTGGTTTTGTTTTGGCTTTTAGTTAGTTTGTTTTGTTCTCCTAGATGCTCAACACTTTATAATTTGTCTATCTTTTGTTCTCTACCATTGTTTTTATTGCACAATCTCTGGATCATTAAGAGCATGTGTTCTTTTATTATTTCTCAAAGAAAAATTATTGGAATGGAGATTAATGCTTTGCTGAAGCAAAACTGTCAGTATGTAATTTATTTATATACCTATGTGATGTACAGCAGAAAATTATTAATATCACGGGTCAAATTAATTGGGACAAATGCGAAACCACGACATAGTTTTGCTGAATGTTATGGAGAAGACTTATCTAGTGAATAAATTCTTGCTGCATTGATTTCAAATCACCTGGATTAATCTGTAGAAGAGAGTAACCCACTATTTTGAATTGATCAGTTCAATGTAAAGGAAGTACTTATTCTCATTTCTTTATATGCTGCTTGTTCAACATAAATGCAGCCAAAATATCTGGCCAGCCTGTATCTAATTTGATGTACAGAGGTATATAGAAGCCAGGAAAAGTTATGAAGAGTATTAATTTTCATGACTCATCCATAAAATATATATATTTTTACACTTTTAATGAAGCATTTACCAGAGAAGTAGTAGGAACAAATATTTATGTCTCCTGATGAAGATCTTTTTTCCACTTATTATTGTCACCTGCAGTTCATACACTGTTATCATTAAGTACCCAGAAACAAAACATGTACAGTACAACAACAATACATTCTTTATTTGTAAAATGAGTCATATTGCTTCTATCCTGCTTCCCACAGATCAGGGCTTTAATAGGGATATAAATAAGAAACTTAACATATGTGACCTTCTGACCGCAGAGTGTTAAATTCCAAGGACTGTATTGCTACACCACTTTTTTCTTTTATTCGAATGTGTATTCATCATAGTTCTGTCGGAAACTGCATGATTTACAATTTATATTAGGCTATGATATGAATTACATTCAGATACAGGGAGAGAAAAAATGTGGAGGAGCAATTCTTGCTAAAGATGTTGAAAACAATTTCCACTTAACCTTCAAATTGCGTGGAAATGACACCGTTGTATTTAGGTAAAGTTTTATCTTTGGGAAACATCTGCTTTTGTACATAAACTTTACTTTTTCTGCCTAATGTAATTGTTAGTGCTAACATTTGGATCTTGAAATATACAGTTCCACAAAGGAATGTCCTTTGTCACTTGACTAATGAAGTCTGCCAATACAAATATTTTTTAGTCTCTGCAAAAAGTCTTGAAATAAATCCAGAGAATGCTACTGTGCAGAATGTACAGATCCAAATAAGGATTGGCAGCTTGAAAGTGTTCCAACATTTGTTAGAAAATTTTGTTATTGATAATATCTGCATTTGAAACAAAGGCAAGCCCTGTCATGAGTATAATTTGTTCCTCTTCATTATTTATAAAACAGTGATTTTATCTCATTTTTATTAAAACATTTCAAAGAAAATTAAAAAATAGTATACATTAAGATTTCAAACCTCCAGTCAAGATATACAAAGTATTCTTCAGGAGAAATAATCATCAGAGACCTCCAGTTCAATTCCACTGTGCTGAGGCCAAGCTATTCTGAGAGTTTATTTTGTTTTATGAGCTACTTCTTCAGTGTATAGATTTTTAGTATTTCATCCAGAGTTTCTCTACACACAAAACCCCTCTCAAATTTTACAGGTTTTGTTTTTTTTTTTCTACTTTGGTGCAATTGCTGTGATCGTCACAAAACATTTCAGCTACAAGACTCTTCAGAATGTAGTTCAATATCCCTGTTCAATAATTACTAATAAAAAACCCTAGTACTAGCAGAAATACTGATTTGGTGTGGGCGATATCTTTCAGTCAGTTTGCTTTCTACTCTTAGATAGTCAGGAAATCATATTTGGGATATATTTATTTGCACAATTTAGAATACATTTTCTTTTGAGAAAACCATGGTGTTTTCTGAGGTCTATTTAGGACAGTGTGTTAGGCAGTACTTCAAAAAACATTGAAGATGTGAATCAGATGCAGGAAGGTTATGACTGTTTACCTGCAAAATGAAAGCATGCAGTAGGGCCTGTGTTTTGGAATCAAAATCATGAAGCTCAAAGTGTGCTTTCTGGATGACTTTGAGTTCTTCTAATAATTGTGCCAGAGGTATATAAAATGTGTTCAGGAAGACCAAACTACAGGAACAGTTAGCATTAAGAAAATGGCTTATATTACTTTCTAGTGTTTGCAGAAAGGGGGTGTTGAGTTGTTTTTTTTTGGTTTTTTTTTGGTTTTTTTTGTTTGTTTGTTTGTTTTACTTTCTGAAAAACCTACTGGACAAAATATGTGCTAGTGCTCTAAGAAAAAATATAGCAAGAGAGCAATTTTTATAACATTGAATGTGGTATTGGGAAGAAATCCGTGTTGGGAGTAAGTCAACCTAGAGAAGTTGGAAATGAATCCTTGAAAATTTGTAGTTACCAGTTAAATTTCATGTATCTCTATTGTTGTGTAAGAATATAACCTTTTCTTCTGTATGAAGAGAGGATAAAATTTTATTTTCATAAGGTTTGGTTTTTTTTAATATCTCATTGTTGGTATGACTGAATTTTGTAGTGAAAATACAGCATTCTATATATTATGCCTGGAGAAATCTATAGCCTTTTTTAAACTGAGAGCTTAAAAGGGGACTGAAACACTCAGAGAATTTTTCTTTGTACTAAAGTTTACTTTTGGGTGAAACTAAACTTAGTGTTCTGCTGCTGCATAGTAAAGTGCACAGGAACTGAGAAATGGAATCAAGTTGTGCTGGTCTCCAGTCTCCCATAAAGCAGAATGATGGGGACAGTCTCTGTGATATACCATGGTCATTAGAAAGGGATATCTGTGGAGAGAGGAAAAAATATGTATTTGTCAATGCACTCTGGGCTTCAACTTTTGAAGTCAGAGGGACTGGCTAAGTCTTGCTCAGTCTCTCTTCTTCACATATCCATAATTTTTCCATCCCGGAAGGATCCCAAAGGTTTATTGTCTATTCTGTGGCTCAATCCGTAATCTTAAAACTGCCTTTTACTCCTCACCTATCCTGACATCAACTAGAGAAGCCAAGAAGTAGCTCCCAATGACAGTGCTTAAAGCAATCTAATAACACTTTTTAAACAGAGGAAGATCTTTGGCATTTTTTAGTAGTAGCTTTCTCTGGAATATTGTGCAGGCATATCTTTCTATGCAGTAGCAACTGCTTTTGATGCTCATTGTCCAAATATGCAGATTAATAGCTCAAATGTGTCTGAATTTGTGTTTCCCGAACACCAAGAACTTGTCCTTCAAGTTTGCCACAAATATTTGTATATACTCTTTCTATTGATTGGAGGTTGGTTGTGTATTCCTTTTGCGAGAGTTACCATTTCTAATTTGGCATTTCTGGGTTTTTTGAGGGGGAAGGAGGGGATAATGCATTCTGTCCAGTTAAGGTAAAAAATTAAGAGCCAATTCCTCCTCTATTTCCCAGCTTAAGAGAGCAAACTCTGCTTTCCTCATGTGGGCCAAACACTTCATGTCGTAGCAATGTATTCTTCAGACTTTTTTAGGATATCTGACAATATGATATCCTGGTACAAGCTCTTCTTTAGGTATTGGCTTTGCACTGGCGCTTAAGCCATGACTTTTCAGCATTTATATCCAGCTGAGATTGACTCTTCCTAATGAAATTTCACTGCTATTAGTTCTCCTGAGTCTGTCCTATCATGTAAATGGTATTGTGGGCATAGGAATTGCTTTCCCTTACTCAATGATTGTCTTTTGAGAGGAGGAGAAAATGGGAGGAGTGGCTAAAGTTCACATTGATGTTTACCTTAGTTAGAAAGAAAAAAAAAAAAAGGTGGATAAGGTGGTCTTTTAAAAATTGGTCAAATGCTGAATTTTTGATAAGACACTTTCAGATTACCTAACATTTCTAAAGTTAACAGATGAAAAAATTAGGTGTTTGATTTTATCACTTTCTTTGAATGATCTTTTTCTTGAGATTCTCTTGCTTATCCAATTCTTGGATGCAGTTAGTACTGCTCACACCATACTTGAAAATACATAGTTTATCTAAACTCTAAGGCAATGTATTTCCAGAGTTGCAAATGAAAGACAGAAAAAAGTTGAGGATTCAGAAATAATGGTGGCTTTAACAGGTTAGAGTGAGGGACGACAATAATTAGGTATAAAATTTTGTTATTCAAAAGTTGCAATAGAAAACTGAAAACAGGCAGAACTGTAAAAAACCCCAGTGATTTAAATGATAGCGGACCAATACCCTCAGAAGTTTAAAGACAGTGAACTTATTTTTGAAAAAGAGGCATGATAAATTTAAATGGCATCTAGCTCAGATCCAAGAAGGAGCAAAGTCATGCATCAAAGACCTTTGAAATGGGCCGAGGGGAGATGACTCTTGACCTTGGACCATTTGGAACTTGCAGCAAGGCACAGGGACTCCATCATGACAAATGATTTGAGTTTCCACTAAGTGAGTGTCTGGGCATCGTTTATGCTGACTCCTTGATATTTCACTGCCAAGAGGTCAACTGCTGTGTTTGAGCACAGACAAGAGTCACTTGAAGATGAATCCAGGTCTGGACACCTTGCAGAGAGCAGCACTTAAGGACTGTGTTCTGTGTTAGTAGCAGAACAATTTTTTTTTTTTTTTTGGCTGGATATTAGATGGATAGATGTGATTGAAACTGCCACAGAATTGGACATCATTGATGTCTGAGTAGAACCAATCCTGCCTGAAAATCAGAGCATGAATCAGTGATTTCTTGGCTCTTGACAAAGGATGTGATAATGACCAGACTGGATAGCAAGATTGGCTTCTTACTTGTTAGGATTCCAATCCACAAATGTTAGCCAGGGGCTGATGACTGAATAAAGTAGAGAGTTTTAAGTCTGAGAGAGGCTGAAATTCAGCAGTGCCTATTGATATGAAGGCATAATGTCCTGAAAACCCAGAAACTATTTGGTTTGTATAGAATAAAATCATATACTGTTGTAATGCAGACAGTATTTTAATTGAGTATAAATCCTAATTGAGTATAACGCTGGGGATTACTGCAACAAATTAATGACCTACAAAGATTGTTTGTGAGAAGACAGAAAACCTGACCATTTTTCTCAGCAGCTGCTTAACCCAGTAACACAGGATTCTGTAAAGTATATGAATGCCATGTGTTCCCAGAATCTGTGAACGTCTTATTTTAAAAAGTTGCCACTTAATTGTTCGTTGACATTGGAGATTAAACCAAACCCCTGTGTTTCATTGCAAACTTAGATCTTTCTCCCTGTAATTCAGGCATGTTTTGGCCATATATGTAAGCATGGGCCAAATTTAAATTTGAGATGTGGGATTTAGGGTTTAGCTCTTTTTCTGCACATTTGCATTTGTTACTGAGATCCCTTAAACTTTCTGCTCCAGTTTCCCAACTGAAAAAATGGACGTGATAGATTCTTTATTTTCCAAATCTTTTTTTTATGCTTTTTTTTTTTTTTGGTTTTGTTTATTTTGTTTTGATTTTTTGAAGGGTATATTTATTTTGCTCAAAACACATCTAAGTAACTTAAGGCAGTAAATAGTAAAATGCTTGCTGTCAAGAACTGAAAAGCTTTCATGATCTGTGAATGGAAAATTTTCTTTTGACTTTTCTTTTTTGTTTCTATCACAAGGGAATTCTTAGGGAGGTATCAGTTTCCTACACATGATAATTAAGATTCATATGACTAACTTGACTTAAAATTCAGTAGACTGCTCATATAAGCCTCTAGCGGTCCCCAAATCCTAGCTTATTAGTCTGAAATTGGCAAGTAGAAAATAGTAGAGAGAAAACTGGGACAGTTATGTTTAATATTAATGCAAAAATATACAGAAGAGCTATAGTGATAAAATAAAAATAAACTTTCTTTTCCTATGCAGTGGAAGTACCTCAGGCAAAAAAGTTATCATAATACACATTGAACTTAACTGAAATACAGACATAAACATTTAAAGATATTCCCCTGTTTTTAATGGTGTAAAATATTCACTATAGCAAATAAATTAGGCATTGATTGAAGAAATAGTTGGTTGTGAAATCTATTTTATAGTATTTCTATATAATACAGAAAAAGAGATCTCTCTCTTTTTATCTCTTTGACAAGATTAAAATAATTATTAAATCCACCTGGAATAATTTGTACTCAAAATTTAAATATAAGACAGACACCTTTAACAAATTAACTTTTAATATAAGCAATGCTAGTATTTTAATTATCTCTTTTTTTTTTTTTTGGTGTGTGTTCTGAATAGAAAGATATAAAAAAATTGTTCCAGTCCAAAATCGGTTAAAACTGTGAGCATATGTCTATCTTAATTAATTGCTTGCAGATATTGTATAGCAATAATAATAATAATAAACCCACAATCAAATAATAACTATATTTATCTGGATTTTATTTGCATTTAAATACAACTGTTGACATAAGAAAAAATGATGACCTTTTCACTTCTTCTTCTTTTACTCCCAACTTGAAGACCTTTGTGAGGGTTTTGTTGTTAATAATCATTCCATTCATTTATGGATAGAGGTAAAATCACTTCTTGAATTTTTGAGAACACAAATATCCTTGTCAGAAAAAGAATTTCAGTGCTTTTACCAGTGAACTGAGGTTGTGGGTTGATTGGTTGGTTTGGCTGGTTTTTTTTTCTTCTCTTAGATGTCCTGTGTTTTTGAAAATTTTTCCAATTAGCATATGGTCCTTGTAAAAAGCACAGCACTCAGAATTTAAAAAATTTGCACGACATTATTATAATGCAAAATCATGCAAAATAAGAAAATATTTCTAAAGAAGTAATGGAAATGTTTGGTGAATGCCTTATAGTATTTTCATGTCTAGTTGGAATTACCGTCTCAATTCAATTTAGGATTTTCAAGTTTATGAATTGCAGTATGAACTAATGCTGGCACAGAAACCAGTGTGCCTGAATATTACCCCTGGAATTTTTTCCTATTGTATTTCTAAATCCTTTCTTGGTAATATTCTGTGTTTTCTGTTCCCTCCTCTCATCCATGTTCTGAGCTGCACACAGATCAAAGATGCTTGGAAAATTCTGTTAAGCATTTCATGTGTATTTTGATGACCAAGACTCTGAACCTGCTGGTAAAAGCTGGGACAGTGTGTTTGGTGCTGAATAGATGCATATGGCAAGTGCTTTGAATCAAGTCAGAACTAAGAGGAAATGATCTGCAGCCCTCTGCTTCAGCACATGTTTAGGTGACATTTAAAAAAAATAGGAAAGCAAAGTGAAAGGCTTTATTAAGCCTGAAAGTGGGAAGCAGATGTAAAGTTTAAGGTAGTAAGGCTTAAATTCTCATGTAACTCTTCAGAAACAGACATGTAATAAGACAAATAGGCATCTCTGAAATTAAAAGCCATCATGATTTCAATGTTGCCACAAGATCAATATCCTAGCCTAACTCACCAAAACCACAGTATGGAAAATGAAAAGAAATAGCTAAAATCTCTTCATGAGGTCAACCTGTCAAAGAAACTTATACTACAATACAATTTTACATTGTTCAGTAGCTTACAGAACAATGGGTTTCTTTTATCTTTTGAAGTCTAGAATAGGCACTACCACCAAAGAAAAGTAAAATGAACTCTTAACAATGGATTACATTTTTTCTTGACTAAACTCTCTCGTCTTAATTTAAGAAGATGAAACTATGATAACCTCTTAAACTCTGTTCTGTCCCTTTTTGTAGGTGGAAAAATTTTGATTTCCAGTGTGTCAATGTCATGTCTCCTTTTAGAGGAAAGACATTTTGATAAGGAGCCACCTTTTTTGTCATCTCCTACACGCTATAGGGAGAGAAAGAGTATTCTTTAGGAAAGATGGAGTTATGTGCATAGACCTATCCTGTTTGAGGCATTTGTGAGAGAGTCATCGTGGTATGGCTACTAAAGATGGTCTTTTGTTCCATTAGAAATATTAAGATTTTATTTAGAGGGATGATGGTCAGCCTGGGTTTGGCTGGATTGTAGAAAATCCTTCTTGGTCTTTTTAGTACAGGGCTTTAAATAATCTCCACAGTAAAAACAGTTTTATAGTAGTTTTTTTCAGGAGAAATCAGAATTGTAATTTTAGGACTAATTTAGCTATCACTTAATTACTTAGTGGCTTAACATAGGCTGCCAGAGATGTAGGAAGTAGCTATTGGTATTGTGTGAGGTTTGATCCCTAAATTCTCTTGTTGGTTGCACTAGAGAAATAATTTCAGTAAAAACTCTGCAAAAACCAACTCCTTAGCTCAGCACTTCATTTTTCACTCTCAGCACATCAGAAATGATCCCTCACAATATCTCTACACTGAGCAATGCAATGTTACAATTGCAGCTATTGTCTCTTTTCTGGCTGACTAAATCAACTTCAGTTGAACACCACACTGATGTAGCAGTGCTACTGAGAAAAAAGCTCGTCTGAGCATCTTACGTGGAAATGCATTGTGCTTACAGTTACCCATTGTCAGGATTTCAGTTTGTCAAGCACATAATTCTGTTTTTACTTCTGTTTAATTCTGTGCTGGATATGCAGCTTGATAATGAATGCTGATAAATACACCTTCAGCAATCTTGCAAGAATGCTGTCAACAGTGCAACAGTGATAGTCCTGACTATGGTTGATTAAAATGTGTAGAACATTTTCTTTTATTACACATTCATAGATAAAAGGGAACTTCACAGCCCTTTTTATTTAAAGACCTCACCTAAATCCTTCAAAGATCAGTAAAAATTGTTCTGTTGATTTTAGTGGTTGCTGTGTAATTGATTTGTAACTACCTGGGTAGTTTTTGGCTAAAGAAAAGAAGTTATAAGGTTTAGCAAGTATTGGAAAAATGTAATCTGATTAGAAGCTAGAACTTCCTAACTAGTAGTACAGGATATAAAAATGAAAATTTAGATTTCAGATAATTATAAAAAAAAAATCCCAAATCCAGATAGGGAAGGTTGTGATTTGTGGATTTCAGTGCAGTAGAACAATAAATGGTTGAATAGAAAAGAAATCTACTTTAGAAAAAGAGTAGAAATTTTCCTATGCTATCACTTCTTGGAAACAACTATTTTCTGAATAAATCTAAGGTAAGGGGTAGGAGTATATCTTGTATTATTTATTTCTGATTGTGAGGATGTCTCAGAGTGAAGTAGCTTATTTTGGCTGGCATACACGATTAACTCTAACACACAGATACTCCATTGTTTTCTTCTTGTGTAGCAAATGAACACCAGAGATTTACAGGCACCAGGATGTTACAGGAGCAGTTTCACATAATCCCTCACAAAAGCAAAAACCACACCTAACCACTCTTTAAGATATAAGAAGGAATAGAAAGAACTTTAAAAATTCAACAGTAGTGGAGAGGTGATTTGACAAGTCACAGTTAGAACCACCAAGATCATTCCTCTAACACTTGAGAAAATGAAACCTACTTGGTACTACTTCATCACCATGCATGAACCCTCAATTAAAGCAGTGCCCCTGATAGCAGGCAGTGTAATCTGCATTTTATTTCACTCATGAGCAAAATAACAAGTTACTCAGGCCTGCGGCACTCATGAGTGATATGGGCCGTGTAATATCCTCTCCATTGAGTTTCCTATTATTAAGTTTGAAATAAAGAGTTCAAAATTAACTGTGACAATGATTTTATCTAGTGTTGGCATCACCATTAGCTTCTGCAGTTTACTGCTAATAAAACTTTAAATTTGCTATTACTTGTAATAACCTTTTTGCCACCTTAGCTGTAGAAATTAGACAAAGAACCCGGCCAAAACATGGCTAATGACATTTTCTATTTGCATGGAAGAATTGACTAGAAATAATGGCTGTTATTTATAAAGTGTTAATACTATAAAGTACAATATTTCAGATTTCAGCTGATTAATTCGAAGCACTTGCTTCTTTTAACAGGCATCAGTGTTTCATGGTTCAAATATTTAGCTGACCAACTTAATATGCAGTGTGTCAAATGGATCAGCATTGTCTCTGCAGCTGTCAGACTGTTTTGAAAAACAGACACACAAGCGAGTACAGGTAATTTCCTCTTTATGATGTACTGCCAAGATCTTCTGTTTAGAATGGATGTTAATGAGGTAAAATCCTGAAATGCTTTCAGGTCCTAAAAGTATTGCCCCAAAAGACCTTTATAAGATGTTATCTTGTCTTTCCTATACTGTTATAAATCAAGAAAAACCTGCATTAAGTCATATTTAGTTCCACTCAAGTTGTGGAACTAAAATCTGCAGCTCAAATTTAAGTTTATTTTCCTTACAATCTTTGTTTCTCCATTAGACATAATTTCTCAGCTATTGTTTCAAGCTTCCTAAGTGGAATTTGCAGTAATTTCATTGAGGCAAGGACTTCAGCATCTTTCACCTGACACAGTGACATCCAGAAGTACAGATTATAAAATACCAATAAAACAAAAAATGAATTAAGTATAGGCAGACCAATGAAGAGACAGCAGCAAAACACTCAAGCTGAAATGCAATAAACCATTTAGATCCCCTTAGCTAGAGTCTTCTAAGAAAGTACACAAATTCTGTATTACTGCAGAGTCAGACACACCCTAAAAGGGTTGCAGAGGGAACAAGAACTCATGTAAAGTAACCCATAAGGGAATTGATTAAGGCTGGATATATATCAAACACCTCTTTTAACATAGTTATCACAGCTTGAATACTTGCTTTAAGATATATGGCTCTGCTTTTGTTTTAGAATGTCTTTTTCTCTTTAGGATGGTCACTTATTCCCTTTTAAATAATATATCACTGGTTAATGCACCCATTCAGGGTGTGAATCTGACTTTTTACATGACTTGACACTTTTACACTGCACACTATTCCAGAGACACATATCTAGTAAGGCTGTTATAGTAAGTAAAAAACCCCCAAACCCTGAAACAACCCAACAAAACCACAAAAAAGGGGTTAAAAAGCTGACTGAATAAAAGGGAGCCTAGGAGATCATAGCTTGGTTACCTAGGGATTTGGATGTTGCCAGGAAGAGAGGAAGCTCTTGGTTTCAGTCTCTGCTCCATGGTGATCACAGCACTATGTCACGCTTGTTAAATGCATGTAATTTCTGGAGCATGGACTGCTAGGTAGTGTCTCAGCTCGTGGAACTGAGAGTATTAAATGAGTATTATAAAAGGAGAGAGAGGTCATGCTCCTTCTTGTGGCCTTGCTCTGGCATAGGTAATCTTTAATTCTTCTTTGCGTATGGAGAGATAGAGATTTCACCCTTTCCTGCCTTCATCACAATGAAATGGTTGGGAAAATGTGTGGGGAAACAAGTGATACAGGTATGAATTCTGTGAAGGACTGAAATGAATGGAATCAGGAATTTTCAGGAGTACAGTGCTAATTAAATATGTGTTGTCTTGATCATCCAGTGAAATTAGAACAAGAGAAAGTAACGGAGTTGTCAGGAGAGCAAGAGGAAGAAGTGAGTTCTTAATGATGCTCATCATGTGCCTGCAGTTCTAATTTTGATTGCTTATTTCCTCTTTCCCTACTGACTCATCATTACTTCACAGGAACCAGGCAGAAAGTAATGGACCATGGGAATAGCAAAAAGAAGTTAGTTTAATGAAAGCTGACTAACTGATCATATGAGTCAGGAAGAAGGATTCAGGTGACTGTGAAAATTGGTAGACAATGGAGTGAAGAGACCTAGGGAGGAAAAGGCAGTACAGGGCTGAGAAATTCTTTTTCTGCTAGTTTGTGTTATTGTCCTTTTGTCTATACCTTGATTACTAGGACAGTTAAAAAATTAAAATATATACTTATGTGATGAAGTCTGGTTTATTTTGAAGAAAAAACACCCATATTCTCTTTCTCTCTGTTTCCTTCCTCCTTTCGTCTCAGGATCCCAGCTTGGACTTTGTATATCATGTAAAGCTTCTTACATTAATAACAGCTTTAATTATGCCAGTTATAGCACCTCCTCTTCAGTGTGCTTGGCCAGCAATGAATTTATTTAAATAACGAAGTACTATACACCATGCAAATATGCACATGCAGTGCTTTGAGCAGTACTTGTAGTTCTTGGTCTCTTTCTTTCTCCTAAATTTTAAATTAATCTTTAAATTTTAAATATTGTAACTAACTCACTTGATTTTGATGCATCATCTGAGAGACATCCCAGCAGTGAGAATGATGATGAAGGGTGTAACGCATTATCTTACAAAGGTTGTTCTGATGTTGCTCTTCTCAGTGTTCATGTCAAGAATTCAGTGCTGTCAGTAACATTCTGAGAGTATGTTTGGTGTAGGTGTTGATAGATATGCTTGGATGCTTCTTGAGGCTTTTAGAGCAATAAAGTAATATTTTTAAGTGGAATGGCACCAAGTCTAACCTTAAAGCTCTGCTGATGCCAATTCTCATGGTGACAATATATTGTCAATATTGTGAATAATTTTTAAGTAGTCTTAGGCAATGCACTTCCCAGACTTACAAGTTGAAAAATCTGTTTCTAATTTCCATTTGAAAATGCTGTAGGTATACTTGCATGTGATGTCTGAGAAATCAGTGAACAGTGGATAAAATGCTCTGTCCCTAAGTAGCTTTAAAATGCAAAATTTTTGTTCTGTGGCCTCTGCTTCCTCCCAAGAGGAGAAGTATTCTGAGAAAGAAAGACATTAACAATTTTTTATCACCAAAAGATTGCATTTCCAATAGTGTGCTTTTGTGCATATCTTGGTACTTTAGTACTCTTTGTTTTGTAGGTGTACCATAATTTAAAAAACCCCAACCTTTTATGCCCTATTCTTCAAAAGATTGTTCTTATCTCTGCTGATATGTTGATCTCACGAGTCAGTGGTACATCTGTCACAAATAAAATGCTAAAAATTAAATGTTTGTGTAATTATTCATAGAAGTGGGGGTAGGCAACAACAACAATTTCCTTAGTTGCTCTGCAAACACAGTGACACCAGTATATACATCAGACAGATATCTTCCTTTAATGGAGAAATTTTCTTTTTGACCTGGCAAGAAGAGGAATGACAATTAAATGTATGCCGCTTTTGCTGTGTGTTTAAAAAAAGACTGGATGTGGCACTCAGTGTCATAGTTTAGTTGAGGCGTTAGGGCATGGCTTGGACTCAATGATCTTAAACGTCTCTTCCAACCCAGTGATTCTATGTGTGATTCTGTGTGTGATCTTTCAGGGTTTATTATAAGTTTTGTAGCAAGTCTTTTTGCAAAATACATCTTCACCTTTGGAAGATTTATCTGAATGTTAAAGTAGTAGTCTAGCCTATGTGATTAGACATGGATTTTGCCAATATATTATGATTTGATATGCTTTGGACATGATTTCATCACCTTTACGGGCTATGCTTCCAGAAATTATACTTTCTGCCAATCGCCTTTTAATTAGAAAAGCTAATTTAAATTTTCTTTTTTCCTTGCACAACTGAAATTCTTGTCTTAAAATTACACTCCCTTCCCTATCACCTTCTGCCCCTTGTTAAATTTTTTGTGTCTGTTTCAACCACGTTTGTATGTGCTACCTTAAAGGCTTTGCATGGTCCTTTCATGATACATCTGTTTAAAGAAGGTTTCTGGGTTTTACCTTGAAGGACCATGGCCAGCTTAGCTTGGTGGCAAACATACTGGAGAGTTAATGTCATAATCAGAACAATTTTTTGATTGAGAGGCACTGTAGAAAGAGAATTGGATATATAGCACCTTGAAATTCAAATGCAGTAAATATGAAAAATAAATTTTCATGAAATCTAGGAAAGTCTGTCATTCTCAGAGAGAAGGCATTACTGCAAGTATCCAAGTCTGTGAAACAGTCCTTTTCAGTGAGCACTTGTGTCATTTACTTCTGAGCCAGTGCAGCGGGGAAAGCCTCTGAGGAGGGTGGTGTGTATTGTGATGTCCTCAGCATTCCAAGTGCAGTGGGAAGCCTGCAGTGCTGCTCTGGTCACTGCTTTGGCTGCTTTGAGCTTCCTTGCCCTTCCCTGGCTCAGCGTGCTCTCTGAGTGGTCTGACCAGCTCTCTGGTTTCTACATCTTCTCCCAACCAGGCAGGGTTATTGTGAACAGTCTCATCTTCTCCTGGAGCTTTTATCCAGAGAAGCTGAATTTTGTTGTACAAGTAGAAAGAGAAAAAATAGTGGAAAAAGAGAAAAAATATGAAAAATCTCCTTTCAATACAACATTTCTTTTGACTAAATTAAAGTAGCTGTGGAAGTATGACTGCAGAAGCAGTAAACTCCCAGCTAATGACAGAAAGAATTGTTTTAGTGTAACTTAATTATGTTAATTGATTTGACAACTTGGGAGAAAGGGGTTTTTGTATGGATGAGTGTTAGCTGGAGAGAGTTCCTGTGGAGTGGAGACAGAAACTGCGATTTAGCACCAGTGCGTGGAGAGAGATCAGTAGGATGTACAGTAAGAGGACTGTAATGGGCCATAAAACTAATGTCTTTATTGAGTCCATGATTTTTAGTATCCATTAGTTATTGAATTCCTGGATTAGCTCTGGAAAGTATTCAGTAAATCTCCTGTGTGGGTAAAGGCTGAAGGATCATTGGGGAGGGACCATTTTGTGAAAATGGTTTTCTGCTAAGAGCTGTATTCTTTCTTTTTATTGATAATATGAATTTAGTTTGGCACAAAATCTGTGAGTTGATTTTTTAAATGGTTGCTATGAGGACACTGTCCTCATCAGTATAGAGTTCACTAGATGGTAAGATAACATCCCACACCATCACAGCTTGCCATAAAAGTCTATAAATCCAAAAACCACTCCAAGAGGCTTTTGGTGTGGGCTTACTCTTGCTCATCCTGCTCTCAGATGCTGAATTTATTGTAATGGCCAAATCTCCAAATTATGTGCTGTTAGAAAACGAAAGGAATTCTGGAGTACTCCAGAGAAATAAAAGTTCTAAGGAGAATTAATAGGTTTTATCTGAACTTTTTATCAAGTCTGAAAATGAGGAAACAAATTCCCCAGTGAAGTATTATTAGACACAACTGCTGGCAGAGGCAGTGTAACAGCGCTGGCACAGCCAGGTCCTGCTCTCCTCCACTGCATGTGGCCTTGCCTCTTTCCTCAGCTCCTCTGAATCCCTTAGTGAGCTGAGGCAGCTTACTCTAATGCCAGAAAACTCTTTAGATAGTTTAGTGCATTACTTGTTGAGCTGCTTTGGCTCTCAGCACGGCAGTGAGAGGAAGAATGACAGGAGGGGCAGTGAGGTGGGAGCAGGGCTCCAGCAGTGCAGGGCAGCTTCAGCTGTGCCCAGGTGTGGGGCCAGCTCTGGCATTTCATCAGTCTCTGTGGCTCTGGGGGTTAGTTGTGGCATTGACTCCTTGATTCATGGGCCAGCTGGACAGCCAGGGACAGAAGTGAAGGAGGAGCTGAGGAGCAGAAAAGTGAGAGACTGTCGGCAGGAGGAGGTGTATGAGAAGACTGTGAACCAGAACCAGTGTGTCACCTGGGTTTGTGATAAGGTTATGAGTTTCAGTTTCTGTGAACAACTTCTGAAGGTATTTTGTTGATCTCAGTGGTGTGCAGAAGTGGGAGTAATGGGTTTGAGTGTTCCTGAGTTCTAAAGACTGACTAAGGCATCAGAAAAAGAAGAGCTGTAAAAATGTTAACTTGTAAAGACTACAAGGAACTTAACAACATTGCCATTGAAAGCAGGAACTGAGGAAAATCCCACGCTTTTTTACCCTAGAACACAATTTTTCATTAATGCTGTCCCTTAGCAGCTTCAAGAGAAATTGCATGCTCATTCTTCTGAAGATTTTAGTTTGTTCTGTAGGGTTCACATGGCAAAAACTGCTGGCAGATTCAAAAACTGAACACACTGAACAGTCTTTTGAGAACTTTTTCCTCAAATGTTGTCTTTCGAAAAGTCATGTTTCTGCTAAGAGGTGGCAGCCAATCTTTTGGCTATAAAATGTAACTGGCTCCATTATTGCAACAAATCAGGCGTCTGGTGGTAGGCAGAGGAAACACCAGCTTGTACATACAGCCTCAGCTCTTGGAGTAATTGCAAGCATTTAAGGGATTCTGGATTGCTGTCATGGCATGTGACATTATTCTTCTAGTTGGAGACATCCAAAGATTGTTTTATCTTTTTATTAAACAAAATTTTAAAAGCCCCAAAGCACTGCAAGTGCAATTAAACATAAAGGAAGTATGTGTCATGAAAATGAAGGAATGTTTGGATCTATAAAGCAACTATAAGAAATTAGGTTTTATTTGCCTGACTCTTGAGATAGCCTGAAATAATAGTCCTGAAGAAAAGTGTGTTTACTACGTAGCAGAGATTTAATTCCCAAGTCATTACTTGATTGCCTTTGTCCAACACAAAACTTCAGCGTCTTCCTGGTGGAGAGGCAGAGGCACACAGGACCTTTTGACACCTGTAGGCATTTCACAGTGATAACTGCTGTGCCACTTCTGTTAAAATTTCCATTTTTAAAGAGAGAAGGAAGACTATGTGCTTGAACTAGAAGTATGGTCCTGTAAGCATAGATCTGAATGAGAGGGGTGTTAGCATTCATAGCTCTTAGACAAACCCTTTGGTCATAACCCTGAAAAATCTTAAAATCATGATTTTATTATAACATAGAAAAACTGTTTTAGGTAGACTTCAGGAACATAGGTCATAAGAAGCCAATGTTATTGTGTTGTAATAAGAGTATCTTCACAACTTATTTTCCTTTTCATATTGCTGCTAGATTTATAGCATTATAAGCTACCAGAACAACAAGTATGTCTGTGTTTAAAATACAAACTTTCTCGTGTAATGACTTACCACTAAATTGTAATGCATTTTTGTTTTGTTTCATTTCATTTTGTGGCTCATTTCTTGCTCTGTACTCCCAATGATCTTCAACTCTGTGTTTTCTTTCTGAGTCAGGAATGAATTTTTAAAATAAGCACTTGTACTGTGAACCATAAAGCAAAATACAGAGATGGAATCAAAAGAAGAACGTAAATTACTTTTAGTATTCTGCAAAGAAACTTTCATTTGGCTTTTCCTGTTGTTCTGAAACTATGGAAATCAATACTGAAACATATATTCTGAGGGCAGGTCATCTGTGTACAGGCTGTTTGCAGCAGTGAGCTTTGAAGGGTTACCTATGCCCTGCCTGACACAAATCTACAGTTCTTTGCTCTAAATGTCCTGATGAAACTACATTTTAGCTGCAGCTATCCATCTCAATGGCTGTTACTTTTTACTGTTCAAGACTGCTATTTTTTATTATGGATTCACTGATTGATCAATATGACACAAGCAAGATAAAGGTCAGCTAGATGTACATGTCTATTATAAGCTTGAGATGTCAGAAACCATTTTTGGGGGGATAGAAACCATATGGCATCCGCCAGAAGCCCCATAAATGCTACTTTCCTGTTAAATAAACCCAAGTTTCCTTTTAGTTTCTCTCCAGCTTTAGTTTCTCTCCAACTTTACTGCCTGAATATCTTTATTTTGAGATCCTCCTGGCCCTTCAATGTCATTGAATTGAGGAAAATAGATTTGAAAGGGGAGAGTAGAAGTTGCTGTGAGAAAGAGGCAGTAGATGGGAGTGATGACATGTCCATACTATAACAAGAGAAAATTGCAGTATGCGTGCTCTATTATAAACTTTATTATAAGCCAAGGTAAAACGTGACAGTTTTGAACTGACAGCATAAAAATAAAGAAAAGTATGGGTTCTGTGAGGAACTTCAAAACTTCTGAGAACAGGTAGAAATTGCCATAATAAAATTTCTCCTATGAAGCTGTCCAACAGAATAAAGAAATACCCTAGGGCCACTTTTTGATCCGAATAGGAGAGAAATCTTTATGGGTCTGTGAGGCCAGGTGCTGGCAGGAACAGATTGCTGGGTGCACCACAGACTGCATCTGCCCAGGGCTGCAGGCACAGCCTATGAAGGCTGCTATTCTGCAGCTTTTTGGTTGCCTTTAGGGCTAGAAAATGTAGAATTAACTTTGAAGCTTTTCCTGAAATTAAGATGTATATGAAGGTTTCCTTTAATATTGTTCCTTCACAGAAATACATGCTTAGCAACCTGGCTTCATGAAATATTAAAAAAAATCTCTTGGAAATTCCTTGTCAGCCTCTTGAAATTGGCAACAGTTAGAAAAATGATTGACAGGGAGTACAGATACACACCTACTATGGTAAAATTCTGTTGCTAATATGTATAATATTGTCTCTCATCAAACCAAGTTTCCATTTTTGCACAAGTTTGGCACCAGTTTTTACCTTGGACTTTACCCTCTATGTTTTACCGCTCAAATTGAGATGAAACCCATTAAACTGTGGACTCACAGATGAAGAAAGGCTGAGGAACTGGATGTTTATATGTTTTCACTTACAGCTCTGCTTTCCTGGAATTGCAACCATAAAATGAGGCATCAGTAATAGAGCAATAAATGTATGATGAATTGTCTTGCTAAAAATAATTTTCTCTGGAGAAAACCTGTCCTTAGTCATAGTTGGATAATACAGCACAGTGTTCACTTTGAGTGAGTTCAGAGAACCATGATGCATGAAGACAGTTTAAAATATTCTTTATTTTTCTTCTGAAAGGTAGCCTCTTTTCATCAGATTTTTTTCTTAAATACTCATCATTGAATGTGATTTGATATTCCCAAAGCTAACCAAGAGCATTTTTAAAGGTCAATGTGTAACTTCTCTGATTTGAGAAGCATCTTAGAAGTGACCAAACTATTATCAGCAAGGAAATATCCCAATCTCCTCTCACTTAACTGATTTCTTAAAAAGTGTTGTTCAGCAGAGCATCTTTGCCTCCAAAGGCAGCTATGCAGAGTTGTGCCAACCTTCTGGCTCCATTAGCACTCCCAGTGTGCTTAACTGGAAGTGGACATGAATTAGCAAGGAGAAGGTACAAAAGAAAGGGCCTGTTTTATTTCTTGTTGTAGCAGAAACTGTACAAGTACCCTGAAATAACATGGAAGAGACTCCTTTGTCCCTATTAAAACATTTTTTCAGTTGCTGATGCTGTTGTTGCAACAACAGTGGTAACAGCAGTGCGTAGATCTTAACTCAGGAAGAGTTTCAGAAGTGTTTGAATTGTTAGTTCTTACACATGTGGTTAATTGATCTGTCTCTGGAGATTATCTGCAGCAGAAATTTAAGGTAAATTTGCTTACATACTTTATAGTTTGGAGTGATTCTTCCATTGAGGAGAGCTCACAGAAACTGCTTTCACGGAATACAGTCTATTTCAGTTGATGTTAGCTGATCTGATTGTTTTATAAAATGGCTACTGGCTCTAGTGGGGGTTTTGCATGTTGTTGTTTTTTTGGTTTGTTTTGTTTTAGCTTAGCTTTTCCCCCCCTATGTTTCAAGTCAAGAAGAGTACCTTCTAATTTCTCTTTGAGCAAAGTATATTTCTGAAATATCCCCTAGTGCTGAATTTTCTTGAGCAGGAAACTCCTCTACTGGAACTGTGTGTGCATTGGGTGGTGTTAATTTCAAACTGTGAACTCAGTCTTAACTTGATATTTCTGAATTGCATGCCAGCATGTATATAGAAGGCAAACATGCAGATGAGTTCAAACAAGTAGTAATTACTTGAAAAAGAAGGGCGAGAAATTGAAGTGATAAAGCACTAGATTCTTCTTCAGTGGCTCACAGTACCAATGCTGTACATGCTCTCAAGGGTTAGCACCACTCTGAAAAGAGCTATCAACCCCTTTTTATATTCAGTCCCTCATAGTAATGGTAATTGCTGCTGCAATTTTTTTTTGAAGAAAAATAGAATATCTTTGTCTGAATATTTTTAAAATGGCACAAGAAAAGTGGCATTGTTTGAAAATCCCAGTGGTGTCATAACAAGACTTCACATAAACATTAGATCAAGCAACCACAAGCAGCCTGTGAATTATTCTGGGAAGTTTTTAAACGTGGGATACATGGCATTATTTAAGTATTTATAAATGTCATCTCATCTGCTATAAGGAAAGCTAATAGACTGTTTTGCAGACATTTCAGCTCCAAAAAGCAATTGCTTCTGTAATCTATTTCTATAAAATCGGCAAAAGTGGAAGCAGGCGTACTATGGGTCAATACCAGTGAAAGGCCTCTCCGCAGACAAAAGATTCACAGTCCATTAAGTTTCAGGTCTGTCCTGATATGGATTCCTCTGATGTATTGCTATTATATCCTATTTTTGTTGACTCAGTTGCTGTGTCAGCAAAACCCAAACATTTTGGCTTGTGTCCCAGCATCAAGCTGTCTGTGGAGGATATCTGTTTGCCTCCACCACGACAGTAATGAGAAACTGGCATTAGTTTGATTTGCATAATTGTACACTTCTAACTTAGACTCTGTGTCAGTAGGAGACAACTTATTGTGATGATACTCACTGCATTATTCGTTTTGTGCAATCAGCATTTATTTATGCAAATTTCATCATTACAAGAGGTCATTTTCCAACCTTCTACCATGAAATCACTTTTTCTGCCAATGAACACTAAGAAAACACCATAGGAGAGCAGCCAGGTATATTTGTCATTCACACTCCTTGGCCAAGACATTGCAAAGGGTTTATTGTGTGTGTGCATATGTGTTTAAAATTATGTTTTATGAAAGATTGACAGCTCTAATGACAAAACTAAAATTTGATAGACCACATGTGATTATTTTAGACAAATGCTGTCAAAAAAGGCACAGTCAAAACTCAAAACAAAACCAACTGTCTTGCTAGTTATGAGAGTTTCTATAAGAATAATTTATAGACTGAAAAAAATATTTTGTGTTCCCCAGATGATCAGTGGAATGTTTTCTGTGATAAGAAGCAGAACTCTGTAATTTATTCATGTGAGAGATAAAAAGACAGAATAACAAACTAGGATGTCCCACATGTAACAGAGACCTGAAATAGCAATAAATGTTGAAAAGGCTCATCTGAATAACTTGGATCTTAAGGATTCATGAACTAACCATCAAGATTGTCTTGATAAAAATGTTCCAAGGTCATATTGTTTATCTTATCACTGGTGGTTGAGAGACCTCTGAAGGTTTCATTTGCAAGTAGCTGAAACGACACCAAAAATCACTCTTTTCCCTAGACAGTTGCTCCTAAGTTGAAAAATACTTGGAATATGTCAGTGCTCATAAGGTAGGAGGAAATTACTCAGAGCAAGTAATTTGGGTGCTGGTTGACTGAGAGAGTGATGAGTACTTAACAGATTGTATCTTCACAAGAGGCACATAGAGTTCATTGGACTTGCTAGCATGGTAACTATTGCTGAAAGGAAAAGAATGAGAGCAAAAATATGGCTTTACCTTTTATTCTCCCCAAAATAATAGAATCTGTAATTCTGAGCAGAAAAATTACATGTACTATCCCAGCAGTTAGACTGAAATCATAAGTGCTATAACTAAATACAAAACAAAACCCACAGGTGGGCCACTTACACAAAGAACGGTTGTTTGTAATGGTCCTTGGTATGTCAAAATCTGTAAATCAGATATTGTACCACATAGGGGAAAAAAAAAAAAAAAGTACATTTCAAAGGAATGAGTGTAGCTGAAATCTGTTTATGTGCTCACTCAGAAGCATTCCAATAGCCCAGCACATACATCTGGGAGAGAAATTTCTATCCACAGGTGTGCATGAGATGATTAGTTCCTAAATATTTTTGCAGTCCTTGCTTCATGTGGGAATAAAATCCTCTGTCCTGACATGTGTTGTTTCATAATTCTTGAGTGAAAAGGTTCTTAAAGAAAACTCAGCTGGGCAGCCAATGCTGTATGAGCCCCATGTGGTAAATGAAGCTATGTGAGCTCAGAATTTAATAAGATGATACTGCTCTTTGTATCATTAACCCACAGTCAGTCGACATGCTGGATTAAGATTAGAAATCATATAGCTAGGAATTCCTGATTTTCTTAAAAAATATATATTTATTTTTAGTTATGAGCTAATTGGGAAAGAAGCAAGGCTTAATTAAAAGACTCTATTAGGACTAAATTCAAGAACAGAATGAGGAAATGGAGTCCTAAAAGAAAAAATTCTATAGAAGAAAAGTGAAGAAAAGGGATTGAAAAAAGTGCTATAAAATATAAAATCTCAGAAGTAGAAAAGAAGTTTCACAATAAGAGGCAGTATCCTTAGAAGGACAGACCAAAATCCCAAATTACTCAGAGTAAAAGAGGGTCAAATAAAATTAAGCTATTGGACAGAGTGAAGAAATAATAAAAGTGTGAGTAAAGGAGATACTCATCTGCAAAGCTTACAGAATCTTTGTGTTAGCCAAAACACAGGAGATGTATCCATGAACCACCACCAAGGTGAACTCCAAGTAAGTACCATGAATGGGTGATTAAGAATGGACTACACAGATGTATGATAAGGGAAAGACAACCGTCTGGTGACTGAAAAACATAGAGTATATCAAATATTTTTGAGAAAGTCTTAGGACAACTTAACACATGGAGTGAAATACTCTCAGGGGCATATTTGAAAGAATTAAGAGACACCGACTGTGTAGCTGAAAGGAAAAGGCAGGAAAAACTGACAATAGCAGCCTGAAGAGCAAATGGTTGCATCTGGAAGAAATGAAGGGTAGATATTTCTCTAACACTTGACTTTGAAAATTGCTTTCAAACAGAACAAATTCCCTAACAACAACTATTCTTTGTAATTTCACTTTTATTTACTGAGCTGGTTTAAGTAGCAAACAAGAACTTTCCCTTCTTGTTAATTAGGTAAGTATATCATATGCAAAAACATTATGATGGACACTTTGATTTCATGAGGTCTTCACTCACGAGCTGCCCCAGGCACAGCAGTGATAGCTAATGAATGCTTTTGCTACATTCCCTCTGAATTGTTATTTTGGTTAGAATGAACTGAAAAATTCAGAGGTGTCCTTTACTAGTATGTGACAAAGAGAATTCTTACCATTTTCTCTGAAATGAATAGATACTCCTTAACTCTCAAATTTTAATCTCATACCAGGGCTAATACAGGTAGAAGGTGAATTATATAACCCATCTTCTGACTATCACATCCCTAGCCCAATTATAACAGGCTCAGGTTTCAACATGGTTCTCATCTGTCAAACATGGCACAAGACTTGTCAGAATTCAAGACAAATTTTTCTGTAGAATATGTGACATAGCTGAGTTAAAAATTCCAGAGGTTATTCTGTTTTATTTTGACTAAATATTTATGATTCCTTTGATGATATCTGAATTTGTAAGTTTTACTGACTCCTAGGCCGACCTCTTGTGCAAATCTTCTGATATGGCCTGGCTGTGGTTCATCCAAAATAAAACAAAAATAGTTTGTCTAGAAATTAAAGAATGAGAACTGGGCAAATCACAGAGAAGAAATTTGTTCAGATGAGCTATTAAATGAGATGCATGAGGCTACATATATCAAATCCTAAAACTGTATTGAGGTCATAAGTTCTTGCAGTCACTGGTTTTATTCTCTGATTCTCAGTATGGATTTTCAGGACAAATATATGGAAAACTGGAGTAGACTGTGGGGTCTCGGAAGCAGGGGTTTGATGTCTGGAGCTGTGTGAACTCTGATTATAGTCTAGTGTTTCAGTCCCAGTCTGTCTCTAATTTTATACCTGCTCTGTGTCTACGTACTGTGGAGTGCTCTTTCTATTAAAGGACATCACGTGAGGTACATATTGCTTAGCAGTCATCCACACCGTGCCAGTGGGTTTCTTTTATCTAAATCAAGAGCATGTGTGGATGCTTGTTGCAGATTTCAAGTACACTATGCCAATGATTCACACAAGGCAAAGCCCTGTTTGTTGAAAAGAAATCTATGGCCATGGCAATTATGATATAGCTGAATTTTTCTAATAGTGAAATGCCTTTGATTCTATATAATAAAAACCATGCAGTCTTGGAAATATTTATTAAAATGTTTTAAAATATATTATAACTATTGATTTATGGATGGGCAGAATGAAAAAAACAGAAACATTATGAAAAGTTCAGGAGAATGCCAACTACTTTGAAGTTGTGCTTTAACTTCTGCAGTTACCTTTCCAAACTGCACTGGGTTTGATTCAGACGCTCAGGGTTAGGTTTACCTTACCAGTCATTAGCCATCAAAAAGGAGCACTTAAAGTTTGTCACCAAGGCACCTTTTGTAGTCAATGCAGAGAGGAGGGTCCTTCTGCTGATCTTTTGGATTCTCCTACCTGCTCCTCCAGAGGCACTTGCTTTTGCCACATCTTCACAGAGGAAATACATGTAAGGTACTTATTTAGAGTGGATGTTTCCCTTCCTCTGAGGCTGGAGGAGCCTCGTGAGTCTGCCGCAGTGGAGGGCACCATACACCCACTGTGGGTGTCTTGCTTTGGCAGAAACAGTTTAAAAACCTGCTGAGAGGTTTCAAAATGGGAAAGCTACACCTCCAGTTTAGTCAGATGGATGAGTTAATGTAAAAGCCATGTACTGTGTGCTTGAAGTATTTGTAGAACTGAAAAAACCCTCTAACAACAATTCTGAACAATTGTGTCGATCTTTGCATGGCAGAGTGAGCTGAGGTTAAAATTTGGAAAATCCCTAACATAGGCTGGAATTAGAATCTGAAAAATAAATGCTGGTCTTTTGTCTTCTCTCAGTTTGATGGACTCTGATAGAACACAATGAGACTGAAAATACTGCTTGGAAAAGCTTCTGCACTGAATTTCAGACCCATTAGAAAATTTAAAAAAAATTTAAGTCAGTAACTAAGCCTCCCAACTTGAATAACACAAATGGTTAAATTTTAGCTTCATAGTTTAATAAGAACTTCTTTGCTTGTGGTCTCCCTAAAAGTAGTTAGAATTTTTCTTCTGTATAGAAACTCCAGACTTTCATTTTCATTACATCACTAATTGAACTTTGCTTTCTTCAGGTTTCTTATGTATACTCAGTGATTTAATTGAAATGAATTAAATGTTTACAGTCCTTATTTTGAAAATAAAATATTTCACCTTAAAAATAGCAAAAATAAAGTTATTTTATTTCTGGATTTTTTTTCCTTTAGTCAAAAAATTTCAAAAATGAAAAAATTCAGCACTGGCCACAAGCAATTTCAATCCCAGATTTAATTATGTGGTAATTCCTTCTTAGAAAATACAGTTTTAATATAATGAAACATTCAAATGAGTGAAAACAGCTATCCTTTAAAATGAAAATGGAAGTTAAAAAATAGTTCAAATAGCTGTATGAAGAATTTTTATGAATTTCATGAGGTATAGTCCTGACTTTGCAATGGTTATATCCTTGCCCAAATTAATTTAATGTAAACTTCTAACTCCAAACATAACAATATATGTTTATATCTCACCTGAAGAATGTCTGGAAAAAAAAAAATAGTGTCTTTACAGAATCAATTTAGTGCACATCCAAATTAAAGAAGATTATATTTTAAAATGGGGCTTACTTTTTCTGTATGCCAAAATAGATTCTCCAGTAATCAAAATTTTAGTGACTGTGGCATAAAAGATCTATAATGCTTATTTGCACTTCAGTTTTATAGTAATCCTAACTATTCAAAATAATTTTATATAATTCTTAGGATGTTTTTATAGTATTAGTTGAAAGAAATACTCTGTATTGATTAATCCTAGCAGCATAGTCTGTAGCAACTGCATAGTATTTGGGGTTTAGATAGACGATCTCCAGAGGTCCCTTCTAGCCCTAACTATTCTGTGATTCTAAGAATCACAATTTAATTGCACAGAACACAAGAATTTAGAGATCTAGGATTCTAAAAGTCAAATTACTTTAATATCCTGCAATACTTCTTACATCTCCTCAAATTCTGATTTCCTCTTATACTTGGTACGCATTCTTTTTTGCATTATACCAATATAAATTGAACGGTAATGTTTTTTCTGCTTCATATTTCAGTGTGTATATTAATGCTTATAAATTCAAATTCTGTTAGTTATTTTATCTTTCAACAGAGTTCATGATAAAAAACAGCTCTACATGTTTCAGAGCAGACACTCTCCTCTTCAGAGTACAGCTTAAAAGTATAGCAGTAGTAAAAATATCAGGGGATACACTGTTACCTAAAATAATTTTCTATTTTCATGACACAGTAAGATTGTTATGTAGAGCAGATGTATTTTATGTTTATTCTGGTATTTAATTAATTTTTTTAACTGAAATGAGTGCTTGAGAAAACTTAATGGGGTATCAGGAGATGAGAATCAAGGAGTGTTTAATGATGCTTCTTCAATTCATCCCTCGAGTGGTCCCATCTAAATGGGACCTTTATCTGAACTGATGCTTTGACAAGTTTCCTTCTCCTCTTTATCAGGACTTGAGGCAGGAGTATGACATGGTTAAAAAAGTCTCTGGAAGATTACTGATGGCAGAGTTTTCTTTATTTAAAATGAATTGTCTAATGTGCTCATACCACCAAAGATATGAAAAACATCTGATTTGCCAATTATAAACCTTCATATAATGTTATAAAATATTTCCAGATATTTGTATTTTTAAAGAACCTGTTTTGCTTACAGTGATGAAACAATTAGCTTAACCTGAACATATGAAATGATGGATGTATAATTTTAAAAGAAAAATTAAATAGGCTTCATGAGGAAGGAAGAAAGTAAGTTTGAGGACAGCCCTCTGTTTTATTCAGAATAATGCCTGTAATGGTCCCATATATCCACATGATGAAAGAATTAATTCATGTTGGCATTTAACGTCTGTCACTGAATACTTATGGGTGGGCTGCTAAACATGGGGATCCTCACTCTCAAATGCATCACCACAAGCTCTGACAGATTAAGTGCCCACATTATAACTGGTATCTTCACTGGATCATGACAGATCACTGTGCTTTGGAAGCACTTGTTTAATGACATGATTTACAGCTCGCTGAGGGGAAGAGGCAAAGGGCTGCTCCAGAGAGAGTAATGCTCTGTGCATGTGGGCTCTTATGAAACGACATCTTCATGGCCATTTGTGGAGCTGTCAATATCCATCACTTAACAAATGATGTTTCTGGTTCACTGAACATTGGTAAATGAGACACCCTACGAATCAATTCTGGTATGTTTGTGTTGTTCGTGTCACCGGACAGAGTATCCTGTATGTTTGCTGACCTTATAACTAATAAAACAAATAAGTCATGTTAGTGCAAGAAAAGAAGGGGTTTTTGTACAGAGCAACCTCAGGTGAAGCATTCTAGCTTTATTTTTGGGTGATGGCATGTTATGGTTACTTCAAACATCCACAGAGTGCATGATATGGAATTTACAAGAATGAAACTAGTAAATATGTGCAAAAATCAAAGTTTAAGTGGGAAACATAGTAAATGTTTACATTCTGAATTATCAGGGAATTAAAAACCATTACTTAGAAAACATTTTTGATTTCTGTTGCCTTGACTGTAAATTTAGTTTTAGGAAGTCCTTTCAGAAATTTTACCCTGTAAAACAGGTCCAGTGTAGCTGCTTCCACACATACTCAGTAATTATTTCATTCATGAATTGTCAAAGGTAGTATGGGTTTCTGCCTTTTCATCCCTTGTGGTCCTGCAGATGTTGCACAATATGCATGGCTTATGTAGGGAAAGCTGCTGTAGCAGTTATTAAGGATGCTCCTTTTTGCCTTCATCCTGTGGTCCAAAGTGCAAAGTCTTTAGAGGGGAGGCAGCTGATAAGATTCAAGGAAAAAGTGCACGACCATGCTCCATTTCACTCTAGGTTTCAGTATCTTTGTTTCCTGTGTTTTTACTGCCTTGAATTTCCTTCAAGACCCAGGAGCTTTCTTTATTCACTGGCCCTTGGCTCTATTACATACTGATATGAGTTCCTCCAATTTCCAGGCTGCTGTGAAAGACCAGACAAGATATTGCCAATGTTATCAGTATAGCTTCTGCCTGAACAAAACCATTTTGGTAGCAGGGCTTGATGTTCTTGATTTACATTCTAAGACCAAGACTGCTACTTGATATCCTAAGATAGAGGTGATCATCTTGCATCCAAAGGCAGCTTTCCTTCATCTCATATTCCAGATGGGTATCAGAAGAGATCATATTCTTCAAATGTTCAGATGTTAGTGCTGATGAAAGCCTACATTGCTAGGTGGAAAAGAATGTAGCTTCATAAGAGCAACATCAATTCCATCCTGGTACTCTCTTTTAAGTAGTTGGTGCTTTCATTAGATCTGTAACAGCGCTCTACATTCCTCACAAAGGCTAATTGATACCTAAGGGTTTTACAAGAATTTTTCCACCACTAGTACAGCTGCCTCCCCATCCTCCTTTTCTTCTTGCCACACTGAATGTTGCAACTGCTCATATTGCATCCACTGCTGTATATCGCTGTGGCACCTTGTTAAGTAGCAGTTCCAAAGCCTACAGGAATTGAGGAGATGCTCTTCACAGAACCTCCCTCTAGAGTAATTTGAGAGGAGTGTCTTAGGCCATAATTCAAGTCCTTAAATCTGTATAATTTCATGTCCTAATAAAGTAGCCCATTTCCAGAATTTTTTATTAAGCCACTTTCTAATCACAATTTTCTGGAAATGGGGTTTATTATTTCCTTGAAGGTTTAAAAGTCATCAGTGTGAAGGCTATGTAGTTAGATAGCAGGTTGTGTTAAGGTTTGTAATAATGTAGTAATTTGGGATTCCCATGTATTACATTCATTGTAATTAAAGTCGAGTCTTCTCTAGCACATCCTGCTGTTTCAATTTTCTTTCTACTGATGTTAGTGCATATAAGGAATTTACTTGGTATTATCAGATCATACTTTATCATTACACTCTTTAAAAATGGATGTCTAAAGTTGCATTCAGCAGAGGTGCAAAATGTGTTTTCTTAGATTAGACTGCCAACCCACTGCAGTGACCAGTATTCCCAGTGACCTAGGAATCACAGGGTAACCTTTTATTTTTTTACCCACTCTAATTCCTGGCATTGTTGACTTCTAATACATAGGATTTTGTGGAGTAAAGAAAACAAATAATAAGTACCCTCTATCTTTTTGACTATAGAATAGGACCAGAGTGAGATGCAGCTACATCTCTAAAACACATAGATAGCTGTATGGAACTGTCTCGGGCATTTATTTGCCTCTTTTCAGGCTTGTAGAATTTTTCCTCAAAGACAAAACTTTTCTTTTGGCCTTTCTTTGTGCCTACTCCTAAGGCCACTTTAGAATTTAGTTACTCTAAGGTGGAAGCATGAAAAGAAGTACTTGCTTCTACCTCCATGTAGAAGAAAAATTCTATAATCTGAGAGTCTGCTTAGAAATCAGCAGAGTTGTGGTTTTTTTTTTTTTTCAACAAAAATACAGTGATTTTATGTAAAAATAAATATGATTTAGAGGATTCTTGTCAAGCTGAAATCTTGTGATTTTTCTTTCTTTTCCCAATAACATTTCCATTCTCTTTTGAGCTGTTGCTGGTAATGAACCATATTCTGAGAAACTGCAGTGTTGGACTCCATGAAGTATGAGAGCGTGTGTCCAGAATTTCTCTCATACAAGAAATAAAATGAGGAAATATCATACCTCAGTAATAGGTCAATCTATGAATAAAAGAGGTGTTTCCCATCCACTAGAAAAGAAGTCTTTCTGATAGAGTACATGCAAATGTCATAATAGAGAATTTCTTACTTCACAATATTGTGAAGGCATCCAGCATTTTTCTGGTTGCTCTCAGCATCTCACAGAATTTTGCTATAAGAGGGCATGTGGGATTCTTCTAAAGGACATGAGGAATTGCTTGAGGAATACGGGCTCTTGAACCAGTAGTGGGGAAAGTGGTGAACAGATATGCTCTAAAAATGAACAGAGGTAATGGAAATTTGAGCTCCAGAGTCAGCAGGATGTTTAAGCTAACTGAAATGGAAGATCTGAAGGAAAGCATGGACTGAGAAGAAAATCACAGGGCAACCCCCAAAAAGATTGTTGCATCTACAGGGACATGAAATAATACTAATATCACAGCTGGCCAAATAGACAGTTATTTTTACCCTGTTTATCTTTTAAGGCCTACCTGGCTTTGACCAGAACATGCTCTCTGAAAGATAGAAGGTTTGTATTTAATTTTTGCATCCTATTTCACCTATAACAAAGCTGAAGATCAAACAAAGCATTCTGGCTTCACCAAGAAATGGTAGTTCTACACCTGCACACAGAACATCCTGGGGAGATGTTCCTCTCCCTGCAGATGCTTCAGGCTGAATAGTTCTGTGCCCTCCTAATGCCTGTGAAATGTTTAGAGCACATTTCATCTTCTTTTGGGATTTTTTAAAGAAATTATGTACTGTAGGTATTAATTTTAGAAAAAATTACCTTTGTATGAAAATAAAATAAAGAGGAAAGATCATGGGCTTGTATGAGAAGCCTGTGGCTGGTCCTGGTAACACATTTAGCACAATCAGGAGGCGTGGCTTGTTAGCATCAGGCCTAATTCCTTATGGAACATTTAGGGTGATGCTAAGGGAATATGAGATGATAGATTTCAAAATCAATAGTGTTTGCTCTTCTACCAAGAGCACTAGGAACTGTTTGGAATAAGAATGCATGACAGTTTCCATTCTATGTCCCTCTTCATTTCTGTAGAAATTGTTAAAGTCTTACTTTTAAATTTTGATGAATTCATTAACCCAATAGCTGTACATTAGATCACAATCAATATCGAGAAAAAAAATATAAAAAAGCATTGCTAGAACACAAGTTGCAGGCTACAATTTGAAATAAACTGTATTCTTTACTGATTGGCAAGCAGTGCCTGCCTTTATATTACTATAAATCTCAGTTGGTCTCTGTTCCTCTTATTAATATTTTATTGCTGGTAGCATCATGCTTGGTAAAAATGAACTAAGTATTATGTGGGGAGAAGACCTCAAATTGGCTCCAGACTTTAGCGTCTGAATGGGTACACCTATTTTAGCATTTCAGTTTGGATAAGATTTCAGTTTCGGTGTGTTTTTGAATGGAATTTCAGGATTATCCCTGCTTACTGTTCCCATCACAGAGTAGATTTCAACCACCTGAGAGTGGTGGAAAACTCCAGCTGACTTCCCAATGATGTAAACAATTTGATCATACTACTCCTCTGGTCAACCAGGGAGACAGAAGCAGTTTTTCTGAATGCCTAGGATATGTGCCTAGGGGGAGGTGGGAAGGGAACAGATGCACAGGCTGCTGAAGTGGGATCCCCATTCCTTAGTGCTCGGCTGATATTAAATTTTTGCTTGGCACCCAAAGTTTTCATAGGAAGAGATGAGAAAAGTTCTGAGGGTTTGAGGGTCCAGCAGACAGGCTGGGGAAAGCCTTACTGTATACCTTGGAAACTCAGCTGCTAGAAAACATGCTGAAGATGTTTTATTTTGATGAGAGGATTTTAATTAATTGCACAATTACAGCATTGTCATGAAATACTTAAGAGTCCTCTTGAGCCTTGCCAGGTTTCCAAAGAACAAGTCTCAGAAGTAGTTTCTGTTAAATACCATAGGAAATGCTGCAGTCATTGAAAATGTAGCTTTCACATTAAAATACCTAGGAGATATCCTGATTTGGAAGTTTGGCTCTGCAAACTTTTATGTATAAATGCAAAATTCAGTATGTTTAGTTCCATGGTCCCTTGCTACTTTAATGTGTGGAGAGGGGGCCTGCACACACCTCCGTGTGAAGACACCACCCATTTTTATCTACAGCCTTAGACATATATTTAGAATCTTGCCAGTGTATAATGTAATTATACAGTCACCTAAATTGCTACACAATTATAGTTCATTTTGAATTGCCACATAATAGTGCTTCAGAATCTGATCTTTCATTGAAAAAGTAATTAAGCTTCTCTCCTTATGGTCACAAAGATAACCTTCAAAATGTCAAATGAGCCTAAGCAGTTGCCTTGATTTCTGTCTGCATCTGCAGACAGCTTGAAACAGTAGCTTTAATGATACCATGGGCTGCCCCCTCCATTGTAGGTGCTGCCCCTGCATGAGCCCAATGAAAGCACTCTTGTTAACTACTTCACAGCTGATAGATCTAGCAGAAACAGCCAATCCAAGAGCTGCTCTGATCTTTTTAGAGGTAATTACAAGGAAATAAAATATAGCTTCCATAAATACCATTACCATTAATTTTGTTAAGTGTGTCCATGGTAGGGAAGAATTGATGAATTAATTTGTTTGCTGTAATTTAATATCCATCTCCTTGTGTTCAAGATATTAAAGGTGCTGATGTAATCTTTACCACACCCCTGACAAAAATACCAAGTAATGAAGTAATAGCTCTTTTTTTCCATCCATCTGCAGAAACTCCATTCTTCTCATCAATGTCTTGTGCCACACAATTGATGTAATGATGCCAGATTTTTTTAAAATACATTCTCTTCTCTCTCCTTTTCCATCAAATTGAGTTATTCATCTAATAATAAAACACATGAAATAAGTGCATTTAAAAATGGCAAAAAATCCATGTTTACAGAAAAGGGCACATATCCAGGAAGATAGTGTAAAATCCAAAAAAAAAAGCTTTTCTGGGAACTATATCAATATAGCTAGAGCAAGCTTACTGTAATATAAGATGTCTGGATACTGGCTGTTCTAAATTCGTATTTTTCAAGTATGCTATACCTTTAAATGAAAATACTGTATGGTTTCTTGTCACAAAGTGTGGAGGAAAGGTCGGGATTCTGCTTGCAGCCTGCCTGGTGGTTTCTGCAGGATGCTGGCTGGTGCCAGTACAAGTGGGATGTGCTGCTGGGTCCTGTTTTCTGGGAAATTGAGCAGAAGCACTGAAGATACGAAAGCTTCTGCTTGACACTGCTGCTTTGGAAGCCTAGTGAGGACTCATGAGAACTATTCATCTGTTCATGACAATACTTTAATCTTGCAATTAATTAAAATCTTTTCCCAGTATACAAGCTTTCCTTCATCAGCCTGACATGCCATGCATGGAAAAGAACAAGAATTGGCAAAGAATCGTACAGATTTGTGACAGAACTCCGAATAATGCCACATTGATTATTTAGATCAGCACAGGGCTAAGCTTTCAACTAATGCAGTGCTTAAATGACAAGGGGGATTCACCCTTGAGAAAATCCCAGGTCAGATTCTAAGTCTGCATTTTTATCCTGATGGGTTTGCAGCAGACTCTTGTATTAGTTGCATGAGACTGTAGGAGCAATACAAAGACCACTAGAGTAACAGAAATATTCCACTGATTTTTACATGCTATTGTATGCATTTTTGACCTATGCACTGTATCATTTTAGTGCAAAGTACACAGTTCAGTTGAGCTAAATTTGAAATTTTCCATCAATCAATAGGAAAAGCTGATATTAGATAGCTTAGTATTAGACTGACATAACTACTTTAGTCTCATTTTTAATTTAAGGAAATGTAACTTCCTAATCCCTTCCTATTTTTACATAGAAGCTCTCAATTAAAATAAGGCTGCTCAAACATTTAAAAGCTTACTTTTCCCACCTATCAAGAATGCAGTTCCCCTTAATTTCAGTTTTAGCATCACTGCTACTGGCACTTCTAATGTCAGGAAGAGATGCATTCCCTAGTACTATGCTTTATGCAAATGAACTTCACTGTGGGGAAAAAAATACTTAGAGATGTAATAGAGAAAAAATCCTGAAGTGCTTAAATTATGATATTATATTATATTATATTATATTATATTATATTATATTATATTATATTATATTATATTATATTATATTATATTATATTATATTATATTATATTATATTATATTATATTATCAGGAATTTCTTCTAGTGCTGGTAAAATTTATTTAGAAATAGATATATAATGAAGGGGAGGCATTCTTCTTTTAATATGTTACATTTCCATGACATGATATCATTGCACTCATTTGAAGCCTCAAGTGAGCAAATAATTTTTCATCAGTGTTTGTTGGGGAATAGTTATGTTTCCCATAGGTATGCTGTGAATATGAAAACACTTTGAAAAATATTACCAGTATTTGTCAGACACTAGGAATGTTTAATGCCGTTTTGAGCATTTTCTTTTCCAAAGCTTAAGACAAAACCCAGTAACATTTTAGCCCAGGTGGATGCTATGGACAGAAAAAGCTATTACACTAAATTTTCAGTGAGATGAAAGTACAAGTTTGGCACTAATTGATGTGTAACCCTTTTCTTCCTGGAACAGGGTATTTAATAAAACTCTATTCAGCCTAGTGCCTCCATACACTGAAGAGACTTTTTAGATGAAGCCATCTGAGAAGGACCAGAGCAACTTCATTCTTGTAGGCAGACAGAGCCATGGGATGGAGCTGGAGATGGTTCAGAAATAGCTCTTCAAGCCTTATGTAAATTTGGGCTAAAGCTGCCAGGAGCAACAGTTCAGATTAGAGGCTGCTCTTCTCACTGTCAAACATTTTTTTTCCCTAAATGTTTCCTCTTACTTCTTACTTTCCATGTCTTGATTTGTTAAGAAGGGTTTCTTTTAAGTCCTTAAGCCTTGTCTAGGTGAAATTTTCTAGAATTTGTGGAGTGAATTTTATTATTATGTTGTATCTACCCTTACATAGCGAGAAGATTTTAATTTTGTACATTAATGAAAAAAACCCCCAAACCACAGTTTAACCCTGTCTTCTGTGAAATCACTTTGGTAGGGAACCTTGGGTTCAACACATCCTCCCACTCCATGGGCCTAAATCAGCACTATCCCTGTGCACATTGCAATACTGGCCCCAAGGTCCTACCTAGAGAGATGCCCTTGTGAGACTGTACAAGTTCCTGGAGACCTGAGTTTTTACCTCAAGGTCACTCAGCCTGGGCTTTACACCCTGCACCTGGCAGTGAGAAGATTGAGTTAAGTTCAGTTATAGGGGCCAAGGCTAACTCAATACAAGTATAATAAATAAGTAATAAAAAGTAAGAGAGAAAATTAGGAAAGTGAGAATGATGATGTAATTTATAAGAACATGGGCGTGTAAAGACAACTTACTGTACAATTTGAGGGTTATGAGAGAAAGTTGCCAAAAGGCAGCTTTTTTTTTTTAATTCCTCAGTAAATTTCTTTCAACTAGTTATGGTAAAAAAACTTATTTTTTGTTCATGTTGTTTTTCCTTCATTCCTTCCCCCAATTGCATAGTAACCTTCTTCATCTCACTTTTCTTTATTTTGACATTATTTATTATTTATCTCTTGATGGTGATGCATTTGAGAGATTATGACACTGCTACAGTATTTACATTTGCTTACGATCATCATCATATTGCTTTGCATGACTTGCACCAGTGACACTTCATAAAGTCATAGACTAGTTTGGGTTGGAAGGGATCTGAAAGATCATCCTGTTCCAGCCCTCCAGTGTAGGCAAGGACACCTCCTACAAGAATTGACTTCCACTTTCTCAGTGAAGTTTGATTTCTTGTAAGTGACTTATGGAGACTGCACACTGAGTTCTACATGAACAAAGAATAGCCTATAAGTACTGGCTTTCAGGAGCACTATTTGTGGAGATTTTTTTCATTTCTTTTATGAGAAGCAGAGAAGGGGTAAGAGCAGAAACCTGTGTTC
Organism: Catharus ustulatus; assembly: GCF_009819885.2. Lineage (NCBI taxonomy): Eukaryota > Metazoa > Chordata > Aves > Passeriformes > Turdidae > Catharus > Catharus ustulatus. The sequence continues at coordinate 14,904,786 of NC_046229.1, read as the reverse complement.
TCTTGCTTTTTTTCTCCTCCCACAAAGAAACTCCAAGCCAACAGTGAGCTTCCTCAACTATAATTAAATTTGTGATCTAGAAAGCTACATTAAGTTATTCTCCGTAGTAGCAGCACACTGGCTTCTTTCATTTATCAGAAGATCCTTAAAGTCAGGGGATTGTAGCTTTTTCTGTCAGAATGCTTCCTCCCTTTTCTGAGCTTCTACTGCAAATGTGTATTCTAGTAATCCATAAACTTTAAGTATCCACTTGTGGGCATTATATTGCTTGCTCTTCTTCACAAATGTCATAAATGGGTAACTTTGATAGGTTTTAAGAGAAAAAAATCCTTTTGTAGTGTACCATACAGCAACATAATTGTAACTAAACTTATCTAAGTTTAGGCCAAAGGCATCAAAGGATTTATGTCTTGTGTTTTGTATCTCTTTTCCAAGTTATTTTATTAACATAGGGTGTCTTTAATTATGCAGAACTGCAAACTGCATTATTGATATTCTACAAACATTAACTACAAGTGTCTCTAATGAAGCAGGAAAAAACATGCTTTCTTGTTATTTGTCAGGACTTGCAAACACAAAAGTATTACAAATGCTCTCTTTATATTGCATAAAGTAGAAGAGATCTGAGACATATGACATACCAGCTCAGTATTTATACTTGGCAATACACGTATACATACATCTCTCCACACTCATACACATATATATGTGATTTCTAAAATATATTTCACTCCCATCAATGGATGCTACATGTTATCTTCAAAATCTTTAACTATGTTTTCATTTATATTGCCATAAGTTATGGAGTGCCAAAGAATAAGAAACTAGATTATAGAGGGAACTGTGAAATAACTACTAATGGAAATCGAAATGTATGTCAATGAATAACCAGTGATTTATCCAAGGAATTCACAATTCCAAGCCATTTTTTCTGAGATGAAATCAAACATATTCAGACTCCCTGCACGCGCATGTTCTGACCTAACTTGTGTGAGAGTGTAGTCATCATCTGTATAGTGAAGAGATGGAGGAACCACATAGGAGACTCCAAATAAAGAAGAGCAGATGTTGTAACCTAACAGAATGAATTAGATGGTTTGCTTAGTTACATGGACACATTGACCTCCAAAATTCTGGCGGAAGAAATCAGTTTTGTCAAGAAAATATTTTCAGAATTGTTTCTACTTGTAATTTCCCTCCCTGTTTATTAATTTAATCTATTAAGCATTTAGAACTGCTTAACAACAAAAGAGACTTCTAAATAATTTCTGGAGATAATATACAATTGCACTTCCAGCTTCATTCATACTTAAACTTTGGTTGAGTACAAAGTGGTCCAAGGTCACAATTTTGAGAATCAGTTTTGATATGCTGACCTGCCCTGAAATAAAAATTTAAGAAAACAAACAAAAAAAGAACCCCAAAAGCAACAAACAAGCAAAAAACCACCAAAAAACAAAAAAAACCCCAAACCAAAAACCCCTGCAGTATTAGTGAAGTCTGGCAGAATATTGTGGTCCATGTCTCTGTTGACCATTAATGTTCAAGGACTTAATGTTGTTAGGAAGTGAAATTGTCATCTAGGAGAAGAGGAAAACTAAGAATCTTTGAAATTTAACACCAATTTTGTCAAAATTAGTTTTAAGAGACACAAACAATATCCAGGCTATAACAGACAGAAAACAATATCCTGTAAGTGTAAATGTTAACACAAGTGGGATAACATTGCTTAGCTAAAGTGGCACATATTAAGGCCATAAAGCAGGGGCTCAACTGTGGCATTTATGCTGTTTTATTTTTATATTCTGAGTAAATTGTGGGCATGGGAGGAAACCTGAAAGTGCTTTTCAAGAAAATCTCCCTAGGACCTGTTATTAATCAATAGAAGAAAGTTGTATGAGGATCCCACACTCATTTAATGAACTTAAAATCTAAGGGAAAGCTAAAGATGCCTGATTTCTTTGTTCCTATATATGTGATAGAAAAGATCTTTGGGAGACGTACAACATATTTTCCTACTGAATTATCTTTAAAAATAACACTGATGTACTACCACCAGTTGTATTCCCCAGCAAAAAAGAAACATAGGGAAGGTATCAGTCCTTAGTATTGAATAGCCTCTGAGACACGACATTACCTTGGAGTAAAATTGTCTTAAAATTTTAGTATACTTGTGTTTGAGGCATGACCAAAATAGTCTTACCCATGCAACGTTTTGAATCTATGCCTTGACCATGCTAAAATTAATTTTGCAATTTAGGTATGTTGCTTTTGTGTCACATAATTCAAATGGGACAAGGTAAGAGACCCTCTGTGATCACAGTTGGAGTAATGTCTCTTATTCAGAGATCAGTGTGGGTGTTTAGATGATCCCCACTGGCTTCATAGGAAAGTACTGGAAAATTAATTGCCTATAAACTGCCTGTAACTTCAAAAGCATTTGAAATACTCTACACAGGGCATATTGGAGGGTTGGTTTCTGTAGACAGCAATTAAAGTCACAATGAAAATCCTTATACATCTTCTTATACTACTGGTTTAACTGACATGTGGGCGTTCACCCTCAACATTTCATGTCTGACTTTTTATATTGAGGTAAACAAAATAATCAGATATTGGCAGAACTGAATAATGTAACTATTGAGCGGTGCTGTTGCACTGGCTCTTCCTGTCCTGTGTCTTCCCCCAAAACAGGGTAAGAATCAATTAAAGTGAAGGGTGGTCACATGGAAATGAATGCTGTCAGGATTCACAGTTCTTTGGCCCTCAGGGCTTTCAAAGAGAAACTTAGAAAGAAGCAGAAAAACTGGATCAAGAGCCTGCAATGTGTCAATGAACTGCTGAGGGATGCAACACGACAACATAATCAAATCTCATGTGTCTTTGCAATGACATACCAAGCCTGCAGAATTCAAAACAGCTTAGCTTGCTGAAAGCCATGACCAAAACATGTTTTCTCTTAGCTGCAACTATTTGGAAGAATTTAAAACTAATTTTTTGAAGGAAATTCTCTGCTGTCCAGAAAAGAGAGGCTTCTGTGACCCAAATATTGTCAGGTGATACATAGCATGAACTGAAAAAAAATCCAACTAAGCCAGATGTCATCTAAAATTTCCTATCAATGCTTGAATCTGTGGGAAAGATATGACACCTATGCTACATTAATTAAAACACAAGTTCCCTGTTTCTGATTTATTAAGAATCTTTCAAGAAGTCCATTGAAAGGATTTTCAATATTGCATACTTCTAGTGTAGTGTCACATACTGAATGTGTTAGAGAAAAGAACAGTCTGGCTAGCAAATTAAGAGATA